>NC_136122.1:2669531-3404531 GCF_965212315.1 Lampetra planeri | reverse complement strand
GTTTCCATGTTCTCCCCGTGGTCGCGTGGATTTTTCTCCGAGTGTACTGGTTTATCCCTCCACATTTAGAATCAAAGGTGCATTTAGAGAATCTGGCTGCTGGACACTCCCGCGCGATAAGCAACTTCGTTGGGCTATCATTTATGATAGCCAGGTCCGCTTCTGAAAAATACCTTTTTAGCTCAGTGGACCTTACCTGGTAAAATGTAAAAAAGTTTTTTAGTTGAGAACAACAAGAAGAGCCATAATCTCTCTCGTGGCCGTGCCTTACACGCACGATGCGCTCCCATCCCCTGGGCGTACCATCTCGTCTCACGTAGGGCCAATTCCATGCCATTTCCGCTTAGGTTATTGTTGTAATTTGGCTGTAACGCATTCACATTTTAACTTAATCACCTCTTCCTTGAATGCATGAAAGCATGTAAAATGCATTGTCAATGTATATTTAATGACAGAAGCAGAGATTGTCTTTTAGCTGGCATCCCAGGAATTGTTGTAATATTAATGTTTCCAACTGCAGTCAAGCGGGGTTTTTTGTTGTTGCAATATTACATAGTTCTGGCTGCAAACCTACTTGCCGAACATTTTATTAATCAACTGCAATAATAATAAGAAGAACAACAGAATTCATACGATATTCCCTTTATCTTAAGTACCGTTTAAATGTGTAGTGTTTTGCCGTCAGTAAAAGTGCGTAACAAAACAAAAATGTGTCCTTTGCAGCACATCGTAACCTGACCACTGCAAGATCCAGTTTATGTTCAGGGGAATATGTACCTGAAAGGAGGCAAGCGAAACCTCTGTGAGGGCGTGCTGCTTGCCAAGACGTTCACTAAAAAACCCACGTGTCGAGCTTCCACAGCAATGCTGAACTGTGCGTGCAGTAAGCAACTTACAATTTGCTACGACAGCACAAAAAAAGCGGTGACCCAGACAGATCCGTCGTGGACCGCAGCAGGCTCGCGCGAGGACTGCCATGTGTGTAATGTATCTTGTCTTTCGTGTACCGGACACTGTAATCAATAAACCACCGATTAATCTTCTCTTGCATTCTGCTCCACAGTTTTGACTCTGTGCGTCTATAAGTTTGATAAATATGGGCGTGCCGAGTGAGGTTCTAGCTATTCGGAGTCATCATCATGATCAGCCATGGTCAAATAGTGAATTAACTGCTGCATGAAGGCCTCCCCAGGTCAATGCCATCACTTACAGATCTGCGATCTCACAATCCATCTCTCTCCTGCACAGGAGCTGTTTTAATCACTCCATCTCTGCGGTGGAACGTACTCTCAGGTGTGTTCTCACATCGTCACCAGACTTGTCCATCGGCAAACTATTAGTATTTTTACCAGGTAAGGCCCACTGAGCTATATGGGTGTTTTTCATAAGCGACCTGGTCACAAGTGATAGCTGAACAAAGTGGCTTATCGTGTGGAAATGTATAGAAGTTTAATACTCTAAACGCGCGTTTCTAAATGTGGAGGGGAAAAACAGAAGACCCGGAGAAAAATCCACGCGACCACAGGGAGAAAGACACGTAAACTACGAATATACAGCAGGCGTCAGGGCTGGGATCGAACCGACGACCTCCTGCATACCAGACGACGTAGTTAATATCTCACCACCATGGCGAGACGTTCCTTATAGCACTGGTCTGCCCACACTCACTTTATTTCGTGCATTTGTTCTCTGATTCCCAAGAGGTCTCTCTCCAGGCTCCATTACTTGTCACACTTTGTTGCATTTCCCTTCGTCAGTGCCCATGTTTCTGATCAATGTCATATTAGGATATGCGCAGTGATTGAAAACGTTTCTCTGCAGGTGCATCCACCTTGCTTTTCATTATCGAAATCGGTTTTCCAAAAGCACACTCACCTGCTTTTTACCCTTTATTATCTTATAAAGTTTCGCTCCAATAATATCGTTCATAGCCGCCATGAGTAACAGGTGTGATGACGTTCGCGATAAATCGTGCCAATGATCGTTAATGTAGCCAACCGATGAGCATAGCTTGGCGACGTACGGTGCGAAAGAAGTGCAACATACATACATACAACCCAAAGCCCCTATATTCTGGATAGATGCATGAATTGCGCAGCTGCAGCATGGGACTGGCATGACTCGGCAAGCGGCGTGGATAGCACTGGGTCGCGATAGGCTCAGAGCAGATGGACCAGCACGTTCGATGCCTCTCCTTCCAACGGAGAAATGTAAAAGCGAGCTCGGAGCCACAGAGGGGGCACCGAAAGGTGGGTCACATTCACGGGAGCTATCATGTTGAACTGCCAGTAGAGCGCACTTTAAATATATAGTGTCTATAATACTTAACGAACATTACTATAGCTAAAATAGTCATTGTAGTAACTGCGAATGATATTTCACAGCGTGTAACCTCGTGTTAAATTCAAAACACAGGGTGTGGTCCTTTTGTGAGGGAGTGATGGTTGGGCAAGCTGTGCCTGTGGGGCGGCGTGACTTGATGTGATCGCCTTACAGGTTCATGAGGAGCATTTACATTCATCGAGTCCCCATTGTGAATCGTAAAAGTAAGATCATATGATATGCTGCGTATGGTTGGCAAAAACACCAGCAAGCTGCAGCGCGTACAACATTCTTTGGCACGTGCTGTCACTGAAAGATCCGGCCATGTCCATCCAGTGCTCGCTGAGCTGCATTGGTTTTCCGTTGCTGAACGAATACAATAATACATTACAAGCTTGCTGATCTCGTCAAGGAGCATACACCATCACGCAAACTCCGGTCATCCTCGCAGCAGCGGCTTTTGGCTAGCCTTTATACAAAAACGGTCACTACATCGCGCACTTTCAGATGCGCTTCTGCGGCCATCTGGAATGTTCTTCTTTCCGATATCAGGAAGCCGCTGGAGATATGCACTTTAAAATCTAGATTGAAAACTCATTACTTTAGAACTGCCTTTTGTGTTCCGTTTGTTGTCCTTCCCCGCACCTCTGATTAGCATGGTTGGCTACGTACGATGCGAAAGAAGTTCAACACACATACGTACATTGTTAACTGCACGGGTGAGTTTGAGCAGGGCCTCGTCGGCCATACACATGGTTGAGCCTGAGTTGGGCAGAATAAATAATGAAAATAAGTAATTCAATAAATTTTGGGACCTGGAACATCAGACCACGCATGGACAACCTTAATTGTGAACGTCCAGAGTGCCTCACTGCAATTGGTGACCCCAAAACGTAGGCGGGGCAGCCTGAGGGACAAAGAGGAGGAGGAGGAGGCTGTACCTTCTTATGGAAAGGTAAACACAGGAGGAAGAGTGATGGCTTCACGGCCGTTGATTTTTTGCCATCAAGAACGAACTCGCGATCCAACTCAACGAGTTCCCTATGGGAAAGCAACAAGCGGCTCACTGGGGCCCCTCGGTCACCGTGCCGCCATCTCCGGTGGCGTGTGCCCGGACACTTGCACACCCACGACGGTGAAGTCGACGAGGAATTCGACACCAACCTTGACCAAGTCCTCTTCTGGTGTTCTGGAGGGAGACAGAGACTTATCTTTCTCGGTGACCTCAATTGCCAGAGGTCAAAGGGACTCAAACCTCTGCGACGGAACTATTGGCAAGGAAGGGGCGGGAAGGGTCAACTCCAATGGTATTCAGCTCTTAACTCAGGCTCACCATCATCAACACCCTGTTCCACCAGAAAAGATCATCAGAATAACAACATGTCTTTATACTGGAGGAATCCGATGAGCTATAAAGCTCTTTTTTTACAGATCACAAAAATGGCTGTATCCACTGGAATTATGCTAGGAGCTGATAACTGCTGCACCTATCACCGACTCATCCACTCGGGCATGGCCATCAAACTATGCAGGTCGGCATACATTTATTTTCGGGGCATCCCACTTATGTTTAGCAAACTCTGGATGTGGTGTGAGGGTCTTTTGACAGAAATTTCGCCACATCTCTACGTGGCCCAAACCATTTTGTTTGAGTCGTACGATTCCCTGAGAACCTACTGCGTGGAGTTAGAGCCCCAACTTTCAATCCACTGCTGGGTGATAACCTTCCCACCCCATGTAGGTCATGGGAGTTGTTTGACCGCATCATTTGGTGAAGAGGGAGGTGCAGGACTGGTTTGGATATCACAAACCACTGACCTTAGCCATGGCCCAGAATCTGATTCACACCATCGGGTTCATTGCAAAGTTCAATCGCCCACAGTGGCACCGCTCCCCCAAAATATTTTAGCTATTTGAAAACAAATATTACAACTATGCGTAGTCTAAATGAACGTTCACATGTTTTATTTTACACTATTCTGACGAGGGTTGTAAGCTGAATGTGATGTGTTACGGTATTTTGGTACAAACATAACCTGCAGGACGGCAATGTACTTGAACAACAGTGCCACGAGGCTAGGGGTGGCAGAGAAAGGCCTCAAAGACGTTGTAAGGAAAAACGTGAACACTAAATTATTTTCAAATGTATTTTTTACGTGATAGAAATGTACATGCTGACATGATTTTTTTTCCCGCAGCACACATTTAAAAGATTAGAATCAGCTGTCTCTGGCTCGCCGCGCTTCGCTCTCATCGAGCGGCGAGGGGACGGGCAATCGTTTGGATCATAAATTAGATCTGATTCGATATTTTTTCCATGAAAGAGAAAATCTGAATCGTGTTACGTGTTCCGACTTACCTTGCATGGATTGGAATGTGACCTGACCCAAAAATTTGGGTAATATCCTGATTGCCTAATCGGCTTCCGGGGGTTGGATGGCATCTTTTGCAGTTCAGCATCCTGGGTTAGATTCCAAAGTAGTGGTTCGGGTGTGATTTATTGGGTTGCAATGGTTGTTTATCATTAGTAACGTGCAACATACCGATAATATTTTCCTTCTTTGTTATGCTGTCCAATGTTTTACTGTTCAATAAAATAAACTTAACTAATTTTCTCACTTGGGAATCAAACCTCACGACTTCTAATTAAACCAGGGGCGCCTGACCCTCTAAACTTCAGTGGCCTGGCCATCAGGGGCTATTTATAACACACAGTGCATCCAAATAAAAATGTGATTTGGATCACATTTTGCTGACAAGCGATGGCTTCCTAGAAAACGTGAATTGGATCCAATTAGCGTGGAATCAAAATCCAATAGTCAACAGACTCTGAACCGTTCACACCCTCGCGTACAATCCGAGCTGGGCCCGAGAAAGTTTCGTGATTGGTTCGCCCCGTGACTGTCACAGGAAAACACCGCCCATGTTTTTAATTGGGCTGATCCCAGGACAAGTGGCAATGCCATGGAGTCATCATGGACTGTGATGTCAACTGTCCAACCCTCGCACCAAGCCTTGGCGTCGTATAGATGTGCTTCTGCGGCCGTCTGGAACGCTCTTTCTTCCGATATTAGGAAGGCATTGGACCTATGAACTTGATTGAAAACTCATTTCTTTTCGTGTTTCTCATTTCTTTTCGTGTTTAGTTTGTTGTCCTTCCTCTGCACCTCCGTTAGCGCGGTCGGCTACATACGGTGCGAATGAAATGTAACATACATATATTAGACGGCCCAATTTTTCTCTCTCAAAAATTATTTATTTACAGTTAAAATATCTTCACCTAAACGGATCCTATGTTAACCCTTTGCCTAAAACAAGTTGTTTGTAAGCTTACTTTACATTCATAACCACCCTACCTACGTAGGCTGCAATTTCTGCCAAGTGAAGGTGCCACGCTGGCGTGTAACACTCGGCCACCGTGGTTAGGGAAGGCGGTGCTTGTGGAGATGGGAGGAGACGGGCAAGAGGTGTTGACCCCATTTGAATCTCAACGGTAGAGGACCGATGATCGGGCTGTGTAATTGGGCCTGGCTCCACCCAGCCTTGTGCCGAGTGGCCATGTAGATGAGGTCGCACGAACTCACGCGTGAACTGATAATTATATACAGAACCATCGTTCATCCAAATTGCATCTCACAATCGTCGAGGGACCACAGGTAAGTTGGAAGGCAACCAGGTGGTGAGCCAGTGTCAACAATTTCCCAAGCTCTGCAGTCCTCGATATATAACGATGTTTGCAGCCATCAGAAGAGCAGTTATACCTGTGGGTGGAACCCGAAGCACCCGGAGAAAAACTGCGCATGCGAGGGGACAACACTGTCCAAATTGCCGAAACCGTCATTTATGAAATATTTTCCCTGTTTAGGCAATGTTATTAACGAACGTGTTGAGTTTTAAGCGACTAATGACAGGCAGATTGCATGTCTCTGGCAGTAAATGAGTCATGTGACAGCACTGGTGGCTCACACCTCTGCTTGTGTGAATGATTATTCGATGAACATTTTTCCAGGGAGCAGCAGATTGGCTCGATCCCATTGGATGTCGATACAAATGGTGAAGTGCGTTAAAAAAAAGTTTCAACATTCACTTCCGTACATGAACTTCAACTGTTTACATTATGTCTTCTGGTGGCTGATGGAGCCAATTCAATGGCGGGATGGGAGAAAGGATTTGTCAGCTGTTGGCATTTTAAGAAAAGTGTATATTTTATGGTGTATATCAATATATATTTTTAATTCAGGAATACCACACTGAGTCCAATGACCAATGTTTGCATGAGGGTCCTGCTCAATTGTGATTTTATTTTAAGATGTGTTCAGCCATTTAATGATGAGTTGTATTCATTATAGACGTGGGACGAAACCGGAGCACCTGGAGAGAAAAATAAAAAAAGCATGCGATTCAAGAGCCGAATGGCTCACAGGGCTATACCTAATAAATGAACTTGAAATAAATAAATAACCTTGAAGATTGAAAACATTAATAATAAAATATTAAAAGTGAGCATACTGGCAGTCTACAATGTAGACTGTAGCCTGGTGTAGACTGTAGTCTGGTTTTTCAGCTGGTGAGCGTATTGGCAGTCTATAATGTAGACTATAGCAATGGTTATTAAACTGAACCTGAGTGAGCATACTGGCAGTCTATAATGTATACTTATTCTGGTTCTTTCAGTAACAAGTTTTTTTTTAAATAAACACCAAAACCACGACGTTTCGATTACAGCACAAGTGGTCGTCATCAGGAAAATGGGGGTTAGACTCTAAAGGCAACCTGTTTGTAAAGGATTGAGATGGGCGTAGCCCAAGTGTGTCAGCAACATGGGCAGGGCAGATAATGTTAATGTAGGAGCAAAGACATGCAACTGCAACTACACCAATCAAAGGGCCGCCAGGCAATCATTAACCCTCTCTCCACACACCCACAATGCTGACGGCGGAGGTTAACAAGAAACAACACAAATCAAGTCATAACCCATGATTGCTGAGTTTATAACCATCCTCTAGGTTGAAATTGTGTCTGTGTCTGTATATATAGATGGCTTCATTAACGCATCTTTGTTGATAGCCAGTAGGCTTGAAAAGTACCATCTTCTTAGAGAAATACATTTCGTATGAGCCAACTGCATTCAAATAATGATCAGCCACGGTCTGACGTAATGGTCCTACCGTGTTTCAAGTCTGCCTTGTGCTCACGGACACGGTCCAAGACATGTCGTTTAGTTTCCCCAATGTAACAGCTGCTGCAGGTACAGCGTAGTTTGTAATATTACGTAAGTTTGGCTCGACACACAGTCATGGGTGACGCTTCTCATACATGAACGTGATTGTCGCAGAGGTTCACGGTTTGAAACCAGCGGCTGCCCTGGTCATTACTGGAGGTGTAGAGTATGTGCATTGAGCTATCACTTGTGGTCATGGGCTTTAATGCAAATCAATTTATAACATTTTTGACATGTGTTTTTCTGGATTTTTTTGTTGTTGTTATTCTGTCTCTCACTGTTCAAATAAACCTACCATTCAAATTATAGACTGATCATGTCTTTGTCAGTGGACAAACGTACAAAATCAGCAGCGGATCAAATACTTTTTCCCCTCACTGTATACAGTATATTTTTTCCATTTTATTTGCACTGAAATTATATTGAAACAAATTATTTGGTCATGATGATGCTGCTCCTGCGTTGGCGGTGGTGCACAGACACAGATAACAACAACACCAACAACAACACCAACAACACCACTCAACACATTCATCAATGACGCTGTGGTCTTAAAAAGAAAATTATTTAATCGGTAGCATTTTTACCAATGATCATTCTTCATTGCAACGCTATTACCCAAAACGTAGCATATTTTTAATATATAAATATAATTTTAAGAGTGTTATTGCTGAATGTGTTGAGCTATTTTTACAGTTCATATCCTGTTTGTATTGATTTCACCGCCATCCTTGATGTGTCCTTCTGGAGTAGTCCAGAACACGGTGAACCCACACCAAAATATCGAGGGGGTTATCTTGGATAGAAGCTTTACCTTCAACCCCTCATATAGAACAGATATATGGAAAGACCAAATCGAGAATCGCCCTTCTAGAGAAATGTACAGACACGATTTGAGGTGCTGAGATCTCTCACTCATCTACTCGGTGTGCCCTGGCCTGGTGCCAATCCCCCTTATTGAGATCGCCCTGTCACCATCCAAAAATCCCACCCGGATCCGAAAAAAATACTGGCAAATAAAGTGGAACCACGCAGACGTCAAGAATAAACGCCTCATTTGAGACCCAAATATTGCACGTCCTGCCTTTAACATTCCTCGAAGACACTGGTGCAGTGGTGTCATTATCAACCGCATCAGAACATCAAAAAGCCGATGAGCGCATCTCCTTCATAAATTGAAAACTAAAGAAGACAAGCCACAACAGTGCGACTGTGGCCATTCAACCCAAACTTTGGACCATATCAGTAAACCATGGTAGTCTGCCCTCCTTCAACGAAGGCGGAGCAGCAAAACTACACGAACTGTCTCTTGAAGCCCTCTCGTGGCTAGCAGAGCTCGGCATTGGCATTTAGTGCCTGAACGTATGGCTGCCATATGCAAGAATAGAACTGATTTTATCTCACGAATATTTTTACCTTTTGACTTAATCTCTCTCACTCCCTTCTTGTTTTTAGCTCACCTCACGGATCTGTATCTTGTCTACAGCTATCACCTCGATCTCTTATTTACTTCACTATCCTCTCACTAATCTCTTGTCTCCAGGTATCTCATCTCTCCCTCTTTTGATGTCACTCTTTATCTCACTCATCCTTTTTTATCTCACTCTTGTCGACAGCTGACTCGTCACTACCTCGCGTGTGACTTACTAATCCGTATCTCTTCGTGGGCTGGCGAGCCGTATCTCTTGGCGGACCATATCTCAGTGGGATGTAGCCTATTGGGTGGCTCGTTGAAGAACCCTGCACCTGAGTGCAACTCGGCACGAGGCTCACAAAACTTCTTGACAACGCCCCCAGCGCATACCCGCGTGCCATATGCAGGCCACCATTAATAGGGAACGTGTCTTCAGCAAGGATTCTAATGTCCAACCTTCACTACCCAGGTATACTGCGCTGTCCACTGCGGTCATTTAATTAAGACTCGATGCAGGCGCTGCCGCAGGAATGTGGAATTATCACCGTTGCTTCAGCGTTGTCACTAGGCGTGAGCACTGTCCAACATTTGAGCATGGGTAGGGTTTGAGTCAGATTCACATCTTGATTAAATGTTTGAAATACATTGCTTTCAGCATCTGCCCCACTGTCGGTTATGGAGTTTGACACAAACATGTGTGCCAAAGATCAGACATCGATAAGGACTGTGAATCTGGACGATCGAACTTTATAATGCGCACACAATTAACAACACAAGTCAGAGGTGCGGAATGTTCTTATAATGCTCAGTCACTGTTATTTCATTCGTGTCGTGAAAAAAACCAGAGGATTCTGTAATTGAGCGACAAGGAGGGTAATGTTGCTGTTTTTTACGACTGGAACAAGTCCACGGGGCATGCTAGAAGTGATCATCTGCAGGGAATTCAATATTCAGGGTTAGATTTTTGAGGAGTGTCAAACTCACGTACACCACTTTACAATGCCAGATGGAGGTAGGCCTCTGAGAGGGGCACGTGGAGCTGGAGACAATTGATGCTGTCATCAAAACCATAAACCCCGGGTTATGACTTTGCAATACATTTTGGAGTCCAGGAAAAAAACTTAATGCTGACCATCTTGAAGGGGGCACTACCATGAGGAGGATGCCACAAAGCCATACCAGAAGATCCATCGTGCAGCACTATGGCTCAAGGAACCACCATAGAGTTCCTTTGCTGGGTCATCACCACTTCACTCCGGGAACCAAAGATGGATCAAAGGCGTCGTTCAGGGCAGAGCTGATCCAAAAATAGTTCCTGAGGATGAGGGTGTCAAGTGATAGCATGAAGTTCATGTTGACCCTAAAATCACCAACAAGGTCCCGATTAAGAAAACCAGAGAGGCAACCAACTGGGAAAGGGAAAATGCAGTCGGGATACCCGAGGTAGGAAGGACTCAGGAGAAGAAATCAGCAGATGGGACGATCCAGTATGGGGCCCTATCAAATCAGTTGGATTTGGTGGGGGGTGGGAACCTCCCACGGGCTGGTCACAAGCCCTGCCACTGCCCAACAGAACAAGAAGCTCCTGAGGCTGATTGGCAAGCTGTTTTTTAGTGCATTGTCTCCTCCATGGGTGGCCCACCATGGCCCTCTGGGATACAGAGCCACAAGAAAGCCTCCTCAATGACAAATAGACATGACAGTACCTACCAGAGGTGTGGACTCGAGTCATGTGACTTGGACTCGAGTCAGACTCGAGTCATGAATTTGATGACTTGCGACTCGACTTGGACTTGCATAACAATGACTTTGTCCCACCCATGAGATGTGGACTCGAGTCATGTGACTTGGACTCGAGTCAGACTCGAGTCATGAATTTGATGACTTGCGACTCGACTTGGACTTGCATAACAATGACTTTGTCCCACCTCTGGTACCTACTACTCTCCCATTGACATATTTCGTTGCTTCCTCTTAGTATCTTTCACACCCCCTTCCAACCCTTCCAACCCAGCTTAAATATACGCTCCAAGCATGGTGCTGTTTCATTCAGACGCTGTCTCCCTGACAGACCTGGTCTTCACCTGAGGACGGCTGCTTGCGTTGTGGCCGAAACGTCGTGAGAATTATTTTATTATGATTTATTTTATTATTTTATTATTTCCATTCTACGTGACTTTACCGAAAGAACCAATAAGATGACAATTCCTGTCAAGGACGTACATCAGTGGAATAAATTCTGGGCCACCACAACCAGGTGGGATATGCCACAAACCCAGTCTGATATTCTGTGAATTTAGTGGATAGAAGTCGAGTTTCAACTGGTCAGCCACACACACCAGAGCCGGAAGCTGAGCGTCTTAATGTTGGTGGTCTCCAGTGACCCAAATGTGGCATAAGACACGATTATCAGTTATAATGTGACCGAGACACCGTTTCTGCAGAGGTAAGGGGATACTGATACCACATGGGACATCTGAAATGAAGAGGGATGTGGTTTATATAAACATAAAATGTTTTATGTACTGTATCAAATCGAACCTGGTGAGACACTGCCTCACCAACACTTACTTCACCTGGAATGGAACTTTCTACAAACAAGTTGAAGGTACAGTATAACCTCTGGTCACGAACGCTTCTGACCACGACCAAATCGGGTTCCGACCAAAAAATTCACAACATTTTTTAATCTGGTCACGAACACATACTCGCGTGGCCGCTTGCTCAGTCAGTCTCGCTTAGTAAGATATTAATTTTGCGAGTGTAGTCATACCCCTCCCGCCTCATTCAAGCCGTAATTTAGAGAGCGAAAGTGCTGAGTATGTAAATCGCTAACATAAGAACCCGTTAATCTCTTCTCGCATCATTCATACGATGATGATGCGGTGAAGTAAACGTTCATACGATATTACGGTGAATGCTTCCAAAAACAATACTGTACCCAAATATTACTGTTAACTTACTTTCAATAGAAACATGAAATGCTCATACGCATATTCTCTCTCTCTCTCTCAGAATCGACCGACTGATGTAGCAGACGAAACAATCATCTTGTTGAACGATTCTAAACTTTGACACGGCAATGTTAGTTTTCTCTGTTGTTCAAGGTTTTCTCAGTGTTATTCAATGTTTTTACATTTAGTTAACTATTACACTGTGAATTCTATGGCATAATTAACTATTTTTGTGCTTAAAAATCTTTAAAAAAAACAATATTTATATACAGTTCGTAGGAGTCTGGAACGGATTAAACGTATTTACATACAATCCAATGGGGAAATTAGGTTCGAGTCACGACCAAATCGGGTTGCGACCAAAGTGATGGAAAAAATTATGGTCGTGACCTGAGGTTCTACTGTTATCGCCAGTTGTAGCAATGTTTTCATGGAAAAATTGAGACAGATGCCATCCAGGCATCCACTCTACATCCACCCTTGTGGAAGAGGTACGTAGATAACACGTCCGTCATCTGGCCACATGGCTGACCAGCTCTGAACCAATTCCTCAACCACATCAATTCCATACACCCAGCCATCAAATTCACCATGGAGGTGGAAAATGATGGCAAGTTACCATTCTTGGATGTTTTAATCGAATAGAGACCAGATGGCTCAATGGGACACTATTTGTCTACAGGAAAGCCACCCATACGGATGCATATCTAAAACCTGACTCCCACCACCATCCTTCCCAGAAGAATTACCTCATCAAAACTCTACACCATAGAGCTCGATGTATTTCCGACCATCATCACCTAGCCAGTGAACTAGAACACGTACACCAAGCTCTCAAGATGAATGGATATTCAGACTACACAATCCGTAAAGCTATCACCCCAACCGTTGGGAAAGAACCGTCTGAGTACCCAATCAAAACCATCACCTTGCCATACATAGCAGGGGTTACCAAAACAATCTCCCAAATCATGAGCAAACACAAGATCCAGGTTCTATATACGTAAAATTCGTGATCTGATTCCATCTGTGAAGGATGTGATCCCTGACATGCAATACCCCGATGTCTACAAACTAAGCTGTGTCTGCGGCAGTAGTTACTAGTTACATTGGGGAAACTGAGCGACATGTCTCGGACTGTGTTCGTGAACATAAGGCAGATCTGAAACACGGTAGGACCATACTCTTTGGTAGGACCAATACCTCGGCTGATCATTGTTTGAATGCGGTGGGCTCATACGAAATTGATTTATCTAAGACGAAGGTACTTTGCAAACCCACTGGGTATCAACACATATTCGTTCATGAAGCCATCCATGAACACAGACACAGAAACAATTAAAATCGAGAAGATGGGTATAAACTGAGCAATCATTGGAAGGACGTTATCAACCAGTTTGTCATTACTGGCCGCGATGTTCCCATCCTGCCACCTTCCCATGTTAGTTATTATTTTCAGCTCTCTGATTTTACATTTACAAGTAAAATTTCTCACACTAAAACAGTCACCTCGCTCGCCAAGCTCGAGGTTGCTGCTCTGTGATCTCCCATTAGCATGCTAATCGCTCACATTAACATGGCCACCTCAGAGTGCTAGCTGTGGAGGACGCTCAACGATCTTACATTAACATGCTAATTTTTACTTGACAGTCCCTTGATTGGTGGAAAACCCACCACTTACATTAACACTGGCTGCTGACATTTGAGCTATGCCCATTTCAAACCTTTATAAACAGTTTGCCTTTAGAAGGTAACCTTCAATTCCTGATGACGAACGCTTCTGTTGTGATCGAAACGTCATAGTTTTTTGTTATTTTATTTGAACCTATCTATGTGACTTTACCGAAAGACCCAAATAATATAAATTCCTGCAGTCACAAAAGCTTTAAGTCAAGATCTACTAAATCTGCCAACAGGACTAGGAGAGATGCATTGTGGGCAGTGCTCACCCGAGGAGAGACCACCAGTGTGATTCAGAGAAAGATTTGCTGAATGTTTTAGCGAGTAAAACCTATATTAAAAAATATTTTTTGTATGTACACACTCATAGTTAACCATCCCCTATCCACTGATAGTTGAAATTCCCCCATGCAATTACCATGTCTCATGCTCCTGGTATGCCAAGATCCATCTGACTGTGCATAGACCGTTTTCACTGCACCTTGAATTAGCACTGTTGGCTTCGTACAGCGCAAAAGAAGTTCAACATACATACATACATACTGCACTCTCAGGCACAGTCCCTCATTTGGCTGCCATTCCATCACCTTTCTCCCTTATTGGCCATCATCCCTTCTAGTTATTTGTGTCCTGCCCATCTCACTTACTGATCCGAACAGTTCATATACTGCCTCTGCTTTGCGCTGATTCCTCTATATGTTGCTTTGTCTGTCTCTCGGTGCAATTTCGGGCGTGCACCACTCCATGCTTTATTTAACGCAGTGTTCGGCTAAACGCCCAAATGGAAGGTTATTTTAGACTAACACGTAGGCTTTTGCGACCAATATCATCCATAATACGGGCTTTTTTTAGGTTAGATATCGTAAATATATAAATGTGTCGTTAAACCCGTTACCACCCGACACAGCCAATTTGTAAGGTTTGTCCCATAAATAGAACATGCCAATTCGTTACTAGCACAACACACCGGTTTGTTGGAGAGCAAAGCCACAACATTTACAATCTGAGTACGATTTTTCGCCAGTGATTACAACTAGCTTCATCAAGCAACAGCCAGATTTGTGGTAGATGTGATGACGTCACATGTGAGCCCTTCTTGCGCGAAGTGGGAGGAGTATTAATGAATGCATATAAATGACTATGGGTATCCATTGCCGGTTGGGTTATTTATATGGTAATCAGCGGTCATTATGCAAGCCCATTGTTCTTGTACCTCCTGTCGATTGTCTGCACTAAACTATCTGTACCTGTTATTGTTCAATGGTAATCCCTATTGAAGTATGGTAACCTGTGTAGTGACGTAGCGCTGAAAGTTGTACAGCAGCTGCAACTGCAGGTAGACACTTAGTGCACTCGCCGTTGAGCATGTGCCGGCATGGCGGAGGAACTGGGGCAAGGGTTACGGTAGACCTCGTGGGGAAAACCCCTGGAACTCTCTGGTGGGTTCGAGAAGGGAGGCGCAGCTAGGGCGGAGCCAAGCCACGCCGAGGGGAATATAAACAGCGGAGAGCGGGAGCTCCAGGCTGCCGGTTTTGGGAGTGGACTCGTCTCGTCGTCGCTGTCGTCATCGCCGCCTTCATTGCTGCCGCCTTTGCCCAATCATTGCATGGCCGGACAGTAGTTGGCTGTCTCGGTCGACGCCATCGGTCCAACACGGACAGGGTCGTGTCTGGGCCTGGTCGTGCGGGAAACGTGGTCGTGAGAGAGAGGGGGCCGGAGTTGGTGGCGTGAAAACAACAATAAAAGGGGAGGACGGTGCCTCCTGCGATTATCTCATCTCCGACTGAGTGTGTTTGCGACACACGCAAACCGCACACACTCGAACAGAAGGAAGAAGAGACCTCCAACACTACACCTGTATTGGCATGTATTCAAACAATGTATTATTTTATGATTCACGTCCAAGCAGTTCTAAGTCTGTAGCTGTCTGAACGGTTAAAATGTATTTCTCTCAATTTCGATAGATTCTCAAATTAGTCTTGGCTAGTTGTAACTAGTTTTGCACAGAACTTCAACATCATCAAAATCAATTGAGTGTCCTTGTTGGCACGCGTGTTCTGCTACTGCTGACAGTTGTATTTGGGAGAATTTAATATTTCTCTGATGTGCTGATCATTCTTCCTGTTTGCCCAACATAACATTTACCACACGTGCAGTTAATTCTGTTGATAGCTTCGGTAATAAAAAAAATTGTACCAGATATTAAATTCTGTATTTTATGTACCGTGCCAAATCTGACTCGAATGTTTTGTTTTTCCAAACATCTGACCAGTTTATCAGTCACTCCCGCAATCTACGGTATTTTAATAGTTATAATTACTTGGTCAGTTTCAATGCTCGTGTTATTTGATTTAGTTTTGGCATTCAGTGCCCTGTTGATTTGTGCATTATTGTAACCGTTCAATTGCAGCGCTTCTTTAACGTGTTTAATTTCACTTCTCAGACTGTCACCATCTAACACTTTCTTAGCCCGATGTTTGAGCGTCTTGATGATTTATCTGCAGGGTGATGGTGGGATTCTGCATTCAGATAGGCGTCAGTGTGCGGTTTTTTTCTGTAAACGCTGTGTGTTATTTTACCATTTCGACCGCGTCCGAGCAGAATATCCATAACATGTAAACTCATTTCAGGTGCACCTTACCCATTACTGCGCCTTCCTTTTGTTTATATAAATCACCTTTCCACAAGAATTAGGTATTTTTTAGACAGTGTTCAGCTAGTCCTGTGATATCTTTGGCTAAACCTGTGTTTAGTAAAACACAGCCAACATGAACTATTGTATTGATAGTATGGTCGCCACAATATACACAATTCGATACCAACAATCACAATATGATGGTTATGCGGATATTTATAAATCTAAATCAAATCAAGTGTGGTCACCCCAACTCGGAATCCCTCCCTTCTCCCCAGCCACCTGCAGAAACAGACGCTGCTCCGTGCAGCTCAATCATGCTCGCTCCTTCCTTCTCTCTCCCTGTTCCCTCCCTTCCCATCACCACCCTCTCATCATCACCCTCTCACCATCACTCTCTCACCACCACCCTCTCACCATCACCCTCTCACCATCACCCTCTCATCATCACCCTCTCACCATCACCCTCTCACCATCGCCCTCTCACCATCACCCTCTCATCATCACCCTCTCATCACCCTCTCACCATCGCCCTCTCACCATCGCCCTCTCACCACCGCCCTCTCACCATCACCCTCTCACCATCACCCTCTCACCATCACCCTCTCACCACCACCCTCTCACCATCACCCTCTCACCATCACCCTCTCACCATCACCCTCTCACCACCACCCTCTCACCATCACCCTCTCATCATCACCCTCTCACTATCCCCCTCTCACCACCACCCTCTCATCATCACCCTCTCATCACCACCCTCTCACCACCACCCTCTCACCACCACCCTCTCACCATCACCCTCTCACCATCACCCTCTCATCACCACCCTCTCACCATCACCCTCTCATCATCACCCTCTCACCACCACCCTCTCACCACCACCCTCTCATCTTCACCCTCTCACCATCACCCTCTCACCATCACCCTCTCACCACCACCCTCTCACCATCACCCTCTCACCACCACCCTCTCATCATCACCCTCTCACCATCACCCTCTCACCATCCCCCTCTCACCATCACCCTCTCATCACCACCCTCTCATCACCACCCTCTCACCATCACCTTCTCACCATCACCCTCTCATCATCACCCTCTCACCATCACCCTCTCACCATCACCCTCTCACCATCACCCTCTCACCATCATCCTCTCACCACCACCCTCTCATCACCACCCTCTCACCATCCCCCTCTCACCATCACCCTCTCATCACCACCCTCTCATCACCACCCTCTCACCATCACCCTCTCACCATCCCCCTCTCACCATCACCCTCTCACCACCACCCTCTCACCATCACCCTCTCATCTTCACCCTCTCACCACCACCCTCTCACCATCACCCTCTCACCATCACCCTCTCATCATCACCCTCTCACTATCCCACTCTCACCACCACCCTCTCATCATCACCCTCTCATCGCCACCCTCTCATCACCACCCTCTCACCATCACCCTTTCATCATCACCCTCTCACCACCACCCTCTCACCATCACCCTCTCACCACCACCCTCTCATCATCACCCTCTCACCATCACCCTCTCACCATCCCCCTCTCACCATCACCCTCTCATCACCACCCTCTCACCATCACCTTCTCACCATCACCCTCTCATCATCACCCTCTCACCATCACCCTCTCACCATCACCCTCTCACCATCATCCTCTCACCACCACCCTCTCATCACCACCCTCTCACCATCCCCCTCTCACCATCACCCTCTCATCACCACCCTCTCATCACCACCCTCTCACCACCACCCTCTCACCATCACCCTCTCACCATCCCCCTCTCACCATCACCCTCTCACCACCACCCTCTCACCATCACCCTCTCATCTTCACCCTCTCACCACCACCCTCTCACCATCACCCTCTCACCATCACCCTCTTATCATCACCCTCTCACTATCCCACTCTCACCACCACCCTCTCATCATCACCCTCTCATCGCCACCCTCTCATCACCACCCTCTCACCATCACCCTCTCACCATCACCCTCTCATCATCACCCTCTCACCATCACCCTCTCACCATCACCCTCTCACCATCCCCCTCTCACCACCACCCTCTCACCACCACCCTCTCACCACCACCCTCTCATCTTCACCCTCTCACCACCACCCTCTCACCATCACCCTCTCACTATCCCACTCTCACCACCACCCTCTCATCATCACCCTCTCATCGCCACCCTCTCATCACCACCCTCTCACCATCACCCTCTCACCACCACCCTCTCATCATCACCCTCTCACCATCACCCTCTCACCATCCCCCTCTCACCATCACCCTCTCACCACCACCCTCTCACCACCACCCTCTCACCATCACCCTCTCATCTTCACCCTCTCACCACCACCCTCTCACCATCACCCTCTCACTATCCCACTCTCACCACCACCCTCTCATCATCACCTTCTCATCATCACCCTCTCATCGCCACCCTCTCATCACCACCCTCTCACCACCACCCTCTCACCACCACCCTCTCACCATCACCCTCTCACCACCAGCCTCTCACCATCACACTCTCACCATCACCCTCTCACCACCACCCTCTCACCACGACCCTCTCATCTTCACCCTCTCACCATCACCCACTCACCTTCACCCTCTCACCATCACCCTCTCACCGTCACCCACTCACCATCACCCTCTCACCACCACCCTCTCATCTTCACCCTCTCACCATCACCCTCTCATCACCACCCTCTCATCACCACCCTCTCACCATCACCCTCTCATCATCACCCTCTCACCACCACCCTCTCACCACCACCCTCTCATCTTCACCCTCTCACCATCACCCTCTCACCATCACCCTCTCACCACCAGCCTCTCACCATCACCCTCTCACCACCACCCTCTCATCATCACCCTCTCACCATCACCCTCTCACCATCCCCCTCTCACCATCACCCTCTCACCACCACCCTCTCATCACCACCCTCTCACCATCACCTTCTCACCATCACCCTCTCATCATCACCCTCTCACCATCACCCTCTCACCATCACCCTCTCACCATCACCCTCTCACCATCATCCTCTCACCACCACCCTCTCACCATCCCCCTCTCACCATCACCCTCTCATCACCACCCTCTCATCACCACCCTCTCACCATCACCCTCTCACCATCCCCCTCTCACCATCACCCTCTCACCACCACCCTCTCACCATCACCCTCTCATCTTCACCCTCTCACCACCACCCTCTCACCATCACCCTCTCACCATCACCCTCTCATCATCACCCTCTCACTATCCCACTCTCACCACCACCCTCTCATCATCACCCTCTCATCGCCACCCTCTCATCACCACCCTCTCACCATCACCCTTTCATCATCACCCTCTCACCACCACCCTCTCACCATCACCCTCACATCATCACCCTCTCACCACCACCCTTTCACCATCACCCTCTCACCATCACCCTCTCATCACCACCCTCTCATCACCACCCTCTCACCATCACCCTCTCATCATCACCCACTCACCATCACCCTCTCACCACCACCCTCTCATCTTCACCCTCTCACCATCACCCTCTCACCATCACCCTCTCACCATCGCCCTCTCACCATCGCCCTCTCACCACCACCCTCTCATCTTCACCCTCTCACCATCACCCTCTCACCATCACCCTCTCACCACCACCCTCTCACCATCACCCTCTCACCACCACCCTCTCATCATCACCCTCTCACCATCACCCTCTCACCATCCCCCTCTCACCATCACCCTCTCATCACCACCCTCTCACCATCACCTTCTCACCATCACCCTCTCATCATCACCCTCTCACCATCACCCTCTCACCATCACCCTCTCACCATCATCCTCTCACCACCACCCTCTCATCACCACCCTCTCACCATCCCCCTCTCACCATCACCCTCTCATCACCACCCTCTCATCACCACCCTCTCACCACCACCCTCTCACCATCACCCTCTCACCATCCCCCTCTCACCATGACCCTCTCACCACCACCCTCTCACCATCACCCTCTCATCTTCACCCTCTCACCACCACCCTCTCACCATCACCCTCTCACCATCACCCTCTTATCATCACCCTCTCACTATCCCACTCTCACCACCACCCTCTCATCATCACCCTCTCATCGCCACCCTCTCATCACCACCCTCTCACCATCACCCTCTCACCACCACCCTCTCATCATCACCCTCTCACCATCACCCTCTCACCATCCCCCTCTCACCATCACCCTCTCACCACCACCCTCTCACCACCACCCTCTCACCACCACCCTCTCACCATCACCCTCTCATCTTCACCCTCTCACCACCACCCTCTCACCATCACCCTCTCACTATCCCACTCTCACCACCACCCTCTCATCATCACCCTCTCATCGCCACCCTCTCATCACCACCCTCTCACCATCACCCTCTCACCACCACCCTCTCATCATCACCCTCTCACCATCACCCTCTCACCATCCCCCTCTCACCATCACCCTCTCACCACCACCCTCTCACCACCACCCTCTCACCATCACCCTCTCATCTTCACCCTCTCACCACCACCCTCTCACCATCACCCTCTCACTATCCCACTCTCACCACCACCCTCTCATCATCACCTTCTCATCATCACCCTCTCATCGCCACCCTCTCATCACCACCCTCTCACCACCACCCTCTCACCACCACCCTCTCACCATCACCCTCTCACCACCAGCCTCTCACCATCACCCTCTCACCATCACCCTCTCACCACCACCCTCTCACCACGACCCTCTCATCTTCACCCTCTCACCATCACCCACTCACCTTCACCCTCTCACCATCACCCTCTCACCATCACCCACTCACCATCACCCTCTCACCACCACCCTCTCATCTTCACCCTCTCATCATCACCCACTCACCACCACCCTCTCATCTTCACCCTCTCACCATCGCCCTCTCACCATCGCCCTCTCATCATCACCCTCTCACCACCACCCTCTCATCATCACCCTCACATCTTCACCCTCTCACCACCACCCTTTCACCATCACCCTCTCACCACCACCCTCTCACCATCACCCTCACATCATCACCCTCTCACCACCACCCTTTCACCATCACCCTTTCATCATCACCCTCTCACCACCACCCTCTCACCATCACCCTCACATCATCACCCTCTCACCACCACCCTTTCACCATCACCCTCTCATCACCACCCTCTCATCATCACCCTCTCATCATCACCCTCTCATCATCAACCTCACCATCACCCTCTCACCATCACCCTCTCACCACCACCCTCTCACCATCACCTTCATCACCACCCTCATCATCACCCTCATCTTCACCCTTGCAATTAGGACAGTTGGCTACGTTTGGTGGGAAAGAAGTTCTGCATACATAATTCACTTAAAAATGTATTTTTTTTTTGATGATGCTGCATTGCAGTGGTGCACAGACACAATACAAAAAACAATACATTCGTCAATAGCAATGTGTCCTTAAAGCTGATAAATATATAATATCGACGTTCTGGTGGATGGATTGTCTTCATCGCAGGGACGTGCGGTCAGGGGAGGCAGGGAAGGCACAGCCTCCCCTGCTGTTACGAAAAGTAAAAAAAATGAAATAAAAAAAAAACTCCCCACTGATCTGTGTTATGAATATTATTTCTGTACGATTCCAATCATTACAGAGAGATACTAACAGGTGCGCGCTTATTGCCCGCGCTCTATCCAGTTTGAGGGGTTGCGCAATCAGAGGGGAGGCTGAGCTCGTCGCTGCCTCACCTCGTCTCTCCCTACATTGGCAGCGGAGCTCCGCAAATTTGGCGATTTTGACTATAAAAATTATTGGAATCATGCAGAAATTATATAACACATATTAGTGGAAAAATCTTAATTTCATTTTATTATTTTTTACTTTTCGTAAATGCCCATGTTTTATGCGATATTAAGGAGGGCCATTGCCCAACATGTCGCCTATTTAATATGATTTACTTCATGGCCCCCGTGTTGTTCGTGAATGTCTTGATTATTGTTTGCAACAATGATGAGGTGATATAACCATCACGCTGTCAATAATTCCGAGATTGAAAAAAAACATTGCAGAGCAATCATTGAATTGTTAATGGAATTTGGTTATTACATTAATTGCTGCGCATTTGCCATTTCAGAGAAATTCTATCAGGAGATAGAGTATTTCGAGAAAAATAAAACAAATTTCACAGTTTGATGATATTTTGCGAAACTATCGGGGATCTTCAATTGTACGATGTCCTGTAGCGATGCTGTACTTGAGCAATCCTGGTCAGAAGTCGAACCCGCACCAGAAACCCTGTGGCCAAGGAGGGCTCAGGAGACAACGTCTGCAAACAGTGGACTTTGATTTAAACATAGTATGAGTTAATCATTATGCACGTACAGAAAGCCTAAAAATACTCGCGGGGGTTGTTTGTAACTGCGAAGCACGATACGCAATCTACTAATTACTGTGCGGCGTGGTGCGACAGTTGTTGTCGCACTACAACGCGACACCCCCCTTCTTGGGATTCCTCGGTGTGATGCCGGCTATGGCCACAACATTGGCGGCGAGAGATTTACCGGAAGCAAGTCTTGTACCAACGACCCCCCCCCCCCAAACTTTCACCAACCCGTACGGACCGTTACTGTGAAGTATAACAACTCCACGTGACCGGCATGGCATGTGGGGGGGGGGGGGGATTTAGGCCTTCATCCAACAGTGGATAGACATGGGACTGTCGTGCCAATGAAATCCCTTGTGAGCTCATGTCAGTAAACAAAAGAAGTGGATTTTGCAAGAATAAAAAATAATACACGGATTTCCATAAATGTTTAATCGAAGCCAGGCCAAGTTGGAGTTTACAATACTTTTTACAATCCCAATCTGTGCGCAATAAATCAGCGGTGACAGCCACGCGAGATTGCATCTTTCTAAGAAGTCGTAACCTGTGAAAAAGGCGATGCAATGGCGATGTTTGCATTTGCAGCCCCCCACCATCACCACCATCACCACCATCACCACCACCACTGTGCTGTAACTAGACGATGGGGGACTCGCCAATGCCGCCACGCTCATTGCACGTCAGCATTTTAAAACACACTCAATCAACAATGCTTCTAACATTCATTTGGCAATAGGCAGTAACGCACATTTCCCAAACTTAGAAAACCCAAAGCTGCCGTTAAGTTGTTTGCAAAGGTTTTTCTTTGAGCGGTGTGTTCACCGTGAGCTCCACGTTTTGCGGGGTGTGTTCAGACGTCTGGCAAATGCCTTTGCGTTCAAGGTACGGGGTGCCACCAAGCTAAGGGGTTTACACTTCACCTGATAACCTCAACGCACGCAATTATACCGCCGCTGTGTTCATTCTCTCTCGCCCGAGGGCAGACCAGAAGAGCAATTACGAACGTGTCTCGTGGCAGGTGGTATTGGGAATCGCTTCGGATACGGGATACACATTTGTCTCATTTTCGTTAATGTTAAATGTTTTTTTAGGGGGCTTTACAAATTGGTGCACGTAACAGTATAAATTTGTTACAAATTAACCAGCTGCTCAAGGGGCATGTCTGGCTGGCTTTAATATTGGAACAACCATGCCATTAATGTTCCAGAGTCTGCTTATCTAGTTTTAAATCAAGATTTAAAACGAATTCATTTAGAACTTATTTTGTGTTTAGTTCGTTGTACTTCCCCCTACACCTCTGATTAACACGGTTGGCTTCATACGCTGGTCAGATGTCTCGCCGTAGAGATGGGACTGCCCACACTTGACTCGGATCGACCAACTGTGGTCTAGCCCTTAATACTGTTCCTGGGTGGATGGATGTGTGCAGAGGAGCCTAAGACACCCGGCCACTGCTCGCTCCCAACTTCTGGATCGCATCTCCAGCCTGCAAACCGTGGCACCGCGGCAGCGTCTGTGTTTGTAAGGTGCACCTGAAATGAGTTTAAATTATATTTTTTTGTTGCACAGACATTAAACTTCGTTGTTTGATACCTACATTAGCAAACCAATTGCAACAACAAAATAAAAAATGTCATGGTACATACCGGTTACAGTAAAATGCAAGACAATCAGACAAAGATTCCCCGAATAGCATCAGCATACTCTTGGGGCAAGTGCTATTAGCAAACATCTATGCAGGCTGGCACGATACACGAGGGGGTGGGTGGCCAGCACCAGGCCCGACCGCCTTTGTCTCCCCAGTGGTGATGTTCACACAACGCACCAGGTACTGACTTGAGGCTTAGTCGACCTAGGGGAGGGCCGGGATCAGTTCAGATAATCGCCACTGGTGATATAAGCCATGAGCGCGAGTCGAACTCGCGTCATCGGGTTCTTAGCGCAGAAATGCTAAGGGGCCGTCCATAAATGACGTCACGCACCTAGGGGGGGGGGGTCAGACATTTGTGACGATATGTGACGAGGGGGGGGGGGAGAAATGTGACGTAACATCAAAATGCGCAACTTTAAATAGATATAGACAACACGTTCTACTTAATTAAATATACTTTTTAATAAATGTTTTCTCCTACAACATCAGAGTGCAGCGACACATTAAATACGCACTACAATGACAATAGTTTAAAGCGATTTGAAGCATGTTTAATTTTTTGGGGGGGGGGGGGGCAGAGCTTTGTGACGTCATATTTTAGGGGGGGGGGGTCTGACTTTTTGTGACGCCGTGTGACGAGAAGGGGGGTCAAAAAATCGTCCAAAATCGCGTGACGTCATTTATGGACGGTGCCTAACCGCTGACCCTACCGCTCCATTGCAGTAACGTGCAGCCGTGTATGAGAGGTCATTGACGGTCACGTGATGTCACTGTGTGCGTGCGGCACTCGGGTTTGGATTGTCCTGAAGTGCAGGATGCTGGCAATTGTGCGTTGGGACAACGACCCCTCGACCCGACGCACACAGACGTGGAGTTGGGAATGCACGACAACACACCTCCTCCAAGGCATTCGTTAGTTAACGTCTCGCAAAGTGCAGAATGAGCCCTAGCTTCCCTACAAGCTTTGCACACATTTCGTAACAGGAATACAAATACACCGTTGGCACTGATAGTGAAATGCAAAGCGTATATCGTCACGTATGATACTGTGTGCAGTGTTTACTGAATGCAAACGAACCATCAATAATATACGTGTGGGAGTGGTGGTACAGTGCTAAGCGTACTGCAATATGAACCCGGCGACCTAAGTTCGCTTCCTAGCCAAGGCTAACATGAATGGTGAGTGATATCAGATCTAGCCATGCCGTCATTCCCCTTATCAACCTAGACTAACCAACGTGAAGTATGGTGACCAGAGTGGCTGGATTTTTTGCATTTATTGATACAAAAAAGATATGTTTACAAAAATAATAGATTTTAGGTGGAGGCTGACATTGCTTCGTGTAAACATTTTGCATTTATAACTGTGTAGAGGCAGGATGTATTGCTCGCTATTCAATATTTTGCCGGTGATGTTTTTTTCTTTCTGGAAAAGGCCCAAGTGATCCAGAGCCGATATGTCAGGCCTCATGAATCTGGCGAGAGGCTCACGCGATGCCCCTCGCGTCAGATGCGCTTCTGCGGCCGTCTGGAACACTCTTCCTTCCAATATAAGGATAGCCACTGAAGTTATGCACTTTTAAATCTAGATTGAAAAATAATTTGTTTAGAACTGCTCGTTGCTGTGTTTAGTTTGTTGTCCTTCCCCCGCACCTCATATTATAATGGTTGGCTACGTACGGTGTGAAATAAGTTCAACATACATCAATGTTGAATCACGGTGGCGAGATATTAACTGCCTCGCCTGGTATGCCGGAGGTTGTGGGTTCGATCCCAACCCTGATACCTGCTGCTGCATATTTGGGGTTTGCCTGTTTTCCCTGTGATAGTGTGGATTTTTCTCCGGGTCCTCCGTTTTTTTCCCCTCCACGTTTACATCACGCGCTTAGAGTATTTGGATGCTAGACATTTCCACTTGATAGGCCACTTCACTGAGCTATCATTTGTCGCCAGGTCACTTCTGGAAAAGAGTTCTACAGCTCAGTGGGCCTTACCAGGTAAAATAAAAAAAAGTTAAAGTTCTACATACATCGGTCGCGTTCTCCCGCTCGCACCATCAATTTACTGCTGCGTTTACGAGATCCCATCTCCCCCAGCTGGCACTGGTTGCAATGTCAACACAGCGCAAACCCAACCCCTCGATCTTGCCACCGCACCCCCAGCGCGAGCGTGAACGTCAACATCATGACACCATCATCCCCTCTCCCCCGTCGCCAGTCAAGTCCCTATCTAACGCTCACCCAGTCAAAGTTAAGTCCTTATCTCGCGCCGGTCGGCAGTGCATACAATTTACATCGGCGACTGTGTAGATTGGTCACGTTGTACTGGGTGTTGTCCTCAGTGACCCCCCTTCCCCTGGCCAGAGAAAAAGGCTTGCCTTCATCCAGCAGTGGGCTAACCACTGCTCTAGCCACTGCTGCACGATAGCATCCCCGCGCCGGTGCCATCCGTCACGTTCTTGCGATGCCACAATCCATCTCGATCGCCGCTCCACGTGTCTTCTTCAAGCAACGTTACGTTTAAAATGTAAACTGTATGTGTGTATACCCCCCTCCCACCCCGGTATGCGCTGTATTCTCCGATTGCGTAGAGATTCGCCTCTACCGTGGTGCATCTCAAATAGGTAAGTGGCATTGTAATGGAATTCGCGGTGTGTATATCCATGACTTGTCTGACACCTTGTGGGGCGTGACCCCCCCTGGAAGTCTTTCACGGGGGTGGAAGGGGGGCGCAGTCTGAAGCATGGATACCGTGTAGGATAAACTTCAAACGTGCATATTTTAACAAGAGGTGGTTAATCTTGATTTGAAGCTTTCGTGACTGCAGGAGTCCATACTCTTTGGTTCTTTTGATGAAGTCGCGTAGGTAAAAATAAAATGAAAATCACGACGTTTCGAACGCAACACAAGTGCCCGTCTTCAGGTGAAAATCTAGATAGCCGCGATGTCTGCTGCGAGCAGCACGATGTCTGCGGCTGCTCGCAGAAAACATCGCGGCTATCGAGATTTTCACCTGAAGGGCACTTGTGTTGCGTTCGAAACGTTGTGATTTATTTTGTTGTATTTCTACCTACGTGACTTTACCAAAAGAACCAAAGAGTAAGAGGTGGTTATTTCAATATCACGAAACATTTTCAGATTATTCGGAGAGTCTGCGGCATCGCAACGACATAGCGGTGGTGGTGGCGGCAGCACACGGGAAGCCAAGCCAGTGCATGCACGCGCTAGGACACGGTTAGCACTGCCACCGATAATTATTACAAAAAATTACAAATTAAATACCGTCACGGCCAGCGGAGTTGGGAACCGTTCATTGCACCAAGTTGTTCAAGCGACACCCTGTTTAGAATTCTTAAAATGCAGTGCAAATGCCAAAAGGTCCAACTGCCAAACTAAAGCGCATCATCCGAAGACGAGTGGGTGGCAGCGCAGTGCTAACACTTGAGCCTCACAGCAAGAAAGACCTAGGTTCGACTCTTGACTCGTGAACTTTTATGTGTGGAGTGTGTAGATTATCCTCCTGTTCTGCATATGTTTCCTCTTGATTCTCTGATTTCATCCCATAGCTAAAAGCAAGGAAACAAACAATGTAACTGGCGTATGGCTAAAACTTCCAAATGCTGGAAAATGCCTGAAAATTACTCCAGTGGAATTATACACAGCAGCAACTTCGCCCCCCCCCCCCTTCCGACCCTACTGCGACAACTTGGCAGGACTCACCTGCAAAAGTCTCGAGACTCGGTGAGGTCCTCCTGGGTCGGAGGACTCACTGCCCATCCTGAGCAAGTGGCATTCAAATGTTGAGCCAATTGTCCTCGCTGATGAGATGTTTACTACCTCGACTGGTATACAGGAGGTCGTGGGTTCCATTCCGACCCTGACACCTGCTATATATTTGGAGTTTGCGTGTCTCTCTCCTCATAGTTCTGTGTATTTTTCTTTGGGTTCTCCGGGTTTTCCCTCTACGTTTAGAAACATGCGTTGAAAATATTTGGCTGCTATACATTTCCACGTGATATGCCACTTCGTTGAGCTATCATTTATGGCCAGGTCGCTTCAGAAAAAGATCAATATAGCTCAGTGGGCCTTACCTGGTAAAATAAACACTCTTTAGATTTTTTTTATTTGGAGCCATATTCGCTCAGTTTTGCTCTCACCTGGGGCACAGCACACAACGCAAGTACAGAACATTCACACAAAAGCTGGATGTTGGGCAGCAAATGGGAAGACGTTTAAATTTAGCAGCATCATTGACATTGCAGGTCAGCCTCTGAGTAAGGATTGGCTGGCTCTTAGTGACAACGAGTATCACGGTGTCATTATTTTGTCTGGAAGACAAGGCCATGGACAAGGAGAGAAGGTGGGAGGGTTTAGAAAGGAAAAGCCGACTCTTCAAAAATGCAAAACACATTATACAAAAATCAATGCAGATTTCTTCTGCATCATGAACTGAGTGACCCAAGACGCAACATTGCTTGTGTAACAATCCAGACGGCAATCACTCTTTGCTCACGATGATGGACGTTAGTAAAAAGCAAGGCCAAGCAAAAATAAGCGCAAGTGGGTTTCATAGTTTTCCTGCAACAGAAACGCATCGTTACAAAGATACAGGGAGTCAGATTGTTATTCGGACTTTCCTAGGTCTTGTCCTAGTGATGTTTGAGACAGTTGCAAATGAAACATCATGATCTAATAAGTACATTTGGTTATGAGAAATTGTTTGTCAACTTACAAGTAAGCTGAAAGAATAACAATAATAATAATTCACACGTTATTAGATGATTTTCATGTGTCACAATTAATTGGTTTGGCTGCGTCGGGTGCTGGAAGGTTTTAACGACCAAAATTTGCCCAGTTCATTAAGCGACCTAACCCAAAAATATATTTCGATTCATAACATTGGCTGCAACAATGTACGTGTTAAAACATTTTGCTGTATATTTAATCTGCATCTCTCCTACAGATGTTCGAGTTGTTTGGTGAACTCATTGCACATGTGCGTGAAGTTTGTGATGACTTGATTTCACGTGGTTTTCCCTTGCGCATTATTTTGTAAATTAAATTAATCTGATGAGCGATGGACTATATTCGATTTCAAAGAAATCGGCAAAATAACAATTTAGCCCTCATTTTATGTTTTGTGTAATGCTACCACATATTATGCATATGCATTAAACTGTGAACTTTTTCCAAAGCAGTTTTAACACTATATATATCAAGTTATTAAATTGTGACTGGGCAGGCAAAAAATATGTATGTTTCGGCCAAATGACTATCATCAGGATGAATGAGGATCATAGTGATATATGGATGCATTCTACTGTGGAGTCAAGTTTAGCACTGGAGTTGCGTGCAATCCGATGTTTAAGCTGGCAGTTCGATCTCACATGGTGTGGCAGTTGAAAGAATGGGACCGTTTCTTAAACCTTCCACCTATGCCCACTGTCTCGGTCTCGCTGTGCGCTGCGTTGCACCACTATCCGAGTAGTTAACCTTGCATTCAATAAACCTTCAGAGCCAGGGTGAACATCTGACTCCAACGTATTTAATGAATGAAACGAGGTAAAACTGATGGAAAAACACAACACAAAATACAACATATGTTAATACTTGCAATATCAATACAAGGAATGAACACTGCAGCATCATAACATTGTCTTAGATAACATGATAACACCTACATTAGCACTGAATAGCTCTACAACAAGAGAATAAGCTACTGTGTTAAACAAGGTCACTTTGTGTAATCACCATACTGCAGCCTAAATGTACACCGCTGCACATAACACTGAACTGTGGATGAGATACTTCTTCATCCTTGCTCTCAATAACGCCTTAACGTTACATGGGCACACCTACAAATAATATTCACAATAATGCAAGCAGCAGGCTTCATTGTCAACTAGGCCCCATATTCATCATACCAATTTAACAACATTATAAAGGCATTTACAGCATTATAACGACAATCCCAACATTATAACAGCATTCCCAGTATTATAAGAACATAAACGAACTTACAGACAATGCTTCTTAAAGTTCCGCAATGAACAGATGCACCCGTCTTCACCGAGACGCTAATTGTGCCTCCATTTTGTACTCTGTGTAATGGCTGACACCCCCACCTGGCCTCGTGACTTAGAGACCCTTAACTCGTAACTTCCTGGTCACGTGATCAAACTCAACACCATCATATCAGTAAGTTTCTGTGTAAACACACCCCCATATCTGCCGTGGGGCAGAACACCCACCCAGCACGTGTATGCATGTTGAACTTCTTTCGCACCATACGCAGTCAACCTTGCTAATCGGAGGTGCAGGAGAAGGGTAACAAACTAAATATCGGAAGGAAGAGCATTTCAGACGGCTGCGGAAATGCATCTGAAAACGCACTATGCGGTGACCATCTTTGTTTGATGGATATCAGCCAAAATTTGCTGCTGCGAGGATGACCGGAGTTCGCGTGATGGTTTATGCTCCTTGACGAGATCAGCGAGGTATTGTGGTTCATTTGTGGCAAGCGCTTTGTGTGTCATGAGTGCGACCTCATAACGTTTTTGTTCAGCAATCGGAAGCCAATGCGGCTCAGAGAGCACTGGATGGACACGGTTGGATCTTGCAGCAGCAGAATAAACAAGTGCATCGCAGTGAGTCAATCATAGATCACATGTGGTGGGGTCAAGCATGGATACTTGCACCTTTTCTAAGACATCTGTCCAGTGTGGAAGAGTAAACCAAATACCCACTGAAGGGGTCCTCAAGAACTCCGTCTCATGGAGGTGCTTCCACCAGCAGTGCAGTAAGCAGGCAAATGGAGGGCTGAACTTTTACCTTTATTTTTTATATAGAGTCAGCTAGTCCTACATGTGCTGGAAATAACGGGTGGGGATGAATTGCAACGAGTTGTACGAGTGTGAAGAGGGACATCGGAGGGCAACATCAGGGGTTGATGGTCTCGATGAAGTCGTTACAAGTCCCTCAAGACGCGAGGGATTCCAAAGGACTTCGGAAAGGTAAACAAGGTGAAACAGAGTATCATAACTGGCAGACACAATAGAGCGGCACAGGGGGTGTTTTGTCCATTCATTGGTGTATCGATAACCGCTGTGCGGAATGCCAGGAATGTAACATCGCTACGTCCTGTGCCAGGGTGAAAGCCATTGCTGCGACTGAATACAACATCCTTTTTGTCAAATGTGTAAACACACGTACAGGACATGTCTAAAATCTCACGTTTCAATGAGACAATAATGGAGTCATTGTTGAGGGGGTGGTCTCTCTGACCGTGGGCGGGGCAGCGACGTAAACGAGGCAGTGGCGTTTGTGAAAGTGTGGAGACAGCAACGATGGTGAACGGGGAGGGGTAAGTTGAATGGTGTTCAAACAATGTTTTTAGTTTTGCTGCTGATGTCAGCGGTGCACGAGCACAAAAAACACTCATACACTCAAAGAATAATTTAACAAATATACTACGTTGGGTGATGTTTCAAGCAATGGCCTTGTCTTCTTCACAGCAGCGTTCAGATAAATAAAGTGGATCTTATTCTTTTGGCTGATGTAGATTCAGAGCAGCAGCAGCAGCAACAAATACAATTTGACCGTTAGGTGGTAACGCTTGAACACCGCATCAGGAGCAGCAGAGCGTGGTTGATAATAAAGTTCGGTAACTGCCCTTTACACCATGGGGCCTGATGAGAAATAAGTAAATAATTCTGATTACAGTAGTAGGTTTTTTTCAATCGGCATATGAATAGTGACGTGATAGTTATTCTGGAAAAGACAAACCCTTTAATAATAATTACAAAATAAAAGAAAGCAATTTACATTAAAAGTAAACTGCACAATATTGCTGGCACATTGCATTGTGGGAAGATTAGTTATTTTGAGGACAAGAAAATATCCACTTAGCAGTGCATTCCTGGGCCCAATCACCATTTTAAAATGAACCGCCCTACATTCCTGAGGTAGGAAAATCTTAGAATTGTGTTTGTATGATCAACACGTAAGTGTGTAACGTTTAAAGTGTATTGAGTTTAACCAGGTGAGAGCTCAAGAGCCAAAGGATAGCTAAATTTTTGACAGTGACTGACCAAGGTCACCAAAATAACAAAAAGCGAAGATAAAATGAAGCACAGCGACGAAGCAAACAGAGATCTGCGCAAAAAAATTGCAAATATTGCATAAACGTAAATCAATATTAAGTAATGCATTCATCGGCGGAGTTCATAATTAGAATATTTATACTGTGGGAGGAATCCGATGAGCTATACAGCTCTGTTTCACAGATGTCCAGTCGGGGCGGGTAAAAACGTTACAACAAACAGCACAAACCATGATAGGAGTGCAAAGTACAAGAAAGGTAAACAAATCACCCAAACACAAACAAATAAAACTAAACCATCCCCACCATACCAGACAAAACCCACTGAGGTGTTCGCTTATTGTTCAAAAGCGACCTGGCCATAAATTATAGCTCAACAAAGTGGCTTATCATTTGGACATTTATAGCAGCAAAATAATTTTAATAGTTTAAAGAAATGTTTCTAAATGTGGAGGGACAACCGGGAAAGGGGGGGCGGTGGGGGGGGCGCAATGCCCTTCCCCACCCCTATAAATAGAGAAGTCAAACTCCGCCTATGGATGCATTCCCTGTGGCATCAGGCAGATAATCTTTAGACTGATAATAGCATGATCACAAGTCACATTACGGAAACATTAAGCAGACATAGGGTGGCCATTGTACTAAAACATATCAATGGACAAGGGTATATGTTGAGAGACTTCACCCACAGCAAACTGTGTGTGGTTGATGTTGCATGTGTAGTGAGTCCAACCGAGTCGCAGACGTTATCTTGGGAGCAACACTATTTATTTACACAACAGTACGTAACGTTACACAATCTACACTCGGGTCTCGAATGCTAATCTAACCATGCTACGGCAAAACTAGACCACAAACGGGGTCCCGGACCGCGTGGCTAGAGGCTTCTTCTCCCCGACGTGGATTTTCGTAACACCAGCACACGAAGAACCTCGAGCTCCACAACGGGGCCCTCGTTATATGCCCCGGGCTGGGGCTGGCTCTGTCCTTCACCCCGCCCACCTTCCAGGTGTCTCGGGCTCCTTCTCGAAGGCTTCCGAGAGCTCTCCGGGACCACGTGACCGCCCCACGGCCACCGTCCACCGGTGCCCCCCCTCCAATATCATCCGGTAACGTGACAGCAGGTCAACCAGCGTATCATGCCCCAAGGTAACCCTGGCTGGCTGACGCTCCCTCTCGCTTCCTCACCAGGAGCCAGCACCACACACTGCTCGCGGTGCCTCCGCGCTAACCTGCGCTCACCCAAGCCCCGCTAGGGCTGGTACTACATCCCGTAACCCGGGCTGCCCATAATGACAACGCATTGCCCGCCGTGGCTTTGTGAGCCCCGGCACCATACAGTGACAAGCAAAGTCACTACACATGTATGTATGCTGAACTTCGTTAGCACTATACATAGCCTACCGCGATAGTCGGAGGTGCCGGGTGTTGTTCTGCCAGTTGATTTTATCGAGCAGCGTACCCGTTAGGCATCAATGGACAGTCATTTATCATTTATGAAGGAGCAAAACATGGCCCACATTAAAGTGGCCATGTAATGTATTTTTTTGCGTTCCCCCCCCCCCCCCTAGGCGGGTAAACACATTTTAACTTACATTAACTCTCCCCGGCCTACAGGAGTTAACAATTACTGCAGGAGAGCAATATTGCGATGAAATGAAGAGACAGATCCGTGCACGCACTCTCTCTCCTTGTTATTGTTGATGCACGAAGCTGACGCAAGTACCCCGAAGATGTGCGCCGTACATCCGACTTTTCTCCCGGGGGGCTGTCACTCAGGTGCTTGCGGGATCTGTGGGGAGAGGTCGGATATGTGAACGTGATGTGTTACACCACCACTGCTCACTTCTGGGTGTGGGGAATTTGGGGGGATATTTTTCCCTGCAACAGTTGAACCTCATGACGGGACCCCGGGGTCCCATAAGCCCCCGGCGCTCGCATAAACATTATTATAATGGGATTTAAGGATGGTGGCAAGTGTTGTCTTGTTAAACTATGCCTTTAAAACCTGCAGTACCTCTATTTAAATACACTATCGAAAAAATAATTTACACCCCTCTGTCAATCATCGTGTTTCTCAGTGTGGATTTGTGAACACACTTTGTAAACAGTACATAAAATAGTACGCATTTTCAATGCACTGTTCATATTGCAATAAGCGTTTATACTAATGTTACTCTAAAGAGTAGTGGGTCGCTGCTCCTGTTATCCGATATGTGGGGACTATTGATTAACCGCAAAAAAAACCTATCTGCACAGATGCATACGGACAAGAGAAGTATTATCAAACAGGAGGAATTGACGGTGCAACGCATCTCGTCTGTTAAATATCTGCAGGTAATAGGATTGTCATCAATTGATCCTGTCTCCAGACATTGGTAGGTCACAAATAATAATGAAGATGAGAGAGCGGTTTCACTGTATTATGCATACCGTTATGACAAATAAAGGACTTAAGTCGTGTAGGCAGTTTTAACAGCTTTGGATAAGACTTATGATCCTGCCCATACCCGAGCATGGAATGCATTTGCTTGTTCAGCTCTTCGACGAATTCGTCCTCGCTGTGCTTGGACACGACATGACAACAGAATGATCCACACCAGGTGGGTCGCGGCGTTTATGTGCGCGGTGGGACAGCGTCTTCAAAATTAAATGAATTAATTACGATTTTGACTTCCGTTTATTCGGGACCCCGGGGTTCCTCCATAAGGTTCAGTTGCTGAGCACAATTGCCCCCTCCTCGGCTCGCCCCCCCAAATTCCAAAAAAAACCGTCACGTGACTAGCAACAAAAGGCACTATCAAAGTTTGCAATAGATCCGAATGTAACCGCGTTTGCGGTAATACACCGTTCATAAAGAGGAAGAATCATCCTGGAGACAACACAGAGCCTTGCCGAATGCCAGAGTTCATGGCGAAGGTATCGGACTGGCTACCATCAAGCTGAAGATTCAAGGTTGCAGATGTGAGTGGATATCAAATGATAGTAGCAAGCAGTGCCCGATGCCATACATGATCAAACGCTTTAGCCCCTCTGAAATATCCAAGGCCTTGAGGCCCGAACATACATAACATGCGGTGACAGGTCACCTGTGAATCGGGATTCACGAAACCCATGCTGATGATCACTAAGACAGGATAATGACTATAAGTGATGGAGGAGATGATTGATCATTATGGATTCAATCACTTTGCATAGGAAATAAGTCAAAGCAATTGGATGACAATTACACGTGACGAGGAGTCCATGCGAGTCGCACAGTTGAGAGAAATTGTATTGTTCCATTCAAGACCAAGGCCAACACTAACACCGCTGTAGAGTCCACGCTGTAGGGTAGAGAAATCCACGCGAGACGCCCTGATGAGGGAACTTGAATTGTTCCATCCACACCGAGACCACCACTTGTAGGCCGGGGCACTGACACCGCTCTCGACGCTCCACCATTCTCATCCATCCGAGCCCCCCACGTGTTGGTGGTCTTCATTGCAAGGCCCCTGACGTGCGGCCCCCCGACAAGACACAACGAGTGGAAACAACCCCCGTCATCATCGTCATCATCGTGCTGCTGTCAAACCCCCAATGGTTTCAAATGTGTGGTGGCCCCTCACACTGATGATGTGTTATCGGCGAAGGTGGCCCCACTATTAAAATTAGTCAAGAACACTGCTACAAATAAATAGCCCGCTCTCTTTCTCTCCTCCTAATTCCCACCAATATGTATCCCTTGGGGGGTTTGTTTTTACCCCCAATCCCCCAATCCCCTATTTCGCGCCTTCCTTGTCAGCGCCTTTCTTTAATTATTTTATCAGGGCGTGGGTCCCTTGCCCCTTGCGTGACCCCTACACCCAAGCCTGGCCGTGTCCCCGCACGAACTCGACACACGTATAAAGATGGGTCAGCTATTTTTGGAGACTGCCAGGACCCTCGCTAATTACCAATTGCTGTTGGAAAAGCCTCGAAAGATATTGTGCAAGTTCTGGAGCACATCGTCTTTAACACAATACCGGGGTGTAACCATTGGCATCAAAAAAATCGTCATCAAGAGTCAGATTCACTCTGACACTATGAGCCAAAGAGATTGGGCTTGTTTTGTGTAAAGAATTACAGACGGAGATGATTAATCACTTATGAAGTGTTGCAGAAATTCTTTGAGACAGCTTTGGCAGACGACCAGAATGGACATACCTAGACGAGGACGCTGCGAATTTCATTATATTTGCGGCTTACAAAGTCAAGTTTCGCTTGCTCGCTTGCTTGATTACTCATTTGCAATTGTTCCGTGTGGCTTTGTGTTAGGAAAGCGACGAGTGGCTGACAGTGACGCAGCCTCTTATATGATCTCTGTGTAGGTGGACCGGGCCATGGAGCAAACGTGGTGGTTGTATTTGCGCACGTTGTAATGCAGTGCTGCAATTCTCCCCCTTTTGTATAGCACACAACAGTCTGCAGAGAATATTAACAGCCATTTATCGCGACAGTTTTCCCAGAATGCTACACAATATGTGATGTGTTGCATGCTAAATATGTCCAACTACAATGCGCTAGATGGTGTTTGCTTTTGATCTGTTATACTGAATTCATAAATTAACGTGAGTCACACGCCTAACCTTCGGCAATTCAACATGAACCCTGATGATGCTGGGAAAGCCCAATGGAGTTCACAAGAAGTCACAAATAAACACCTCATGAAAGACACAATGCAGATGATCCTTTGCTTCGATCTTCCACGAAGCTTCTGGTTCACAACCCTTTAAAACCATATCCACCGCACAAACCCTGGAAGCTGATACTTGGTGAAAAAAAAGATACTTGATGATCCACAAATTGAAAATGAAAAAGAAATCCCCATTGTGCCACCATGATCACCCAGAACAGAGCATGGGATATAAAAGATTTCAATGCCCATTTCACAAATACGAAAGAGGCATCACAGTGATGCGCTCCGCTATTCCTGATAAGATTTTCTCGGTCAACCACCTCACTGTAAAATTACCGCTTTTACTCAACATCAACCGTACGAATAACAAGCCTAATGTGACAGTCGATGGTCAAGGATATATTATCTTCAGCACTATGTTGCACAATACACAGTGTGCTTATATTAATATTCACTATTTAATAATTTACCCAGGAAAAACCAAACTGAGTCCCAAGTCTCTTTCTTAGGAGGCTCCTGCATAAGGAAGCTTATTGTGTTTCATGATTATGTTATTGTATGTGTTTAGCTATGTAAGGAGACCAAAGAATCAAGAAGAAACAGGGGGAGAACAATAAACTCCTCGCGAAACGGGGGCCCGAGTCTGGCGTCAAACCCATGCGCTTCTGACTGCGAGGCACACGTTTCACCAGTGTGCCGCCCTGCCACACAAGAACCTGAACAATGCAGTATATCCGAGACCGCATATTCAGTACAGCCTCTATGCACAGCCGCACGGTATTTAATTACAGAGTGCAGATCTGTGCATTTTTAATTTTAAATCATGTAAACACGAAATTTCCACTCATGTTAGCTGAAGATTAACGCTTAGATTAGCTGGTTAAATTAATGACCTTAACATGATGAATGGATAAAAATTATCCAAACCCATTTGTTTTCTGGTTAATCTTTAACTGCCACGTGCAGCTCTCACTTATTGATTATATGTAAAGTGCACGGTAGTGACATGTGCAGGCTGGCATTGACACAGTTGAGTTTGTTTGTGGATATATCCGTCGTTAGAATGTGACATTTCAGTGCGCTAAGGTCATATCCAATCCAACCAACCAGATCAGAGATTAATTTAATAAATAGACACGGTCACATCGTCAGACGTATCAGATTATAATATACTAATTAGGAAGCCACTGGAGCGAAGCAGTTTTAAATCTAGATTGACAACTCGTTTCTTGAGAACTGCTTTTTGTGTTTAGTTTGTTGGCCTTACCCCGCACCCCCGATGGTGTGAAAGAAGTTCAACATACATACGAACATCTGATCAACATCAACGATCTAGTCATTGCTCAATAATGTCACGAAAGTGACTTTACAGGCTGGAGTCCCATTACAAAGCTTCTTCAGCAGTCACCCCATCTCATCTGGAATGACACAACCACCCACAGGTTCTCGTAGCCGTTCAAGGCAAAACATTGCAATGGTTTGAAATAAGTACAGATGTTTGGCAGAGGTATATTAAGACCTGCCTCGGTAAATATCAGAGACACGGACGAAATTTGCCAAATGTATACAATTACTGAACTTGGATTCCACATAGCAACATCATTCAACTGCTGTGAAAATGTACAAAACCTTCCTGAAAAAGTCGTGAGATTTCCTGGGTAAACAAGCGTAATAATAATATATTTTATCTGATGTGCTCAGTAATGTGACTACACAAAATGTTTCTGCTGTATTCATATGCCAAGGAACGGTCACAACAACCATGTACACGTCATTCTCAGCAGTATTCGAATCTCCAACGACAACATCATTTGAAAGAGAGAAGTACCACAGCGTGTGACCAATACCAATTGAATTTAAACAGCAATCTAAATGCAGTGATATCTCTATTCATGGCGAAGCGGTGACATGGCCCAGTGATGGCATGTTCGCCAGTTGCCGTGTCAAGGTTCCAATCCGATGGGCTGCCCTCGTCAATACTACTGGTGTATTAAGCAAAAAGGATGTGCTATCTGATTCACAGTGGACGTTAAAGATCATTCTAAAAGAGTAGGCTATTCTGGTGTGCCTGGTATACAGGAGGTCGTGGGTTCGATCCCGACCCTGACGCCTGTATATTTGGAGTTTGCGTGTCTCTCTCCTCATGGTTCCGTGGATTTTTCTCCGAGTCCGCCGGTTTTCCCTCAACATTTAGAATCAACATGCGTTTAGAGTATTTTAATTAAAAAATGTCACCTGATAAGTCACTTGGTTGAGCTATAATTTGTGATAGCCAGGTCGCATCTGAAAAAGAGCTATCTAGTTAACTGGGCCTTATTATCTGGTTTTAGTTGAAGAGTTTTAATTCCCACTTGCAGGCAGGTGCTGAGTCACCTTGTGCCGCACACTTGGGGATGTCGGGCTCTTTGAAATGTTGATGCATTTAAGCAGCCCCATTTTCATGTAAATATGGGTCTGTGTGGCCATATATTTAATTTGATCAATGTAGCGTACGTGGGAACATTTATAATTAACTAATGTTTACTCTACAGACAAAGGCAGGGAAACAAGTGATATGAATAAAACATAATTACCTTAAATAAGAGGGGTTAACCTTTATTGACCAAAGATTAAAGAAAACATAAATATAAATAGAAGAGTAACGATTATTTTGCCTGGAAATCTCGTCATTTCTATCATAGCGTTAACCAAACTATCAAAACGTCTGAACATTCTGTGCGCCAATATGAATTCAAGGACATTCGAAATATCTCATCCACAAATCCTCCTCATCCGTGAGCACTGCTTGATCTGCAATTCTTGTGAGACACGGAACCTAAAGGATTCGCTGATAAGATAGTGACAAATAAAGAACATTCCACGTTAGTTACAAAGTCACGGCTACAAGTTTCTGCTCTCTGTGGAATCTCCCTGCACTCCCTCTCCGAGTTGTCACGAATGTCGCGTCGCACGCACGACGCATCTGCGATGTGGACACGCTGATAAATAATTCCAATGCAGGCACAAAAGGCACTTCATAACCAGAAAACATGCGTCAATTATAATATCAATGACGTATTATTAGACTAACGATATGAAAAAATTCCGTGGTGTCTCCGCGAGTGGAATAGTGCTCAACTCCCTCCATGGCCCTTAACCAGCGGTGGATATTCCACATGTCTGTGGATGTGGCCAGCAGCTCCTCTTTTGACTTAGCACAGAGAGAAGCTCGCGTTACGACTCCAGAGGGAAGAGGGGCTAAGCCAACCACTGGACAGAGATTTTAACTCACAGCATTTCTGGTCGCAGGTTGTGCTCTGACCGCAGTGGCACTCATCGCAAAAGTTTGGCCCGGGCGCAGAGTTTCTCGAACTGTGCATCGCGACTCCTCGGGGTGGTCCGTCACCAAGAGATGTTGCTGTGGATTATTTTTTTAAAAATAAATAATCCCTTAAGCCTCATCACGGACAATCAGAGGGTAGCCCAGGGTAGGGGTGGCCCGTCACCATTAGACGAGGTTTGTGAATCACATCAGTGCGAAATGATTAAACAAGAGGCATCTGTGCGGTCACCAGGATAAAGTAACATTTTAATCCATCAACTGTCAGATTTTGCCCATGCTCAGATCTCTCAGGTGTGAGAGCCAAGGCATTCGCAGCATGACACCACGCAGCCATCTCTCCCGTGATTGCTCACCGTGGGGGGAACGGCTTTTTATGGCCGAAAATAATTTTGCATTTTTCCCAATGCAAGACAGTGGTTATCCGCGGTGTGGTGTATGTATGGTTTTGTGTTAAGAAGTGAATCCATGGCAGTTGCCTAAAAGAGAAAAAAATGGCACAAGTTTTCATGATGATTCAATAGTTAATTAATTCCAAGTTAGATTTATGCATTTTATCACACATTATTCATTTCGCATGAATTGCCCGAAGAGTTTCCCCACGTAAAAAAATGTAAAAAATACACGAGAGAAAGCGCCCATCGCTGAGCGACGTCACCGCACCCCCCGCCCCCCAACATCTCCCCACCATCCTCCACCTCCAGGTGCCCCCCTCGTACGTGACAACCGCCAGGTGCACCCCCCCTCCCCCCTCCAAGGTCAAGCCCCCCCCCCGCCTCGACCTTGTGCAGCCCCACCCTCTTGCACCGGACACCTGCGCCCACTCCCCTCTCGTCTCTTCCCCTCCACTCAAACATTCGACGTGAAGTAACATGGGGGCGGGGGAGCCAATCAGCAGGCGTGGTGGGCGGTGTGTGGGTCGGGGGAGCCAATCAGAACGCTGGAAACGAACGTCACACACCACAGCGATGATGATGATGATTCTGAGAGAGAGTGTGGTAAGGTTTTGGGCATTCGCGGGGCTTAAGGTTTCCGTAATGCGATGTTCACATGGGGAAACGGGGTTAGGTCCCAGTGTCCGACTGAACATACGGGAGAAAATGAAAATGTTTCGTAACCTTAATCCTGTATTGTACATATAAATAACATCCATAAATATAATTACATTTTACATTAATACAAACGGATAATAACACAAATACAAGAAAATAGAATACATTCAATGAAACACATCAGCACGTTATACTGTATATCGAACGTTTTATTTACCCCAACACAGAACGTCATGGTCACTCGAACGTTAATGTCACGCCATCCAGACGTCCGCATGGCACGTCCTGGAAGGCTAGACGCACACGTGCAGTGCGTGTATATGCATGTTAACGCGATGGCTTTGCTGTGTGCAGTATAACGACGAGTGTTTTGTTTTTTTTTATCAGATGAGGCCCACTGAGATGTACAGCTCTTTTAAAGAAGCGATTTAGCTCAACAAAGTGGCTTATTACGTGGAAATGTATAGAAGCCAAATGCTATAGAGGCATGTTGATTCGAAATGCAGTGGGAAAAACCGGAGGATCCGGAGAAAAATCAACGCTACCATGGGGAGACATGCAACCCCCAACTATAGAGGCGTCAGGGTCGGGATCGAACCCACGGCCTCCTGTATACTGGGTGAGGTAGTTAACATCTCACCACCATGGCACACACATGGGACACAAGGCCACAACTCCACCACTACGCAAGCACCCCTCCGCCATGATGCCATGTTGCAAAATCGCGAACAGTCGAGGGGAAGGATGCGTGAAACTTGAACTGGCGTACAAACATAAAATCGCGAATCGAATTTCGCGAAAAAGAAAAACCCGCGAATGAAGAGGTTTTATTGTACATTCAGAATAACTTTTATTTTTTCCAACACAGATCGTGGGCAAATCGAATGTTTCCCATTACAAAAATGTTAACTGATAGCTGCGAGTGTACAAGTGATGCTTGCACACGTGCCGAAGCAATGAGTGCATGTGATGGATATATACGAGGGAAATATGAGCTCCACAGCAAATGTTTTGAGGAACATTTGGAAAAGTCCTATTTTGTAGATTCATGCCAAGTACACATATTATTGTGAAATCACAGTATATTTGATTTTGTTTAAAAGCAAAAGTGGCTGATCTGTTCAACAAAGCCTGAACACAATAATCTGCTCTTTGCTGGAGTGATTCTTCCTTTATTGCTTCAGACGGCGCAATAATATTATTGTTACTATTCCTTGTGAATTAAAAAACAATCTGAGAACACTGGAAATATTTACCCCGGGGTACCATAGTACCCCGGCTCTCGCATAATGTCCGTGATGCAGTAATTTTTAGTCTGTTGATGGTCGGCGATGCGGCAATCGACTCATCTCGACGAGCTGTACACGATGCACCACTACGGTGCATTCGAGCGTTCAGGGTTTCAGTGCAATTGTCCTCGCTGCGTTTCGACACCGCGGAGTAGCACTGATGTCGGATTGATTGGTACCCCAGTCGTGGAGTTAAGTACACCCCTGGAAAAAATCGTGTCCCAGTAATAAAATATTAAATTTCCTCGGGGTACCACCATAAGGATCAATTGTATTTTAAGTATTTTTTTAGTGGAAATTAACTCCACATAATAAATAATGCTCTCATGTGCAAGAAACTCGACTGAAATGGCAATGGCTCCGGCTTTTTCAGCAAAAATAAAGATAAGCCAGCCCTGGGGAGAGTCAGCCAACACTCCGTGGCAAAGTCCAGGATTTTTTGTGCATTTTAGTAAACCATTGCCACTAAAAAGTGCTGACTGGAGTAATATGCAAGGTCAGTTCAGTTGGTAATTCTGAGAAATTGGCCAAGCACTGTAAGCTGAAATACTCCCCAGTGTAATGACAATCTAAAACTTTTACAAAGCCAGCAATTCATCACTGTGTCAAAGGTTTAAACTGGAAACCAATGCACTCAGCTTACATTTGGTGGCAAATGTAGCCTATTCAAGTATGTGAAAACTGCAAAACCCTCTGCTAGTGATTAGATATGGAAGATTATACTTGAGCAACAAGCACGATGCATAGGGACGCAGGGTGGGCTCATATTGCCCGATCCCATTTTAGTCCAAGGTTCTTTTGCTGATTCAATTCACATCCCCGCTCACCAAACGCACGACCGAACACAGTTACTACCGTTCTTAGAAAGGGACAGCGATGCTGGAGGTACCTTGCTCGTATGTCAGCGTGAATCAACCGGAGCTCAGTCTCACAATGCGATTTTTGAGAAAAAGCCACCGTATAACTGCGGTCTCATTCTACATATTACTGGAATTGAAACGAACTACCCCATGCTCTCCACGCCGCCACTGTCAATAGGACCATGCTGCATACAAAAAAATAGTACAGTCCAGTTTATGAAATATTCAAAGTGACACTCACAAAGTAGAAAATTCTGTTTCTGTTCTGTCGCATAGGATACCACTTACATATTTGGAAAGAATATGCATCGGGCAAAGTACCAATTGATCTAAATGGAAGAATAACCTAATTTTATTTGATAATTTCTCGACTTGAATCCAATAATAGCTAACACGTAGAAGCCTGAGACCCACGGTTAAACATGTTTAAGCAGCCAGCGTCCGACAGTGAGTCAAGGCATTTTGCCAGTGTGACCCAGAGAATGTAAGCAATCGTACTGTGTGCAGTAATTGCTTGAATTTACTCAAACGCAGACACAATTTGCACTTGTCATTGAGTCCCACGGGTGTAGAGTGCAAGCACACACAAGCTACACCGCTGCCAACGGGTTGAACTGTATCTTGATGAACCACTATTGTGCCTTGCCACAGGAGCTGCATTCACGTGAACTTAAGTGTTACCTACAGCGATATCACCTGGTGTGAATTAGCTTATCCTGCGAATCTAGATGTAATGGGATGTCAATTCACTGCTAGATGAAGGCCTCACCATGCCATGTCTGTCGACCATACTTTCGCCATGCTGCTCAGTGTGGTTGGTAAAGGGGGTGGGGGAGACCCAGAACTGGTGCAGATATTTCCCTTCAGTGATGTTAGCCATGGACAGAAATGTAACTGAGGGCACTGGGCTAATTTTACAGCACGCAAACCACTGTACACGAAAATGTCACTGCAGGGTTAAAGTACTTGATGATTATTAAAATACATCAGCACACCACGGTTACGTAACATTCTCAAGTGTAGTGAGTTGATGGTTTCAGCCTGGTCACTAATGACGGCACAAAATCACTCCCATCATGAATTTCTATTTTTCCACTGAATTACATGATAGCTCTGAGAATTACAAGTATAGGCTTGCCTTTCACGCCACATACCCTTCCGTCGATGGCAGGGCAAGTGGGAAAGTGCTGCCCCCTACAGCGTGTAACATCACTCGAAGGGATCTCAGCGGTAGTTCTGTGGTATCCACTGCCACGGGCTGTTCCTCTAACACGAGGGCTTGCACGGCTCTGCGAGAGATCTGAATGAACACTTTGTCTCGTTCTTTGGTTCTTTTCGGTTAAGTCACGTCTAAAAATAAAATAATAAATTAAAATAACATATTACGACGTTTCGATTGCAACACAAGCAATCATCATCAGGTATAAAAGAAATAGCAACAAAAATCTAACTAGAAAACTATAGACAGACATACAAGCAAACAGACATCACAACGGCACACATCACAACGGCACACTTTGTCTCGTTTCACGACCAATATTATTCATAATAAAGGTTTTTTGGGTTAGATCTCGAAAATATAAAAGTGGCATGAACCCACCATCACCCGACACAGCCAATAAGCAAGGTTTGTCACGTAAACAAAATGTGTCAATTAGTTACTACTTAAATTCTGTCAAATCGCCGATGAAGCTGGTTATAATCACCAGTGAAACACCGTACTCAAATTGTAAACGTTATGGGTTTACTCTCAAATACACGGATGTGTTGAAGTAGTAACTGATTGGAACGTTTTGTTTACATGACAAACTTACAAATTGGCTGTGTTGGGTGGTAGTCGGTTAATGGCACATGTATATTTATGTGACCCAATCCAACAAACCTGCATTACGTCGTCTCGCGAAATCACGCTTTTATTGGGATAAAACTGGGGGAAAAGACAAAAGAGATCCATTATTTCAGTTGGTAAGATGTGATGACGCTAACTATATTCAATGCGTGCATTAGTAAATCTTTGGTTTGGCACGCGTGGCAGTGTACCTCGTTTTCCTTGTGCTGATGTGCGAGTCGTGCTCATTACATACAGTAAGTACCACCAGAACAGTTGAGCGATTTAATCAATTGAAATTAGCCATCCAATGTGCAAGCTAGCACACTGGACTTGCAATACAATAATTAATCACCGGTTCAATCTTAGCAAGGCCCGCGGGCGATTGTGGACTGGTTGAGATGAGATGTAAGGTGTGCTTAAAGTTTCTGATGCATGTGTCGTGTACTAATTCAGAAACACTAGTAGGAGGCACTCTCTCTTGTTTATTCCGGCCTTCACAGCCATAGGGGATAACTACATACCGGATCAGGACAGCCAACATGCTTCCAGACCCACAGCTTGAAGAGGCGAAGACCACGACGACGACAGCACGACGAGTTCTACTCCAGATGGCAGCAGCCCCAACTGTGAGTCGAAGCTCACCTTTTATCCTCGCCAGCGTGGCCAGGCTCCGCCCTCGGCCCCGCACCCCTCTGGATCCCCCAGAAGGCTCCATGCCTCGCCCATAGGTCCAACTGGTAGAACAGGTTGCTACCCCCAATCCCATTGTCTAACAATCTCCCATTGCCATGCACTACAGTGCCTCATTAAATGTCACTACATCACCCCCCCCCCCACCCCGTTAAAAAAACAGCCGTCCCGGCTGACCTTCATAAATCGTGTAGTGGGACGACGAACACAACAATATCCGCGCAACATTCGCAATGCGTGGCAACAATGCAGCCCCAAAAATAACAGCAAACGAACGATGAGTAGGGGCGGTCATCTGAACCGAACCATCTTGGAACAGGTCCTTGTTGCCGGTCCCTTGTATGGGCCCGGCACGAGTCCCCAAGGGAGCCCGGGGGTGACTCGCAGCTGGCCCAATGGGCGCGGTCCCCCCCGGGACGAAGATGGAGGAGAGGAAGAAGCGGGTGGCGGTCATACCGTCCACCCCGGTCCGTCTGTGGGCAGCACTGCCGGCGGATCCATGGGCGTCAAGCCCTGGGATCCTGCGGATGGAGGAACGGAGTCTCGCAGAGGCGCAACCTCCGTAATTGTACGCCCGGTTCCGTCGGACACATCAAACACCCGGCCATCAGATGGTGGAGATGAAACGACCTCATGAGGTGGAAAATAGGGTTTCAGCCGTGACGGGTGCACATACCAATGCCTGCGACCAACCTGGATCCATACACACTGCGGCCTGAGATGGGTGCAGCCCAAGGTTAAGTGGGTGGGGTTAGAGAAGGAAGATCGAGGGCACCCCAAAGCTGATGGGCTGGCCATTGTGTTGTGATAGATTAGCATGTCAATGTAGTTACCGCCACATTGAGGCCTGAAATGGGTGCAGCCCAAAGGTAAGTAAATGGCCAGCCCAACAGCTTTGGGGTGCCCTCGATATTCCTTCTCTAACCCCGCCCAGTTACCCTTGGGCTGCACCCATCTCAGGCCTATATAACACCCTGCTTCAGCAGCTCTCTTGCTATATTTTTTCACCTGAGGACGATTGCTTGTGTTGCGATCGAAACATTGTGTTTTTTTTTATAAATTTTCTATCTGCGTGACTTTACCGAAAGATCCAAAGAGTATGAATTCCTGCAGTCATGAAAGCTTTAAGTCAAGATTTAACCGCCTCTACGGGGAGGGTTTCCACACAACTATTAATTATTTTCGAGACAAGAAGGCTCATCTGATCGAGTCGCTCACTTTTCTGAAGAGATGCCACGATACCAAGGTAGTACCGATCGCCTTTACACTCACATCTGCTGCTGTCACTTCTTCTAATGCTAAATGGATCTTGTTCAAGGCCGGCCTAGCCCTGACCTCAGAGAGAATAAGATTGCTCCGATTTCAACTAGATAATTTAGACAAGACTCTCTTACAATCACACTTAGCATTGACAGAAAAAATGTCAACATGTGATTGGGACCATGTAGATAACATTACAGCCTCTTCAGCCGCCTCGATGTCAGCTAAATGCAAAGAGAACCTGATTTCCAAGTTCAGCCTCCTGTCTAAGAAGAAGCTAGAGCCACACATTAAAAAGTTAGACGTTGATAAGATTGTTATCAATCAGAGTAACAGCCCAATTTCCTACAGCCTAAAATCGGTAACACATGATGATATCATCAACACAGTTGATGGTATCATCGCCCAGGTCGATGTAGCCCTTAAAGGTTTGGGACACATTCCTGCAGACGTGGTGAGATCGGAAATCGCTGCAATCATGGATACAACCACATACAGTAACACAATTCAGGACCTACTTAATGATGGCAGCTATACCAAAATCAATAGAGATCCTACCAACCGCCTGATTATGAAAACCAACAATATCATCACTGATTTGACATCTTTAATCGAACCAACCAAGTGGCTCTCTCTAAAACCCTCTGCTGCTAGACCACCCAGATTTTATGGCTTACCAAAAGTCATATCGTCTCCACCATTCACTCACCCACCAACAAACTGGCCCGATTTCTGTTTGAGACCTGGCAAGACCACCTCAGCTGTACTTAATTCAGCTCACTTGGTATCTTTAATTAAATACATCTCACTATCTCGAGGTGATTTGCTTGTCAGCGTTGATGTAATTTCTTTGTTTACCAAAGTTCCTGTGCCTGACACTATTGCAATCATTGAAGATTTGGTTCAACAAGGACTTAATGCTGATGTACCGGCCCTGGTGAGACACTGCCTCACCAACACTTACTTCACCTGGAATGATACATTCTACAAACAAGTTGAAGGTACCCCAATGGGTTCTCCCTTATCTCCAGTGATAACCAATGTTTTCATGTAAAATTTTGAGACAAATGCCATCCAGGCATCCATCCTACGTCCTTTCTTGTGGAAGAGATACGTAGATGACACGTTTGTCATCTGGCCACATGGGCCTGCCAGCTCTGAACCAATTCTTCAACCACATCAATTCCATAGTTGCAGCCATAAAATTCACCATGGAGGTGGAAAAGGATGGCAAGTTACCATTATTGGATGTTTTAATCAAAAAGAGACCAGATGGCTCATTGGGATACCGTCTACAGGAAAGCCACCCACACGGATGCCTATCTAAAACCTGACTCCCACCATCCAGCCCAGAATAATTCCCTCATAAAAACTCTACACCATAGAGCTCGTTGCATTTACGACCATCACCACCTAACCAGTGAACTGGAGCACGTACACCAATCCCTCAAGATGAATGGATATTCGGACTACACAATCCGTAAAGCTATCAGCCAAACCATTGGGAGAGAACCATCTGAGGACCCAATCAAAACCATCACCTTGCCATACATAGCAGGGGTTACCAAAAATATTTCCAAAATCATGAGCAAACACAAGATTCAGGTTCGGTTCAACATAGTACGTAAAATTCGTGATCTGATCCCATCTGTGAAGGATGTGATCCCTGACATGCAATACCCCGGTGACTACAAACTAAGTTGTGGCTGCGGCAGTAGTTACATTGGGGAAATTAAGCGACATGTCTCGGACCATGTTCGTGAACATGACGCAGATCTGAAACACGGTAGGACCAATACCTCGGCCGCGGCTGATCATTGTTTTAACACTGTGGGCACACACAAAATAGATTTCTCCAAGACGAAGGTACCCTGCAAACCTACTAACTATCAACACAGATTAGTTCATGAAGCCATCCAGATATATAAACACAGAGCAATCATTGGAAGGACGTTATCAACCAGTTTAAGTAATAACTGGCTGTGATGTTTCCATCCTACCTGCCGATGTTAGCAGTTATTTCTGACTCTCTGAGTTGCAGTCCTCGATGTGGCGGTGGCTACATTGACATGCTAATGTCTCACAATACAATGGCAAGCCCAACAGCTTTGGGGTGCCCTCGATCTTCCTTCTCTAACCCCGCCCAGTTACCCTTGGGCTGCACACATCTCAGGCCTATATAACACCCTGCTTCAGCAGCTCTCTTGCTATATTTTGTCACCTGAGGACAATTGCTTGTGTTGCGATCGAAACGTCGTGATTTTTAAAATACATTTTCTATCTATGTGACTTTAGTCATGGAGAGACCTGACTATGCTGCAGTGCTAATCATTGCTGATATGGGAAGGCGTTGAATATCCTACCAGTGTGTTATGACCCACTTGTTGATTTATTTCGGGGGATCCAATCTGGCTTCATTATTAGCTGATTGACTGCGTTGTTGTATTTGTTATTAAATTTGTTTAACCTTTCGCCCTCTTGCGATCCCCACGCAAGTTGGGACCTAACCAAGATGTGGCAACAACGCTGCATGGGCTCGGGGCTCCGGGCTCCGGGCTGGCAATGACAATGTCACCCACTGACTGTGGGCCGCCTTACTGAAGGTAGATCATGGAGGAAACTCTCACGTATCTGCAATCCAGTGCACCTTTAGGATCTTGCCCCCAGCAACATTTTTTGAACAGACAAAGGCAAATATCATCAGTATATCCTTTAACAGATTGTTGGGACAAGTGCTGTCACGCAACTGAATTGCAAGTTAAGTTTACTCGCCATTACATCCACGCGAACTCCGGTCATCCTCGCAGCGCTAGCCATCGAACAAAGACGGTCACTGCATCGCGCGATTTTAGATGCGCTTCTGCGGCCGTCTGGAATGCTTTTCCTTCTGATATTAGGAGGCCACTGGAGCTATGCACTATTCAAATCTGGATTGGAACCCGATTTGTTTAGAACTGCTTATTTGTGTTTAGTTTGTTGTCCTTTGCCCGGCACCTCCGATTAGCACAGTTTAATACGTACGGTGCGAAAGAAGTTCAACATACATACGTACGTACAACTTCAGTATTCCTTATTCTACCAAAACACTTGGCACCTTGAACTTCTTGTTGACAGCGCATATTATGAAACTAAACTATTTTTATTTTACCAGGTACGGCCCACTGAGCTATATAGCGACTCTGAGCTTGGCTCCGCGCGTCTGAGTTGCGGCCACTACGTCTGCAAATTTGCGCGCGTTACACATTGAACTATTATTACTATTATTATTATATGGCTCTTTTCCAGAAGTGACCTGGCCACAACTGATAGCTCAACGAAGTGGCTTATCACGTGGAAATTTGTAGCAGCCAAATACTCTAAATGTATGTTAATTCTAAATGTGGTAGGAAAAACCGAAGGACCGGGAGAAAAATCCACGCAATCACAGGGAGAACATGCAAATTCCAAATATATTCGTATCAGGGTTTGGATTGAACCCACGACCTCCTATATACCAGGCAAGGTAGTTAACATCTCGCCACCGCGGTGCCCAGTTATGTCGTGGCTATCAAATTAGATTAATCTGAACTGTTGCCAAGGAAGGAGAGTTATGAATCGTTCTCTTCCAGAATTATTCTAAGGAACATGAAGGAATGGTAGTTTGACACCGTAACGGAATAAAGAACATTCGTTAGGTCAAGCATGGGAAGGAAGAGCGTCACATTATTGTGCCAAGGAAGAGAACACAATGTATTTTATTCCAATTGTTACACATCTCTGGTTTCAACGGTGGATAAATCTGATGGAAGCTTCCGGATATAATCTGTCACAACCATGAACATACGTGCATTTTGTGAGTGTATTTACTATATATACAGTGTATGAGTGCCTGTGAAAAGGTGTCGTGGTAGTGTAGTGGTGAGTGAAGTGCACTCTGAACCTAGTGACCAGAGGTCATTTACCAGGTCACGGCTAACATCAGCGGCGAATAATATCTGAAATAGTCCTGGCCTTCCCTTCACCAATCCACACTAACCAGCGTGGTGAGGTATGTCTAAACAACATGTAGGGTCGACTGGGTGTGGAGAGGTCTTCATTCAACAGTGGATTGACATAAGGGCAGTACTTTTTAATTATTACAAGTGCATATCGGTATGCAGCTGTAAAAAACATAAACACGCATTTATGTGTAAATATTTGTAAGGGAGCACTGCTATCAGTGAAAGTCCATGCGGGTGATGGGGCACTGCGGCCAGTAGGACCACACTTGACCCGCTCTGACTCCCCAATCCCCCAAAGGAGGACTGCGTACAGGTGGAGACAGCACCATAAATGTTCAGGATTCACCGAGAGGAGGCCATGCGCAACTGTTCCACTGACGTGTATGCCCGTGGCATGAGCGCAAATTTGCTGGGATCATGGCGCATTCGCCCAAACGTCTGAGGGCAGCAGAAGCGCCGTGGTCATTGTGCACTCTGCCAAAGTGCCAAAGTGCAGACAGACTGGGTCCAATTCTGGGCCGTGTACGTGCCGTTGACAATTGGTGGCCGTGACAAAGACGCGTTTGACAGCACGGTAAAATATATTTTAAACAGCGTCGCTCAAAATGTGTCTGCAGAGTTTATCCTCGAAATATCAACAACAAAAAACGTGTTTGGATGAAAGTTGCAAAACTGGCTGATTGACACTTAATTTCAGATTTGGAATCTTGAATTCACATTTCTTAACTCATGATAATGCAACAAAGGGAATGAAATGTATTCAGCCTCGTAGCTTTAACAGAGATTAGTGAAGATTGAAGATTGTCTTTCCTGTTTCTCTGTGAGACGATTATTACGTGCAATAAATAATAATGAAGCGCACTTATAAAGCGCCTGTCTACTAGATGTTAAAAGCATGGTACAGCACACAAAAATACCATAGACCAAGGAGATGACAAACTAAGAAGACAATTCGGAAGCTAATTCAGAAATCGAAAGCAAGAGAGAGCAAATGTGTGTTGATGCAGGATTGAAGCACAGCCATTGTCTCTGACAAACGAACAACACTGGACAAGGAGCTCCAGAGCCAAGGGAACAGCACAACAGAAGGCACGGTCGCCATTTTTAGGGTGGAGGAGCCATGTCAGACGAATGCATAGGACACCAGCCATTGAAGAACAAAGCCTTCCAGATGACCACACATATGGGGTGAACAAATGTGTGAGATAACTTGATTGTCCACTTTTTAGAGCCTTACAGGTCAGAATCTTAAAGTCCACGCTGAACTTTATGGGAAGCCAGTAAAGACAGGAAAATATTGGATTAATATGTTCATTGGACCTTTTTTCCAGTATCAAAAATTCTGAAAAATAAGAATTGGTTTTACCCTTTCTGGCAATAAAGCAGGTGTTAAGATGTTCAAACACCAAATAGATACCTTTGGCAAGGCGTCAAGTCTGTGTAGTGACATACGAAGGGAGGGGCTGCTGGGGGCTCTGGGACCCTTGGCGGGCCAGGCGCTTAAGCCCCTTGGCGCCAGGCGCTGGGTTCCCAGGCGGGTCAGACGCTTAAGCCTCTTGGCGGCAGGTGTTGGGTTCCCGGGTGGCCCAGGCGCTTAAGCCGCTTGGCGCCACCAACGGGGGTGGGCTGTGTGTGCACCGCCGGCTGAGCAGCTGTCTGCTCCACCGACCGTCCCCTCTCCAGCGTCGGGAGAAGGGATGGAGGAGGCGCTGCTTCGCCTCGCAGAGCTGCTCTGCGCCACCGCCTCCCTCCTGAGCGAGATGCGGCGCTCACAGGCGATGGCGGGAGGGAGAGAGGAGGCGCAGCGCTCGCTCGAGCCCGCCGCCGCCGCCGCTACGGGCATGGTGGACGCCACCGGCATTCCCGCCGCGGATGTGGGGATACTTCCGGAAATGACATCACTTCCACCGGAGGAGCAATGACCGCTGGGAGCAACGTCACTTCCAGGCCCAGCGTGGTCCAACCAAACAACGCCGCGTCATCAGAGCTGCGACCTTCACCGCCGGACGACAGCTGGCTTCAACCTAGCATACCGCGTCATCAGCGCTGCGACCGGACAGTGAGGGCGCCATTCTTACTGTAACTGGCGCCGGGTGCCGGCACATCGACCGACATGCTGGTCATCGCCTTTGCTGCTCTGGCCAAAGGTTGGAGGTCGGGAGACCAGGCCCCTGACACTTCGTACATTTAAGCGCTCCGGATTAATGATTTTTTTGTTGACATTTTCTTCGTTGTCGTCGGGGAGTCGTGATTGTTGTTGGGTAAACTGTGTGGAGCTTCACTCGTGAGTGTTGTCAATGTGTGTGCGAAACCTTGCTTGTGATTGTTAACAACGTATGGTTTGTATTGAGCTTTGTTCGTGATTGTTAATGTATAGCTTGTGCTGTCATTGTTAACGATGTATAGACTGTATGGGGCATTTATCTTGAGATAGTGACATGCTGCCAAGGATTTGGAATTGTCATGCTGGCTCTCAAATATCTTGGGGTGCAGATCCTGACCAGGATGGCCCAGCGTGTGTTGCGTGTCTAACACGAGAGTTGTGGTCCCGTCATGCTATGGCTGACGGCTTGACCTGACAGCCCGGAGATAGAGACACTCCATGGCATGTCTAGCCTAGTGGGCTGTGTGCTCACATGGCTTGGAGAGTGTGGTCCCGTCATGCTATGGCTGACGGCTTGACCTGACAGCCCGGAGATTGAAACACTCTGTGGCATGTCTAGCCTAGTGGGCTGTGCGCTCACATGGCTCGGAGAGTGTGGTCCTGTCATGGAATAGCTGACAGCTTGACCTGATGGCCCGGAGGTTGAGACCCTCCGTGGTGCGTCTGGAGCAGTAGGCTCGCCCTGACGGCCCGGAGATTGAAACACTCCGAGGCGCGTTGAAACAGTGGGCTGGAGATTCGTGGTGTTCAGGTGTAGTTGTCCCGTTACGTTGGGACTGTATCCCTCAGTTGTTACGGTGCATGTTGAGCAGGGAGTGAACGATGGGTCGTCTCAGCTCGGTCGGTACAGCTATATGCTGCGATGTGAGTCTTGGAGAGAGACTGGGTCGTCTCAGCTCGGTCGGTATAGCTATATGCTGCGATGCGAGTCTTGGAGAGAGACTGGGTCTCAGCTCGGTCGATACAACTATATGCTGCGATGCGAGTCTTGGAGAGAGAGTAGGTCACAGCTCGGTCGGTACAGCTATATGCTGCGATGCGAGTCTTGGAGAGAGACTGGGTTGAAGTTCCGCCGATATGGCCGACGCGTGCTACTGGTTGTGACGCCGCGTCAGAAAGGCGGTGGGGTGGTAACACGGAAATTCCCCCCCGATATGGCCGACGTGCGCTGTTTTAGGATGGAGACGCCACGTTGGAAAGGCGGGGGGTGCTAACGGTGGACATGTATTGTCGGTGGTGGTCCTCATTGATGGCTGCTGGGACGCAAGCACGGGATGCCTTTTGGAGATGCGGTTCGCGCGTGCGGCCACCATTTCTAACAGAGATTAGTGAAGATTGAAGATTGTCTTTCCTGTTTCTCTGTGAGATGATTATTAAGTGCAATAAATAATAATAAAGCGCACTTATAAAGCGCCTGTCTACTAGATGTTAAAAGCATGGTACAGCACGCAAAAATACCATAGGCCAAGGAGATGACAAACTAAGAAGACAATTCGGAAGCTAATTCAGAAATCGAAAGCAAGAGAGAGCAAATGTGTGTTGAGGCAGGAATGAAGCACAGCCATTGTCTCTGACGAACGAACAACACTGGACAAGGAGCTCCAGAGCCAAGGGAACAGCACAACGGAAGGCACGGTCGCCATTTTTAGGGTGGAGGAGCCATGTCAGACGAATGCATAGGACACCAGCCATTGAAGAACAAAGCCTTCCAGATGACCACACATATGGGGTGAACAAATGTGTGAGATAACTTGATTGTCCACTTTTTAGAGCCTTATAGGTCAGAATCTTAAAGTCCACGCTGAACTTTATGGGAAGCCAGTAAAGACAGGAAAATATTGGATTAATATGTTCATTGGACCTTTTTTCCAGTATCAAAAATTCTGAAAAATAAGAATTGATTTTACCCTTTCTGGCAATAAAGCAGGTGTTAAGATGTTCAAACACCAAATAGATACCTTTGGCAAGGCATCAAGTCTGCATTAACCACACATAGGTGTGCCAAAACATGCAATAAACATGCTCAAAGCATGCAAACAAACTTGCTCTGATAATATATGCATATAAATGGCACAAGTATGTGTGGTTAATGCAGACTTGATGCCTTGCGGAAGGTATACATTTGGTGTTTGAACATCTTAACACCTGTTTTATTATCAGAAATGGTAAAACCAATTTTTCATCACTAATATGTTCACATTCTAGAATGCTTGATAAAATCTGGTGGCCGATTTTGCCGACGTATGCACAATGCCAGGTGCATGGCGCAAACTTTTTACTATCATGCAGGTACAAACATGTCCAGGAACTTTACATGTGTGTTTGAGTTGTCACACTCAGCGAGGATTTATTTGACCCTCCGGGTTCCCACCATTAAACTTAACACATGACATGCACAAAAAGATTAACGAGCAAAATGTGTTGCGCTTCAGGGTCATGTGTTGCAGATCCTGCCAAAGAGGTGTAAGAGACAATGGCGTTGAACAACACAAGCTCGACTAATTCTACACGGGTGCCAACCAAGGACACGTTCGTGGCACCAATTAAATGCCTGGAACATCGAACCCGGATTACAAACACAGCCTCTATTTTTATTCGAATCCAAAACAGAGATGTGGGTTTTCACGGATGTTTAAAGCACGAAATGCCACCAGATTGCATGTCAAAGTTATTGTATCCCTATTAGCCTCAGCCGTGCGTTCAGAGGTCAGCTGACAGCAGTGGCCCTGATATGTATAGTGTTATTGGTTTGAGTACCGTTGTGTAGAGACAGTACCGTGTGGGTGCGACTGTAGGGGCGGAGCCTGTCCCCGGACACCGGATGGGTATACCAGGGGAAGCTGGGTAAACAGGGAGGGGCACGTGGTGCGGACTGTGGGGGACCAAGGTTGAGGAACACGTGAGGTGGGTCCTGAACCCTCACGAAGGATTGGGAAAAGTAGGTGTGGCAAAGGGCGGAGCCTGGCCACGCCGTAAGGATGAAAGCCGAGCCCCAGGGGGGGGGGGACCCGGGTTGGTCCTGGGAAGAAGAAACCATCGTGGGTCGCCCACGTGGACCAGGCAGCGTGTTGGCTAACGTGGTCCGATTTGTAGTTTCCCATCCAGAATGTACATCTACTCCAAGTGTACATAGCTAAATGTAGGAATGGTGGGTTACCACCTTATGTTGTCGTTTCATTAAGCGTTATGTGATGTTGGTTAATAAACCGTGTTACCTCCAAGTCTTAGTGTGCGCCGTGATTGGATCCACTACATCTGTATTGCGAGGCTCAGGCTCAGCAACGAGGGGGGTGGGGGGAGGTGGTGGCGTTCTGTGTTCAGGCCCCGTGACTCTGGAACTCTGGCCGATCGCATCAGATGTTCGCAACTTTTAAAGGAAGGCATCAGGCCTATTTCTACAATTTAGCCTTCTGATTTCATCCTGGGAGCTTATGATTATTTTTCTGTTTTATAAAGTGTTCATTTCTATGTATTTGTACTAGTTTATGAGTGTTTTGTTACCACATTTGTCTTCGTAAATGTTTCATTTCATCTTAACTTTTGTGAAGTGCCTAGAACCTCGTAATATGAAATGTGCCCCATAACTAAAGATTATTAGTAAGTAGATTGAACCAAAATAACTTGTCTCTTATCGTTGGACGGTGACATGGCCAAGCGGTAGCGCATTTGCCATGCGTTGCCGAGTTTGGCAGTTCGAATCCGGCAAGCTGCCATGGTCATTACTGCGGGTGCATTGACACTCATAAATACTGCCGTCTGCTTTACATTGAATGATAAAGATCCCATAACGTCATTCAAAACGAGTGGGCTATCGTGTGCCAAAGTCAACAGTCCAAATTAGCGAATTTCCAAACTTACCCGCAAATTACTTAATTGGGATTACACGCAGCAGCCCTCGCCCTTTGCTGGCAGGCGAACGGCCACTTTGAGGCCATGTGCCAAGTCACCTTGTGCTGCACAGGGACAGCTTCCACTAGGGGATTTGAGATGATGAGATGTAAGTCGCTTATCGCATGAAGAGCGCTTTTGGATAGCCATCGAACCAAGACGGTCACTTCATCGCGCGCTTTCGGATGCACTTCTGCGGCCATCTGGAACGCTCTTCCGATATTAGGTAGCCACTGGGGCGATGCACTTCTAAATCTAGGTTGAAAACTCATTGCTTTAAAACAGTTTTTTGTGTTTAGTTTGTCGTCATTCCCTCGCACCTCCGATTACCGTGGTTGGCTATGTATGGTGCGAAAGAAGTTTCACATACATACAAATGCCCCGATGTAAAAAGTTATCTTATCAAAAACAAGTCATTATCATTAAATCAACATTGTTATTTTGTTATTATTATCCTCAAATTTGGTTTCCTCATCTCTGCTGGCAGCCACCCATTACACTGCAATTGCATTGTATTATTCCTGGCATCTCAAAGACTCGCAGTCTCACCCACACCGTATTCCACCACCACACCTGCAGGTCGTTGCAACACTTCTCTCTCTAGTAGTAGGTTTTTACCCTTTCAACTGGTACAAAAACTGACACCTTTATACAAGGGATCATGTTTGCAATAACCACAACACAAGCAGTCAAATTGCAAACAAAAAGAAACAACTCTGATAATGATAATGATATGCACTGTCCTTTTGGCATCATCTGGTCCAACAACAATAGAGACTCGGCTCTAAGAAACGCTGTTTCGGGTGTGGACCAATCAACTTCAAGGACAGTGCATATCATTATCAGAGTTGTTTCTTTTTGTTTGCATTTTGACTGATTGTGTTGTGGTTATTGCAAACATGATCCCTTGTATAAAGGTGTCAGGTTTTGTACCAGTTGAAAGGGTAAAAACCTACTACTATATTTTGCCACTGGTAAAGGAGGTCTCATATTGTAAACTTCTCTCTCTCTCTCAGCTGCTTCCTTCGTGCTGCCCGGCTCTTGAATTCCTTCCCATCGTCTCTTTCCGTGTAAGTTTTTGGAACCTTTGCTCAACTAAAAAAAAGTGTTCACTCTTTATTTGTCACGACTTCAAAAGTGCTGTTTGTTGCTGGCCAACCTGACGTTTTGAGCCTTTAGGCCTGTGCTCAGCAACCGTGTGTCATACAGAAAATATGTAAGCATTGTACATGTGTACATATTTTCGTTATAATTTAGAGATTCGTTACCTTTTTCGCAAATAAGACTTGGAGTGGCTCTGGATGAGTTTCTAATAAAAAAAATTCTAATTCAACGATTAATTTTTGTTGCAGAAACTTTCCTAAATCTGGGCTCTGACCTTATGCCACCGAAGTGCACAATGTCCTTCTCTTGCGAAACGATGATGTCACCGAGTATTTAATGTCCACTCGCAAGCAACGCGGTGCACTTTGCTAATATCCTCACAGGAATGACCGGGCGGCTTCTGGAACGTTAACGCTGACTCCATGGAAAAGTAGCTCGGCGGTGGAGCACGCTAACCCACTCCGCCACTCGGCCACCCACACACATGTGAAGCAGCTACATGATGTGTACATTACGCCAAATGCAACACTTTCTGCGCCGGTAAAAAAAAAAAGTTCTAAATAGTCACGCTTAAAAAACCTTCCATTAGTTACTTGAAGCGATGAAAAGTAATTTGTAGGCCGTAGCCCACTGCACCCATTAAAATAATAATAATGTCATATTTATTCGGGAAAGCCTCACTAAGACTCAGGACTCCTATTTCAGAAGGGCCATGCATAGGGAGATTCGAATATAAATGACAAATAGTCCTTTAAAAAATCTATCTTATTGGACGATCTCAAAAGAGAAAGGTGGGTTTCAAATATATTGGACCGAAGAACTTGTCATCGGGTCGTGACAAGGCCCAGCGGTGTGTTTAGTTTGTTGTCCTTCCCGCACTACCTCCGATTAGCATGGTTGACTGCGTACGTTGGGAAAGAAGTTCAACAAACATACGGTACATACTGCGGTAGCGCATTTGCCGCTTTGCGCAGTGGTTAGTGGTTTTGAATCCAGTCGGCTGTCCTGGTTATTACTGCGGGTGTATTTACCAAAAGATACATGCCATCTGCTTCGCAGTAGACATCCTGCAGAGGGATGCCAATTCTATTTTAAGCAGTTGGCAGAAAAAGAAGTACTTAGAGAAAACCCATACATGCAAGAGAGGCAAAATACTTAATTGTCCACAATTTTTTTTTCTTGAACCCACTTGCTGCACTGCCATCTCCTGGCCACCCCAGCTTGGAGGGTTCAAGAGTGTCATAAATCTGTGCGATCCACCAACCCTTGCCCACCAAAGCACCGGATTTGGAGACGTGTGCCGCCATCTGATATGCTACCAAAATAAGCTACGCGCGATGGAATACGAACAATTGCGTGTCACATTTGGATGGCTTTTCACTGCGGCGGTGTTGTGTGGAGCAGTTAATCTGCCAGTACCACGGCGCCAGCTGACATGGGGTTTTACCTGTGGTGTTCCCCCCCCCCACGCACGTCACGCGTATGTGACGTGCTAAAAGCCTGTCAGCGCGGGATACAAAATGGTTTACTGTATGAGAATAATGGATCTTATTGGGGTTCCAAAACCACCCCACGGCCAATAACCCAAACAACAGGTAATCTGTCCTTCGTATAATTTTCTGAAAGTGCCAGGCTTTCATTTTAAAATAAATAAATAAATAACCAATAACAACAACAAATTAAAAAAATTACTGTTTAAACAAGCTAACAATATGAAAGTTAATATATATATAAAAGGCCTCAGCTAGTTTGTTTAATGTTGCTCGTTTGTGCCGGGGCCGGACTGGTGGGATCGGTCATTGAACCCCTGTTTTCAGGCCTTCTGTTGATGCAGCTTAATGACTACCAGCTTTCCCTGCTCCAAGGAAAACCTCAGGTACAGCAAGAAAGGAACCTTTATTCTCAAAGTTGTGGTTTTTGACCCAAAAAAATAGAAATAAAACCCTTACAATGATGTCATTAGCTTTTGCTGAGTGTTTGCAAAAAAAATCAAAGAACCCCAATTCATTTCTTTAGCTTGTTCATTATCAGGCCATAAAACAGCTGTCAACATGACATCAACTAATGTATAATTACATGAATTAAAGCATGCATTGTTACATAAAACTTAATGATATTGTTTTACTGAACAACTAGGCCCTGTTTTTGACTTGGCCATTTAGCCGGTTTCATATGTGTCATGGCAAGTAACGGCTTAATGCCCAGCTACAAAGTGTTTATTGTAAAAGGGTTCAATGTGTTATGATTATTTTTTATATTTCCACTTACTTGAAATTTTAAACATTTGTAAGTCCGGTTGTGTTACCACCAAATTAACCGGGGGAAAATACCAACAGAAATTGTTGACAATGTACAGTACGTAAAAAAAAAACATTTGCACACAACAGACCCATTAGTTCTTTACTCTGATCCACACGGGAGCATCATACAGAACTGCAATTGAGTTCGTCATTGTTGTGTGCATCTGTTTATGGTGTTTTTTTTAGCTCTTTGTAAAAGCAATTGTCCCAGTCAATTTTCAGTTATGCAAAGTCACAATCGGGTTGCTTCTGTTCAAATGAGCATTGGGCACAGTCCATCTAAAGTTCAGGCCCAAGAGTCTCGGAAATTCAACACCGCACTGGCTAGAGACCAGTGTCTTCATCGGATAGCCAGTTCTTCTTCTAAGAGGGTTCTTGTGTTACCTACCCCAAGGCTGAGTTGACTCGGATGAGGATATTAACATCACACTCATGCCGCTCTTATCAATCGAGCTCTGTCCCAGATAAATCCTGTTCACGTACACTAGCCCATTATGATAGGTTGGCCTTTGTCCCTAATGAGCGGCGGCAATGGCGCTAAACCTTCAGGGCAATTTATACTTTATAGTCGAGATTAGAATTTCTGATCGGCAAGCTGCAACCTGCGAGTCTCGGCTTGAGAATATGTTTGGTAAAGGACTCTGACATTGTTGTTCATCAGACGTTGTAAGTTTCAACAACGACAGCCGTCATCATGGCACTTGTGCCAGGCTAGGTTCACTTTGAGGACCCACAACAACAACCACTTTGTGATGGTGACGTCACCACGGCGCCTGTGCCAGGCTACGTGCACGTCAAGGCCACGTGAAGTGTCGAACGCCCAGCTGGCAGGAGGTCACGGGACAAACCCAGGTGCCCCACACACACACATACACGCTCGTTGTTCCAAACAACCGCACAGTGGCCCATGCAGCACAGTGGTTAGAGCACGTGGCTAAAAAATTGGAGGTCAAGAGTTCAAATCGCAGTTTGGAGGGCGGGCGGTTAGGTCAACAATCAGCCTTTTGGGGTGAAATAACGCTACAGCAATAATATGGAGAAGCCAGAGACGATTGATTTACGATTGTTTTAAAAAAAATTTGGGGGGGGGGGGCGATCAGATTGTGCGCGAGTAAAACGCCAGTGTGTGCACGGCAAACATCATTTGAAAATCGCAACACCGGTTGCAAAATCCTACGTGTTAGAAATCAAAAACGGTGTGGTTGTCCTGCGGGAAGACCCATCTCCACCATGGAAGTGTTGGGACTTCCACCACTGGTTCAGGGCTGTACACAGGAGATGAGTTTTGCGCCATCCTCAGTCGAGCGTAAAATCAAGGGGACTTTTGATTCATTAAGACCAAGCAAGCTATTATAAGAAAAAATGCGATAGCATGCATGTTGTAGAGACGGGTAGGAGCTGTTGTAGAGATTTATAGGAGTTGTTGAGATGGATAGATGTTCAGATGGGTAGAGTATGTTTAGATGGATAGGGGATGTGGATTGGAGTTGTAGAGATGGGTAGGGGATGTTGAGATGAATAGGGGATGTTGCTAACATCATTGATCAAGAGCTGAATTTCAGATTCCTGGGCATTTTATTTTCCTTTACAAAATGCGAGCAGACTACAATTGACCGACAATTAAAATTCAACGAATACAGGGTAGGCGTGAGGGTCGATACAAATCTACCACTTTGGGAGAAGTCACCAGTGGTTTTTTTTACGGAGTGCCCGACTCCAGCCACAGGACTGTGGAATGCAGCCACTGGCTCAGGGCTGTAAGTGGAGATGGACACGAGCCCACGCTCGCCTGAGCGCGGGAAACAAATATAGAGTCGTTGATTGTGACTTTAATGAAAGGTGCCGTGTAACGCGTCTCCGACTGAACGACAAAGGCGATGCGGTCGTGGTTGGAATGAGGCGACGCGTCGTGCAAGCCATATCCGGGAATCTCGTGCATCAAGCGAGGAAACAACGCAGCGAGGTCACTTCTAAAGGTTCCCGCGTGCAAACTCGCTGTCCTTCGCCACCCATTCTTACACACAGACCCAGCTCTCACACGATCACTCTCACACACACATACTCAGCTCTCACACGTTCACTCGCAGCCCACAGGCAAACAACAGTCACACTTTTCCAGCCAAAATCTCTCACAGCACCCCTCCCCCCACCCCCAACTGCGCCCCTCCCCCGTCTCGGTATTCAATATCACCATATGGCCAAATGGCAGTGCATTTGCTGCTCGTTTCAGAGGTTTGCGATTCGAAGTCAGTGGCCGCCCTGGTTAATATCTGGGAGAGATTAACCACGCGAACTCACCGTCTGCTTCACAGTGGAAGCAAATTATCCCCGTGACGTTATTTGAATAGTCAGCCGTGTGTGCCGGCGTCACAGACCACATTTGATAATTGACTTAAAAATCACTCAATTGCAAAAAAGCCACATAGCAACATCTCCCTCTGCGGGCAGCCTAATGTCCACATTCAGACCAGCGTTGCATTAATGTTATGCCACCAAGTGACCACTGCCACCCGGGGTGCCCCTTGGGTAGACTGCCAGAGGTGATTGTGGACTGGTTGAGATGAGATGTAAAATGTGCTCAGAGTTTCTGTTGCAGGTGTAGTGACTGACTCGGAGACACTAAGAGTGGGAGGCACTCTGTTTATTAACACGGCCTTACGAGTTAACACTTCCAATATTCCGTCTATAGCCGACTACGGTTCCCATTCAGGACAGTTGGTAGACTGCCTGACTGGCGACGCCGAGATGGTGAAGACGAAGACGACGAGAGAAGAACGGCGAAGAGTCCAGCAGCACGGTGGGATCCCACTCCACACGACAGCCTCGAGCTCCCCTCCAGGGACCCTCTTATACTGTCAGCGTGGCTTGGCTCCACCCCCGACCACGCCCCCTTTCTAGAACCTACCTGCGGGTTCCTCGTGTGCCCCTTCCGTTACCTTTCTCTTAGGTCCCTCTCTGGTCTATCACCTGGCCTGCTGTCGTCAGGGCTGCCAGCAGCCAACGCTATGCTGCTCCATGACCAATTCTATGTCACTACACATGTGTAATAAACGACTGGACCACGATGTCTGGCTCAGTGTCCTTTATTCGGTTCGTGCTGTACACCCACACGGCTGTCTTTACTCTGTAGCTTCTCCACGGTGCTGACTCCAATGTCGGCCCGATCCACAACAGCAGCTCCGCTGCTGTTTCTCTCACACAGCCCCCCTTGGCTGTACTCGCTGCAACTCCTCTCCCTCCGCAGCTCTGACAGCCTCTTGCTGTCTCTCTCTCTCTCCGCAGCTCCTCCTGGCAGCCACACCGCTGCCTCTAACATGCAGCCCTCTCTCTCTCTCTCTCTCCGCAGCTCCTCCTGGCAGCCACACCGCTGCCTCTAACACGCAGCCCTTCTGGCTGTCTCCTCTGCAGCTGCACACCACTCCGCAGCTTCCTCTTATCTTCGGGGTTGGCTCCCGATGGCCGTCGGCGCCCCCCCCTCTTCACACTCGCCCGCGTGGCCTCACTCTTTTCCGCTCACACCCCGACTGCCTTCCCCTTCCGGTTTACCCGCTTAAGGACCCGAACCTTCCCCCCACGTCACATGACTCCACCCCCCGTGACGTCACATCCGGAAGGTCGCTTACGCCCGCATTACACCACCCTCCCCCGTAGAAAAATCCCAGCCGACCTCGGCTGACCAATAGCAAATCGTAATGCGGCGAACCGAGCTTCCCCCCCTAAAGGACACTAAGCATACAATGTAACAGCAAGAACAACAACAACAACGCAATTAACATCAACGAACGTACAAAAAGCATGCAATAAATACAACTGTAAGAAAAAAATAACAAGACAGCAACAATCAACGAAACGTAAGCGATTTGGAACGTGTGCGGGTCGCCGGCCCGTCCCGGACGGTCGGCGGCCCACTCGCAGAACGGGAACGCGATGAAAGTCGAGGAATGACAGGGGGTAATCCCCCTGTCGCAGCTGGAAGTCCACCGCCGTCCCGTGTCTCTAAAGAGTTAGTCTTGGGCTTGTCCTGTGACCGTGCCCGCAGCTGGGTCGGAAGGGCTGCAGGGCTCGAAGGTCCCGCAGACCTGGCAGGCGTCCTCCGAGCAGGGCCCCTCGTCCCCCGCAATGTCACGGCCGGCCTGTCTGGAACAGGTACGACAGGCGCTCTAGCAAGATCAATGGACGCAGGCAGGGGAGAGTCAGCAGCAACAGACCCCGGCAAGGCAACATTGGGGGATGACGCATCATGTAAGGGAGCAACATATGGTTTCAAGCGCGACGTATGCACAACCCAGCGACGAGACCCAATCTGGACGCGTGCTGACTGTGGGTTGGGAACCGCAATGAGGCGTACGGGACCATGCCAGGGTTTGTGCAATTTCGGCGAGGTCCCCGGACGTACCTGTGGACAATGAAGCCAGGCTAGGTCCCCAACCTTCCAAGGGCACTCCCCCTCAGACCGTCGCGCATATCGCTCGTTCCGGGCCTGGGCTTTGGCCGTAGCCACGCGGGCATTCTCCCGCGCCTCCGTGACTCGGCGAACCGTGTCCTGAATGTATTCAGGAAGTGGTTTACGAGGTCCCTTCACCCCAGTTCCCAATTGCACATCCACCGGCGGCACGTTTTCCCGACCATACATAAGGTAAAACGGCGAATATCCTGTAGCCGCATGAGGCGTCATCCTGTACGCCGAAAGCACCCCGGGGATGTGCAGATCCCAATCTGATTGTTGTTCACTCACGGTATGGCAAAGCATGGCAGACAATGTCCTGTTCAGCCGTTCAACCATACCATCCGTCTGCGGATGGTATGGGGATGTCCGTACTTTCTTAGTCCCAAGGCCCACGCACACTTCCGCCAATAATTTAGAAGAGAAATTCCTGCCCTGGTCCGTGAGGAGTCTCTCAGGCGCCCCCTTATCCATAATATACCCAAACAAAAAGGCGTCGGTAATGGCCGCGGCCGACTGATCGGGCAACGGCCAGGCCATCGGCCAACGGGAGAGGTACTCAACCCCTACCAGCAAATATTTATTACCCCTCGCCGATGGTGGAAAAGGTCCCAATATGTCCAGTGCCACCAATTCATTGACTCGAGACACCTGAATCGACTGGAGAGGCGGCACGTAAGGATGTTTCGGCGGCTTACGTCGTGCACACGCAGGGCACGCGCGCACGTGCCCTACGACATCTGTCGCCATGCCGTGCCAAAAATAATGACGTTGCAACGTCAACAAGGTCTTCTGCACCCCTAAATGTAAGAGAGTGTCACAATGGAGGGTTCTAATCAACTCGAATCGCAAGGACGTTGGTACCACCAGGCGCCAACGTTCCTGGAACCCCTCCCGCCACATAAGCAGACCATCTCGGAGAGCGGTTTGCGGCCCCACAGCCGTACTCGGACTCCCATTGTCCTTAGCAGACCGCTTCCGCAAGGACACCAATGACTCATCCATCATCTGTTCCCGGATCCAGACAGACCGCGGCAGATTCAAAACCCCGTCAGCCGGTCCCGGTTCCATCGGAGTGTCCGACTTCTCGACGGCCAACGTAAGCGGCTGAGGGGGGTTTGGAATCGGCGAACACCTATGCGTCCCCGACTCACATTTACAAGGGGCGCGCCGCGGTAATCTGGAAAGTGCGTCAGCGTTCGCATGGCGCACTCCCTTCCGATGTTGAATTTGGAAGGAAAATTCCTGTAGCGTGTCCAACCAACGTGCCAACTGTCCGGATGGCTGGTCAATTTTAAGGGCATATTGCAAGGCCGCATGATCCGTACGCACAATAAAAGAACGACCGTAGAGGTATGGTCGAAATTGCCGTAGGAAAAAAACAACCGCCAATAGTTCTCTGCGAGTGACACAGTAGCGGGTTTCCGCAGGAGACAAGACTCGGCTACCATACGCCACGACACGCTCTACACCCCCTTTAGACTGTGATAACACCGCCCCAATACCTGTGTCACTCGCGTCCGTATCAAGAATGAATGGGTGATCGAAATCGGGATAATCCAATGTTGGGGCCGTGGCCAATAGATCACGCAGACTCCGAAAGGCCGCCTCCTCCGGCTGTCCCCAAACAAACTTCCGTCCTTTACCCGTAAGGAGATGCAAGGGCCTCGCAATCGTCGCAAAACCCGGCACAAATCTTCGGTAATACGAGGCAAATCCCAAAAACCGCCGAACATCCCCCACGGTGGCCGGAGTCGGCCAATCCCGGACGCACGCCGTCTTTTCCGGATCCGTGGACACTCCCTCAGCACTCACAATGTGCCCCAAATAGCGGACGGACCGTTGCAGTAGGTGACATTTCTTTGGTTTGAATTTCAATTTGGCAGAACGCATCCTCGTGAACACTGTCTCCAGCCGCGTCAAATGTTCATCAAATGTGCGGCTGAAGACAATGATATCGTCCAAATATATAAGACATGTCTCCCACTGCAACCCCGTCAAAACGAGCTCCATCAATCTTTGAAATGTAGCAGGGGCCGCATTCAATCCCATCGGGAGACAGTTGAATTGAAATAACCCCTGCGGCGTACGGAATGCGGTTTTCTCCCGTGAGGACTCGTCAAGGGGAAGCTGCCAAAATCCCGAAGAGAGGTCCAGTGTGGAAAAGAACTTAGCCCCCGACAATGCGTCGAGGGAGTCATCCATACGCGGCAGGGGGTACGCATCTGCCACCGATATCTTATTCAATTTGCGGAAATCAACACAAAATCGCAATTTGCCATCCTTCTTCTTAACCAAGACGACTGGAGCGCCCCATGGGCTGTTAGATGGCGATATAATGTCCGCAGCCAACATGTCTTCCACTGCCCCCCGTACGTGTTCTCGCTCCGCAGGACTCATCCGATGCGAATTTAATCGAATAGGGGCAGCATCGCCCGTCTCAATGTGATGGTAAAGCAACGAAGTGCGGCCCAAATCCAAATCATCGGAGCTGAACACATCGGAATATGTCAACAACAATTTACGCAGCGCACCACGTTGCTCCATGGACAGGGAAGAATTTTCGTCACATAAATGAGCAACCCAACGATCATCCGAACTCCTTGGCTCGGAAACCCCAGCAACAACTCCCCGGCTATGTGGACAATCATGGGTCGCAAACGCCGTAGTGGCATGTGCCACAACCGTACCGGCCGGGACACGGACGTTTTCTCCCCCCGCATTAAGCACCTGTAAAAACGGTAATTGATCCGGCCGGACGATGGTCTGTGCCCCCACTAACGCCAACCCGGTTGTTATCGCGGCGGACGGTGACAACAAGACCCCTACTGCTCCTAGCCGATCAGGCAGGGGCTTCCGATACCGCAAGGGTATAAGCATCTGTGTACCAGGTGGGATGTCCACAGATGCGACGGACAGCGCCTGCACTTGTACGGCCGAAGCAGGTCGCCCCCAGGGCGACGGCAGAAACGAGATTTGACGGCCCCCCGGCAGTTCAATACAATTCTCATTGATTTTGATCAAAATGGGCATCTTAGCCAAAAAATCGGTGCCTAACAAACAAGGAACCGCCAAAGATCTCGATATCAACACAACACCCGAGGCCGACACATCCCCAATAGATATCTTAGCATCCACCTGACCCACGATACCCATGCTACCCCCGTTGGCAGCGACGCACGACCCATAAACCGGACGCACAGCCCCCGGCGGGATGCCCAACAGATGAAAAATGACATCCGAAATAATAGTCGCAGACGCGCCGGAGTCGACCAAAATGCGTACGTCCACCCCTTGTATAGACCCCGGTACAGTGGACGAGCCCGTAGCAGCCGCGACGACTCTCCGTGCCAACTTGCGCCATTGCGTGACCGAGCGACAAGGCCCCGTCGAAGGGCATGCTTTAACCACAACGTTAGGATGGCGCAACGACGGTGATGGGTGAGGTGTAAAGCCTTGCCGAGTGTCTGGTGCGTGCCGACATGCCTGTTTCGGAGGATCTTTAGCCGACTTGACCGGTGCCGAGGCCTCCTGCTGCGGCGGAGCCGGGAAGCGGGCCCAGCAGTCTCTGGCGTAGTGGCCCCTACGCCCACAGCGAAAACATTCGGCCTCGTTGCGCCGAAGCGCAGGCCTCGCCTCCTGACGGCCCCGTTCTGGTAGCGCCGCGCGCGGTCTCGGCCCGCCGCGTCCCGTCCATGGAGCGGAGGCGGCCGTCAGTTGTTGAGGGCCCCGGTCATCCGGAACATAGACAGCCTGCGCAGGGTTCCACCCCAGCGCATCCCCTTCTTTGACGGGCCCCCCCGTCCACGCCGTCACTTGTTTCCAGCGACGGAGGTTGAATTGCGCATCGAGACACTTAGCAGCCGTCCGGGAAGTTAGCTTCTCATGCCCACACACAGGCATGGGGATCCCTAGATCCCGAGACAGCTCCAACATTTTCCCTAATATGAGAGGCTCGAGCAGGTCCTGTGGCGTCTCAGGATAAGCTGCCATGGCCAGCTCCAGCACCGCACCCCTGAACGCCACGGGCGACTCCTCTGGTGCTCGTTGTCGTTGAGCGAATCGCCGATGCGCATCATCTGGTGGCTCATAAGCATCGGCCATTTCTTGAAAAACACCACATAAAGTTGCCTTCTTATCGGTCGTTATGGAACGGAAGAATCGGACAGATTCGTCGTCCAGGAGAGTCGGCAACACCTCCAAAGCCTCCGCATCGGTCCATCTTGCTGTGCGTACCGCCGCCAAGAAGCGGCAGGCGAACGCGCTCCAGTCCCCACCGACGGAAAATTCTTTAACCGTTGTAAGGTGGCGACTCCGACTCCTCTTCCCGCCGTCTTCCAATGGTGGTGGTTGTGATGGCAAATTCAAAATGGCGTCGGCCCGCGGCGTGGCCAAGATGGCGGTTTGGCGCCACGGAGCGCGCAAAATGGCGGCCTCTTGCCGCGTGGGCAATGGCGGCGGCAGGACAGGCAACGTGGCGGCCCGCGGAGCACCACTTGCATCATCCATCGTCCCTGGCGCGACGAGATGGCATAGATGCGCCAGGACGTCCTTAAGTGCCTCCAGTTGTACCGCCATCGCTTGCCATCGTTGATCCGCGTCTGATGATGTCGACGGACCCGTCACCGCGCCAACATCCTCCACTCCCGTTCCCGTGGTCGCCTCAGCCGGGCTCTCCTCCACCACCCCAACAGGATCCGTGGTTGGAGGGAGTTCGTCGTCGTCGGACGAAGAAGCCGATGCAGGCGCCAGATTAACTTTCTTCCTCACTTGTTTCGACATGCCGTTGCACTTACGACACCAGTGTAATAAACGACTGGACCACGATGTCTGGCTCAGTGTCCTTTATTCGGTTCGTGCTGTACACCCACACGGCTGTCTTTACTCTGTAGCTTCTCCACGGTGCTGACTCCAATGTCGGCCCGATCCACAACAGCAGCTCCGCTGCTGTTTCTCTCACACAGCCCCCCTTGGCTGTACTCGCTGCAACTCCTCTCCCTCCGCAGCTCTGACAGCCTCTTGCTGTCTCTCTCTCTCTCCGCAGCTCCTCCTGGCAGCCACACCGCTGCCTCTAACATGCAGCCCTCTCTCTCTCTCTCTCTCCGCAGCTCCTCCTGGCAGCCACACCGCTGCCTCTAACACGCAGCCCTTCTGGCTGTCTCCTCTGCAGCTGCACACCACTCCGCAGCTTCCTCTTATCTTCGGGGTTGGCTCCCGATAGCCGTCGGCGCCCCCCCCTCTTCACACTCGCCCGCGTGGCCTCACTCTTTTCCGCTCACACCCCGACTGCCTTCCCCTTCCGGTTTACCCGCTTAAGGACCCGAACCTTCCCCCCACGTCACATGACTCCACCCCCCGTGACGTCACATCCGGAAGGTCGCTTACGCCCGCATTACACATGTAAGAAACACCCCGTGCAGGCGAATGCTTATCCTTGTACCCTAAGCCAGTCCTCTCCATTGCAAGGCCCACGGGCCACTGGCGGTCCCTGTGTGGCCTCTAGTGCGGCCCCTAATGTGCTGCCTCCGACAACACACAACAAGTGAAAACACCCCTTGCAGGCGGTGTGGCGGCCTTCACACTGATGAAGACCGCGAAAGTGACCCCCTTACCCCCCTGAAAACTTGTGAAGAACACTGACTTTGACGGGATTCCCTTACGCATGCAAGGCTTCTAGATTTAAATTGGACAGAGGAGGATTCGGCATCACTTTCTGCTCCCAAGTGCAGCAACGACCAATGGGGGACTTTGTGAAAGCCTGAGGGGTGAGCCAGCACGCAATGCATTTGGAAAACAGAACTTGATTATGATAAACCAACATACCAGTGTGCCTAAAGAGATAACGTTTGATTCCTTGTGTATTGCATAATTATGAAATATGGCTCAGACCAAGGCTGTAATTATAATATATATTGGGGGACACACATCCCCCCCAATATATATTAAAATATGCTCAAAATGTCCCCCCCCCCAATATATTGCTAGAAAATAGATATCTGTTTATATGATTGTGGTTATGGTTGTACTTTATTCATCCCTAATCTCTGCCATTACATACAATGAAACAAGAAAAGGTAAAAAAGAAAACACAGAGCAATATAATACAATACACTATTAGACGACTGTAAAAAAAAATACATCCTATGTGTTAGTGAAATTTTTAATATTTTAGGCAGGAAATGGAAGGACCCCCAGACCCTCTGGAAGATTTGGTCCCCCCCAATGTTGACTCCATGGCTACGGCCTTGGCTCAGACGCATGGGCATTTACAAATAAACTGGAACAAAATCTTAAAAGTTTACACAAAGAGAGAGGCATAGAGAGATGCATGGTGGTAATTACACTTAAGAGACGGAGGAACATGTGGATTAGGGAACCAAATGCTAACTGGGAGGCATATTGACTGGTGGAAAGTGAGTGGGCTTGGGCAGGACACTTCGCGAGGCAAAACGATGGTAAATGGATGCGACTGGTAATGGAATGGCAGAAAAAGGAGAAAACAGGCCCAAAAAAATAAATATCACTGCAGAGATGGAACAAAGAGTTCAAGTCACGGGCAGAAGCGAGATGGATTGTGGTACATCGCAAGATCATGAGGGACGGTGATGCTTTATCCAGCAGTGGATAGATCATAGCTGGTGATGATGATTTGGGTCAGGTATGTATGTTGCTGAAAAAAAGCAACATACTTGCAAATTTAAACAAGAATTATGAAGAGAGCAAGAACAAATCAGGCTAGTCAATAGCTCTCAAGACTGATGTCCCTGTCAAGATTTCTGGGTTTGTGTCATGTGCAGGATCATGTGCAGGTCACAGGGTGGCCTGGCAACAAAACCACGAGCTGCATGGGCTACAGGAAGCAAAAATATAATTAAGAGGCGTCTCCAACCATGGTATTTTCAACTTGGGACGTTTTGATGGCCAAATGACACCTTTCAACTCCTGTCGGTCCATGCGCCGCATTTCCTAGGGTTAACTGCTTAGGCTGTCACAACGATTCACATGCGGTCTTCTTCTGCAGCGAAACAGCATGCGCCAACACCAATGTGCAAACAGCATGTGCAAGATGAAAGCATTGGGAGTGTGGATTGGCAAGATTCATTACGTCTCATGATGAGGGGCTGTCAAAACATTTGGATTAAATTACCACGGGATGGAGAAAACATCTTCCTGGCGAGATCTTTCCTGACCCCTAATTGTTCAGCTATTCAGTCTGAATCCCAAGCGCCACAATGGATATTTTGGCATCGGGGAGGTTCAGAAGCCAGTCTTTGCTGAGAGGGGGAGGGGGGGAAATCCACTTCACCACCGAGGTCTATGGGGCCGTCCATAAATGACGTCACGCGATTTTGGACGATTTTGACCCCCCCCCCCCTTCGTCACACGACGTCACAAAAATTAGACCCCCCTCAAATATGACGTTACAAAGCTCTGTCCCACCCTCCCCCCAATTTTTTTTGTTACATGCTTCAAATCGCTTTAAACTGTTGTCATTGTAGCATTGTAGTGCGTATTTAATGTAGCGCTGCACTCTGATGTTGTAGGAGAAAACATTTATTAAAAAGTCTATTTAATGAAATAGAACGTGTTGTCTATATGTATTTAAAGTTGCACATTTTGATGTGACGTCACATTTCTCAAACCCCCCCTCACCCCTTGTCACACATCGTCACAAATGTTTGACCCCCCCCCCCCCCCTAGGTGCGTGACGTCATTTATGGACGGCCCCTATGTGAAAAATCAGAGCTAATCCACGCGCTCAGCAACCGGGGTAGCTCTCAACACTCGGCATGGGACGATTCACCTCAGCCTTCCACTGTGATTCGATAAAATGTCACAATCTAGGCTCAGATTAAATTCAGAATAAGTTAAAAAATCTCATTTGTACTGTCTATTTTTAAATGTCTGTCTCATATGTTCTGCACTGTTTCTGCCGCATATACGTTCGAATATCCAGATAACTTAATGCATACTTTGTTTGCATTACCTTTTGCATATGTTGTAAATAATCTATCCAATTACGCACGATTTGATGCGTGTGTAAGGGACGCTGTGGGCGTACCCTTATTTATTCATCATGTTGGCCGGTTTGTGCAGCGCAAGCCATTAAGCCGTGTTCAAATGGGTAGACCTGTGTCCCATTGGTCATCTGCCATTAAGCTCTAAGGGGTAACGCGCTCAGCGCAAGCTACGACTTGTGCGCGCCAACACAGACCGCAATTATTGGGACGACGAGCGGTATACCCTGATTAGTGGAAGGGTTTGAATTAGGCCTCAATACCTGCAAGATTCAAGGGTAAACTGAGGATCAGTTAGAGACCCGTTGAGAGATAAGGGAGTGATTGGCTGAGGGATAGAAACTATAAAAACGAAACCATAAAAACATATTACCAGGTAAGGCTCACTGAGCTATGGAGCCGCAAAGGATTTCTTAACGAAGTAGCTAATCTTGTGGACATTTATAGCAGCCAAATACTCTAAACGCAAGTTTCTAAATGTGGAAGGAAAAACCGGAGGACCCGGAAAAAAGTCCACGTAAAGATGGGAATAACATGCAAACTCCGAATATACAGCAGGCGTCAGGGTCGAGATCGAACCCACGACCTCCTGTATGCCAGCAAGGTTGTTAACATCTCGTAACCGTGGCGCTAATCGGTTCAAGAAGGCTAGGGATGACTATATAAGGGTTAGCGTACAGAATATCGGGGCTCACTGTGTTGTTTTACTGGCTACAATAAAATCCCTCCTGCAACTATACGGTCGAGTCATCCTTTACGCACACGGATCATGAGTGCAATGAATCAATGCTAATCAATGAGACTCGTCGCTGACTCAGCGCGCATGAGTGCAGCTTGTTGTGTCAAGACGGTAGCCAAGTGCTGTCACCACGTGGCATCGCCGCGTGTGGACTCCAGCACATCATTCTTGGTCTACGCAGTTTCTGGTGACATGACCCGTCAAAAATATTATTCCAAAGTTCACAGCAATCTTAAAGGACGGTCTACCTGAAGCCACTTGATGACTCATAACTTCAATTTCTGCCTGATGCTAACATTCCTGAAGCGAATCCCTTGGCAACAAAAAAACAATGGTTCTAGATAAAACGTAATTCGGTTTCTAGTGTGAAACGCTTAGTGGAGGGCTTTACAAATACATCTCAACGGTAATTGCAATTATACCAGTCTGAATATTTTAAAGGAAGATATTTCATTTTAGAAAGGCTCAAGAAAAAACTGTTCGTGGAAATCATCACAATGCTCTCCCCCAACAGCGATCGTGTGTATGTTTAAAATAATCTTCACTAAACATACCACAACCTAAAATGGCAAAAGGGCCAAGTTGAACCCCTCGCGTCGTCCCCACCTATCCCCGAGGGGCATAAACCGGATTGTCACGACAAAAAAATCTCAAGAAATATAAACCCCGCGACATAGTTGCGGTCGCGTGACCCAGCTACACGCCGAGTATCACGAGCAAACTCGATCGTGCATTCACATCGTTTGCGTAATGGGCACGATTTCGTGTGACGTGGCTATGCCAGGTGGGTTTAAAATAGGGCCCTAGGCGGTTGTTTACAATCGCTATATATACTTTCTGTTTTTCTCCGATTATCCCAATTGGACGAACTGTGTTATAATTGAAAACCAACAACTGCAGAAAGATTGTGTTAAGTAATTGGTTATTTTGTAACAGATGAGATTGAGTCCAGTGGAAGGTTTATCCTGTTAGCTAAAGCAAATCGTATAAAAATGTCATTAAAAATGTGGACAAGGGTTTTTTTCTCCAGTGTAAATTATATCACAGATTTGTATGCATTTTTCCAATTTTACACACTACACCGCGTTCACTATCTACCGTTCAATTAATAATACAAGTTTATACTTACCTGGTGTAATGGTTATCTCACTAGATTTGAAATCCAGAAAACTCAAGCGCATTCATCAATAACATTGTGTGGCCTTAAATAATGAAGTATTTCGCATATATGTTGCTGATGAAGTAGGGAACATATTTACCTACAAGTATCACCGACTGGACATCTGTGAAAAAGAGCATTGTAGCTCATCGGATTCCTTCAATATGAATGAACATTCTGATTCTGATGTTTCACATATGCGTTCTTTTAAAGCAGAATATGCACAGAAAAAGTTTCGTGCAGTATTGTAACGGGTTCCGGAGACACTTGTAGAGGTAACTTCTTTATTACAATCCAACAGTCCAACAGTCCAACTACTCTCCAACAGTCCTGATACTCTGTTACAGCCTAGGTACACAGCCTAGGTACACAGCCTAGATACACTACTCTGGCTAGACTCTGGAACTCGCCCTCACAAGGTCGTAGAGTCGGGAGTTCCAGAGTCCCACCACTGGCTCTCACAGCGTCCCAGGGTCTTCAGATGGCTGGTATTGGGTCTTGGGTCTTGAGCTACGACTGGCGCTGATCGTCCAGGGAGCTCCCCTTTTATGCTTAGTCCCCAACGAGGGGTGGGGCCGTGTGCGCCCCCAGATATGCCATAGAGCACACACAGCCCCCCCCCCGTTGGTGGCGCCAAGCGGCTTAAGTGCTTGGGCCACCCGGGAACCCAACGCCTGGCGCCAAGAGGCTTAAGCGTCTGACCCGCCTGGGAACCCAGCGCCTGGCGCCAAGAGGCTTAAGTGCCTGGCCCGCCCAGGGTCCCAGAGCCCCCAGCAGCCCCTCCCTTCTTATGTCACTACATTACCCTCCTCTATGTAGCCTCCAGCCGTCCTGGCTGTCAATAATTAGAAAGTTTAAATTAACGAAAGGGAGAGAGAGAAAAAAAATACACGAGCCTCAACAGGAAAAGAAAAGAGAACAAGAAAGCAACCATAAATACCATAACCAACCTGTACAACTTTACACTATATACAAGCGTCAATCAACAAAAAGGTGAAGCAATGACACGTGAACAAACGACCCGCGGCACACCTAGCCCTCCTCGGGATTCGCATAGAAAATGGGGAATTAACAACAACAAATATACAGATTCCGACGCGTTGGATGCACAACCAACACCGGTAATCGAACCGAAATCACACAACCACCGCATGGATGGCAGGGATCCACACCACCCTGCCACCCTCCCATCCGTCAGGTGGTGAGAAGGCGAAGACCAACATGTCTAGCACCCCTCTACACACACTTATCCGGACGTCTGTCTACGTCCCGGGTCGAGAAGTCGTACTTCAGGGCCGACCCATGTACTAGGCAAAGAAGTCACACTTCAGGGCTGCTCCAGTATCTACATTTTTAAATATATATATAAAATTTACATGACACAAACAAAATAAATCTGCCTGCTCCTGCCCAGAAATGGTGGCCGCACGCGTGAACCGCATCTCCAAAAGGCATCCCGTGCTTGCGTCCCAGCAGCCCTCAATGAGGACCACCACCGACATCACATGCCAACCGTTAGCACCCCCTGCCTTTCCAACGTGGCGTCTCCATCCTAAAACCGCGCACGTCGGCCATATCGGGGGGGAATTTCCGTGTTACCACCCCACCGCCTTTCCGACGCGGCGTCACAACCAGTAGCACGCGTCGGCCATATCGGGGGAACTTCAACCCAGTCTCTCTCCAAGACTCGCATTGCAGCATATAGCTGTACCGACCGAGCTGAGACCCAGTCTCTCTCCAAGACTCGCATCGCAGCATATAGCTGTACCGACCGAGCTGAGACCCAGTCTCTCTCCAAGACTCGCATCGCAGCATATAGCTGTACCGACCGAGCTGAGATGACCCAGTCTCTCTCCAAGAATCGCATCGCAGCATATAGCTGTACCGACCGAGCTGAGACGACCCATCGTTCACTCCCTGCACAACATGCACCCTAACAACTGAGGGATACAGTCCCAACGTAATGGGACAACTACACCTGAACACCACGAATCTCCAGCCCACTGTTTCAACACGCCTCGGAGTGTTTCAATCTCCGGGCCGTCAGGGCGAGCCTACTGCTCCAGATGCACCACGGAGGGTCTCAACCTCCGGGCCATCAGGTCAAGCCGTCAGCCATTCCATGACGGGACCACACTCTCCGAGCCATGTGAGCGCACAGCCCACTAGGCTAGACAAGCCACGGAGTGTCTCTATCTCCGGGCTGTCAGGTCAAGCCGTCAGCCATAGCATGACGGGACCACACTCTCCGAGCCATGTGAGCACACAGCCCACTAGGCTAGACATGCCACGGAGTGTCTCTATCTTCGGGCTGTCAGGTCAAGCCGTCAGCCATAGCATGACGGGACCACAACTCTCGTGTTAGACACGCAACACCCGCTAGGCCATCCTGGTCAGGATCTGCACCCCAAGATATTTGAGAGCCAGCATGACAATTCCAAATCCTTGGCAGCATGTCACCATCTCAAGATAAATGCCCCATACAGTCTATACATCGTTAACAATGACAGCACAAGCTATACATTAACAATCACGAACAAAGCTCCATACAAACCATACATTGTTAACAATCACAAGCAAAGTTTCGCAAACACATTGACAACACTCACGAGCGAAGCTCCACACAGTTTACCCAACAACAATCACGACTCCCCCACGACAACGAAGAAAATGTCAACAAAAATCATTATTCCGGAGCGTGCAAATGTAGGAAGTGTCAGGGGCCTGGTCTCCCGACCTCCAACCTTTGGCCAGAGCAAAGGCGACGACCAGCGTGTCGGTCGATGTGCCGGCCCCGGCGCCGGCTACAGTAAGAATGGCGCTCTCACTGTCCGGTCGCAGCGCTGATGACGCGGTATGCCAGGTTGAAGCCAGCTGTTGTCCGGCAGTGAAGGTCGCAGCGCTGATGACGCGGCGTTGTTTGGTTGGACCACGCTGGGCCCGGAAGTGACGTTGCTCCCAGCGGTCATTGCTCCCCCGACAGAAGTAACGACACACCCGGAAGCATCCCCCACATCCGTGGGGGGAACGCCGGTGGCGGGAATGGCGGCGGCGGACTCGGGCGAGCACCGCGCCTCCTCTCTCCCTCCCGCCATCGCCCGCGAGCACCGCATTTCGCCCAGGAGGGAGGCGGTGGCGCAGAGCAGCTCTGCGAGGCGAAGCAGCGCCTCCTCCATCCCTGCTCCCAACGCTGGAGAGGGGACGGTCGGCGGAGCAGACAGCTGCTCAGCCGGCGGTGCAGCGTCGCTGTCGGCCGGCGGTGCAGCGTTGTTGTCGGCCGGCGTTTGCCGCCTCGTCGCTGCCTGCTCCTCGACATCGCCGTCAGGACTGAAGGTACGTGGCTTACTTCTTGTCTCCATAGCCACTTCTGACGCCAAATGTAACGGGTTCCGGAGACACTTGTAGAGGTATCTTCTTTATTACAATCCAACAGTCCAACAGTCCAACTACTCTCCAACAGTCCTGATACTCTGTTACAGCCTAGATACACAGCCTAGGTACACAGCCTAGATACACTACTCTGGCTACGCTCTGGAACTCGCCCTCACAAGGTCGTAGAGTCGGGAGTTCCAGAGTCCCACCACTGGCTCTCACAGCGTCCCAGGGTCCTCAGATGGCTGGTCTTGGGTCTTGGGTCTTGAGCTATGACTGGCCCTGATCGTCCAGGGAGCTCCCCTTTTATGCCTAGTCCCCAACGAGTGGTGGGGCCGTGTGCACCCCCAGATATCCCACAGAGCACACACAGCCCACCCCCGTTGGTGGCGCCAAGCGGCTTAAGCGCCTGGGCCACCCGGGAACCCAACACCTGGCGCCAAGAGGCTTAAGCGTCTGACCCGCCTGGAAACCCAGCGCCTGGCGCCAAGAGGCTTAAGTGCCTGGCCCGCCCAGGGTCCCAGAGCCCCCAGCAGCCCCTCCCTTCTTATGTCACTACAGTATTATGAAAGCCCGGCGTTCTGTTTGTCCGTCAACTAAATTACGAGCCTTTCTGTAGGCCTGAATAAAAAAAGTTATAGAAGTGGACCCTCCCCCCGTCACTAGATGTGGGGGTAAAAAGTTTATCCAACAGGTTTACAAACATTGTCGACCCTCCAAAACCATTTTCACCCCCCCTCCACCCCTAAAATAGAAACGTGTAGTAATATGCTTACACACCCTATATCCAATAGTCAGTAGAATCTGCACACATTGTGGGAGGGAAGAAGAGGACATCAGTGGGGGCGACGGGTGAGGCGAGTAACGCTGAGAAGTCCTCCGTAGGAGCTCGGTCACCGAAATTCTAGTTTTTAAAACGAGGAACGCACGTGGTTAAAACTACCTAGCTTGCGATGGAACACTGTGCTGTACACGGATGCAAGTAGAGCACAGTACGTGTGTAATGGGCGATTTCCGCGACACGTCGTGTAGAGGGTACTTCTTATTTATTACTCACACTGGGCACAACACAGGCCAACACTTATTCTTCCTCACACTGAGTACAACATTAGATATTATCGTCTCTACTAGCTACACACTGCCGATCACTCGGCGTGGTTCCATTGCCGTCACTCGGCTACAACATTGGCTGGCGGCGTGATGATGACGGCTATGTAAACCACGCAGATCTTCCATGTGGCCGGACGACGGAGAGCGATGTCGGCGAACAGCGACGCAGCCAGGACCTAAGACCCCACACACCAGTGTGTACATGTGTAATGATTCTCGGACAACTTCTGTCTTTCTTCTTTATTTATTAGGGTGCGTCAAGCAGATAACATACTCTCATATCCTACAGTACTTAGCTATGACTAGCATACAGCACTTGCGCTAGCATAACAACAGATACTTGGGCTAGGACAGCACCCAAGCAACGACCGGCAGCGATGGAACAGAACAGCGGCAGCGTAGAGACATTAACATGCTAATTTCTTACATTAACATGCTAATTTCTTACATTAACATGGTAATTTCTCGCATTAACATCACTAGCCCTGCCCACGTCGTTTATGACCCTTGGGCTACACCAATTTTAAAGCTTTAAAACAGTCTGCCTCAGCAGCTTTCCTCATCTTTTTTCCTTCTGATGATGATCGCTTGTGTTGTGATCGAAACGTCGTAGGTTTTTGTAATGTTTTTGTTATTTTCTTTGAACCTATCTACGTGACTTTACCGAAAGACCCAAAGAATACGAATTCCTGCAGTCACGATAGCTTTAAGTCATGTTGCCCTGCTTTTACACAATTAATTTAATTTTTACGTCACTGTAAAAAAAAACACCCCAGAGTATTATTATAACAAAAACACATGTCCGGTTAAAATTAATAAATGGTTGTGTTCTATTGACAAGCAGCGAACATTTTTTTTTCTTGCCAACAAAAATTACAACTCTCTTCCGATATCTAACGCATCAATCTACTCTTTTTTTTAAACGTCACAACTTCTGAAAAAAATACGAGTAATTCCGACAGTGAAAAATAAATCATATATATAAGGTTAACATAAAGTACACCTTTCCTTGATGGCAGATCGGGTCGCATCAATGTTGAATGTGATGTTCTAACTCAGAGCACTGCTCGACACTCTACCAGCACACAGCAGAGTGTCCTCACTCATGCATCGCATGAATGAGGACACAACTTTAAATTCTAGTTTCATTCATATCTATACATGTACTTAAACAGTTCACCTGGAAAATCCCGTTTGAGATGAAGCGTCGATTTTTGCAAGGGTATCCAGGGTATCAAATGGTGCACATACATAGCAAACACAATACAATATAATGTATTGTCGTCATCATTTGTAGGCCGCGATGAGGCCCCAGGGCTCGCCAAGCGGCTCTGCTGGGAAGGATGCACGCACCTCTGCTGGCGGCGCTGCGTCACAGAGGCCGGGTCCTTTGGGGCGCTGTGGTGGCGATGGAGGTGCTGCGGTGGCTAGGAGATGTTAACTACCTCGCCTGGTTGCAGGATGTCGGGGGTTGAATCCCAACCCTGACGCCTATATATTTGGAGTTTGCATGTCTCTCTCCCTGTGGTCGTGTGGATGTTTCTCCAGGTCCTCCAGTTTTTCCCCTCCACATTTAAAAATACGCGTTTAAGTATTTGGCTGCTATAAATTTCCACATGATGATAAGCCACTCAATTGAGCTATCATTTGTGATTTTGTACGTTTGCCCACTGACAAAGAAATGATCAGTCTATAATTTTAATGGTAGGTTTATTTGAACAGTGAGAGACAGAATAACAACAACAAAATCCAGAAAAACGCATGTCAAAATGTTTATAAATTGATTTGCATTTTAATGAGGGAAATAAGTATTTGACCCCTCTGCAAAACATGACTTAGTACTTGGTGGCAAAACCCTTGTTGGCAATCACAGAGGTCAGACGTTTCCTGTAGTTGGCCACCGGATTTGCACACACCTCAGGAGGGATTTTGTCCCATTCCTCTTTGTAGATCTTCTCCAAGTCATTAAGGTTTCGAGGCTGACGTTTGGCAACTCGAACCTTCAGCTCCCTCCACAGATTGTCTATGGGATTAAGATCTGGAGACTGGCTAGGCCACTCCAGGACCTTAATGTGCTTCTTCTTGAGCCACTCCTTTGTTGCCTTGGCCGTGTGTTTTGGGTCATTGTCATGCTGGAATACCCATCCACGAACCATTTTCAATGCCCTGGCTGAGGGAAGGAGGTTCTCACCCAAGATTTGGCGGTACATGACCCCGTCCATCGTCCCTTTGGTCCCTTTGATGCGGTGAAGTTGTCCTGTCCCCTTAGCAGAAAAACACCCCCAAAGCATAATGTTTCCACCTCCATGTTTGACGGTGGTGATGGTGTTCTTGGGGTCATAGGCAGCATTCCTCCTCCTCCAAACACGGCGAGTTGAGTTGATGCCAAAGAGCTCCATTTTGGTCTCATATGACCACAACACTTTCACCCAGTTGTCCTCTGAATCATTCAGATGTTCATTGGCAAACTTCAGACGGGCATGTATATGTGCTTTCTTGAGCAGGGGGACCTTGCGGGCGCTGCAGGATTTCAGTCCTTCACGGCGTAGTGTGTTACCAACTGTTTTCTTGGTGACTATGGTCCCAGCTGCTTTGAGATCATTGACAATATCCTCTCGTGTAGTTCTGGGCTGATTCCTCACCATTATCATGATCATTGCAACTCCACGAGGTGAGATCTTGCATGGAGCCCCAGGCCGAGGGAGATTGATGAGTTCTTTTGTGTTTCTTCCATTTGCGAATAATCGCACCAACTGTTGTCACCTTCTCACCAAGCTGCTTGGCGATGGTCTTGTAGCCCATTCCAGCCTTGTGTAGGTCTACAATCTTGTCCGTGACATCCTTGGAGAGCTCTTTGGTCTTGGCCATGGTGGAGAGTTTGGAATCTTATTGATTGATTGCTTCTGTCTTTGTTTGCAGGTAACAAGCTGAGATTAGGAGCACTCCCTTTAAGAGTGTGTTCCTAATCTCAGCTCGTTACCTATATAAAATACACCTGAGAGCCAGAAATGTCTCTGATTGAGAGGGGGTCAAATACTTATTTCCCTCATTAAAATGCAAATCAATTTATAACATTTTTGACATGCGTTTTTCTGGATTTTGTTGTTATTCTGTCTCTCACTGTTCAAATAAACCTACCATTAAAATTTTAAACTGAACATTTCTTTGTAAAGTGGGCAAACGTACACAATCAGCAGGGGATCAAATACTTTTTCCCTTACTGTATACAGTATAGCTCAGTGGGCATTACCTGGTGAAATAAAAACTGAAAGAGTAGAAATAGAGGAAAATCGCACAAGAACAAGTGCTTCCTCCAATGACATTCATTAATACGTAGAAAGAAAAATTGGGGAAGGCGTAGAGAGCAAGATGAAGACGAGAGAGAGGAACAGAGTGAACAATAAAACAAGGCCACTTTCGACATTCAACGCCGCACCACATCCGAACACAACGTTTTAACCTCAGGGGGTTTCCCAAGCATGTCGGCGCATGCCTCCAGCCGGGCAGAGTTCGTGACGCCACTCCGCGGAGTGGTGGTATCTTCTTTCTAGGACCGATGCGGGGGTGGTCGTCACAGGTTTTTCACAGTTGGCCCTGAGAATGTAACGGGCGCAGGGGAACTCGACGCGGCAGCATTAGACGGGTTGTGTGACAAGGTTAATGATGTCCTAAAGGCAGGCGACGATGAATGAGACATGTGAATCGTGAACATATGGTTTCAAGCAAGAGGGATGAACGTACCAGCAGCAGTTTTCTGATTTAATGTGGACAAATTGTGGCTGCAGAACCTAGATAACCTTCACAGGTATCCCTCAAAGGTTTATGGAACTTGGGAGTTGTGCCAACCGGCACAATGCAGTTATGCCATGTTGCCAAATTTCCACTGTGTGCGTGCAGTGGCTTTTGCTCAAATGTGTTTGTTTGCAGCCTGGGCTACTCCATTGTCCTGCAGGGAAAATAACGCGTGGCAGAATGAATGTGGGGCAGGAGCATGCACGGGCCGATGTTTTGGCCAGATAATCTCAATCATAGGTGCGAGCTCCTGGCCGTAGATCGAGTAAAATCGGGACAATCTCGGAACAGCATGCGGAGCCAATAGGTAAGCTGTGAGAATTCGTAGAATATGTAAATCCCACTAGTTTTGTGTTTTCAATGGCTAACTGGCATAGCATGGCCAACATGGTTCAATTCAGCCTTCCAACCATCCCGTCCATCCGCGGGTGGTAAGGCGAGGCACGCATTTTTTGATGCCCAAAATAAAATGTACGTCCTTCAGCAACTGGGATATCCTTCAGCATCCCTGGTTGGTCAGAAGGTACTTGGGAAAGCCCGTATCCACAACATATACATTTATATTATAATAATAATAAAAACCTCCGTGATGGATTGTGCTGACTGGTCTGGGAGGGGCCAAGCCACAGACCAACGGGTCAAGTATGCGGCCCAGACCAGCAGATAGCGATTCCCTCGAGGCGTCACAGGGAAGGGCCCCCGAATATCCAGGGAAACTATTGCATTTACCCTTACAGACTGTGGTGGACTGCAAGGGAACTTTGGGAGTACGAGGGATTGGTTTGCATCGTGCACAATCCTCTCAAGCTGCTACCCCACATGGCAGAGTGTCACACCCAACACTCAGTGGGGTGGCAGCCACTCCCTGCTACCCTTTGCGAGGATTGCGGAGTTGCAGCGTGGGTGGAGGCACCCAGGGAATTGACCGCCATGTCTCCTGGCGCTGATGGGCACCTTGACTGGGACCCTGATGGTGGCTGCTGAGGAAGAGGTTCCAGAGACGACCTGTTGGATTGCCCCTGCATCCGGTCGCGGTCACAGCGTCGAAAGCGACCGGTGTGGTCGTGACCTGCTCGGGGGGCTTTCAGTCGGCGCCATCACTATTATATTCTATTTCGGATATATATAAGTCTGGGAGCCCAGCAGGGAGGAGAGGGATCTCTGTGGCCGGCCTATCCAAAATGGCCGAGCCATCTTGCTCGCTCTTGCCTCCTAGGCCTGCCTCTAACGGGGTCTTCTTCATGCCAAGACGTGGTATAATGAAGATCCCACTGCTACCGCCGGATGAAAGGGAGACGACAGAAGGAAATATTTGGGTAAGGACGTTATGCATGTTCTTCAAGCTACAACACAGACTCATTCACGGTAAGCATTGTCTTCCAGAGCTACCAAGCATACTAAACACTAAAAATAACTTTTCTATTTTAACCAGGTATAGCCCATTTACCTCTCTTTTTCAGAAGCAACCTGGCCACAAATGATAGCTCAACAAAGTGGCTTATCATGTGGAAATTTATAGCAGTCAAATACTTTCACCGCATATTTCTAAATGTGGAGGGCAAAGTGGAGGATCCAAAGAAAAATCCCTGCAACCACAGGGAGAGAGAAACACAAACTCCAAATATACAGCAGGTATCAGGGTCGGGATCGAACCCACGACCTCCTGTATACCAGGCAAGGTACTTAACATCTCGCCATCACGGCGCCCACACATAACGCCCCCGCACTTTCTGGAACCTTGTTGTATGTGTCGGGTTATGAAATTTTGATGAAAATAATAAAAATTAATAATTTTCCGAAAAATGCGCAAATCGCATTAATTATGTTAATGTGTGTATTAACATGCATAAATTATGATATGCATAAATTATGATGGTGTGAGTAATTGTATGCATAAATTATGATAATCGCGGGGATAATCGTAGTAATTTATGCTGATGCTTGCGATGATGTTAATGTGAGCAGTTGTGGTAATTAGGCTCAGCTTCGTCTATCCAGAGTTATGTCAATCAGGATAACACGATGATCATTGATTAAACGTTTACCGATTATCCTAGTGTGTGTTATGATATTTAAGGTCACAGTTTCAGATCTCGTCACAGGTACAGCTTTCATGGATAAGAGAGTTTTGCATGGACTTGGAAAGAAGCACTCGAACAGTTGGTGTGAAGCAATTTTATTCTAACAAGCATGTGACATTCTATCATGCAGGTCAAACATGTGTCAATAATTCATGAATAACCAAACCCCTATGCATTTGCGATATCATGCGTTCGATTAATATGAATAACTAAAATCCTTATGCAATTACGAGACTATGCATTTGACTAAAATGAATGAATAAACACTTATGCATTTGCGAAACTATGCATTTAACTAAATTGAATAACTCAAACCTCTTATGCATTTAACTATATTATGCATTCGACTAATATGAATAACTAAAATCCTTATGCAATTACGAGACTATGCATTTGACTAAAATGAATGAATAACCACTTATGCATTTGCGAAACTATGCATTTAACTAAATTGAATAACTCAAACCTCTTATGCATTTAACTATATTATGCATTCGACTAATATGAATAACTAAAATTCTTATGCAATTACGAGACTATGCATTTGACTAAAATGAATGAATAAACACTTATGCATTTGCGAGAACAACTCAAAACTCGTATGCATTTAACGAACTGAATGACTAAAAACCCTCCTAACAACCAGGCATCTCATTAGTTCGTTTTGGTATCGATCACAATCGGCGACTGGCCGAGTTTGAAACCAAGCATGACACACTTCATTTTGCGGTAAGAAAAAGCACTTATTGTATCCCAGAGGCGAAAGTATATGTCAATAGATTCGTCGGCAAGTATAATATCCTTTTAACGGATTGTTTGATATAATGGTGTGGGAGGGCGTGTGTGTGTAGCGAGCGGATCTGGCTCTGTTTTAATTAATTCTTCGGCGAGATTCTCTGACAAAGAAAACTGGTTTGACAAGATTTTCTCTCTTTGTGCACGGTCGATTCGTAATGAGGATTTCGGGAGGTTGAGTTTGCCTCGATGATGATCGCTTGTGTTGTGATCGAAACGTCGTAGGTTTTTGTAATGTTTTTGTTATTTTCTTTGAACCTATCTACGTGACTTTACCGAAAGACCCAAAGAATACGAATTCCTGCAGTCACGATAGCTTTAAGTCATGTTGCCCTGCTTTTACACAATTAATTTAAATTTTACGTCACTGTAAAAAAAAAACACCCCAGAGTATTATTATAACAAAAACACATGTCCGGTTAAAATTAATAAATGGTTGTGTTCTATTGACAAGCAGCGAACATTTTTTTTTCTTGCCAACAAAAATTACAACTCTCTTCCGATATCTAACGCATCAATCTACTCTTTTTTTTAAACGTCACAACTTCTGAAAAAAATACGAGTAATTCCGACAGTGAAAAATAAATCATATATATAAGGTTAACATAAAGTACACCTTTCCTTGATGGCAGATCGGGTCGCATCAATGTTGAATGCGATGTTCTAACTCAGAGCACTGCTCGACACTCTACCAGCACACAGCAGAGTGTCCTCACTCATGCATCGCATGAATGAGGACACAACTTTGAATTCTAGTTTCATTCATATCTATACATGTACTTAAACAGTTCACCTGGAAAATCCCGTTTGAGATGAAGCGTCGATTTTTGCAAGGGTATCCAGGGTATCAAATGGTGCACATACATAGCAAACACAATACAATATAATGTATTGTCGTCATCATTTGTAGGCCGCGATGAGGCCCCAGGGCTCGCCAAGCGGCTCTGCTGGGAAGGATGCACGCACCTCTGCTGGCGGCGCTGCGTCACAGAGGCCGGGTCCTTTGGGGCGCTGTGGTGGCGATGGAGGTGCTGCGGTGGCTAGGAGATGTTAACTACCTCGCCTGGTTGCAGGATGTCGGGGGTTGAATCCCAACCCTGACGCCTATATATTTGGAGTTTGCATGTCTCTCTCCCTGTGGTCGTGTGGATGTTTCTCCAGGTCCTCCAGTTTTTCCCCTCCACATTTAAAAATACGCGTTTAAGTATTTGGCTGCTATAAATTTCCACATGATGATAAGCCACTCAATTGAGCTATCATTTGTGATTTTGTACGTTTGCCCACTGACAAAGAAATGATCAGTCTATAATTTTAATGGTAGGTTTATTTGAACAGTGAGAGACAGAATAACAACAACAAAATCCAGAAAAACGCATGTCAAAATGTTTATAAATTGATTTGCATTTTAATGAGGGAAATAAGTATTTGACCCCTCTGCAAAACATGACTTAGTACTTGGTGGCAAAACCCTTGTTGGCAATCACAGAGGTCAGACGTTTCTTGTAGTTGGCCACCGGATTTGCACACATCTCAGGAGGGATTTTGTCCCATTCCTCTTTGTAGATCTTCTCCAAGTCATTAAGGTTTCGAGGCTGACGTTTGGCAACTCGAACCTTCAGCTCCCTCCACAGATTGTCTATGGGATTAAGATCTGGAGACTGGCTAGGCCACTCCAGGACCTTAATGTGCTTCTTCTTGAGCCACTCCTTTGTTGCCTTGGCCGTGTGTTTTGGGTCATTGTCATGCTGGAATACCCATCCACGAACCATTTTCAATGCCCTGGCTGAGGGAAGGAGGTTCTCACCCAAGATTTGGCGGTACATGACCCCGTCCATCGTCCCTTTGGTCCCTTTGATGCGGTGAAGTTGTCCTGTCCCCTTAGCAGAAAAACACCCCCAAAGCATAATGTTTCCACCTCCATGTTTGACGGTGGTGATGGTGTTCTTGGGGTCATAGGCAGCATTCCTCCTCCTCCAAACACGGCGAGTTGAGTTGATGCCAAAGAGCTCCATTTTGGTCTCATATGACCACAACACTTTCACCCAGTTGTCCTCTGAATCATTCAGATGTTCATTGGCAAACTTCAGACGGGCATGTATATGTGCTTTCTTGAGCAGGGGGACCTTGCGGGCGCTGCAGGATTTCAGTCCTTCACGGCGTAGTGTGTTACCAACTGTTTTCTTGGTGACTATGGTCCCAGCTGCTTTGAGATCATTGACAATATCCTCTCGTGTAGTTCTGGGCTGATTCCTCACCATTATCATGATCATTGCAACTCCACGAGGTGAGATCTTGCATGGAGCCCCAGGCCGAGGGAGATTGATGAGTTCTTTTGTGTTTCTTCCATTTGCGAATAATCGCACCAACTGTTGTCACCTTCTCACCAAGCTGCTTGACGATGGTCTTGTAGCCCATTCCAGCCTTGTGTAGGTCTACAATCTTGTCCCTGACATCCTTGGAGAGCTCTTTGGTCTTGGCCATGGTGGAGAGTTTGGAATCTTATTGATTGATTGCTTCTGTCTTTGTTTGCAGGTAACAAGCTGAGATTAGGAGCACTCCCTTTAAGAGTGTGTTCCTAATCTCAGCTCGTTACCTATATAAAATACACCTGAGAGCCAGAAATGTCTCTGATTGAGAGGGGGTCAAATACTTATTTCCCTCATTAAAATGCAAATCAATTTATAACATTTTTGACATGCGTTTTTCTGGATTTTGTTGTTATTCTGTCTCTCACTGTTCAAATAAACCTACCATTAAAATTATAGACTGAACATTTCTTTGTAAAGTGGGCAAACGTACACAATCAGCAGGGGATCAAATACTTTTTCCCTCACTGTATACAGTATAGCTCAGTGGGCATTACCTGGTGAAATAAAAACTGAAAGAGTAGAAATAGAGGAAAATCGCACAAGAACAAGTGCTTCCTCAAATGACATTCATTAATACGTAGAAAGAAAAATTGGGGAAGGCGTAGAGAGCAAGATGAAGACGAGAGAGAGGAACAGAGTGAACAATAAAACAAGGCCACTTTCGACATTCAACGCCGCACCACATCCGAACACAACGTTTTAACCTCAGGGGGTTTCCCAAGCATGTCGGCGCATGCCTCCAGCCGGGCAGAGTTCGTGACGCCACTCCGCGGAGTGGTGGTATCTTCTTTCTAGGACCGATGCGGGGGTGGTCGTCACAGGTTTTTCACAGTTGGCCCTGAGAATGTAACGGGCGCAGGGGAACTCGACGCGGCAGCATTAGACGGGTTGTGTGACAAGGTTAATGATGTCCTAAAGGCAGGCGACGATGAATGAGACATGTGAATCGTGAACATATGGTTTCAAGCAAGAGGGATGAACGTACCAGCAGCAGTTTTCTGATTTAATGTGGACAAATTGTGGCTGCAGAACCTAGATAACCTTCACAGGTATCCCTCAAAGGTTTATGGAACTTGGGAGTTGTGCCAACCGGCACAATGCAGTTATGCCATGTTGCCAAATTTCCACTGTGTGCGTGCAGTGGCTTTTGCTCAAATGTGTTTGTTTGCAGCCTGGGCTACTCCATTGTCCTGCAGGGAAAATAACGCGTGGCAGAATGAATGTGGGGCAGGAGCATGCACGGGCCGATGTTTTGGCCAGATAATCTCAATCATAGGTGCGAGCTCCTGGCCGTAGATCGAGTAAAATCGGGACAATCTCGGAACAGCATGCGGAGCCAATAGGTAAGCTGTGAGAATTCGTAGAATATGTAAATCCCACTAGTTTTGTGTTTTCAATGGCTAACTGGCATAGCATGGCCAACATGGTTCAATTCAGCCTTCCAACCATCCCGTCCATCCGCGGGTGGTAAGGCGAGGCACGCATTTTTTGATGCCCAAAATAAAATGTACGTCCTTCAGCAACTGGGATATCCTTCAGCATCCCTGGTTGGTCAGAAGGTACTTGGGAAAGCCCGTATCCACAACATATACATTTATATTATAATAATAATAATAAAAACCTCCGTGATGGATTGTGCTGACTGGTCTGGGAGGGGCCAAGCCACAGACCAACGGGTCAAGTATGCGGCCCAGACCAGCAGATAGCGATTCCCTCGAGGCGTCACAGGGAAGGGCCCCCGAATATCCAGGGAAACTATTGCATTTACCCTTACAGACTGTGGTGGACTGCAAGGGAACTTTGGGAGTACGATGGATTGGTTTGCATCGTGCACAATCCTCTCAAGCTGCTACCCCACATGGCAGAGTGTCACACCCAACACTCAGTGGGGTGGCAGCCACTCCCTGCTACCCTTTGCGAGGATTGCGGAGTTGCAGCGTGGGTGGAGGCACCCAGGGAATTGACCGCCATGTCTCCTGGCGCTGGTGGGCACCTTGACTGGGACCCTGATGGTGGCTGCTGAGGAAGAGGTTCCAGAGACGACCTGTTGGATTGCCCCTGCATCCGGTCGCGGTCACAGCGTCGAAAGCGACCGGTGTGGTCGTGACCTGCTCGGGGGGCTTTCAGTCGGCGCCATCACTATTATATTCTATTTCGGATATATATAAGTCTGGGAGCCCAGCAGGGAGGAGAGGGATCTCTGTGGCCGGCCTATCCAAAATGGCCGAGCCATCTTGCTCGCTCTTGCCTCCTAGGCCTGCCTCTAACGGGGTCTTCTTCATGCCAAGACGTGGTATAATGAAGATCCCACTGCTACCGCCGGATGAAAGGGAGACGACAGAAGGAAATATTTGGGTAAGGACGTTATGCATGTTCTTCAAGCTACAACACTGACTCATTCACGGTAAGCATTGTCTTCCAGAGCTACCGAGCATACTAAACACTAAAAATAACTTTTCTATTTTAACCAGATATAGCCCATTTACCTCTCTTTTTCAGAAGCAACCTGGCCACAAATGATAGCTCAACAAAGTGGCTTATCATGTGGAAATTTATAGCAGTCAAATACTTTCACCGCATATTTCTAAATGTGGAGGGCAAAGTGGAGGATCCAAAGAAAAATCCCTGCAACCACAGGGAGAGAGAAACACAAACTCCAAATATACAGCAGGTATCAGGGTCGGGATCGAACCCACGACCTCCTGTATACCAGGCAAGGTACTTAACATCTCGCCATCACGGCGCCCACACATAACGCCCCCGCACTTTCTGGAACCTTGTTGTATGTGTCGGGTTATGAAATTTTGATGAAAATAATAAAAATTAATAATTTTCCGAAAAATGCGCAAATCGCATTAATTATGTTAATGTGTGTATTAACATGCATAAATTATGATATGCATAAATTATGATGGTGTGAGTAATTGTATGCATAAATTATGATAATCGCGGGGATAATCGTAGTAATTTATGCTGATGCTTGCGATGATGTTAATGTGAGCAGTTGTGGTAATTAGGCTCAGCTTCGTCTATCCAGAGTTATGTCAATCAGGATAACACGATGATCATTGATTAAACGTTTACCGATTATCCTAGTGTGTGTTATGATATTTAAGGTCACAGTTTCAGATCTCGTCACAGGTACAGCTCTCATGGATAAGAGAGTTTTGCATGGACTTGGAAAGAAGCACTCGAACAGTTGGTGTGAAGCAATTTTATTCTAACAAGCATGTGACATTCTATCATGCAGGTCAAACATGTGTCAATAATTCATGAATAACCAAACCCCTATGCATTTGCGATATCATGCGTTCGATTAATATGAATAACTAAAATCCTTATGCAATTACGAGACTATGCATTTGACTAAAATGAATGAATAAACACTTATGCATTTGCGAAACTATGCATTTAACTAAATTGAATAACTCAAACCTCTTATGCATTTAACTATATTATGCATTCGACTAATATGAATAACTAAAATCCTTATGCAATTACGAGACTATGCATTTGACTAAATGAATGAATAAACACTTATGCATTTGCGAAACTATGCATTTAACTAAATTGAATAACTCAAACCTCTTATGCATTTAACTATATTATGCATTCGACTAATATGAATAACTAAAATTCTTATGCAATTACGAGACTATGCATTTGACTAAAATGAATGAATAAACACTTATGCATTTGCGAAACTATGCATTTAACTAAATTGAATAACTCAAACCTCTTATGCATTTAACTATAGTATGCATTCGACTAATATGAATAACTAAAATTCTTATGCAATTACGAGACTATGCATTTGACTAAAATGAATGAATAAACACTTATGCATTTGCGAGAACAACTCAAAACTCTTATGCATTTAACGAACTGAATGACTAAAAACCCTCCTAACAACCAGGCATCTCATTAGTTCGTTTTGGTATCGATCACAATCGGCGACTGGCCGAGTTTGAAACCAAGCATGACACACTTCATTTTGCGGTAAGAAAAAGCACTTATTGTATCCCAGAGGCGATAGTATATGTCAATAGATTCGTCGGCAAGTATAATATCCTTTTAACGGATTGTTTGATATAATGGTGTGGGAGGGCGTGTGTGTGTGGCGAGCGGATCTGGCTCTGTTTTAATTAATTCTTCGGCGAGATTCTCTGACAAAGAAAACTGGTTTGACAAGATTTTCTCTCTTTGTGCACGGTCGATTCGTAATGAGGATTTCGGGAGGTTGAGTTTGCCTCGACGAGTCTATTGATCGCCTATGTGATGAGCGGAATGAGGGAAAGGCACGGAAAACAACCTCACTCTTATAACCGACGGACTCTTAATCACTCGATGGGCCACGATTCCTCATGGCCAGCTAATGGTTCATGTGGTTGATAATCAGTCTTCTGATAATTGACTAGGGTTGATACGATGGTAAGGGTGAACTAGATAGGATAGTCTCACAGGTGAGTGGGGCGTCGATGCGTGCGTGTGTGTGGGTCTATTGGTGGGGGAAGTTGTGGGTACGAACGACTTTCGGAGAAGGGCCCTCCTTGTCGCGGTTGCGGTGATCAGCTGCTGCAGACTCCGCCCTCGGCTGACCCCGTACGATGATTGTCGGCGCGGCCGCGCTCGTTTGCGTGGTCAGGCGATGCACCTCGGCGCGGCGACACGGCACGGGAGCTGGGCTCGCACACCCGCGTGCGGCAGGCGATGCACCTCGGCGTGGTGACACGGCAAGGGAGCTGGGCTCGCACACTCGTGTGCGGCAGGCGATGCACCTCGGCGTGGTGACACGGCAAGGGGGTTGAGTTTCGTGTACTCGTCTGGGTCAGGCGATGCGCCTCGGCACCTCGGCGTGCCTCGTCCCTCTGGATGACGAAAAGCCTCTTGTTGGCGGCGACGAGAAGAGTTGGAGCCGAAGCCCTGGAGATCTGTGATGGGGCCAGAGGCCCTGACGATCTCTCTGGTGGGGCCCGTGGCCCGGACGATGTGTCTTGAATGGATTTTCCTTCGGTTTATATTGAGAAAATCCACTCCGTTTCCCGAGTTGTTCAAAGTCTGTCATAAAACCTTCCTGTGGGTGGGACCATCTGCATCCGTGTGTGTGTGTGTCGTGTGCGTGTCCGTCCGTGTGTTTCGCGTGCGTGTTTGTCCGTGTGTTTATTAGCTTTGAAGACACAGCTGTGTGTCGTTCTGGAAGGGGGGGGGGTGGGGGCCTCGTGACGGCGCCACCGGAGTTATTCATTAGTCAGACCGATGATTCGCGTCGAGTTATATATATATAAAAGAAATATTCGAATCCATGTTTTGTTACTGAATAATATTTGTCGCAAAAACCTACGCGTTAAGCGAGCTTAATTATTCCCTCCCTTGCTCGGGATCATATCTTTTGTCTCACACAGCTTAAGTTGTTTTGGTTTGGGAGTTGAAATGCGACTTATTTCCATTATGCCCCAGTTATGCCGAAACCGTGTTCCCGATGTTTCATCGTGACCCGATCTCTCATGGAGATGTTATTTCCTCACGTGTGCAATTTTTGCTGTCCGTGTTGTGGGAAGACAAAGACGGTTGTTTCCACGGTGGAAGCACCCGGCGCATGCGCTTATTTATTTATTTCCGAGAGCGTGTTAATTTCCTTTGAGCCATTGCCCGGGAGTTTTATTGGGGTCATTTCCTCGCTTTTGTGCCTGCGTGTGGAGATCCTCTCGGAAAGACAAAGACGGTCGTGTTGCTCGCTTCCCATGGGATGTTGTGTTTTGTTAATTTTGAGAGCCTTATCCGCCCTTGATTCCTCTTCCACTTTAATTCCGTACTTATTATTTGACTTCTTGTGATTATTTAATCTGATATCCCGGCTAGGGATCTTTGTTTTGGAGCGAAATAGATGCCATAATTATTCTTTGATGCTTCGGCCCGGCCGTGTAGAAATCCTTTAAAGGTAAATAATGTCAGTATTTAATTAGCAATGATGAGTCACGATTCTGGTGCAGACTGTAGTCTGATTTCCAATTGGAGTGAGGATGGGTACTGTTTGCTTAATCTTCATGGCTAAGTTGGTACTTGTGCATCTAACATGGTTCAAAGACCCGTATGTGCTTTTTGTCGTCAATGCTGTTTCTTTGTTAAGAATATAATTATATATTCCTCCGTGGTGCCCGGCCCTGCACGGTTTTTTTTTCGAGAGGGTGTCATCCCAACCCCCCGCCTGCCATTCCCCCCTCCCTTGTTCCTCCTGTGTGAAATTCGGGGAGTTTTTATGATCTTGATTACCCTTCTTTCATGCCCTCTTTCCTTTGAAATGATGTGTGCGCACATCTGTGGGAGTGTGGGGGCGTGTCCGTTCTCACGTTGCCCCGTGTCTATTAAAAAAAACGATATTATATGTTGGCAGAATAATTCTAAAAAAAAAATATTAACAAATAATATTTAAAAAAAATAAAAAGGGGGCATATACCCAACAACCTTCTCAAAGTTTCTCTAAACCCCTCATTATTTTCCCGCCAAATATTCATTCAGACCTCCGCCAATCCCCTGCCACCTTCTTTGAACGCTGCGTTACTGCATCCCTTTAACTACAGTAAATCATCGCTTAATGCGTTTCCACACAACGAGTTTCGCACAACGCAGAATGTGCACCGTTATAACACGGTACTCCCCCCGTTATAACGCGGATTCTGAGCGGACAAGCTACATTAATTGAGCTGAGCGGTACGATACGGTATGCAGAATGATACAGTAACGTGACGGCGTACCCTCAGTTGTTTGTCCCGCCATCTCACTGTGTGTGTGCATGCATCATATCTCACCAAACGTCATCGTTGCTTTATTTACGGGGACATTATTTTCGCTTCATCCGTTTTTTGCCTAAAGTGGCACTTTTCAGGAACGCATTTACTGCACTCAACGAGGACTTGCTGTATTAATTTGCTGTGTGTCCCCATGTCCCCCACGGCACCCCAGCATGTCCCAACACGACCCTCACAGTCGTGCTTAGGACGTTGACTGGCGGTCTTGACAGAAGGTCTCCGTGGTGCACACCTCTCGTGGAAGTTTGATTCCTGAAGCCTCTCGTATCCCGAATGTTAGATTTTTTCTCAATTTAAGCGCTTTGTATTGTTATCTCAGATATATACTTGCAATGGGCCGATTTCAGGAATAAAATGTGTCATTCGTCAGCAGTGGCGGCTCCTGCAAAATCTCTCAGGGGGGGCAAATGTCTGGATGATTGATAAGGATAAGGTCCACCCATGCAATGAATAAATTAACAGCTTAAGCATGTAAAGGCAACTTCACTTCTTTAATATTAATGAAAAATAAAGTGACTTACAATACATCTTGTTTGTTTATATACTCACTATTAAAACAAACCACTCAAGTTTTTTTTATTAAAGATTCCACTAGGTGGCGATAAATTATATTGTTGGATGAAACGTGCTTACGTATGATGACGTTAGCACGTATGATGACGTAAGCACGTTAGTGCATGCCCTCCCGGAAGCCATAGAGAATGCATTGCAGCGCCCTCGTTCGAAAAAAAACATCTTTGAATGTAAGTCTATGGGGCCACTCGGGGCGATTCTCAGCCGTAGTGAAATCGCCCAAAAAGAGGCGGTACTCCACAGAACGTGACATGACGCTGATTGGACTATATCCAGAGGCTGACAGTGACGGCTAGCGTGACTCTGTGGTTGAATGACATAGGTGGTGCGTCGCCCAATCGCCCTAATGAAGAAACCGCCCCTGTTCGTCAGTTTAATGTAACACGGAGTTTAAAGCGCAAACACAAGTTAAACGTCATTAAAACTGTCAGGAAAGGTAAGTGAGCACGGGCAGGACACATTTCTATGATAAACCATCGCCGATCATTGAGAACGACAACAGCAATGGCAAGCCTAAGAAGAGAATTGGCCTCATTGATTAAGGAACTGCGGCAACAGTGAAGGCTCCAAAGTTGGATTTTAAATAAACACGAGTATAACAAAACAAATTCCCAACACATTTGTCAAACCCAATAACTGTTGGCGGCACAACTCACAAACACAACAGTACAAATGATAACTGTAGCAATCGCGAAATGTGGATCGTGACCAATCGCATAACAAAGCACCTTGGAAAGTTGAACTTAACAATGCAAAACAGCATAGCAATGTGCCTGATGTTGAATTCAATCATTGCTTACAGCCAGATATAATGAATATAACGGAAAATGACGCGGAAAATGTTAATGAAAGCTGAAAATTGTGCAAAGAGACATGGTGAGATGTATGCTCTGAAATACAACGATTTTAATTACACTGAGACAGGGACCAGGGAAGAGGTGTCTATTCCGAGACAAAATGAGCCATGGAGTGGATACTGAGAGAAGGCACAAGAGGTGGAGGAAGGCAGCAGAAGCGATAGTAGCAGAGGGATGACATCACAGACTTGGGAGAGGACAGGAGCAATTGGTAAAACGAAGGAATGGGAGAGAATCGGGATGCCTTTGCCTGGCAGAGGGAATTACAGGCTGCCAACAAACAGCAGCAGTGGAATAGATTGTGCGCATAATGTAATGGCTAACACCAAATCGAGCCTTAATGGATAGGCTTAACAATGACAATGCAGACAATCAGATAATGTTGAACTGCAGCACAAACAAAACAACGTAACAACCTGGCAAATGTATGGTGAAAATAACATTTCGGTTTTTTTTCATCTCTGTTCCAAGCCATCATTTGACTCAATCATTTCTGGCCAGTAGAAAAGATTATCATCAGTCTCTTTGCTTGCTCACTACCTTGATTATAATTATTCAACGATTACACTGGTCAACACACTTTTTCTGGCATAAGGTATTCCAACGGTTTTAAGGTAATTTTGGGGTGCTGATTCCAAATCTGGCATCAGTTGACTAACACATCCGGTTTTTGAGATATCAAATATTGCATCTTACCTATAAACGTCACTTTTTGTCTGTCTGTCCGTCTGTCTGTCTGTCCGTCTGTCTGTCTGTCCGTCTGCGTACGCTCGCTTTGGAGGGATTTGGCGCTCGGGCCGTGGGGTTTAGGAAGAAAAAATTTTGCAGGTGGGCACGCCCCCGGCCCCGCGGTGACCGTAGGCATTTCAGATTTTTCGGCGGTCGCCTTTACATCGGTCCGATTATCGATTTCGTGTGATTTCTCTTTATTTATTTATTTACTCTTTACTTATTTATTTACTATTACTATTACTATTGCCGACCGGCGCTGACCACGGCGGTTGCCCCTGGCAACGGGTAGCGACGCCTTCGCTGCGGGGTGGACGCCATTTTTAATTCCCGTTAAAAATATGCACACGCATTAACACGCGACGCTGAGGTAAATACATCAAAGTTTCACTTCCCCCCCACTCCAATGTGTGCACTTACTATTATAGGGTCGGTAGATAATAAAATTATAGCGATTATACAGGATTTTTGTAGCGCGGGGGGGGGGGGGTAGCGGCCCAGCCCCTAGCCTCAGCCGGGTGGGCCATCTAGGCGAGGCCGGAGGCTCTGCACGGTGCTAGGCCTCGACACCCTACACGTGTCAGGAGAAGACTTTTTGTGCTATAAACTCGATATACCCAGCGTTGCCCGGGGGGAAAATACATTTAAAATCTTCTGAAAACTTTAAAACATTACATACCAATGAAAATACAACTGTGTAATTACTTTTAAACCCGACGCGCCAAGAATCGATTTTCTAATCGCGCAGAGGAATCGATGGTTGTAGATTCATTTAGAATCGCCCTGTTCCCCTTTAAAATAAGTTGATTATAGAGTCGATATAAACTGCTACGAATGGGAAATATCCGGCGTTGACCGGGGCAAAAATATTATTAAAAACTCCTGAAAACTTTCAAACATAACATACCAATGGAGATAAAACTCTGTAATTAAACATGTAGCCCAAGCGCGAAAAGAAGCGATTCTTTGCTATCGTTGCGAAGGAATCAAGGGTTGTAGATTACTTTAAAATCGCCCTATTCCCTTTTTAACAAACTGCGTGTCGCAGACACACACATTCACACATTTTACTTTTACATTTAACATACAAAACGTCAGCATGTACTGCTGTCATCATAGACACAAATATATACACCCTTACCACTCTCCCTCACCACTCTCCCTCACTCACCCTTTGTGATGATGGTGAGTGGTGAGGGTGAGTGGTGAGAGAGTGGTGAGCGAGAGTGGTGAGGGTGAGTAGTGGTGGTGAGGGTGAGTAGTGAGGGTGAGTGAGTGGTGAGGGTGAGTGGTGAGGGTGAGTGGTGAGTGGTGATGGTGAGTGGTGAGGGAGAGTGGTGAGGGAGAGTGGTGAGGGAGAGTGGTGAGGGAGAGGGGTGAGGGTGAGTGTTGAGGGTGAATGGTGAGGGTGAGTGGTGAGGGTGAGTGGTGAGGTTGAGTGGTGACGTTAGGTGGTGAGGGTGAGTGGGGAGGGTGAGTGCTGAGGGTGTGGTGAGAGTGAGTGGTGAGGGTGAGTGGTGAGGGTGAGTGGTTAGGATTTGTGATGATGGTGAGTAGTGAGGGCGAGTGTTGATGTTGAGGGTGAGTGGTGAGGGTGTGTGGTGAATAGTAAGGGTGAGTGGTGAGAGTGAGTGGTGAGGGTAAGGGTGAGTGGTGAGTGGTCAGTGGTGAGGTTGAGTGGTGAGTAGGAAGGGTGAGTGGTGAGGGTGAGTGGTGGGTGGTGAGGGTGAGTGGTGAGGTTGAGTGGTGAGGGTTAGTGGAGAGTGGTGAGTGGTGATTGGTCAGTGGTGATTGGTCAGGATGAATGGTGAGTAGTGAGGGTGAGGTTGAGTGGTGAGGTTGAGTGGTGAGGGTGAGTGGTGGTTGTGACGGTGAGTGGTGAGTGGTGAGGGTGAGTGGTGAGGGTGAGTGGTGAGGCTGAATGGTGGGGGTGAATGGTGAGAGTGAGTGGTGAGTGGTGAGGGAGTGTGGTGAGGGTGAGTGGTGATGGTGAGGGGTGAGTGGTGAGGGTGAGTGGTGAGGGTGAGTGGTGAGGGTGAGGGGTGAGTGGTGAGGGGTGAGTGGTGAGGGTGAGTGATGACGAAGAGTGGTGAGGTTGAGTGGTGAGTAGTAAGGGTGAGTGGTGATGGTGAGGGTTAGTGGTGAGGGTGAGTGGTGAGTGGTCAGTGGTGAGGGGTCAGGGTTAGTGCTGAGGGTGAGTGGTGATGGTGAGGGGTGAGTGGTGAGTGGTGACAGTGAGTGGTGAGGGAGAGTGGTGAGGGTGAGTGTTGAGGGTGAATGGTGAGGGTGAGTGGTGAGGGTGAGTGGTGAGGTTGAGTGGTGAGGTTAAGTGGTGAGGGTGAGTGGGGAGGGTGAGTGCTGAGGGTGTGGTGGGAGTGAGTGGTGAGGGTGAGTGGTGAGGGTGAGTGGTTAGGATTTGTGATGATGGTGAGTGGTGAGGGCGAGTGTTGATGTTGAGGGTGAGTGGTGAGGGTGTGTGGTGAATAGTAAGGGTGAGTGGTGAGAGTGAGTGGTGAGGGTAAGGGTGAGTGGTGAGTGGTCAGTGGTGAGGTTGAGTGGTGAGTAGGAAGGGTGAGTGGTGAGGGTGAGTGGTGGGTGGTGAGGGTGAGTGGTGAGGTTGAGTGGTGAGGGTTAGTGGAGAGTGGTGAGTGGTGATTGGTCAGTGGTGATTAGTCAGGATGAATGGTGAGTAGTGAGGGTGAGGTTGAGTGGTGAGGTTGAGTGGTGAGAGTGAGTGGTGAGTGGTGAGGAAGAGTGGTGAGGGTGAGTGGTGATGGTGAGGGGTGAGTGGTGAGGGTGAGTGGTGAGGGTGAGTGGTGAGGGTGAGTGGTGAGGGTGAGGAGTGAGTGGTGAGGGGTGAGTGGTGAGGGTGAGTGATGACGAAGAGTGGTGAGGTTGAGTGGTGAGTAGTAAGGGTGAGTGGTGATGGTGAGGGTTAGTGGTGAGGGTGAGTGGTGAGTGGTCAGTGGTGAGGGGTCAGGGTTAGTGCTGAGGGTGAGTGGTGATGGTGAGGGGTGAGTGGTGAGTGGTGAGGGTGATTGGTGAGTGGTGACGGTGAGTGGTGAGGGAGAGTGGTGAGGGAGAGGGGTGAGGGTGAGTGTTGAGGGTGAATGGTGAGGGTGAGTGGTGAGGGTGAGTGGTGAGGTTGAGTGGTGAGGTTAAGTGGTGAGGGTGAGTGGGGAGGGTGAGTGCTGAGGGTGTGGTGAGAGTGAGTGGTGAGGGTGAGTGGTGAGGGTGAGTGATTAGGATTTGTGATGATGGTGAGTGGTGAGGGCGAGTGTTGATGTTGAGGGTGAGTGGTGAGGGTGTGTGGTGAATAGTAAGGGTGAGTGGTGAGAGTGAGTGGTGAGGGTAAGCGTGAGTGGTGAGTGGTCAGTGGTGAGGTTGAGTGGTGAGTAGGAAGGGTGAGTGGTGAGGGTGAGTGGTGGGTGGTGAGGGTGAGTGGTGAGGTTGAGTGGTGAGTAGGAAGGGTGAGTGGTGAGTGGGGAGGGTGAGTGGTCAGGGGTGAGGGTTAGTGGTGAGGTTGAGTGGTAAGTAGGAAGGGTGAGTGGGGAGGGTGAGTGGTCAGTGGTGAGGGGTCAGGGTTAGTGGTGAGGGTGAGTGGTGAGGGTGAGTGGTCAGGGTTAGTGGTGAGCGGTGATTGGTGGTGGTGAGGGTGAGTGGTGAGGGTGAGTGGTGATGGTGAGTAGCGAGGGTGAGTAGTGAGGGTGAGTGGTGATGGTGAGTGGTGAGGGTGAGTGGTGATGGTGAGGGGTGAGTGGTGACGAAGAGTGGTGACGTTGAGTGGTGAGTAGTAAGGGTGAGTCGTGAGGGTGAGGGTTAGTGGTGAGGGTGAGTGGTTAGGGTTTATGGTGATGGTGAGTGGTGAGGATGAGTGGTGAGGGGCAGTGGTGAAGGTGAGTGGTGAAGGTGAGTAGTAAGTAGTGAGGATGAGTGCTGAGTGGTGAGGGTGATTAGTGAGTAGTGAGGGTGAGTGGTGAGGGTGAGGGTCATTAGTGTGTAGTGAGGGTGAGTGGAGAGGGAGAGAGCGAGTGGTGAGCGTGAGTGGTGAGGTGGAGTGGTGGTGGTGAGGGTGAGTGGTAAGCGTGAGTGGTGAGGCAGAGGGTGAGTGGTGAGGGTGAGTGGTGAGTGGTGAGGCTGAATGGTCAGGGTGAATGGTGAGAGTGAGTGGTGAGTGGTGAGGCTGAATGGTCAGGGTGAATGGTGAGAGTGAGTGGTGAGGGTTAGTGGTGAGGGTGTTTGGTGATTGGTGATTGGTGAGTGGTGACAGTGAATGGTGAGGGTGAGTGGTGAGGGAGATTGGTGAGGGAGATTGGTGAGTTGTGAGGGTGAATGGTGAGGGTGAGTAGTGAGTGGGAGTGGTGAGTGGTGAGGATGAGTGGTGAGGGTGAGTTGTGAGTGGTGAGTGGTGAAAGGTATTGTCAAAGCCCACCGGGCTTTGACAATACCTTAATATCTGTGTATATATGTGTAATGCGGGCGTAAGCGACCTTCCGGATGTGACGTCACGGGGGGTGGAGTCATGTGACGTGGGGGGAAGGTTCGGGTCCTTAAGCGGGTAAACCGGAAGGGGAAGGCAGTCGGGGTGTGAGCGGAAAAGAGTGAGGCCACGCGGGCGAGTGTGGAGAGGGGGGGCGCCGACGGCCATCGGGAGCCAACCCCGAAGATAAGAGGAAGCTGCGGAGTGGTGTGCAGCTGCAGAGGAGACAGCCAGAAGGGCTGCGTGTTAGAGGCAGCGGTGTGGCTGCCAGGAGGAGCTGCGGAGAGAGAGAGAGACAGCAAGAGGCTGTCAGAGCTGCGGAGGGAGAGGAGTTGCAGCGAGTACAGCCAAGGGGGGCTGTGTGAGAGAAACAGCAGCGGAGCTGCTGTTGTGGATCGGGCCGACATTGGAGTCAGCACCGTGGAGAAGCTACAGAGTAAAGACAGCCGTGTGGGTGTACAGCACGAACCGAATAAAGGACACTGAGCCAGACATCGTGGTCCAGTCGTTTATTACACTGGTGTCGGAAGTGCAACGGCATGTCGAAACAAGTGAGGAAGAAAGTTAATCCGGCGCCTGCATCGGCTTCTTCGTCCGACGACGACGAACTCCCTCCAACCACGGATCCTGTTGGGGTGGTGGAGGAGAGCCCGGCTGAGGCGACCACGGGAACGGGAGTGGAGGATGTTGGCGCGGTGGCGGGTCCGTCGACATCATCAGACGCGGATCAACGATGGCAAGCGATGGCGGTACAACTGGAGGCACTTAAGGACGTCCTGGCGCATCTATGCCATCTCGTCGCGCCAGGGACGATGGATGATGCAAGTGGTGCTCCGCGGGCCGCCACGTTGCCTGTCCTGCCGCCGCCATTGCCCACGCGGCAAGAGGCCGCCATTTTGCGCGCTCCGTGGCGCCAAACCGCCATCTTGGCCACGCCGCGGGCCGACGCCATTTTGAATTTGCCATCACAACCACCACCATTGGAAGACGGCGGGAAGAGGAGTCGGAGTCGCCACCTTACAACGGTTAAAGAATTTTCCGTCGGTGGGGACTGGAGCGCGTTCGCCTGCCGCTTCTTGGCGGCGGTACGCACAGCAAGATGGACCGATGCGGAGGCTTTGGAGGTGTTGCCGACTCTCCTGGACGACGAATCTGTCCGATTCTTCCGTTCCATAACGACCGATAAGAAGGCAACTTTATGTGGTGTTTTTCAAGAAATGGCCGATGCTTATGAGCCACCAGATGATGCGCATCGGCGATTCGCTCAACGACAACGAGCACCAGAGGAGTCGCCCATGGCGTTCAGGGGTGCGGTGCTGGAGCTGGCCATGGCAGCTTATCCTGAGACGCCACAGGACCTGCTCGAGCCTCTCATATTAGGGAAAATGTTGGAGCTGTCTCGGGATCTAGGGATCCCCATGCCTGTGTGTGGGCATGAGAAGCTAACTTCCCGGACGGCTGCTAAGTGTCTCGATGCGCAATTCAACCTCCGTCGCTGGAAACAAGTGACGGCGTGGACGGGGGGGCCCGTCAAAGAAGGGGATGCGCTGGGGTGGAACCCTGCGCAGGCTGTCTATGTTCCGGATGACCGGGGCCCTCAACAACTGACGGCCGCCTCCGCTCCATGGACGGGACGCGGCGGGCCGAGACCGCGCGCGGCGCTACCAGAACGGGGCCGTCAGGAGGCGAGGCCTGCGCTTCGGCGCAACGAGGCCGAATGTTTCCGCTGCGGGCGTAGGGGCCACTACGCCAGAGACTGCTGGGCCCGCTTCCCGGCTCCGCCGCAGCAGGAGGCCTCGGCACCGGTCAAGTCGGCTAAAGATCCTCCGAAACAGGCATGTCGGCACGCACCAGACACTCGGCAAGGCTTTAAACCTCACCCATCACCGTCGTTGCGCCATCCTAACGTTGTGGTTAAAGCATGCCCTTCGACGGGGCCTTGTCGCTCGGTCACGCAATGGCGCAAGTTGGCACGGAGAGTCGTCGCGACCGCTACGGGCTCGTCCACTGTACCGGGGTCTATACAAGGGGTGGACGTACGCATTTTGGTCGACTCCGGCGCGTCTGCGACTATTATTTCGGATGTCATTTTTCATCTGTTGGGCATCCCGCCGGGGGCTGTGCGTCCGGTTTATGGGTCGTGCGTCGCTGCCAACGGGGGTAGCATGGGTATCGTGGGTCAGGTGGATGCTAAGATATCTATTGGGGATGTGTCGGCCTCGGGTGTTGTGTTGATATCGAGATCTTTGGCGGTTCCTTGTTTGTTAGGCACCGATTTTTTGGCTAAGATGCCCATTTTGATCAAAATCAATGAGAATTGTATTGAACTGCCGGGGGGCCGTCAAATCTCGTTTCTGCCGTCGCCCTGGGGGCGACCTGCTTCGGCCGTACAAGTGCAGGCGCTGTCCGTCGCATCTGTGGACATCCCACCTGGTACACAGATGCTTATACCCTTGCGGTATCGGAAGCCCCTGCCTGATCGGCTAGGAGCAGTAGGGGTCTTGTTGTCACCGTCCGCCGCGATAACAACCGGGTTGGCGTTAGTGGGGGCACAGACCATCGTCCGGCCGGATCAATTACCGTTTTTACAGGTGCTTAATGCGGGGGGAGAAAACGTCCGTGTCCCGGCCGGTACGGTTGTGGCACATGCCACTACGGCGTTTGCGACCCATGATTGTCCACATAGCCGGGGAGTTGTTGCTGGGGTTTCCGAGCCAAGGAGTTCGGATGATCGTTGGGTTGCTCATTTATGTGACGAAAATTCTTCCCTGTCCATGGAGCAACGTGGTGAGCTGCGTAAATTGTTGTTGACATATTCCAATGTGTTCAGCTCCGATGATTTGGATTTGGGCCGCACTTCGTTGCTTTACCATCACATTGAGACGGGCGATGCTGCCCCTATTCGATTAAATTCGCATCGGATGAGTCCTGCGGAGCGAGAACACGTACGGGGGGCAGTGGAAGACATGTTGGCTGCGGACATTATATCGCCATCTAACAGCCCATGGGGCGCTCCAGTCGTCTTGGTTAAGAAGAAGGATGGCAAATTGCGATTTTGTGTTGATTTCCGCAAATTGAATAAGATATCGGTGGCAGATGCGTACCCCCTGCCGCGTATGGATGACTCCCTCGACGCATTGTCGGGGGCTAAGTTCTTTTCCACACTGGACCTCTCTTCGGGATTTTGGCAGCTTCCCCTTGACGAGTCCTCACGGGAGAAAACCGCATTCCGTACGCCGCAGGGGTTATTTCAATTCAACTGTCTCCCGATGGGATTGAATGCGGCCCCTGCTACATTTCAAAGATTGATGGAGCTCGTTTTGACGGGGTTGCAGTGGGAGACATGTCTTATATATTTGGACGATATCATTGTCTTCAGCCGCACATTTGATGAACATTTGACGCGGCTGGAGACAGTGTTCACGAGGATGCGTTCTGCCAAATTGAAATTCAAACCAAAGAAATGTCACCTACTGCAACGGTCCGTCCGCTATTTGGGGCACATTGTGAGTGCTGAGGGAGTGTCCACGGATCCGGAAAAGACGGCGTGCGTCCGGGATTGGCCGACTCCGGCCACCGTGGGGGATGTTCGGCGGTTTTTGGGATTTGCCTCGTATTACCGAAGATTTGTGCCGGGTTTTGCGACGATTGCGAGGCCCTTGCATCTCCTTACGGGTAAAGGACGGAAGTTTGTTTGGGGACAGCCGGAGGAGGCGGCCTTTCGGAGTCTGCGTGATCTATTGGCCACGGCCCCAACATTGGATTATCCCGATTTCGATCACCCATTCATTCTTGATACGGACGCGAGTGACACAGGTATTGGGGCGGTGTTATCACAGTCTAAAGGGGGTGTAGAGCGTGTCGTGGCGTATGGTAGCCGAGTCTTGTCTCCTGCGGAAACCCGCTACTGTGTCACTCGCAGAGAACTATTGGCGGTTGTTTTTTTCCTACGGCAATTTCGACCATACCTCTACGGTCGTTCTTTTATTGTGCGTACGGATCATGCGGCCTTGCAATATGCCCTTAAAATTGACCAGCCATCCGGACAGTTGGCACGTTGGTTGGACACGCTACAGGAATTTTCCTTCCAAATTCAACATCGGAAGGGAGTGCGCCATGCGAACGCTGACGCACTTTCCAGATTACCGCGGCGCGCCCCTTGTAAATGTGAGTCGGGGACGCATAGGTGTTCGCCGATTCCAAACCCCCCTCAGCCGCTTACGTTGGCCGTCGAGAAGTCGGACACTCCGATGGAACCGGGACCGGCTGACGGGGTTTTGAATCTGCCGCGGTCTGTCTGGATCCGGGAACAGATGATGGATGAGTCATTGGTGTCCTTGCGGAAGCGGTCTGCTAAGGACAATGGGAGTCCGGGTACGGCTGTGGGGCCGCAAACCGCTCTCCGAGATGGTCTGCTTATGTGGCGGGAGGGGTTCCAGGAACGTTGGCGCCTGGTGGTACCAACGTCCTTGCGATTCGAGTTGATTAGAACCCTCCATTGTGACACTCTCTTACATTTAGGGGTGCAGAAGACCTTGTTGACGTTGCAACGTCATTATTTTTGGCACGGCATGGCGACAGATGTCGTAGGGCACGTGCGCGCGTGCCCTGCGTGTGCACGACGTAAGCCGCCGAAACATCCTTACGTGCCGCCTCTCCAGTCGATTCAGGTGTCTCGAGTCAATGAATTGGTGGCACTGGACATATTGGGACCTTTTCCACCATCGGCGAGGGGTAATAAATATTTGCTGGTAGGGGTTGAGTACCTCTCCCGTTGGCCGATGGCCTGGCCGTTGCCCGATCAGTCGGCCGCGGCCATTACCGACGCCTTTTTGTTTGGGTATATTATGGATAAGGGGGCGCCTGAGAGACTCCTCACGGACCAGGGCAGGAATTTCTCTTCTAAATTATTGGCGGAAGTGTGCGCGGGCCTTGGGACTAAGAAAGTACGGACATCCCCATACCATCCGCAGACGGATGGTATGGTTGAACGGCTGAACAGGACATTGTCTGCCATGCTTTGCCATACCGTGAGTGAACAACAATCAGATTGGGATCTGCACATCCCCGGGGTGCTTTCGGCGTACAGGATGACGCCTCATGCGGCTACAGGATATTCGCCGTTTTACCTTATGTATGGTCGGGAAAACGTGCCGCCGGTGGATGTGCAATTGGGAACTGGGGTGAAGGGACCTCGTAAACCACTTCCTGAATACATTCAGGACACGGTTCGCCGAGTCACGGAGGCGCGGGAGAATGCCCGCGTGGCTACGGCCAAAGCCCAGGCCCGGAACGAGCGATATGCGCGACGGTCTGAGGGGGAGTGCCCTTGGAAGGTTGGGGACCTAGCCTGGCTTCATTGTCCACAGGTACGTCCGGGGACCTCGCCGAAATTGCACAAACCCTGGCATGGTCCCGTACGCCTCATTGCGGTTCCCAACCCACAGTCAGCACGCGTCCAGATTGGGTCTCGTCGCTGGGTTGTGCATACGTCGCGCTTGAAACCATATGTTGCTCCCTTACATGATGCGTCATCCCCCAATGTTGCCTTGCCGGGGTCTGTTGCTGCTGACTCTCCCCTGCCTGCGTCCATTGATCTTGCTAGAGCGCCTGTCGTACCTGTTCCAGACAGGCCGGCCGTGACATTGCGGGGGACGAGGGGCCCTGCTCGGAGGACGCCTGCCAGGTCTGCGGGACCTTCGAGCCCTGCAGCCCTTCCGACCCAGCTGCGGGCACGGTCACAGGACAAGCCCAAGACTAACTCTTTAGAGACACGGGACGGCGGTGGACTTCCAGCTGCGACAGGGGGATTACCCCCTGTCATTCCTCGACTTTCATCGCGTTCCCGTTCTGCGAGTGGGCCGCCGACCGTCCGGGACGGGCCGGCGACCCGCACACGTTCCAAATCGCTTACGTTTCGTTGATTGTTGTTGTCTTGTTATTTTTTTCTTACAGTTGTATTTATTGCATGCTTTTTGTACGTTCGTTGATGTTAATTGCGTTGTTGTTGTTCTTCTTGCTGTTACATTGTATGCTTAGTGTCCTTTAGGGGGGGAAGCTCGGTTCGCCGCATTACGATTTGCTATTGGTCAGCCGAGGTCGGCTGGGATTTTTCTACGGGGGAGGGTGGTGTAATGCGGGCGTAAGCGACCTTCCGGATGTGACGTCACGGGGGGTGGAGTCATGTGACGTGGGGGGAAGGTTCGGGTCCTTAAGCGGGTAAACCGGAAGGGGAAGGCAGTCGGGGTGTGAGCGGAAAAGAGTGAGGCCACGTGGGCGAGTGTGGAGAGGGGGGGCGCCGACGGCCATCGGGAGCCAACCCCGAAGATAAGAGGAAGCTGCGGAGTGGTGTGCAGCTGCAGAGGAGACAGCCAGAAGGGCTGCGTGTTAGAGGCAGCGGTGTGGCTGCCAGGAGGAGCTGCGGAGAGAGAGAGAGACAGCAAGAGGCTGTCAGAGCTGCGGAGGGAGAGGAGTTGCAGCGAGTACAGCCAAGGGGGGCTGTGTGAGAGAAACAGCAGCGGAGCTGCTGTTGTGGATCGGGCCGACATTGGAGTCAGCACCGTGGAGAAGCTACAGAGTAAAGACAGCCGTGTGGGTGTACAGCACGAACCGAATAAAGGACACTGAGCCAGACATCGTGGTCCAGTCGTTTATTACATATGTAAGGTTATTAAGAAATATATTTTTCACCCGGGCAACGCCGGGTACTTCTGCTAGTTTTCAATAAAAACTGCAGAAGAAAAATATAAAATAAATGTGGATATCTTCATAAAATGATATTATAAACACACTTTCCTAAAAATACAGCACCATATTTTAACACTAAAGCAGACACTGACTCGCAACAACTTGCAATCATAAGTGACAGAGTTAATTTCGGGTAAAATCAATGAAAATGGGGTATGCCGATAGCATAAAATGAGATGTGATAGAGCAAATCTGACATCAGATTTGGAATCAGCACCCTGAAATTAGTCTAAAACAGCTGCAAAAGTCCAGACCAGAAAAAAATGTAGTTTTTTTGTTGACCAGTGTTATTCTAGCCCGGGTATAAGATGCAATCCTTTGTGCTGGATGCTTTTTTCAGTGAGAGAGCAGGGATATAATATTGTTAGCATACTAATTTTAGCAATGCTGATCTTTGGCCAATGATGCAGCCTCAATGCACTTTGACGGGATAGAGATATTTTCTGTCAGTATGACATTGGTGTGGGAGGGTGGGTTATGCCCCTTGACAAACTGGATTCTCACTCACAAAACACATTCATTTCCAAAATGAGAGACAGAAGCTTGTAGGCATGCACACGAGATTTGACTTTGCGCATGTGGTTAATATCCTCATCCATGGACCACGATTTAATGCACTGCTAGATGAAGGCCTTCCCAACCAGTGGGCGCCACGGTGGCGAGATGTTAACAACCTCACCCTGTATACAGGAGGTCGTGGATTCGATCCCGACCTTGACGCCTATATATTTGGAGTTTGCATGTTCTCCCTGTGGTTGCGTGGTTTTTTCTCCAGGCTCTCCGGGTTTTCCCTCCACATTAAGAATCAACGTGAATTTACAGTATATTTGGTTGCTGCCTAGACATTTCTACGTGATAAGCCACTTCATTGAGCTATCATTTGTGGCCAAGTCACTTCTGAAAACGAGCAAGATAGCTCAGTGGGCCTTACCTGGTAAAATAATCGGTCTAACATCTGCGTACCATGTGATCTCATCGCTGTCTTTTCCACTCCATCATTATTCTTGAGCATTGACCGTCATCCCTTACTGCCAACTGAAATATTTGTTTCAGTTTAAACACGTAGGCTTTCGCGACAAATATCCATAATCGAGGTTTTTATGCATTGGGTTAGATCGCGTAAATATAAATGTGTCGTTAAACCCGCCACCACCCGACATGGCCAATGAGTAAGGTTAGTCACGTCAACAAAACATACCAACTAGTTACTAGTTCAGCACACCGGTGTGTTTGAGAGTATACCCCATTAGCAATGTGATTTTCTTGGATTTTTATTAATTCCTTGATCTCTTTATTTTTCTTTCTGTCCACCTCTCCATGCATCTGTGCACATTCTTCAGTTTTGTTCCATTTATTTTGTCAATGTCCATGTTTCTGATCTGTACGTCACAGCAGGTGATACACTGATTGATGTCAAGCGGTCCGCGCGCTGTGCTACAAACTCAGCGACCCAAGTTCGATTCCCGTTCATGGCCAAGACCAGTGACGATTATCTGATCCAGTCCTGGGCCTCCCCAAGGTTGACTCAGCCTCAAATTAGTACCTGGTGCAGTGTCAACATCATCACTGGGGAGACAAAGGCGGCCGGGCTTGGTGCTGGCCACCCTCCCCCTCGTGTGGCGTGCCGGCCTTCATAGTCATCGGTGCTACTCGTGAACAGTATTTGACACGAAATTCTGTTAACACTGTACGGTGGATTTTTGTCTTGGTACGCTCTGATAAAAAAAATAGTCTAACGGCCCATCGATGAGTTGGTTTTCATGATCAAATTCAGTTCTTTTTTTAAACACCCGTCCACCATGGTGTGTCCTCTGACAAATCTATGAAACTTATTGTATTATTTATGCCTCAGATTTTTTTTTCCAATACAATTTTCAGAAAAACGTTTCATGTTACCATGAATGACTTTCGGGTGAAAGCGTGTTACCTTGTCCCCTTCTTGCGGTCGCAGTGTCGCTGGTCCGTTCTTGTAAACGTTTTTGTTATCTCTGAATTATGATTTTTACTTTATTTAGGAAAGCTTGCATGGACCACCGTCAATTACCACTGAGTCAGATGCATTTTAATAGCCTACAAAAGACTCGGCATATCACCACACAAAAATGTGCACCCGCTTTAGACTGAGGCCTGTTCCACTGGCACAACACCGTGCCTTGTACAATGCCACTGCTCATGCGTGTTTATGTCAACGCACTGGGGCTAACGGCAACACAACACTGTGGTTATGATTAGCTCAGAGCAGTCGCACGTGCAGGATCAGGGGGAATGCTTCTTGCACACACGAGTACTTCATAAAAAGTCAAAGGTCAAAGATTTCAGGACCACGCTGTATGCATTGTTTCTTATAGAAGCATAAGAGCTGAATGTGCTCAGATCTTATGTCAAAAAATGTCCGGGCATCCTATGTGTAAAAAAAATTGGGATGTTATATCCAAGCGAAGCGCGCACAGCTCGAGAATCTGATTTAATTTACCGTAGAGACGAATGTTGCTTAACTTCTGCCACTCCCTGTAACAATGCACCGAAATAATTAGTCCCAGTCCATCCACACTGTGTTATGTAAATGACGTTTACGTAGGTGGGGCAAATCCTCCCTGCTGTCCCCCCAGCTGACCCTACTGAGCGGGTGTGGAACATCCAAGGACGATCACTGCATTGCACGCTTTCAGATGTGCTTCTGCGGCCGTCTGGAACGCTCTTGCGATATTAGGAAGCCACTGCAGCTATGCACTTTTAAATTTAGATTTTTTTAATGCATTTCTTGAGAATTGATTTTTGTGTTTAGCTTGTTGTCCTTTGCACGCACCTCCGATTAGCACGGTTGGCTACGTACGGTGCGAAAGAAGTTCAACATACATACATCCAAACATACATACACGTGAATTGTTAAACTGTTTTGAGCTTCTTCAGGAGGTTCACCCAGAACGTGACGGTGGAATGCCCGAATAAACTGAAATTCTATTTGAGCGAAACGTCATATGTTGATCAGAATTCGATCAATACTTTGGTACGAATAAATTACATTTTTTGAAAAGTGAATAATTTTGTCAGGTGTTGGAGGGTTAAAAAAACTGCCATGTGGCCTTGACCAAAGATGAATATGGATCATTGCGTTGGCTACAAAAACCTGTGCTTCAAGACAATACTCATTAATCGTAGTAAGCACCCAAATAAATGGAGTTAAACCATTATCTGGCCCGCAACCACGCACCATTATAAGTGGAGGCATGAAACATTTCTATAACAATGTGTAACTGGTGTTCCCTATACCTCGCACTTGCCGAGACCGCAGCCGGTTACTAAACTTCACACCTTTAATCAAACGCATCGGTCCTAATGAGTGCAAGTTCCTATAGCCATCGACAGCGCACATCCCACTGGGCACAACAGATTTCGGCTCTTAGCCTCCCACCATTCAGCTAGTCCCTAACCACATTGTGTTCTCGTACATCTGCGATGTGATGAGAAACAATTCCTTCATATAATGAATTAGTGTTTTTAATGCTTTTAATGCATGCATATGCAGTGAACTGACCTGTGTAGCAAGAACACATATTCCCACAATGCAATGTGCCACCAACATTTAGAATTGTATTTAAATCATAATGAGTTTTTTGGTATTTATTTAGTGAATGCTTTTACACGTGGCTTTCACACAGAGCACCAGATACACAAGGCAAATAGAGAATAAAATGCATTGTATATGTCGATGTTCTGTGAGTGGACGTCAGCCTCAGTAGACACAGAGCCATGTGACAGCTTCCTCCTGGGCAACAACAACCAGACCGTCCGGCACGCCCTGGCGCACCTCACAGCCGAAGACGATTTGCACCATGGTTTCCTGTTCCCCGCATTCAAAAACCGGGCTGTCACGATGTTCTAAAGCGGCACACAACCCCTGCCCAGGTCACAGCGGAATCGTTTCCACTGAACGCACTGGCACCTTGGGAGGTTGAAGCCTGGCATCTGGACAGCCGGGTCACTGATGAAGTCCTTGTTATGCACATCCACGCATCTCCAATCCTCACCCCAGGCAGTGCGGGTATCCCGCATACTCGAGTGTTCGGGCTGTGGTAATGCCCATACTGCGTGTCGGGACTTCAGACGCACGGGTGGAGGCTTGAAGATGTCGACGTGAAGGGGCAACTCCGGTGCGGCGTGTTGCACATTGTCCAGCATCTTGGCCACTGCAGCTTGTTGCAGAGTAGTGGCGGTCCTGATTGCACCGGAGATGGTTCTCATGGTGACGTTCAGCATAGCGTCAAGCAATTTGGTGTGAGCTGACCGAGTCCATACGGGGTTGCACAGTATTCTACTACAGAGTAGCAGCACAGGGACAGGCTCGCCGCACGGAGTGATCGGGCACCACCTACCCCACGTCGCCAGCCAGCCGCGCCAGCAGACAGTCCCGCGAGCACGACTTTCCGATTGTCTTCTCGAGTTGCAGACGTTACGGTGTCAGACTCCTGTCCGATGTCACTCCCCAAGGATCGCGCGTTATCAGCTGGCCATGCAGGTACACGTTCAACTCGTAGGTGGCTCTGGCGCTGCGCAGGTGAAACTCACGACAAACAGTCTTGCTAGTGTTTAGTCATACGTGTTAATTATTGAAGGGTCTGTCTGTAACTCGATAGCGACTATTTCGTTTAAAAGCTGGTCATCACATTTCTTTCTTATAATTCTCATCAGGCCCTTTGGTGTAATCCAGTCTCCAAATAATTATCCACTTAATCTCTTTGGCCTCTCGATGTACGGTGAAGAAGAGCTTTGCCCAACACCTCACCTGTTACATAGTTTTCCTTTTAAGGCCACAGTTTTATTGACGAAGGTGTTGAGTTCTTTTTTGTTATTTTACGTGTTTTCCTCGTGCTTATCGATGCTCTAATGCAGTGGTTGCCAACCCGCGATCCACAAAACACCAGATTGTTTCCATTGCACGGTGGTGCGAGAACATTAATTGGAGGAGTAACAGTCGTCCGCCCGTCCAGAAAGGTTGGAAACCACTGCTCTAAGGTACCCAGTCAATTGATGGGAGGAAAGGCCCCTAAATGCTGGGGGCATGTTATCGCTCTTGCAAATGAGACTATCCTGGTTTCGTCACTTCTTTACCTGGTTAATCTCGTGGGCTCACCATTTCTATTCCATAACCTTGGTTATCGCGCAAGACTGGTCGGGCCGCGCCTCCGATTAGCACGGTTGGCTACGTAGCGAAAGAAGTTCAACATACACACGTACACATGTGTAATAACAGCCATAGAGGGTTCACGTGGGGATTGGCTTGCCGGTCCCGCTTTGTAGCCAATAAGGGATGAGCCAGGGAGCATGGCCTCGGCGTGATCACGGCATGTTAGCAGGGGTGATTGGCCTGGCCAATCGGGGCCTCAGCTAATGGGGAGCCGAATCAGAGGCGTGGTCCCGGGATTGACAGGGAACCATCGGGAACGGTTAAGGCTGTCTATGAAGGATTGGCTGGGGGGTACCACGTTACGAAGGGATTAAGAGAGAGAGAGAGAGAGCAGTCGTGAGCAGACTTGGGAACGAGAAGAGCAGAAGTCACGCGCGGTGGGGACTTGGCGGGAAGTCTGCCCTCTCTCCATTGTCTGTCAGCAACGGGGAGTGTGTGAAGTGTAACTGTGGAAGTTGAAAATAAAAAGGACTGATTCCGGAAGCCGTCTCAAGAAGGTTTATTACATTGGTGTCAGAAGTTCTTCTGCGACCGTTTGGACGATCGTCAAGATGTCCAAGCACCTCAGAAAAAAGAACCTGCCAGAGCCTCTATCGGCGGAAGAGGTCGAGACGGACAAAGATGAGCTGTTGGGGCTACAGCCCCTATGCCGCCTGCTGATACTGCTCTCCACGACACCTCTCAGCGTCGACTGGGAGAAGATACGACCACCGCAGGAACGAAAGACGGATGGCGGCTGATGGCGGAGCAGATCGAGTCGTTACGCGCCATTCTGCTGAGTCTGGTGACCGCGGTGGCGTCCTCACCAGCCGTGGGTTGCCAGATTGCGGATCAGCTGGACGCCGCGGGAAGGGGTCCTACAAAAGAATCGGAGTCCGCCATTGCTCCTGCCACGCGGGAAGAAGCCGACGTTTTGGGCGGGGCGGCTGCGCTGGAGCCGTCGGCCGCCATTTTGGGCGCGCCTGCCGCCACGCGGCCGCCGGACGCCATTTTGCCTGCGACGGGTGGGAAGCGGGAACAGCAGTCGGAGACGCCCGCGGCGCGCGCTTGCCACCGCGGACATCGCCTTCCACAGATTAAAAAATTTCTCGCTGGGGGCGATTGGAGTGCTTTTACGTGGCGCTTCGAGTCAGCCTTTCGATCCATGAATTGGACAGAGGAGGAGGCGCTGGGAGCGCTACCTACACTGCTTGATGATGTTTCTCTGAGGGTCTTCCGCTCCATCCGGGCGTCCAAGAAGAAGACACTGCGAGATGCGTTCGCAGAAATGGCGGAATTTTACGACCCGCCAACGTCAGCCACCAGAAAATTTATGTCGCGTCGCCGAGGATCGGAGGAGTCGCCTTTAGCTTATCGGGGGGCGTTGATGGCGCTGGCCATGGCTGCCTATCCCGACGCGACGGCCGATCATTTGGATCCTCTCATCCTTTCCCGTATGCTGGAGTTGTCTCAGGAGCTCAACATTTCTCTACCAGTGTGCGGCCACGAACCGCTTACATCGCGATGGGTGGCACGCTGCCTGGACGCTAAGTTTCATATCAAGCATTGGGACCAGATGGCGGCGTGGACGGGGAGACCCGGGGTCGACGGGCCGCCCTTGGGGTGGTCTCTGCGACTGGTTGTCCACTGCTCCGACGACTCTGGCGACGACGACATGCTGGCTGCTGCTGTTCCGCATGGAATTCCGGGACGGCGGCTGCGTGACCAGCGTGGTGACTACGCAGGCCATCCACGTGCGGGTGGCCGGGTCGTCCGACCGCCGGCCGACGACGGCCGCGTGTTTCAAGTGCGGCAGACGAGGCCATTTCGCCCGTGACTGCCGCTGCCGACCTCTGCTGTCGCCTCTTCCGCCAAGGGGACTTCCATCTCCTCCACCTGCTGCGGAACTGCAACAACCTCGGGCGAGTCGGCACAAATCGGACACCCGGCAGGTCGTGTCACATCATTCATCCACTCGCACTCATTCTTACACTCCTAAGGATAATTTTACTTCTCCTGCACCATTTACACGCTCTGCTACACAGTGGAAGAAATTGGCTCGCAGGGTTGTGGCTGCGGCGTCGGGCTCGTCGACGGTACGGGGTACCATCGACGGCGTTGACGTCCGTATTTTGGTGGACACTGGCGCATCTGCCACCATCATTTCAGATGTTATTTTTCATTTGTTGTCCATCCCTACGTCGCGGATACGCAGGGTTAATGATGCGTGTGTTGCCGCAAATGGAGGTAGCATGGGTATCTGTGGTCAGGTAGATGTGAGCATCGCTATCGGAAATATTACCGCCGCAGGACCTGTGTTGATCTCTCGCTCGCTAGCTGTCCCATGCTTGCTTGGTACTGATTTCCTGCGCCGGATGCCGCTGAAAATACGCGTCGACCAAGATTGTTTGGAAATGCCGGGGGGTCGTAGGATGTCGTTCCTGCCTTCCATGCTGGCCAGTGCGCCTACAGGTAACGCAGTTACTGCCGTGGTCGCTGCTACGGTGGAGGTTCCGTCGGGAGCGCAAATGTTCATTCCGCTGCGTTACCGGAAACCCCTTCAAATTGGAAGGGATGCGAAGGGCGTGCTATTATCCCCATCGAATTCGGTAGCTAAATCTTATTCCTTGGCGGCGGCACAAACGATCGTGCGACCAGGTCAGGCACCTTTCATACAGGTGTTGAATGGGGGACCTGACCGCATTGTTGTTCCGGAGGGATCGGTGCTGGCTCACGCCACTACCGATTTCGCCTCTTGTGACAAAACGCCACGCGCCCGGATGCCCACTGGTGGGCCTCCACACGATCGTTCGCAAGAACGCTGGATCGCAGATTTATGCGGGGAAAATTCTTCTTTGTCGAATGAACAAAGGAATGCTCTGCGTTCGCTGTTGCTACAGTACGCAGATAGTAGTAAAAATGATTTGGACCTCGGCCGCACGTCGCTTTTGTCACACCATATTGACACCGGTGCGACACCTCCCATCTGTATGCACCCTCATCGCATGAGCCCAGCTGAAAGGGAACACGTGCGCGGAGCAGTAGATGAATTGCTGGCGGCGAATATTATTTCGCCGTCCAACAGCCCTTGGGGCGCGCCCGTCGTTTTGGTTAAGAAAAAAGATGGTGGTACAAGATTTTGCGTTGATTTCCGCCGGTTGAACAAAATTTCGGTGGCGGACGCGTACCCCTTACCGAGGATGGATGACTCATTGGATGCTTTATCGGGTGCTAAATTATTTTCCACCTTTGATCTGTCCTCGGGCTTTTGGCAGCTTCCCCTCGATGACGAGTCAAAAGCCAAAACGGCATTCCGCACGCCGCAAGGTCTCTTTGAATTCAATCGGTTGCCTATGAGCTTGAATGCGGCTCTGGCGACGTTTCAACGGCTCATGGATTTGGTGTTGGCTGGACTACAGTGGGAAACGTGCCTCATATATTTAGACGATATCATTGTTTTCAGCCGCACATTCGAGGAACACCTCCAACGCCTAGAAACGGTTTTTCAAAGAATGCGGGCGGCTGACCTCAAGTTTAAACCTAGAAAATGTCACCTTTTGCAACACTCCGTCCGTTACTTGGGTCATATTGTCAGCTCGGACGGCGTGTCCACTGACCCTCTGAAAACCAAATGTGTTCGAGAGTCGCCCACACCCACTTCCGTGGGTGATGTTCGGCGGTTTATTGGATTCGCTTCCTATTATTGCCGCTTTGTGAAGAACTTTGCGACGTTGGCGAAACCATTACACGTTCTAACGGGCAAAAATCAAAGGTTTAAATGGGGAGCGGAGGAAGAAAGTTCTTTTAGAGCGCTTCGGGACCACCTCGCCACGGCGCCTACGCTAGATTACCCAGACTTTTCACAGCCGTTCATCCTTGATACGGATGCTAGTGATATCGGCATTGGGGCCGTTTTGTCGCAACGTAAGGACGGGGTTGAGCGAGTGGTGGCGTACGGCAGCAGGGTTCTGTCCCCTGCAGAAACGCGATATTGCGTGACAAGGCGGGAACTTTTGGCAATTGTGCATTTTGTTCGATTGTACCGGCCGTACCTGTATATAAGGAAATTCCTCGTTCGCACTGATCATGCGGCTTTGCAATACTCCTTGAAATTGGACCAGCCGTCAGGCCAATTGGCTCGGTGGTTGGAATCGTTACAGGAATTTTCCTTCCATATTACATATCGTAAGGGGGCCCATCACGCGAACGCTGACGCGCTCTCAAGGCTGCCACCCGTTCCTCCATGCACTTGCCTGACGGGCACGCACCGCTGCGCGGCACCGCCCACCTCGCCCTGCCCGGTTATGGGGGCGATAGCGAATGAGGACGACCAGAAGGTGTCGGTGGACACCGATGATACCTTACGGCTGCCGCACGCGGTCTGGTTACGTGAGCAGGAGGCTGATGCCTCGCTGTCTCCGCTACGGAAATTGATAGGGAAACAAAAAGCTCAATTGGCGGGATGGAAGTGGCAGATGTTCCGAGGCAAGTCGGGACTGTTAATGTGCACCGACGGGTTGTCTGACCGACCACGCTTGGTCGTGCCTAATTCGCTTCGCTACGACCTGCTTCGCGCTCTGCACGCTGATAAGTTGATGCACCTCGGCGTCCAAAAGACTTTGGCCGCGATGCAAAAGGATTTTTTCTGGGCCGGCATGACGGCAGACGTCAATGACGTTGTCCGCTCATGCCATGATTGTGCGAAGAGGAAACCGCCTCGGAACCACTATGTACCGCCGTTACGTTCCATTGAGGTGTCCCGCATCAACGAATTGGTTGCTCTGGACATTCTGGGCCCGTTTCCCCCGTCGGCTAGGGGCAATAAATACCTTCTGGTCGGGGTGGAATATTTTTCTCGATGGCCGATGGCCTGGCCTCTACCCGACCAAACGGCTGCGTCCATCACCGACGCTTTCTTGAACGGGTATGTCATGGATAAGGGGGCACCTGAGAGGCTGCTCACAGATCAAGGGCGGAACTTCTCCTCTAAATTGCTTAAGGAGGTTTGTGACGCGCTGGGTACAAAGAAAATTCGCACTTCCCCATACCATCCACAAACAGATGGCATGGTGGAACGATTCAACCGTACCCTCTTGGCTATGCTTTGCCACACGGTCAGTGAAAAGCAAACCGATTGGGACTTGCACATACCAGGCGTCTTAGAGGCATACCGCATGGTTCCACACACGTCCACGGGATACTCACCATTTTTTTTTTATGTATGGCCGTGAGAATGTTCCACCCATCGATGTGCAACTGGGTAAGCCGAGTAAACAACCGTCCCGCTCCTTGCCTGATCACGTGCGATGGCCCGTGCCCAGGCAAGGAACGAACGGTATGCACGTCGATCGCGTACTCGCATGCCTTGGTCAGTGGGAGACCTGGCATGGCTCCACTGCCCCCAGGTACCGGTGGGCACATCCCCTAAACTGCACAGGCCATGGCGGGGACCCGTGACGCTGGTAGATGTTCGGAACTCACAGAGTATCCGCGTTCAGTACGGTAAACGTCGGTGGTATGTTCATTCCTCGCGACTTAAACCCTATGTTGATGCGCGTGTCGGTCCTTCATCCCCACTAGCTGACCTGCTGGGTTCTGCCGGGCCGATTACGCCGATTGCCACGCCCGTTGATCCCAAGGGGGACTGTGTTGTGCCTCCTACAGATGAACAGATTCTGAGGGCGGAGGAAGCCCCCGCTGCCCCCCCTCCAACGGAGCCTGCCCTGGACATGACCAAGAACCAACAACCTTCTTCTTCAAGCCTACCACCTCCTGTCAATCTGAAAGCAAAGCGACCATGCACTGGAAGCGGAGAGCGTCCCGCGTCGCGTACGTGATCGAAATCTCTCCCGTTTCGTTAACGTTTGATCGTCTAGCTGTTTCTTCCCTGTCGTTACCGCGCTGCAGGGGCGCCCTAATGTATGTCGGGTTTTTCATGGGTGACTCTGTTTTTAAGTGTTGTTCGGCGCGGGGACGCCGTTTTCACCCTTTATTGTTAAATGCACCTTGGTGCCCTAATAAGATGTTTTACGGAATTGGTTGATCACCCTTTTCCCAGCCGAGACGGCTGATTTTTTTCACCGGGGGGGGGGGGGGGGGTGATGTAATAACAGCCATAGAGGGTTCACGTGGGGATTGGCTTGCCGGTCCCGCTTTGTAGCCAATAAGGGATGAGCCAGGGAGCATGGCCTCGGCGTGATCACAGCATGTTAGCAGGGGTGATTGGCCTGGCCAATCGGGGCCTCAGCTAATGGGGAGCCGGATCAGAGGCGTGGTCCCGGGATTGACAGGGAACCATCGGGAACGGTTAAGGCTGTCTATGAAGGATTGGCTGGGGGGTACCACGTGACGAAGGGATTAAGAGAGAGAGAGAGAGCAGTCGTGAGCAGACTTGGGAACGAGAAGAGCAGAAGTCACGCGCGTACGGGGCTCTGGCTGCCACGTGCGCGGTGGGGACTTGGCGGGATGTCTGCCCTCTCTCCGTTGTCTGTCAGCAACGGGGAGTGTGTGAAGTGTAACTGTGGAAGTTGAAAATAAAAAGGACTGATTCCGGAAGCCGTCTCAAGAAGGTTTATTACACATGCATACCGGCAAACATCAAGCTGCCTCGGTTCCACAAGTGCGCAGCAAACCGCGCGATTTATTTTAACTCTGTTTATCAGTTCACGTTGGAGAATTATCGGAGCAAAATGCTACTGCCATCTATTGCGTAACGCTGGTGATTGCATGAGCACATATTGATGGCAGCTGCAAGTGGGAAAATTGAAGCAAGCCATTATTGACCCTATCCATGGCTTATCCGAGTCTACATTTTTACCGATAAGCGAGTGAGAGGTCATATGTAGTGAATGATGCTGGCATCTACCAACGTTTGTCTTCGTAAAACAAATAATATACAGCCATCTGCTCATTTACTGCTGGGTGCAGACCCCCAATTTTAAAGGATGTAAATACTTTATAACTGTGATTAACTAAAGTTTATTAATATAAGGCAAATGACGAGCATGTGTTTGTAAAACAAATTGTAAGGCCTGTGAAATTTTACAAAGAGAAAAAAAAAACATTTAAAGTTTGTTAAACTGCTCACGTGGATTGCTGATGAAAGATGTTCGTCTAATTTATTTTTCACGGTTAGGGTTGGCGACCCATGGAAGGATGCACAAGGAGGATCGAGGCCTTTGAGATGAAAGCATTCCCTGGACAAGCTCCGCAAAGGACAAATAAATCGCCCTCGATGAAACAGTCAACCAAGAGGTGATCTTTGAGTTAATAAAATAAGCGAGGCCGACCCAGAAGAGCCTGGATTGGCTGCCGCTATCGCTGCTGCCGCTGCTGCCGCTACTATCCAAGCAGCCTTCATCAACAGGGCTCATTATGGGACGATGCCTCCGCAAGGATTGCCAAAAACGGAGCTGCTCTTTGGCCTGGGAGAGTCTCATCCCACGGCCCAGTCATCGAGGGATCGAGGAGGGCTATCAAACGAACAAACAATTCCACGTCACTTGGAACACTAAGCTGAAATTATTTATGCAAACACTCTCCCTCAAACCCACCCCCACAAAATAACTGGCCATATTTTATGATGAGTTAACTTTCCAATTCGCTTGATGTGTTCTTAGAACTGCATTACACTTTGTTCATTCCATTTTGGCAGAACGTTTTACAGCAATTTGAAAAAAAAATCCATGGCAGGCGACATTATGTTTAAGTTGGCCCCTGAACGATGTTTCCCAGGTCATTTTGGTCTGAAAGTAAGAGTACTATTTATTCAAATTTGTTTTTTTTACGCCAAATAAAAGTTAGTTTCTTCATAGAATCTACATAAATCGTGCCGCCAGCTAGACTATGACATGTATGGAAAGAGCAACATTGCTCACCCGCCAACAAATAAACCTGTTCGTTGTGTTGCGCCTCGAACCAATGCGTCACGAGGGCTTTTTTACTGCGGTCTGCTGCGAAACGACCGCGGTGGTGTGGCAGTGGTGGGGGGGGAGCCCCAACACGGATTTTTTTCCCCAAAATTCGCGGTGTTGGGAGTTTGGCTGCAGTCAACGGAGCGAGCGGAGGAGAATGCTGTGACCCACGCACAACGCGCACAGCAAAGACAAACATCCCCCGTGTAGCCTTAGCAGACTTCGGGGCAAGTGCTGTGAGCGAGTAGCACCTATGAAGGGCGGCACTGAGGCACACGTGGGAGGCGGGTGGCCGGCACCACGCCCGGCCGCCTTTGTCTCCCGAGTGGCGATGTTTACTACACACCGCACCAGGCACTCATTTGAGGCTGAGACGACCTAGGGGAGACCCCAGGACCGTTTCAGACATTCGTCACTGGTGTTGGCCGTGAGCGGGCAAATCGAACGCCGAGTTCGTCGAGCAGCGCAGCGTAGCGCGCTAACCGTTGCGCCACCGCTCCGCACGCACGCAGACGTGCGGGGTGGGTAGAGAAGCGGCAAGGGGAGGGGCCGTTGCGCCCACAATTTTCACAACCCCAACCCCTCTCCCGCAACTGTTCCAGTGTTTGTGTCCGGCGCAGCAGTTGCACAGCGTGAATTATTTTAATGGGTATAAGTGGGGGGGGGGGGGTTTAACTGCACCGCCGGAGCTGTATAGAATATGAGCAGGGGGGTGGCAGTGGTTTCAGTCCAACGTTACATAATCATTCATTTTAAATACCTGTACGCAACGAAACAAATCAGGCCTGTGATGGGCATTTGCGGGGGAGGGGGGGATGGCGCAGTGATTCACAACTGTGCTGTGAACCTGGCAACCTGAGTTTGACTCCCAGCCACGGCTATCGTCAGCCACGAGATGTATCGTGTAGCCATTCCTGCGTCACCGTTTCACCAACCTGCAAAGGCCAGCCAGGTGAGGTTTGCTAATACGCTCATGTCGCCTTTGATCGGCAATGTACTGCAGGAAATGTGTGTTGTTTACTTTCTCTCTTTTATATATGTCTGCAGAAAAACAAGTATGCCTATAGACAATCCATACCAGATTGTCATGGACTAGAAATCCCATATTCGTGATGTATCAGGAATCCGTATTTTTATTGTGGCAGGGGAGGCTCTTGCTGTGCATGAGTGCTGTCATCTGGACACGGGTGATGTGACTTTTTGTTTTCACCAACTCAATCCCATGTATAATGCAGTGCAGACATCGCTTGAGAAGGCCCTCCTAACAACAATGCCATGCTCGCGGGTTGTGTTTTTAATCACCGACAGGGCTCGGGGTGGCTCAATGTTCCCGCTTCGGCCTTCAAGGACGAGAGATGGAACCGTGAGTGTGCTGCACTGTGGCAATGGTCGGTGGCCCTGATGCAGTTTTGTTTCCTGCTTTTTATGCACTGCAGATTGGGATCCTAAGATGGAATGCCGCAATGATAAATTTTAATTATTATCAGACATTCATGAACACATTCCTGCTGAGGGAGCTGGTAGGAACGTTGGGTTGCTCGGTCAATGGCCAGGGTCAACGGCGGCGTGGTGTATTCCGCAAATATGCCCGACTGTGAGGGCGGGCACAAGCCGGAGTGAGTAGGTTAAACGTTGAGTTTTATAAGGGCACCACGGGGTGACCAGCCCCTCCCCACCCAGCCCCACCCCTCCCACCCCCCACCCAGCCCCACCCTCCCCACCCAGCCCCTCCCCACCCAGCCCCACCCTCCCCATCCAGCCCCTCCCCACCCTACCCTCCCCACCCAGCCCCTCCCTGCACGACGGACGGACGGACGGACACAATAATCCCCTGTGGGCTGGTGTAACCAGGAGGTTCCTACTAGTAATATCTAGATGTTAACTGGCAGAAATGTGCGCGCACCGTGTGAATGCACACTCACTGGATCGGTGGCAGGTGGTGGTGATTCATAAACCCGAGTGGAAGATGCGAGTGACCAGTTTAAAATAAGACGCACCGCTCTGCATTTAGATCCGGCTGTATTTAGATAACGAGAATAAATGCCCAGGATGGGTGGTCTTGGTTTGAGTCGGCAATGTTGTGAGGTTTCAATGACTGCCCTGGAGATGTTCGCTGTGTGGTTTGCATTTTTTTTATTTGAATTATTATTAGAATCAGGCGACGAGGTCGTGTGATCATCAAGAGCGAGCTGATCGTTGCTCGCGGTCTGCGGTGTCGCCGCGATGTTGTTGATCGTCCATGCAGCTGAATAGTCAAAGCATGAGTTGCGGATAGTAAGAGGCAAAGCAACCGCAGGAGCAAGCCGCCACGACGAGAGGGGTTTCGCTACCATTGACCACACGCACACTATCAATCGGATAATATTATGATTTTTTAAATACCATTTATCTCTCCTTTTTTAAATCTTTTATATTAAGTTCGCGTGCTTGCTTGCTTGCTTAGGACCGTGCAAATCTTTCGGTCGTTTTTTAACCCACTTCCCGTGATCCAATCGAGCTGACATTTTCCACACAGACTCGTTGTGCCAGACAATTATTGTTCGTGAAAAAAAATTCCCAAAATTTTACACTTTTTAGGCAAAAAAAATGATTTTACATATATTCAAATAGAACGCATTCATGGCTTTGGCTGAACGTCAGAGTGTAAGAGCCCAGAGCGTAACCCCTCCACAGGCCGTGGCGGAGTAGTGCAGTTGGTAGCGCTCTCGCTTCCCATGCCAAAGGTCGCGGGATCGATCCCCGCGTCCTCCACAGGCGAATATATTTTTTAATCCTTTATATTAAGTTCGCGTGCTTGCTTGCTTGCGTGCTTGCTTGCTTAGGACCGTGCAAATCTTTCGGTCGTTTTTTAACCCACTTCCCGTGATCCAATCGAGCTGACATTTTCCACACAGACTCGTTGTGCCAGACAATTATTGTTCGTGAAAAAAAATTCCCAAAATTTTACACTTTTTAGGCAAAAAAAATGATTTTACATATATTCAAATAGAACGCATTCATGGCTTTGGCTGAACGTCAGAGTGTAAGAGCCCAGAGCGTAACCCCTCCACAGGCCGTGGCGGAGTAGCGCAGTTGGTAGCGCCCTCGCTTCCCATGCCAAAGGTCGCGGGATCGATCCCCGCGTCCTCCACAGGCGAATATATTTTTTAATCCTTTATATTAAGTTCGCTTGCTTGCGTGCTTGCTTGCTTGCGTGCTTGCTTACGACCGTGCAAATCTTTCGGTCGTTTTTTAACCCACTTCCCGTGATCCAATCGAGCTGACATTTTCCACACAGACTCGTTGTGTGTGACAATTAATTTTCGTGAAAAAAAATCCAAAATTTTACACTGTTTAGGGAAAACAAATTAAATATTTCATTACCAATTGCTTAATGGTGGCAGACAATCATCTGACGCATAGGTGGCAGCCATCTCAAGCCAGAGGACGAGAGGACTCTAGCCGCCACGCATATAAAGGATTTATAGTGAAAAACTTTGTTTTTACGGGTTTACTTGTTTATTATTGGTTATGAAAAGGCAATTTGATTAAAACGCGCACAAATCAAAGGCGTATTAAACAATTTCATGGAAGCGATCAAAACCTTTTGTAAGGATGGTACAGCTACTCTGACATCATTGGAATGATGTAACAGAAAACTAATCAGAAGAGGGATCGAGAAATAAAATACACTCAACCCAGGGCTATTTACAATAACTGTAGAGCCGATTGTCCCATAACATGGATTTGAAAAAATAAATGCATGAACATAAATGTAGAAATAATTAACCATCTCAGATGTATTGACGATACAGCTGAAATGACACCGACACACGTTTGCTCGGAGCTTCTTTATTCTTGACAGCACCAACTCTCGACCGGACGCTCACCTCCCACCACCACCTCAAACGAGACAACAGGAAAACAAAAACACGAGTGAACTTTATTCAGAAACTTGCAGGAACAACGTGGCGAAGTGACACTCGCACGTTGAAGACATCGACGCAAGCAGTGGTCCACTCCACCGCGGAGTCGTACTGCACTCCACTGTTGAGTGGCAGCCCTCGTACACAAACCTCGTCGATATCGAGATCAACACCGCACTTCGTGTCATCAACGGCACCCTGAAGTCCACTCCACTCCCGTGGCTTCCTCTGATGGCGAACATCGGCCCCGCCAACATCCCGGACGCGATGTCGCCATGACCCAAGGAGTACTGCAAGATTATGGAGAACTTCGCTCTGCCGTGCCAACAACACTTAAAAGCACCCCCACACCATAGGCTCCAATCCAGGAAAACTTTCTGTATGCACGCCTTCACTCTAGCAGCCGAAAATAAAGACATCGGGCACTCGTCGTACGGAATCGTATAGACGCAAGGCTGGATTATGGACCGGGCTATTGGGGCCAGTGCCCCGGGGCCTCGGACTGCCAGGGGGCCTCCAAGCCTCAGGCTGCACGCAGTGCGTGGCCCAAAGAAGTAGAACGCCAGGGCCCTCAGCGCACACAGCGCAAGCTGACCACTAGGCCCCTGGGTGGTTATAGCGTGAGCTAACCACTAGGGCCCCGCAGACCCCTCGGCGCTTACAGTGTGAGGGGCCCCAGGCCCCTTGGCGTTCATAAAGAGTGAGCTGACCACTAGGGCCCCTAGATCCCTGGGGCTTAAAGTGTGATCTGACCACTTGGGCCCCGTGGGTCTCTCGGCACCTACAGTTTGAGGGTCCCTGGGGCCCTCTGCGCTTAAAGCATGAGCTGAGCACGTGGGCCCCCGGGCCCCTCAGCACTTTCAGTGTGTCACATGTGGACCAATTGACGTTCATATTCCAGTTTGTTAACAGCAGCGGGAATGTGGTAGAGCGATTCCTGGGCTTTGAGCCAATTGAGAGCCCCACTGGTAAAAGTTTAGCAGACTGTGTGACTTTGATGGTGGAGGGCCTTGGGTTGGACCTCTCAAACTGTAGAGGCAGTCATATGACAATGCAAGCAACATGTCAGGAAAATACAATGGGCTACAGGCTCACCTGAAACAACAAAAAGCCTCTGATAGAGTATGTGCCTTGCGCAGCACTTTCAATAAACTTACTTGGTGTTAACACCTTAGACGGCAGTAGCCCAGAGGCTGACGAGTTTTTTTACATGTTGCAGTCACTTTACACATTTTGCTCTTCATCCACACACAGATGGGGGAAAGTCTTTCGGAAGACAGATTTCAGACTGACATTAAAATCGCTCTCCAGTACTCGGAGGAGTGCTCGGGCAGAGTCAACCAAGGCACTGTGGAGTAATTACACCCACATTAGAGAGCCCTTCGGTGGTATGTGCAATGATGGTAATGAGAAAGGAGATACTCGAATTGAGGCCGCTGGACTATGTGCTAAATTGGACACTTGAGAGATGGTGTTCATGGCACATTTCCGGGACGTCATACTTGACTGGTTACACGCTACAAGAATGCATCTACAGAAAAGTGACATTGACATCTCTGTAGCAGCACAGCTTTTTTATTTATTGAGGGATTTTGTGGCGGGACAGCGAGACCAGTTTGGGGCTTTTGAAAGGGCAGCCTTAAATGTGACAGGTGTCTCTCAGTCATATAGGCACGATCTTCAGCAAAAGAGGAAACGCAAAACATTTGCAGGTGTGATATTTGAGGGGAGGGAGAAGTTCAAAATAGAAACATTTTATGTGGTCATTGATAAGCTAGTGGCATGCCTTGAACATCGCTTGGACGCTTACAAGCGTTTGACCAGACTCTTTGGAGGTAAATGCACTCTCTGCTGCATATCCATCAGACCTGGACATTAACTTTGCCAACGAACTCATCCAATTCAAGTCTTGCATGTCTGACTCTGCGGGTGAGAAGTGCCAAACTAAATTGCTTGATACGTTGCAGGCACTTGATCTGCAGTCAGTGTTCCCCCATGTTTTCGTGGCACTTCGGATTTTTCTAACTTTGCCAGTGACAAACTGCCAGGGTGAGCGGACATTTTTCCTTTTAGGCAGAATAAACAAGTAAACCCGTAAAAACAAAGTTTTTCACTATAAATCCTTTATATGCGTGGCGGCTAGAGTCCTCTCGTCCTCTGGCTTGAGATGGCTGCCACCTATGCGTCAGATGATTGTCTGCCGCCATTAAGCAATTGGTAATTAAATATTTAATTTGTTTTCCCTAAACAGTGTAAAATTTTGGATTTTTTTTCACGAAAATTAATTGTCACACACAACGAGTCTGTGTGGAAAATGTCAGCTCGATTGGATCACGGGAAGTGGGTTAAAAACGACCGAAAGATTTGCACGGTCGTAAGCAAGCACGCAAGCAAGCAAGCAAGCACGCGAACTTAATATAAAGGTTTTAAAAACATATTCGCCTGTGGAGGACGCGGGGATCGATCCCGCGACCTTTGGCATGGGAAGCGAGGGCGCTACCAACTGCGCTACTCCGCCACGGCCTGTGGAGGGGTTACGCTCTGGGCTCTTACACTCTGACGTTCAGCCAAAGCCATGAATGCGTTCTATTTGAATATATGTAAAATAAAATGTTTTGCCTAAGAAGTGTAAAATTTTGGGAATTTTTTTTCACGAACAATAATTGTCTGGCACATCGAGTCTGTGTGGAAAATGTCAGCTCGATTGGATCACGGGAAGTGGGTTAAAAAACGACCGAAAGATTTGCACGGTCCTAAGCAAGCAAGCAAGCACGCGAACTTAATATAAAGGATTTAAAAATGAGCTGCGGAGTAGCATGTGCCAAACACGCCTCAGCTCATTTTCACTTGTGTCAATAGAGTCAGACCTTGTCAGACAACTATATTTTGACGATCTAGTAGATTATTTTGCGAGAAGGAAGGCAAGAAAGACACCAATATAGGAAAGCGGGGGGGGGTCTCCAAAAGACATGTGCCCAGGGGCCTCACGGGACCATGATCCGGCCCTGTGTGGACGTGGCCATCAACAACCTCATTGAGGACCCGACTATGAAGGTACCGTATGTACGTATGTTTGTCGGACCTCTTGAGTACCGTACGTAGCCAACCGTGCTAATTCGAGGCGCAGGGGGAAGGACAAACTATGGCCACCATGGACCAAGCTAACCCATGCTCGAACACGACGTGGGAGATGCGCGTACACATTCCACAAACAGATGATCAAAAAAATCGCTGCCGAACTACCGTTGTGGTAAAGTCCAAACCATGAAACGTGTCACCGCCAAATGCGCCATCCATGCAACATCCTGGCGGTATCGCTGTAATCCGTATCTCATCTCCTGCCTCCTTGGATTGGTTGAAAAGAAACGTAGCAGTCAACTATGACACATATCGACACTCTTGCTTTTCCCTCCTACCATACGAAAGAGGAAGATCTGCCACGACATACGGATCAGAAGCGTGAAGGAATGATGACCGATGATTGAGACTGACGACAAGAGTGGCCGCCAAGGGAGAGAATTTACTCAAGAGTACGACCACTGTGGAGATGGAGCGATGAGGTCAGCTCATGTGGAGGAACAGGTGGATTCGTGTTGGATTGTTGCATCACGGGATTGTGTGAGAGGCAATGACTTGGGAAGGCCTTCATCCATCATAGGCATGAACGTGTCTCATGATTATCATCTTGGGCATTGGACAATTACAAACTCTAAACTTAAAAAAACTATTTCAGGTAAGGCCCACTGAGCTACTGTATATAGCTCTTTTTCAAAAGCGAACTGGCCACAAATGATAGCTCAACGAAGGGGCTTATCATGTGAAAATATATAGCAGTCTTCTACTCTAAATGCATGTTTCTAAATGTGGAGGGGAAAACCGGAGGACCAGTTTTCCCTTCCAGTAGAAGCCGCCCCCGCAAAGCTCCTTCCGAGATCCCTTCAAGTGGCCGTCTGTGTCCACGCACCAGGGGGCACGCGTTCTCCTGGACACACATTTGTTACGTGCCAAACATATTTTTTTTTAAATCTGGATTTTAGCCAATTTAAATTGAAAATTTGATTTTAATTATATCTTTGTGCAGTCTCCGGTAATCAAGCAGAGACCATTAACGAACTGCATTTGAGAACCCAGGATCTCCGCGATGCCAGCTCAGTGCACTGATCTGAAAGCTACCGGCACTCCTGTTATTATTCTCATTATTACTACGATGTTTGTTTACCCAGGAAAGCCTGACTGAGTCCCAAGACAATATTTCAGGAGGGTCCTGCCAAGTTTTCGCAGTCGGGGGCGACGTTGCTGCTGTGTGTAATCCCAATTGAGTGCAATCATTTGTAGGCAATGATGGACTTGGGACAAAAAATCGGCCCAGGCATTAGTGAACACGCCAACCAAAATTCTGGCTATGAGCAATTATAAAAAAAAAATGGGTTGTGTGACAAACTGTATACTGGATAAATGTTGCGATGTGACGACGTGTGAGCATTGTATTGCCACAGGATCTCATTGGCCCATTTGGGCCTGAGTCAAAACAAATAAATGGGGCCGGTGAGGAAGAATTTTTGGGGCTGACAAATAATGGGGACTTAATTCCAACCGAGAGTGTAAATAAGCAATGAAGTGTACACATTAGAGGTAACAAAATCTATAACTCTGATCACATTTTCAATTTCCCCACACAGACCGGTCCACTGGCCCTCGGAATAGACTGGCCCACAGAAAATTTGCTCTATGGACTGCTGCCCGATGGCCAGTTTGGGCCTGTTTGTAGGTAATTTTTCAGTACTTGGGATGTTTTGCCAAAACCAGGTTACATTGCATGGGTTTTGTTTTAGCTATGGGAGAATGCCCAGATGACCTGGAGGAACCCCATGGGGAACAGGGGAAGAAAATACAAACTCAACAAAGGCACCAGATTCGGAAATCGCACCCTGGCCCTTCTTGCTGTGAGTCACAAGTGTTACTATTCTACTATTTTTATTTTACCAGGTAAGGCCCACTGAGCGATATAGCCCTGTTTCAGAAGCGACCTGGCCATCAGAAATGATAGCTAAACAAGTGGCTTATCATTGGTAAAATCTATATCAGCTAAATACTCTAAATACGTGTTGTTGATTCTAAATGTGGAGGGAAAAACTGGATGTCACGGAGAAAAATCCATGCGACCGCCCTGCTGCCCTGTGTATCAACTTGACTTAACCAGTGGAAGAGGTGGTGGTGCACTTGACTGCCCGTTGCACTGTGAACCCAGTGACCTGATTTCAATGGCTGGCCACAGCTAACACCATTGGCGAGTAATATCTGAACCGGTCATAGCCTCCCTATTCAGCAACATGTAATGCCCAGCTTGGTGAAGTATGGTCGACAGCTCCCACGACTGACACGGTGTAGGGAAGCCTTCATCCAGCAATGGATTGAAGAAAAAAAGGGGGGCTGTGGCTTACTGTTGTCACAACCAATGCAAGAAACTTGTTGAGACCCAAATCACACCTTGCAATATATCTCCACGTTTCCTGCAGTGGATACCTCCCCATCGTACGGGCGGTCGAGTCTGACTGATGCACACGTCGCAGATGGAAGCACCACAAATTCAACTGTGGCCCACGTCGTGATAGTCTGATTGAACCATTTTTCGGAACTCGATAAGCCTGTGTGGAGGAAACATTTGGTGCACGTAGGTCGAAGCGCAAGGGAAAAAACTATTGTTTTCGGGGGCATGAGTCCAATTTTTCAAATTATTGAGCCAGTCAAAGCCCAGTTTAGATTTCGTATTTCTTTCGCAAGGAAAAACAGATTAATGATTGTTTCACAGTTGGGCCAGTTGGGTGTCTAGATGCTTATTTTAACATGTTAATTGTGGAATTGTGGGTTTTAGATATGGATACCTGTCAACCCATACGGTTTACCCCGTATTTTTGTACAGGGAAATTGAGTTTTCAGGTCCAAATGGCGTATAGCAGTTTCAATACGGGCAAAAAGAAATGTCTATTTGTGTTTCTCCCTTGTGACAGAAATTTGTAGGATGAACGTTGAAATTTATGAAAAGGTCTAAATTGGTCTGTAATAAGGTAGGCACTGATAAGGGGTTGACAGGTATCGATATACAATTGACTTGCGGATGTCTACTTCCTGGCAGGCGGTATACTTTTCAAAATCAGAAGTAACTGACATACAGGAGTCTCCCTCGTGAGAAGTCACCAGAGTTGCGGCACCGCATTGTTTAAATCAGCACATTGGGAAATCCAAAAACCACGAGAGTGGCTTTGACAATGTTTTTTGGAGCAATGGGAGAGACGAACATCACCTTTTATGGTCAAATATATATTGTGCATTCCCCGTATCAGACTAAAACTTTATTTCAGCTCGAAAGGCCCATTGAGCTAAACAACTATTTTTACAAGTCAGCAGAGCTCTTATCGTGAATGTGCAATGTGTGTAACGCAGTGTCACATTAACGCAGCATTTTTTTGTTTATGTTACGGAAAGGCATGTCCACTCTAACAGCACAACTTTCTAGTACTTTAGTCATATCAGTGTTTTGCCTTTAATCTACATCCCCCCTTTAATGATCACTGAGAGTAGATATTTCAACTTTACAAGGTATGTGAACGTATGGCAATGATAATAATGACGTTCAAACGAATCTAGTGATTCGTTAAAAGTCAACGCGTTCGTCAATAGCACTATGGCATTAAAAAGAATAACAACATCGATGGCGCTGCTGCGGGCAATGGCCTTGCTTCATGAGACAGAATGATTTCTTAGTTTATAAAATACCAGGATCTGGATACTATTGAATGTATCTCGTCACATTTGAACATTACAAAGGTCACTTTGACCCCCATGTCCATGTTTAACAGGAGATCTAGGTTCGTGAGTTGAGGCTACGCTTAAGTCTCAAGTAAAAATGTTTTTTTTATTGTCGTGAATCATGTAAAATGTAGAGGCGCAGCCCTGCAATGTCCAGCTTACACCTCTTGCTGGTAGAAAGACCGCCACTAGAGGGCGCTCTAGAGAGCTCCTATACCGGCTAAAGAAAAAGGCGTCATCTTAATAACTGTCGGCAGACGGTACTGTGGTGAGAATGTGCCACTCACAGAAGGGAGCGAGTCACACATCCTCGTCAGGACGCAGAATCAGCCCTTCGTCCCTCATGGGGTGGATAAAATGGGAACCGGTTTTGCGAGAGGTGAACCTTGGTGCGATGTATCAATGCGCAGTTTCCACCGCTGGCCTTATACCGCATTTATACAAGCCACAGAAGCACTCGAGTCGCCGCTGCCCCATGTTTTTTCTCAGCTCACGGTGGTAGCGGTTTCTAGCCGTAGCGCAAATTCTCCAGGGCTGGTTTTTGGTTCAGGGGCTTGCCCTGAATTCCCTACTTCAAAGACACTGGGCTGAGCATCAACCAGCCCCGTCAATCGTGAATGTGCCGAGCAGGAAGATACATCTCACCTTACAACGCACATTGAATTCGGTCAGCAATATGGCTCCCGAGTTTTGACTCGGAAGAATGTCATGGAACATCTTACTCGGGAGTATTTCTGGGGAAGAGCTGCCCAGCTCACGTGATAGTTCGAGCAACGTGGATTATGTACGTTTAACTTCTTTCACACCCTATGTAGCCAACTGTGTTAATCAGAGGTGGGGTGTCACTTTTGTAGTCAAGTCGAGGTTTCCTTCAGCTCGAATTCAAGCCAACCCACGTGCACTCCGCTTGGGCTCCAGTTGGCTGTCCGCAGAAACTGGGCATAAGGGCCACACACACACAGATACATGCCTCCCATCGCCTCTGTCGGGAAACGCTTTGAGATATATCGATCTAAATCAGCTCAAGTTGTGTGTATATCACGTGGATTCTGTGTGGCCACCCCCACTCTGAATCCTTCTTCGTCTCACCTATAGATCTCTCATCTCTCTATCCGAACAAACTCAGGACTCCCATAAATTTTGTGACGTCTGTGTGGCAACCTCCACTCTGCATGTATGTTGAACTTCTTCGCACCGTACGTAGCCAATTGTGCTAATCGGAGGTCCTGTCTCCCCCGCCTCCTGTGAAAATCTATTCTGCTCCGTGCAGCTCAATTCTGCTTTCTCCTGCCTTCTCTCTTCTCCCTCTCTTCTCTCCCCAGTCGATCTTGGGGACTTTCCGTGCCTGCATCTTTTCCCTTTCCCAGTAATTTTTCTTTCTCCATACATTATATCCTTGACTCTATTTCCCCTTTACGTGATGTGCCACGTGTACAAGAGGTTGTTTTTATGACATACAGTTAATTATTTATGGGGCACTGTGGTGGCGAGATGTTAATTACTTCGTCTGCTATACAGGAGGTCCTGTGTTCGATCCCGACCCTGACGCCTGTTGTATATTCGGAGTTTGCATGTTCTCCCCGTGGTCGCGTGGATTTTTCTCCAGGTCCTCCGGGTTTTCCCTCCACATTTATAAACGTGCGTTCAGAGTATTTGGCTGCTATACAATTCCACGTGATAATCCACTTTGTTGAACTATCAAATGTGGCCAGGTCGCTTAAAAAAAAGAGCCATACAGTTAGGTGGGCTTTATCTTGTAAAAAAAATGTTTAGTTTATTATTGGTAAATATGCAGATGACTTTTCATTGCAGCTGAGCTATACAGCTCTTTTTCAAAAGAGACCTGGCCACAAATAATAGTTCAACGAAGTGGCCTATCACTCGGACATTTATAGGGAAAACCCGGAGGACCGGGAGAAAAAACCATGCGACCACGGGGAGAGAAACATGCAAATTCAAAATATACAGGCGTTAGGGTCAGGATCGAACGTCACAACCTCCTGTATACCAGGTGAGGGAGTTAACATCTCGCCACTGTGGCACCCGCTACGGTGCCTGGGTTGAGAAAGGAGATGTTGCGGGTTTGGTGGCTCCTATCTTTGCTGATAAGTGAAGTGGGGACAGGGACAGTTGAAGCACAGCCAGTATCCACTGCGGTGGCATTCTGGTAAGAGGCATTCGGAGAGGCCACAATGTCCCAGCCTCCCGCTTGTCAACATTAGCCGCTATCTCATTCACCTCCTGTCACGTGAACCAACCACACCCCCACACTCTATCTCTTTAGCACGCTTCGGGGGGGGGGGGGGGGGTTTAGTAGAAACGTGTAGTGGAAGCCCTGAGAGTATGACAACAGCAACAAAAACTAATCTTTAATACATTTTGGGAATAAGGGTTGCGTGTATAAAATTTGATTTACTTAATTACAGCTGCCATAGCCGAGTTGTTTCCTGAAAATATAAAAAAAACATGTATTAAAGCTCAATTTCCAGTTCCTGTGGATGTTAGCGATGGACTCAATTACGCTGCAGTAGTTTACCAGTGGAGAAAGAACTTGTAGCTCATAGAGAATACCTGTAACTAGTGCTGGACCTCCGCTGGGTCGAATTATCCTCAAATGATTACCTGGTACGATATATAAACATTGCCACTAGTGAAACAAAGGCGACCAGGCGTGGTGCTGGCCACCCACCTCCTTACGTGCCTTCATAGGTGTGACTGCCAATACACAGGTGAGGACATACACCACCACCAGCTGATCTGAAGTGGTAATCGCAGTAAAAGTCTTCTACTGAACACTTCTCTTAGAGACAACACTTTCTATAACTATTGAAACAGAATGATTGCTATTGCGCTAATTCGCATGAATCTTGATACAGGTATAATGAAAGTAGAGCCTGCTTGCGGTGCGAATACATTAGTGGCAACGGGAGGTAATGACAGGGGAATCAGTTGTGAGTGTGAAGGGACTAGTGGCCACGGGAGGTAATGACAGGGGTATCAGTTGTGAGTGTGAAGGGACTGGTGGCCACGGGAAGTAATGACAGGGGAGTCAGTTGTGAGTGCGAAGGGACTGGTGGCTACGGGAATGTTCGAGAAGGGGGCGTGGTCACGTGACGGAAGAGGACGGTGGAGTCTGCCGGTGGAGCGAGCGTCCAGAGTCAGCGAGAAGGTTCGAGAAGGGGGGCGTGACCTCGGATGGTTTATAAGGGAGATGCATGGGAGACTCGGGGCTGTTGCGGTGGGGGTCTCCGCCTGATTTTAAGTGAACGTGTCTTCAATAAAGTGCCATCTCAAGAGAAGTTTGCCAAGTCATTACACAGGCAAAACAAAACAGACACATAAATGTGTAAAAGCCATTGTGAAATCGCAAAATAAAAAAATACAGCATTTCCTGAAGAAGTGCATTGTGGACCTTGAAACTCGTGTTTTTCGAGCCTGCACTGTTATTGTTACAATAGTTTTTTCTCAACATTTACAGATGTGATTACTACTCATCTGTAAGCACTTTTAAAAAATATATATAATGTTAAAGTTAAACTCGATGGTGCCTAACTTACGTGGTTATGCGTGCTGTCATTCTGCCACTGGTTGGCAGAACGGTGGTAAGTTTTAACATACAATCTGAGCCATTCCAATGTATTGCTAATTCCCACGCACACCCATTTCACTAATATTCATGATGCAATTGCAGAGCCGCGTCGAGTGGGCGAGGATAACGGTGGGGTTTAGGGTGGAGGCGCCGTTGGCAAAAATCTATGGAAACGTTCTGCCAATGTGCATGGAATCGCATTCATCGCACACCGGAGCATCGGGGGGAACTCTGGGAGGGGGATTGAGGAACATTCCACCATAAATCATTGTGCATGCTTTTTGCCTCCGTTCCGCAATTTTTCAAACTTTTTTTCTCAGAATTTCCGCTCACAATTTTTGGAGCGGCCCTTTTTGTTCGCTTTAAACTTTTTTTGGAGAGCGGCAGACTGGAGGCACACACGGACTTGGAGAATATTACAGCGATGAAAAAGACTTGGCAGAAGATGGAGAAAATGCTGAGGATGTTGTCAATACAGGGACTCATCTACTTACGAACGAGTTAGGTTCCAGAGGTCTGTTCGTAATTCAATTTGTTTGTAAGTTCAACTTTACTCCTGCCGATTCCAAACATGTTGAATGGCATGTACACTACACATGGAGAATGGCTTGAAAGGTTGCATAATCTGCTGTAGATGACACTGGTTCTTCATGTTCTGCAAATGTAGATGCCACCACCATTTATTATGTGGCGGTTGAACTTACGATTCTCAGTCCGAACAGGCAATTTGACATACGGACAGGTTTATTCGTATCTCTGAAAGTTTGTAAGTTTAATGTTCATAAGTAGAGGAGTTCCTGTAATGATACCCACACTGATGATTGTGATGAAGATTGTGACAATGAACATTGTCACATTGATGATTGTTGATGTTCATGATGATGGTCACGCAGTGTAACGTGTTGCAGCAGCGCGTATGTATGTGGAACTTATTTCGCACTGTATGTAGCCAACCGTGCTAATTGGAGGTGTGGGATGGGTGAGATGTGATGTGCGAGGTGCACCTATGTGAGGCGACGTGATACGACGACCAAGAGCCTCTCCTCCCATAGAATTAAGTACCGTGAGAGAACTCAAATGAAACCTGGAACACAATAACAGCAGTGAACACAACTTAGTCTCTGCCAAACAAGGCACCAATAATGCAGTTTTCACACAACCCCTCTTGACAGCATCTCCACACCACAGCCAGGCATCAACACAACTTCTTCAGAAACTTTAAGTTACTCATCGGCCCAAAACCTTGTCTCGCTTTGTAAGGAACATAAACTGCGGTCATCCTTGCAGCAGCGACTTTTTGGCTGCAAACCATCGAACAAAGACGGTCACCGCATCGCGCACTTTCAGATGCGCTTCTATGGCCGTCTGGAATTTCCTTCCTTCCTAGATTGAAAACAAATTCCTTTATGACTGATTTTTGCGTTTAGTTCGTTGTCCTTCTCCCGCACCTCCGATTAGCGCGGTTGGCTACGTACGGTGTGACATAAGTTCAACATACATATGTAGTGGTGGGTCCAACTCGAGGAGAGACGGTTCTTTAGAGGCAACACGTTTATTTATTACAATACAGAGTCCCTAACACAAAGGGGTAACGGCCCCGATACCTGGGGAGGTACAGCCTACGGGCTATTGTGCCCTCTAACACTGGGACCACTCTATATCTCAGCCCTCCGGCTAAGGGGACCTAGGGGGAGGCTAGCTGACCTGACCCAGCCAAGGTCCTCGGGTCTCCGCCACTGGCCCACTCAGTCCCGGTCCTCAGAAGGATGGCAGGTCCGGGGGTTCCCAGGGTCCTATTCTAGGCTGGCTCTTCGGGTCTTCAGCTTGACGATTCCCGGACCCGTTCAGAGGTCCGCCTTTTATTCTCGCCCCAGAGCCTCTCCGCCCCTAGCCACACCTTCTTTCTGGAACTTTCTAGGGGGTCCTGGAACATGACGGCATCCCCCCAGCCCCCCCCCCCCCTTGGGGTCTGGGGTCCATGATGGTCCAGGGCCCGACTCATCCCACCTAGCCTGACTAGCACCCCCTGTTGACACATGTCTGCTACTGCAGATAAGATTAATGGTGAATTCAGATACAGCCAAACAATGGCACTACACATGCATAGAGGCTGTGAAAGGTGTGTAGACAGGATCTGGATGTTTCTCTGTGCGTCCTGAAGATGAGCAGTGGCATACCTCGTGGTAATCGGGGAGGTGGCGTCTCAGTCCTCTCCCCGCACGGCCCGACGCACACCTCGAGACCCTCTCAGCCGAGTGGCAAACACACAGTCGAGTGGTACACACAGTTGAGTCACACACACACATTAGTGACACAAACATCCACCCTCTCCGCAATCCTCTCATTGGTTCCAAGTCCACGTGAGGCACCGCTGCGACAATGGTGTTCATGAAGCAAATGATGATTGTTGATGATGATAATACTGCGGTTGCTAATTCTGTTGTTGTTTCTGCTGTTGATGATAACGATGATGGCAATGAAGAAGATTATGCAGAAGAGGTAGTGGATCCTGGGAAGTCCTAGGATGCATTTCTGAGAGTAACTCACCGATGTGCAGCTTACGTTCGACGATGCGAATCATCATCATCATCTCGGACACTCTACGACCGATCTCTCAACCAGTGCTCCCAGTCCTGAGCAACATTGCTCCCCCTCACTTCCGACGGGAAGTTCTTACAACGAGCAAGCTGCTGGAGAAGATCAACGACAACGCAGGACCTGCGGAATGGCTGGCGGGAGGAGTGGAGGGCAAAATGAGCACCAAATCAGTTCCTTGTCACGGATCCTGCAGAGGATCTGCCCAGCCGGCTTCTAGCTGCCACGCCGTCACCGAGCCTTGCTGAAGAGGCTCCATGCTGGCAGGGTGAGGTCCTTGTGCAGACGACCTCCAGCGTTTGGGTCTTCATGACAACCCCCACAGCTGCAGCTGCGGTACCGTACAACCAATGTCGCGTGGTGGTGACGACTGTCCACTAACTCGGGGCGCCGCGACGGTGAGATGTGAACTTCCTCGCCCTGGGATACGGGAGGTCGTGGGTTCGATCCCGACCCTGACGCCTGCTGTATATCGTATTTGGCGTTTGCATGTCTCTCAATCCGTGATCCCCCCGGCCCCCCCCCCCCCCACACATTTAGAACCATGCTTTTAGATGATTTGGCTGCTATAGAGCAGACAATGTGTCACTGCATCACATGCAGTGACACAGTCTCCCCTGCCTACACCGCAGAGACTGGCACGCCTCTTGGTGTTAGGCATGCAATGTGCTATGAAGAAGGGCCATTGGCCAAAACGTCGCTCATCATTACAGTTTCCCTTTCAGTGCAGTGTTTTTGGTGAACGTGTTGACTTGTTTTGATTGTTATTTATCATTTTGCACCACTGCCAATAGAGCATCACCAAACTGACTGCCGTAGTTCCATCTCAGCGTGTGCCTTGTCAGCAGCAGCGACAACGCTCACGGCGTTGTATCATGACGACGTAGGGATAATGACAGCGTACATCCCTTTGTCAATCCACTGCTGGATGAAGGCCTGCCCACACACCACGATGGGTTCGTTGGATGACGTCGTACCACGCTGATGGTAATTGGCGTGACATCCGTCGCCACTGATGTTAGCTACGGCTGGAAAATTAACCCTTGCGAAGCACACTGCACCATTACTCCCTCCCCTTCACTGTGTGTTATTTGGCACATTTGAGGCTTGAAAGGCATTCGGGTTATAATTATATTTTTAAACTGAGGACACTTTTACTCCTGCGGGGGTTGAATGGTCACCATGTATTTGTGTTAAGACAAAAATTCTTGTTCGTCTTAAGATTTTAAAACCACTGGCGTGTAGCAACAGCCACTGCGCTTGGGTGGCATAATTTGCGTTCAGAAAAGGGAAAAAAAACATTCTTTGAACTCATTGTTCCACGGCAAACGATGCTGGTGCGTGCAGCACTCGTTACGGTGACGAGATTTATCAGCGTCGTGAACCATTTTTGGAATCGTCGTCGAGATCATTTTCTTTGAACATCAGGAAGAGGTGGAAGTCTGCAGGTGCCATGGTTTCTGGGCTGTACTGTCAGCTGCGAGGGAGCGCACTTGTTACGCCTCACACTCTAGCGTGGCCTGTGGCGGTTTCCCGGCTCGTGTGAGCCTTGCAAGAGACGGCGAATGGGGGGGAACTTCTGCATTGGTTGTCTCCCCGGCACGTGCGTCTTCTGTTTGGTTAAGCGCCGCCAGAGGCTCGGTGGTCCTATCTCCTGGCGCGACAGCTGGACAATGTATTGGTCTTAAATCTCCCCCTCCTCTGTCCACCCCACGGTATGAATGACTATACCAGAATCATCTCCATCGGCAAGTAGCGGTGGGGATTCCCACCTCTTCCGAGATGTGTGGCCAGCGTAACAGATGAGGCCACAATAGCCTCTGAAGGGCCTCCTCTCTCGAGGCTCGCTACGGTTGGGGCCCTTCTGCCAGCAGTGGCGTTATCAAGCAATTGCAGGGCTGCGCCTTTACCTTTGCTTATTATTTACAAACGTTCTTCAATACAATGCTGGACTGTGGCCTTCCCGTGCCATATCGATCGTGGAGATTGTTTAATCACACTTTTCCAAGCTGGTCAAGCTCAAGGTTATTTGTTAATCCAGACGAGACCTGAGGAGACCAGGAGGAGTCTCATTTGCAAAGGGTGATCCGGGTCGCCAATAAACCAATGGTCAGTCCAGGTATCCCTCGATTTACGAACGTTCGGTTCGCGAATTTTCGCGTGAACGCGACTGACAAATTGTGGACACTTTTAGATTAAGGAAATCGAATTTCCGCGCGAAAAAAAATTTGGCCACGAGAACATGAAACGAGAAGCAGCATCCCGGGAGTCTGCGTCATCCATCCACAATAGCGTCACGGCGTCCCTGCAGTAACGCCTCCACATCGCCCGGCCAGTCGTTACAACGTGCAGCAGATCTCTCTCGGTGAGTTTCCAGAAATGGTTAATTATATTAGTTTAAGATTAATTACTATTAAATCGTTTTCATCTCTATGTTCTTTATTCTTTTTTGGATTATGAAAAGTTGATTTAGGTGCATTATATTTTTAGGTTAGGAGTGGGGGTGAGAATGGCGGTCCGAAACACATCCCTAATTTTTTGTATAAAATTAATGGGAAAAGCCATTCCGGTTTACGCAATTTCGTTGTACGCGTGTTTGTTTGAAGAACGCATCCCCTTTCGTAAATCGAGGGATACCTGTTTGTGTTGTTGACGCGGGGGGGGCGAGTGGACAAGACCAATTCACTCATCACTCGCGACTGATATTAGCCTTGGCCGTGAATTGAACCCGGGTAATGCAATGTTCATTGTGCACTGCGCTAACCATTGCACCACTGCTCTACTCCAGTTACTTAGCGAGTAATTAATTAAACTCGTACCACACTGCACAGGATACACTCGCTCAGCAGCCAGGCAGTGATAGTGAGCCAGTGCCCATGTTCTGTGGTCCTCAATACAGATTTTTAGCCAATTAATGTATAACACCTCCTCGGCGTCCAGGAGAAGGGGATCTCACAACATTTGTGGAATCCACAAACTCTTAAAGCGATTTTAAGAAAACTAAACAATTTTATTTTACCAGGTAAGTGCCACTGGAGCAACACAGCTTTCTTTCAAAAGAAACCTGACCACAAATGATAGCTCACCGAAGCAGCTGATCGTGTAGACATTTATAGCAACCAGTTTAACACGTAGGCTTTCGCGACCAATATTATCCATAATAGAGGTTTTTTGGGTTAGATCGCGTGAATATAAATATGTCGTTAAACCCGCCACCATCCTACACAGCTAATTAGTCATTCGCAAACGGTAATTCGCACACGGTGCGATGCTGCATTTATCGCTGTGGATCAGTTCACCAACGTTCCCAACGTCCCCCAACTGTCGCTTGTTGCCAGTTAGAGACCTTTTGTTCGCGTGATGTTTTCCACTATTTATTTGGTTTAGTCAGCGTCGTCCGGCGCTCGCACTAACGTGTGAGTCACCCCAAGAAAAGCGCATTGTGACGGTGAATGCCAGTTGGCGATTACGCGTTCAGCCGCAAGGAATTTCTCCCCCTCTTGTTTCAGAGTGCATCGCTTGCTCGAGCAGTTGCCAAAAATGGAATGCACCACGGAGGATGTTAACTCTGCGGAGACATCCTCCAGTGCAGAGATGGAGCGATGAAATTGGCTCTCGCGCAGGAGCTAGACCAGGGGTCGGCAACCTGCATCTCTTCAAGGACTGCTTTGTGACGTTATGTATTAAGGACCGTCTTGTACTGGCATGCATTGCATCCCTTGAAATATTGAGTTTCCTTACCTAATGGAATAAAATGGATATTCTTGTTATTTTGGCTGCTGACCCCTGAGCTAGACAGTATTGTTGCTTCGTGACACCGTGAGAGATGGCCAATGGCTTGGGGAAACCTTCATCCAGCAGCAGATAGATTGCGACCGATGCTGACGATGATTCTAAAGGTGAGAATTCATCTTCACCAAGGAACAAAGAAACGAAGTAGCCTGGAAAAAGATGAATTTTTTTCTAAACACATCCCTGCGTCAGAATCATAATCAGCATATTTATTTACCCTGGAGGAATCCGATTAGCTATATAGCTCTTTTTCATAGATGTCCAGTTGGGGCGGGTCAGAAAGTTATGCCAACAAGACGAAAACACGATAGGAGCGAAAAGTATCAGAAAAACAAGCAAATAACTAATATATATACAAATAAAATAATGTTTTACCTTACCAAGTAAACCCACTGAGATATGTAGCTATTTTTCAGAAGCGACCTGGCCACATATGACAGTTCAACGAAGTGGCTTGTCATGTAGAAATGATCGAAACGCATGTTTCCAAATATGGAGGAAAACACCGTTAACACAGTCCCAACGCGTACAGCAGACCGGGAATGGTTAATGCAGGTCCACTATTCCACAGCAAACGGAACTCGGTGCAGTACCTAGAGAAGAGCTGATTTAAATCTGTAAAAGATGAGAACACCCATCAACAGAAATGTGACGGCATGTACAAAAGCTCTCATCCATATCCAGACGATACAATAACGATGGATGTATATTAAAATTATTTCGCACCGTACCAAGCCAACCGTGATAATCGGAGGTGCAGGGGAAGAAGAACAACAAAAATGAGTTCTCAATCTAGACGATGATTATTTAAAAGTCTATATCTCCCAGTGGGTTCCTAATATCGGCAGGAAGAACGTTCCAGACGGCCGCAGAGGCGCATCCAAAAGCGCGCGATGCAGTGACCGTCTTTGTTCGATGGCCAGCCCAAAGCCTCTGCGAGAGGACGACCGGAAGATACACACCTTAGTGTCTAGTTAAATCTGCAGTGTTTGTTTCCAGCCTGTGTGAATGTTTCTGTTGTGATGATATATTGGGGAGTTCTCGTCATGTACAGATGTGCGATATTGTAGTCTATGGGCAAGTGCTAATGGGGCGTCCCCATAGTTTCAAGGTACAAATCCTCTCCAACACACCGGTGTGCTGTACTAGTAACGAATTGGCATGTTCTGTTTACGTGACAAACCTTACTAATTGGCCGTGTCGGGTGGTGGTGGGTTTAACGACATTTATATTTACGCGATCTAACCCAAAAAACCCTATATTATGCATGATATTGGTCGCGAAAGCCTACGTGTTAAACTGCATAAATATTAGTGCAGTGGTGAGTCAATGAGGATGAACCTGGTTTACCGTTTTTTCCATCACTGCCTGTAGGGATGGCCACATGTTCTTAGCTCTTAGAGTGGATGGTTCAATCTCGATTTGAAGCTTTCGTGACTGCAGGAATTACTCTTTGATTCTTTCGGTAAAATCGCGTAGAAATAAAAATTAAATAATAGATCATGACGTTTCGATTGCAACACAAGCAACCGTCATCAGGTGCAAGCTCGGAGAGAGACACATATACAGAGAGAGAGACAAACACAGACACGGAGAGAGACACACACACAGAGACACACAGAGAGAGAGAAACAACAGAGAGAGAGAGAGAGACACAGAGAGAGAGACACACACATCGAGTGGGTGGTTCTAAATGAAAAAGGCCACACATTCAGTTTTTTTGAGCTGGTGGTCTGGATAAGGCTGAGGTATTTTTGTACGTGTAATGTTGGACACTTTGTGTGTTGCTAAATCCAGAGAAGAGGTAGTTTTATGTTTAGGCACTTCACATGGTTGCATGATAGCCCAGCAGTAATCGTTAAGTAAATTACAGATGTTTAATGTGCGTATCTCAATATATATTTTTATTCCCATTATGTTTTCAAAGTATGTTGATGATACAACTTGACAAATGGCTATTTATAGCTAATGCTATTAAAATCACCATTCAGTATTCTCGATTGTATGGCCAATAATAAAACGAATAATGCAATTTGTAACGCGCACGATATTTCACGGACATTAACGACCGCGTTCCCTGCGGCGCGGAGCCAGGCTGAGTTTCGCTATGAAACCCGGTGAGAGAGAGAGACGTGAGGGCCTTTAAGCGTCTCTTCAAAGTCGCAAGAAATTGGTGGCAGAGACGTGGCCACTACTTGAGCACACTGCCCCAAGACAGAGAGGAAAGTTGAAACAAATGACGAAATGTTCAGTGGACACCTTACAGGGCTATATGCCCATGGTGATGATGATGAAGAAGAAACATCGGCGCAGATTGAACGCCGCTGTGAATGTGCAGCGGTGGCGGAACGATGATGATAACGGTGATGATGACGATGATGATGACGGTGATGATGATGGTGATGATGGTGATGATGACGGTGATGATGATGGTGATGATGGTGATGATGACGATGATGATGGTGATGATGACGATGATGATGACGATGATGACGGTGATGGTGATGACGGTGATGATGGTGATGATGACGATGATGATGACGGTGATGATGGTGATGATGATGATGATGACGGTGATGATGGTGATGATGGCGATGATGACGGTGATGATGGTGATGATGGTGATGATAGCTTCGCGTCCCAGACAGCGGAGGCTGACATAGAGAAACGAAACCCGGCGGTGACCATGGCCCTGCTCCTTGGTCTAGAGAGGAGGAGGAGGAGAGTGTCGTGAGTCGCGTGGCGGAAGAGTTCTAAGATAGTTGCTCTTTAAAGAGCTCTACGAAGATCAAACGATTAGAAATTCCGTTTTGAGTGATTTAGCCATTCAATTGCTTCGTCTGAGAGTTGGCGAATTGCTGATAAACCACATTCGAATTAATATTTGGGGCAGAGCGAGGATATCGCGGCTCCACGGTTTGGAGTTGGTGACTGCAAGTCGCGCACAGGAGACAGAAGGAGAGAGGTCCGATTCTCCACTTGTGCATTAGCGATCTGGTTAAGCGCTGCCTCGGTCAACTGGGGGAGGAAGGGGGGAGTCGGACAAAATCAACCGGTCTCAAGGTCAACACTAGTGCAGCAGGGTTTTCCTAATCTAAATAAACGTTACTAGGATACATTCATTTGTAACCCCCTTCGGCGATGAATTGAGGTTGTATTTTAGTTGAAAGGATTAAACAAACCCTGTTAATTCTATTTATTTGCATTTTTTTTCCTCGTTTTCTTCGCAGGCTTAGTCACCGCGTGCTCGGTGGTGACCCTCAAAGCCACGGCTCGTTTTGCATTGCCTCTCTGAGGAAGGGGCCACTGTCCAGACACTAGCTTACTGTGCACATTTCCCGGTTCGTACGGCGGTAAACTTTTCGAAGCCGATGAAAGGATTAATATTTTAAGAAGAAAAAAAACATAAATATTTAATGTTATGAGAAACAAGCTCTCTTTAAGACGTGAAAAGGCGAGTGTGCGTGTTTGTGTTCAGGCAGCGGTGGCAACACCGGTGGTGGTGGCGGTGGTGGTGGCAGTGGTGGTGGTGGCGGTGGTGGCTACGCTGCTGCTGCACGTTGGCTGCCTGCCACGCAGCACTGCGAAGTCGGCTGCGAAGGTCGGTGGATCGCACACAGATGGGCTGTGAAATTCCTTTCCAGTGGGCGACGAGTAGGTGCCATACCCTGGTTCGCCAGGAGAAGGCAGTCCAGCAGGTGGAATCGACACCTGTTTCCATCTGTATGGGATAGTATTGGGGTGCCACGGTGGCGAGATGTTAACTCCCTCGCTTGGTATACAGGAGGTTGTGGGTTCGATCCCGACCCCTGACGCCTGTTGCTGTACATTTGGAGTGTGCATGCCTCTCCCTGTGGTTGCATGGATTTTTCTCCGGGTCCTCCAGTTTTTCCCTCATTTAAAATACGCGTATTTGGCTGCTATACATTTCCACGTGATAATCCACTTCGTCGGGCTATCATTTGTGATAGCAAGGCCACTTCTGAAAAAGAGCTACATAACTCAGTTGGGCCTTGGTAAAATCTGAAAAAAAAGTTAAGTTTTAGTGTTGCCCCCTTTTGCGTGCACGAGTTCACTCCGGGTGCTCCGGTTTCATCCCCACTTGTATAATAATCACAGCTCATCTTCAATGGGCCTCAAAACATCTTCAAATTAAAACCCAACGTAGAACGGCTCCTCCTGAAAAAAAGATTATCTCCACTCAAGTGTAGATTTCCTGGAAAAACAAGCACGTGATCATTATAATATTGTCAATTTAAATCAACATGAGTCAGAAGAAACGTCTCGCTCCAAACTCACTCCGAAAAAAAAACCTCAACAACCCGACTTTCCCCTCAACAGGGCCACGGCGGTCACACGCTGCCCTGGCCTCGATTGTTTCACCTCTTGAGGCAAGCCCCATTAGGACGCCAAACAAACGGGCGCTTTTAAACCGAGGGCCCGATAAACAAATGGCTCAGATGTGCGCGCGCGCAGTGGGTGTGTGTGCAGTGTGTGTGGGTGCAGTGTGTGTGGGTGCAGTGTGTGTGGGTGCAGTGTGTGTGTGCACTGTGTGTGTGTGCAGTGTGTGTGTGCAGTGTGTGTGTGCAGTGTGTGTGTGCAGTGCGTGTGTGCAGTATGTGTGTTTGTGCAGTATGTATGTGCAGTGTGTGTGTGTGCAGTGTGTGTGTGTGCAGTGTGCGGTGTGTGTGTGGTGTTTGCAGTGTGTGTGTGTGTGCAGTGTGTGTGTGTGCAGTATGTGTGTGTGCAGTGTGTGTGTGTGCAGTGTGCGGTGTGTGTGTGTGGTGTGTGTAGTGTGTGTGCAGTATGTGTGTGTGCAGTGTGTGTGTGCAGTGTGTGTGCAGTGTGCAGTGTGTGTGTGCAGTGTGCGGTGTGTGTGTGGTGTGTGTGTGTGCAGTATATGTGTGTGTGCAGTGTGTGTGTGCAGTGTGTGTGTGTGCAGTGTGCGGTATGTGTGTGGTGTGTGCAGTGTGTGTGTGTGTGCAGTGTGTGTGTGTGCAGTGTGTGTGTGTGCAGTGTGTGTGTGTGCAGTGTGTGTGTGTGCAGTGTGTGTGTGTGCAGTGTGTGTGTGCAGTGTGTGTGTGCAGTGTGTGTGTGTGCGCAGTGTGTGCGTGTGCACCAAAGACGTCACGGGCAGAATGCGTGGGGGAGGGGGGGGCAAGGTGGTTCCTTTCCCACATGGGGAGCCGCGTGCGCGCACAGTCGAGCCCTTTGTTTGCGTGATGCCGACCCACGTGACTCGCCGCCGTTGATGGCTGTGACGTAGGAAGTCGACATATGCAACGCCGTGGAAATCCGAGACGCCGTATTGAGTCACCGCGTGCTATGGTTACAATCCAGATATCAAATAATGGCATTGTTCTGTGTGCCAGAAAGGTGCTTGAATTGAATTCATACGCGCGCTATACTGTACGCGTGTGTTTGTGAGTGGGTGGTGGAGAGCAGTGGCGCAGTGGTTAGCGCACTCCGTTCGGAACCCCACGCACGGATCGAGTTCAATTCCCGCTCGCGATCAAATAACAGTGGCGAAGCTTTTAATTGGTTCTGGGAAGGCCCAGGAACAATTGAGTCATAAATGAGGACTTGATGCGGGATGTAAACCTCGTCGCTTGGTGAGACAAAAGCGGCCAGCGGTGGTGCTAGCCCCCCCCCCACCCGTGCCTGGCCTTAATAGATACTCGCTAGCAGCCCTTGACCTAACAATGTTAAAAAGGCTATATGGGGGACCTTTGTCTTAGTCTATTTACAAAAAGGGTTTTTGCGGGGTGGAGATTTAGTGAAGGTCCCTTGCCGCCACCGACAGCCATTGCCAGCCCGCCCGGGAGCTGTCCATCGTTGTTTCCATGTCTCGGTTCGATCCCAGCTTGCGTGGGGATCGCAAGAGGCCAAAAGGTAAAAAAAATGACAAGTTTAATTACGATCGGGAGGTGGGGGAGGGGAGGTGAGGGGGTAATGTTGTTTGTTCAAAATCTTTGCTGGGATTTTTTGTTGTAGTTGAAACATTATACCTCAGGAAAATCGCAATAACAAATAAAACAATAAACCAGCTAGCAAATCAACAAGTGGGCCATAATGCACAGGTGGGATTTTAGACCCCCTCCCCTTCCCCATATCAAAGGTTATTAGCATTTCGTTATGAGGATTGGCCACCTCAATTGTTTACAAATTAGGCTCAAGATCAATCACCTTCTCTATTGCACACAGTTGATTTTAGTCAAACCTTCTACTGACTGTGTATTTGCAATAAAGAGGTCCCCGGTTCTATCTCCCGGCGTAGCAGTTAAAACGTTGTGTACGTTTCTTTAAATTCCACCACCCCCTCTACCTCTGTCCACCCAGAAATGTAAGGGTGCCACGGCGGCGAGATATTAACTCCCTCGCCCAGTATGCAGGAGGTCGTGGATTCAATCCCGACCTTGACGATGTCTGTATATATGGAACTTACATGTTCACTCTCCCCCTGGTCGCGTGGTTTTTTTCTCCAACTCCTCCGTTTTTCCCCCTTAACATTTAGAATCAACATGCATTTAGAGTATTTGGCTGCGATACATTTCCACGTGATGAGCGGCTTCGTTGAGCCATCATTTGTGGCCAGGTCGCTTCTGAAAAAGAGCGACATCGCAGCTCAGTGGACCTTACCTGGTACAATAAGAAACATCGTTTGGCATAGTTAAGTTTAGTAAATGGCTTCACCGCAGTTAATGGATCGACGTCGCGCATGGTGGAGTTAAGTGTGAGTACTGATAACTCTTCCACGACATTTGAAAAAGTTGGCCAAATACCCCCCTCTAGATGTGACTCTAGAGGGGGCTCTCGAAAGGAGGCACTTCCACCAGCAGCGGTGTGAGCTGGACATTGCAGGGCTACGCCTTTACCTGTTTATTTACCTCATTCGTGATTTACGTGTGTGTGTGTGTGCAGGGCAGGACTCTTGATGTATGGTGCCGTGTGGTTAAAAAAAAAAACAGGGCTCCCCACCACTGCCACTATAAACATACACACTCACCCTGCCTCGCGGGTCAACACGGTGAGCGCCACTTTTGTTGCAAGCCAACAATGCTTGTCCTATTCCACGCCATGGCACCTGCCATAGGAATGTCGAATTCACACCGCCGGCTCGACGACTCCAACGTAGATGAGCATGGCTACCTGCCGCACATGTGTGTGTATGTGTGTGCCTGCGTGCGTGCGTGCGGAGAGGGAGACACTTTGAGTCTCGGGTGTATTTTATGTGGCTTATTCTGTATTGCCCTTTCTCGCCACGCGCTCACATTCCAAGCGAATGCCCCCTTTTCACGAGCGACAGGGCCCTTTTACAGCCTGCCCCAGCCCCGTGTACCCGGCGTTACTCTCACCTGTTGTGTTTGGACCAGAGTTGTGCTGGAGCCCAGACTTGGCCAAAGTGAACCAAATCCGTGTCCCCGTGAACCTCCCTGGCCGTGCCTTATCCCGCGGGGTTCCCCCCTCAGCTCTCGCTCGGCAATTTCGCCTGCTATACAGTCGGTCTTGGGTTCGATCCCGACCCTGACACCTGTATATTTGGAGTTTGCATGACTCCTTGCCTCTGGTCGCGTGGTTTTTTTCTCCGGATCCTCCGGTTTTTTTCATTCACATTTAGAAACATGCGTTTAGAGTATTTGACTGCTATAAATGTCCACTTGATAAGTAACTTTTTTGAGCTATCATTTGTGGCCAGGTCGCTTCTGAAAAACAGCTATATAGCTCAGTGGTGAAATAATAACCTGGTAAAATAAAAAATAATAAAGTGCATAGTTAACTGGAAAGTGATCTTTAAAAAAAACTTACTTCATAACACGTGTAATATAATGGGGTTATGTACAAGGCTGCTTGTGTACTTTTTTTTGACACTGACGCATGCGTGTTCCCGGTTCCCTGAGTCACAGCCGTCGCGCGTCTGGCCCTGACCCTGAGAAATCACGAGAGCAGATCCCCAGGGCTCGTCTGGCTTGGAGGACATACGAGGAGGAGATTCCCGGGGCTGTCCTGGGGACCCCCCACGCCTCCCCTCACTGCGATGCTCCCAATGATTGGGGAAAAAAGCCATGAAACACCATGCTGAGACTTAAGGGATCCACTGTGTCCCCTACACATTGCCCGGTTACGTGATAACAGTCGCAATAGCTCCTGCCCATTATTGAGGTGGGATGCTGCTGTCGTGCAAAGGCTAGCGCACTGGATTCAAGACCCAGAGGTCGCCAGTTCAATATTCTAACATAGCAAGTTTTTGTTTGTAATTTCCCCATCCCCACCTATGTCCACCCAGCAGTATAAATCTGTGGACCGTAGTCGAGTGGCAGGTCACATGTGGTGGGGGGTAAAGCAGGCCAAATACTCTCTAGAGAGCCTCACTGAAGTTCCCTTTAGTGGGGGGGGGGCTTGTGCCAGTATTGATGTAAGCCAGACACTGCTGGACTGCACATTTTCATATGAATAATGATAAATAATTTAGTTTATTTTGTTGTTTCGAGCAGTGATGTCCTGCAAATCAGTGCCCTGTACGCCTATTATGTTGCCATCATAATAATTTATGTCTCCAAAAAATGTTTGTTTCATCGTTCGATAGTTTATAATGAAAAAGAATTTTAAACGGAGATTTGTGTGCGTTTCTTCGCTAAATGTATAGTACATGTGGATTACAATAAATTCACTGGTGTCTCATAAGCAGAGTCAGGGCTGGTGAAATGCCAGATTTATTTTCAAGCAAGCCTGATTGCTGACGAGACCCGATGTCAAAACCGGTCCCGAGTTCGGTTGTGTTGTGAAAAGATGATTTACCTTGGCACCACCCTGTGCGTGGGGGCCGCTCCTCGTGAGAGCCCCACATCACCTCTCATCTACAAACGATCGAAAGAGCACCAACCCTCCAAGTCGCAGCTGCCCCTGTGCAGCACGGGGTGACCCAGAACCCAGCCTGCAAATGTTACTCGACTGTATAATCCCAGCTGCGAAACTTAAGGGTGCCAATTTCGAATTCGGCAAAATGCTGGACTCCTGACGCCGGCACACAAACGGCAAACTCTTTGCGAACGACGTCACGAGATATTTAACGTCCACGAAGGAGATGGCGCGCATTGTTATGGAGACCCCTCCCGATGTGATCATTTGGGGGCGGCTACATCGAACCGTGAAGCTGTACGGCAAACAGCGAGCGCGCGCTACCACTCGGGGCCACGTCGCCAACCCGTGCCATGTGCGCAATGGCAGCAGTGGGTAAGGCGGCAACTGCGCCCTCACCCCTCACCCCTGGTGTCTCAAGAATGTCATGCCCAGGTGCGTGCGATATCTGAAGCCACCCTGGGGCCTGCCATCCTGCACCACCTCGCACTGACCAGCGTGAGGCCTCCTGATGCTGTTTCGTGCTTGGTGCTGGGCATCGGCAAACTAATCACAAATTTAGATGCCTTTATTCATACATATATAGTGTGCAAAGAGAGAGGGGCACCACATTATCATCTTGGATTCAGATCCTAATAAACGTAATTCATCAATTGACGTAAAACTCTAATATCTCATCTCTCCATCTTGTCCTAGCTCACTGTATCTGTCTCTTGTCCGCATCTCATTCGTTTTAATAAATGTCTGTTTCATCCATGTCTGTCGTCTTTTTTCTCCGCACTTATCTCTCTACATCATCTCGATCTCACCTCCATCCCTCCTGTCACCTCACTCGGGGAATATTCATCAAAAGGGGTGGGGGGAGGAAATAATTTAATCTCAGGATCAAAGGGTCAGCCACACCACTGAATGACATGCATTTTGGGAGGTATTCATCCAGCAGGGGATTGACAGAGGGTTGTACATTATTCATGTCATTTATTCAGTGCATATTATGTTGGCACGGTTGGCCACGTAGGGCGTGAAATAAGTTGAACATGCAGTACGTGCGCCGTGTGCATGCGAACAGTGCATGAGCCCACACAGGTGTGCGTGTGAGAAAGCACCGCTCTACAGAGACAAATATCTCCCTATAGCCGTAGCACCTACAAAGGCCTGCTCTAGACATGCACACACGTACATATTCAAACCATGGAACCGGTTCCACATGTTGTGGAACAAACAACACAGGGAAGAGGGAATTGATCAGCCATATCCCAGATCAGGCAGCCAATCGTTGTTGCAACTTCAGCTTTACCCACTGTGGACCATTCCACTGTGCAAAGAGCAAGCTGGGCCCGATGTTTTTTTTCCACAAGTGGTGGAATGGGTTGATAAACCTCAGGGATTGTGTCGACCACACTCTTGTGCAAATGTAGCTGTCCTTCTGCTTACGAGTCAGCAGAATGATTGCATTCACGAACGCTTCAACAGCACGCTGATTCGCTCTGCACCCACGCTGTAGGCGGTCCTGTACCAGCCAGACTAGGCCCGGTATCTCCATGATAATTCTACTCCTGGCTCTTCAACGCGGGTTCGGGTTGCACCACGTGCTGTTTGTTCGGCATGGCGTCGGACGTTTCGCTCCGCTTGCATTCGAGGTCCAGAAGTAGCTCCAGCGGTACGGAGAGAAACGTCGGACATCGTGGCGAGCAGTACGCAGGGCACGACCCCAAAAACACATCGGAGAGCCACGCGGCGCGACCACGAAAACCTGGGCAGAAGCAGAACAGCTGTTGACCTCCCAAAAATAGGTGCTCTGCTCATCAAATATGGGCAACCTCCCAAATAAGGTTTGAACTTAAAAGCCTTCCAAGTTACGAGTTAGGTTCTCAACAAATATTGAACCGATGACCATAAATTCGACTCTGCACCTAAAATAAAATGTTTTTTGCTTATGTGGGCCTTAACGACTGTTGGACGAACTTTTCGTGTAGCATTTGTTTCATTTATAGAGGAAAACTCTTAACGGGATTATGACGTCCATGATCTCACCAGCAGAGTCAGGCCTGTTAAACAACTGCTGCTGCATTGCGATGTGTGCTGTGACAGACAGCACTCCGTGAAAACTGTGCTGTTGGTTCAGAACAACGACAGCAAAAATGTGTATAACTCATTGCACACGATCCTCCGTCGCACGATCCTTCACCACACAATCCTCCGTCGCACGATCCTCCACCACCGCCACAATTGATGATGACTTTCCTGGAGTATCAAGAGGAGTTCATTTGTGCTCCAAATGAAGTCCAAGCATCACGGGTTTCTGCTGCACAAGAATAATAACAACGACATACAAATCAGAACATGTGTCTACACTGGAGAAATCCGACGAACTATGAAGCTCTTTTTCACAAATGTCCCAGTACAAGAACACGGCACCCTACCCTGCCAGATGGCGGCATCAACAAACAAGCCAAGCAGACCCAGAAGGTCGAGCTTGCATACTTTCACGGGAAACGCGAAGGAGTCCCTTGTTTCATTCTGGGTACATCGACAGATTACGCTTCACTAGCAGGACAAATCACAAGGTTCATCCCCACCCCCCCCCCCCCCCCAATGTTTTGCTTCAGACACTAAAATGCTTAAAGGGAGAGTAAAACATTTTTGGTCGCTATGCTCGAGGCATTTTGGCAAGGATTATTTTAAGTGATTCCGGCACAGAGCGTTCCCGTTGAATTATGATGACAAATGCCGTGTGCCCCATTGCCGTGGAATAGCATTGCAGGGTTTTTATTGTTTTGCTATTGCGCCGACGTAAAAACATCGCGTTAACTGTTTACAATGTGCTTCTCGGGTCGAAAATTGTAGCCCTCAACAGCACCGAGAGGCAATGAAGTGGAGCGCATGGACGAGTGAACGTACGCACACCGGAGACACTTTGACTTTAAGAAAGCAACATGGGCTTGGGCAGCTCATGTCGGGAGAATGTACGAGGGCCGGTGATTGAGACTAACGAAGGAGTGACAGCTAAAAACAAGAGAACATGGCCCGGAACACCGGCGGTTCTCAACCGGGGACCCCTCGGGGTGGTGCGTGGCAATATTCCCGGAGGTGTACGCGAGGCGCTTTATAAATGTGTGAAATTGTGGTCACACGGGAGAGTAATTGGTGATTATAATCACTTACGAATCCGGCAATAAAGAATGACGATAACATTTTAAACCGTATGGTGAAGCTAGAACGATAGAAATGCCTTTACAAGATCGTAAACAAGGTGGAACAAATGAGGTCACGCGTGCAGAGGGTCACTCGCGAGTTAGGATACCTCACAAAATGGACCAATTCGTTAAAATATTGATGTTCATTATTCGTACATTTACGTCTCAGAACCACGCTATGTCCTACTCGTCTTCAAGAGCCTCCTTCAATATGCTCTGCCCCATCTCGCCGATCAGTGCGTGCCAGCTTCAACGGACCCAAATTGACTCCGACTACGATCGGCGGCTCGCGGCGACCTTCTGCTGTACACCCGCCACGTGTTAACCTTCTGCACGACACGGCCAGTGGAGTGTCGGGGCCTCCAGCCAAAAGACCTGGAACACACTACTAAGCTCACGTGTTCGGGAGCCATCCCTGAGTCGGAGCCAGTTCTGCAACAGTCTCAAAACGGCGTTGTTCTTATTGTTGTTTCAGAGATCCGACTTCAATGTGATCGATGCACATTGGTGATGGACTGGACGCATAAGAGTGAGCAACAAACAAATGTTCTTACTTGGTTACTCGTTGGGTCAGGCAGGGGGGTACTCGTTGAAACAAAATTCAACAAGGCAGTGGTATAGTGGCCAAACAAAGGTTGAGAACCACTGGCATAGAGGACACACGTACACATCACGGACGAAAGCGATCAGCTCACGTGCCGGAGTTAGATCAGTTGTCGCAAAGCACCTCATGCGAGGCGGTGTGCTTGGGTAAATATTAGGCGTGGCCCAGGCTTTGGTGGACAGGTTCCAATTAGGCCAACTGGGAGTAAGGGGGGCAGACGGCGTGGGGCATGGTGACATTTTTCCCCAGACACCAATATGTTCGACTACGGCTGTGGCCCTGTATTTGTATGGTAAACAGCCTCCTTTCCAAACGCACATGTGTGACCAATTGCTGATACCGCAATCACACACATGCATATGCAGCAGATCATTTTGGGCCAATCAATTACATCGGTCTGCACTGTTTTGCAGCAGAAATTAAATCAATGCCACATTTTTATTCGTGAATGTTCCTTTTGGGTCACATTGCCTGAAGTAAAATGTGTGTCATACACCCTCCGCCACCCGACACAGACAACGAAGTTGCCACACGGACAAGCGCGTGCCAATGTATTTCCATTTCAGCACGCTGGTGTGTCGGAGAGCAATCCAGAATATTCAAATAGTATCGGTCGCGATGGCCTACATGTTAAAAAAACATCAAAATAATTTTGTTCATTCAAGCCCGTACGCAATTGTTGATCAACGGCGCAGCAGGAGTAGTACTACGAGCAGACACTTTGCAGACTTCTTGGGATCATTAAGTCAGTGAGGGAGAAAGGTTACTTGGAAGTCTGCTCAAATGCAACGAGACACCGGGTTCGCCAGCGATAAAAGACGCTTCCCCCGACTTGTCGCCGTTTGGGTTGCCCTCGTCGAGAAAGCCACGAGGCATTGGCATCCAAAACTGATGATAGTGTGAACGCGCCATTTCCTGGAATGTATGCCCGCCGAACGTAAATACTGCGTGTTTGTTTTCGCGGCATATGGACAATGTAAACGAGAGAAGTGAGCCGCTGTATTGGCGCATACTTACGACGACAAAAAAAAACACATCGCGGTAATCGTCAAACCAATTCCATATTTTCGCCATGCGGTTTTTAGTTTTACGAGACAGATGTGCACATTAACTTTGCACGCCCCTCGCACGAAGCATCGCGACACCGGAGGTCAGATGAAATGCGTTCAAGTGATTTGCGAGGAGTCCACCCGGCACATGGGTCTTGGCGTTACTTCAATCTGGATTGGACATTGGCTGAGGGGGGAAAACACCATGCAGCTCTTGGATTTCAAAGAGGGAGTATGGCCTCAATGACGCACAAGTTGTATCATCAACGGCGCTTTTGTTTATTCAAGGACACCAAACACTGGGAAGATACACCACCACCACCACCACCAACAAGAAGGGATATTGCTCTTTGAGCCCAACGCAAATGTAATCATCAGTAGGAGTGTTTTTGTTTTGTTTCAGACAGTGTTGCTATATTATGGGTACGTTTCGCAGGGGGATTCAAGGAACAGCTGACTGCTAAAATAATTTGACCGACACATAGATGTAATTGGTCGCTGCTCCGCCGATGTGCTTTCTTCGCAAGTACTGAAGCGGTTTAATTACGTTGGGTGTTTCATTGCATTTACACGTTAACTTTATAATGAAGGAAATACGAGCATGTTGTTGGTTAGCTAATAAAATTGATCGGTTAAAATGTGTCTTTCAGTTCCCCCTTCAGTATTTTGGTATTACTCATGGCTCGGAGTGAAGCGGTGCATTGCGCTATGAATCCACTGACCTGCGTTTGAATCCCACTCACAGCTAACATCAGCAGTAAGTGAAATCTGAACCAGTCCTGGGGTTTGCCCTCCACCAACCCACTTTCACTGGCGCCCCCTTGACCCGACATAGCACGGGGAGGCGATCATCCATTCTTGGATTGACAAAGAGCTGTCAATTATCTTATTAATCATAGTGAGTGATACACTCTGTATGGTTACTTTTAATCATTGTTATTAAAGCTATAACATTTCCATTTACGGTATATCTCAATTGATCGTTAGCTTGTAGTTGGCCGTCATACTCCATGCAAAATAAATGACAACCGCTGATTACCCGGGCCTGTTTGCCTCTGCGTGTGTACTAAGACTCGTGTTGATTTCAGCCAAGGCGTCAAAAGGAGTTGAGAAACGGCCGTTAAAACGTGCACTGCCCTACCATTACTCGTAACCCCCCCCCCCCCCCGAAAAAAACCTCTACGCAACTGGCATTACGTGGCATGAATATGTTTATTGTCTAAAACATGTCTGACATAAATTGGGTAAAAAAATGTAATACGGTATAACAGCATAAAAAAAGAAAGATCGACCCTGATGCATTGGCTGGCAAGAGACACGTGTTAATTTGTTTTGCAAAGAAAAAAAATACTCGCCTTTTTTTATATATATGTAATAATTCATAATGTAAGATGCATTAACAGCTCAAGGGTATATTGACAATACTTCGTGTGTTGGCTCCAAGTCACGAACAATGCAGTTCTGAAAATAGTTTATTCGTAATTTATATTTGGATCAGATTCTTCGTACACCCTTCTCCACCCGACACAGCCAATTACTACAGTTGCAATGGGAACAAACGTGGCCAATTTATCATCGCTTCAACAGCACCACCGTATTTAACAATTGGGTACGAACGTTTCGCTGGTAAGATACAGCCAGCATCATCAGCCACTTGCCAGAATTGTGAAAATCTCCGGTCTTGGGCCTTAAATTGGGGGTGTGAGCCCAAAGAGAGCAGGGAGCGGCAGGCAGAGACACTTAAGAGTTTGACATATTGCCATACATTATTGTTAGATTATAAATTACTTTAGACATGTAAATACAAAAGTATACACACTTATGAAACGGGTTAAGCATAGTCAATTCGTTTTACTAGATGAAATTGTACTGGAAGGAACCTCCTGGTTACACCAGCCCACAGGGGATTATTGTGTCCGTCCGTCCGTCGTGAATCCAAAAATGGGAGGGATGGGACTGGGTGGAGAGGGGAGGGTGGGGGCTGGGTGGGGAGGGGAGGGGAGGGTGGGAAGGGGCTGGGTGGGGAGGGTGGGGCTGGGTGGGGGGTGGGAGGGGTGGGGTTGGGTGGGGAGGAGATGGTCACCCCGTGGTGCCCGTATAAAACTCAACGTTTAACCTACTCACGCCGGCTTGTGCCTGCCCTCACAGTCGGCCATATTTGCGGAATACACCACGCCGCCGTTGACCCTGGCCATTGACCGAGCAACCCAACGTTCCTACCAGCTCGCTCCGCAGGAATGTGTTTATATGCTCCACTTAATGACATCGCGAACAGTGTGTGATGTCATCGCCTTGGGCGACATTCATTTCAATCTAGCACGTGTTGTTTTTTTTATGACCGTATTTTGAGCTACCCTTCTATCAATGTGGCCAGTTTTCAATAGGATAAATCCCTAATAGCAAAACGGATTTATACAAAAGGTTCGTTCATATTGGATCGTATTCATAAGTCTCACCATGACATACGGACAATCAGACAAATGCAGAGAGCTAACGTATCAACTCCTTCAACCTTAGTTGGAAAGATTTTAAAATAAACTCCTTTAAAAACGTTTTTTTTTAAAACAACGGTTTTATTAACAACTTCGTTTAACTCACGGCCGAGAAGTACGTCAATGGCGCCTGAGACACGTGGCGCCTGCTTTTTGTGCGAGCCGGTTCCACAGTTTAGGAACTGCGGCATTTTTGACCTACACAAATATATATTTACATAAATAATAAGGCGTCCATAAAAAAATGTAAATTGCTTTAAAGTAGCGAATTCATTGATTAATTGATGCCGATAATTGATACAGGCATGCATTGTCACCGGATCTGAGTACGTGTGCAAAATGTGGAATTGATTGGACAACGGGAAGTGGACGAAATTTGTATTACAAGATTTGGCCACGACAAACAGAGGAATCAAATTAAGTAAAACCGTTGAAAAATATCTAATTGCACAGGATTAACCCAACCCCATCACGTTACTTGTGCACTCGCACGCATGCAAAGGGTAGATTCTCATGCAGATACTATTGGTCTAGATCAGGGGTCGACAACCTGCGGCTCTGGAGCCGCATGCGGTGGCTCTTTGGCTTCCCCCATTTTTTTACTATCAATTTAAAATGTTACGTAAAAAGAACTGATGCAGTATGACAGTGAATTGGGGTCAATAATAGAATGTCTTGGTGACGATCAAATGTACAACAGTCAAACTGTATTGTTAAAGAATAACTAAGGGGTGACATAAACCAAATAGACGCAGTCTATTCCACAACCTATTTATTTAAGTCAGAATGTCTTGTTGTCATCTGCTGTATACCTGCTGTGTTTGTCTACTAGTTTAGAGGACTAGTTGGGGGACGTGGCGTCACGCTCGCTGGCTGGGGCGGTGACGTCACGGGAAGTGGCGTCATGCGCGCCGGGCTAGCGGGATGACGTCATGTCCCTGGGATATACTTAAGGGAGAGCCCGTGACGTGGGCGGGGTCGTTGCGAAGAGTAAGGGGACGAGAAGGGTGGGAGTTAGGACCAGGGGTAAGGTGGGGTAAGTCTGGAGGGAGGCCAGCATAGGAACGAGGAGTGGCTGCACTCCTCGGTCGGCTGAGTTTGGATAAACCCTCGGCCGGGGCAGAGGAGGCAGCCAGGGCATCCAGCTGTGCTAGGGAACAGACAGGGTGGAGGGTCGAGTGGAGGACCCAGCCTAGAGCCCCTACCCCTGGGAAGTGGTTGTATCTTAGAGTTAATTGGCAGAAGCCCTTAATAAAGCCCAACACTTCTCAACACTAGTAGCTGTGCGTGTGATGCGGCTCTAGAACAATTTTGGTCAAAAACAAAAAAAATGTCTCTCTTCTTTGAAACGTGCCGACCCCTGATCTAGGTCCACCCTTTGAATCAAAGGTCAATGGTCGAGAGGCCAATGTTATCGAGGCCACCACACCCCTCCACCGCTCTCTGCCATCAGTCACGTCCCGGCCAAATCGGAACTGAACTCAGGTCACCAGGCTCACAGCACGGTACACCAACCGATTTGCCACCACTCCAATTCAGTGTATTGTTTTAACTTCGCACAACTTAAACCTTTATAAGTTTAGCTGCACTCATCATTCCTTGGGCCAAAAACAATACATGAATGGTTTAAACTGGTTTCAGCAGCGACAACATATATGTTTTCCCCCCACGTGTATTGCTTAATGCTGCGAAGACCTGTTAAATTGTTCGAGGCAGAGCTTCGCCGTGTTAAAATGCGCGCATGTATTTTTTCGCGTTCAATTGTGAAGAAAAAAGGAAATGGCATGACGGAGAGTCAACCGGGAAGGCAGAGCGGAGTTGAACGAGCTCCCACTCGTCTTGGGGATTGGGATTTGCCAACCTCTGGCTATGATGCAGGGGTGATGCCGATGATGCCCGGTATTTAAGCTTACACATGTCTAATAGAGTCAAAGATATTTCTTGTTCAAATACAATTTGTGGAGGGGGGGGGGCTCATCTCTTGCTTACAGTTGTGTGAGCCATTGGTGGCAAATTCCACATTCCTATGGCGGGGGTGAGACTCCATAGGACAACCACTTTTGCGTTCTCAATTTTATCGACCCTGGAGGCATAATGGGCTGAGTCAACCCCCGTCCCAGGATTTAAACTCGCAATTTTTTCGACTGCGAGCCGCCGTATGTAGTGCTTTGAAATGGACAGGAGCTCAAGCACAGTGACCCACTACACGTCACAAAGGGGCGTCGAAGTGGACCTCACGAGCACAGAACCTCACTCAGTAGCAGCAGAAGCAGCAGGCGGCAGCCACTGGAGTAATGGCGCGGTCAGTCTGGAAAATCATGGCGTTGGCAGCTGAAGAACAGGAGCACTGGTTGACTCTAAGGGGTTTCAAGGGCGTTACTGCCAAACCCCGTTACGTTACCAATGTGTAGAGAAAGTAAAAGTGGGGCTTATTAATCACAAACTAAAGGAAATGCAGTACAGTAATTCAGTTTTTTTCTATAGGCATTCTGGGTGAATAATTCCAGTGGCAAAACTATCCATGAAATTACTTAACTGAAAACACTTCCTTTAAGTCATCAATCTTACCGTTGCAGTTTCTCGCGTATGGAGGGAAACCATTAATGTATGGGCCGACGATGAATACACACAACAAAGACAAAGATCCCCCGTGTAGCCTTAACATAATTTTGGGGAAAGTGCTGTTAGCGAGCATCTATGAAGGTTGGCACGGCGCACAAAGGGGGTGGGTCGCCAGCCCCACGCCCGTCCGCCTTTGTCTCCCCAAGTGGCGATGTTAACACACCGCACCTGGTACTCATTTGAAGCTGAGTTAACCCAGCAACCTGTTCAGATAATCGTCACTGATGTTGCCCATGAGTGGGAATAGAACTTGGGTCGCTGGGTTTGTAGTGCAGTGCGCTAACTGCTACACTACCGGTCCCCACACACAGGTGCATACACGTACACACGTACACATAGACTCTGAATCTCCCCCGCAACCGCAGGCCCCACCGCCACAAGTTTGGTATCAGTTAAAAATGAAAGCTGTCCTCTACAACCGCTTAACACTTCTATCTTACAAACATTTGTAGTTTTAAATAATAATAAAGCATCATCTATCTAAGCGGTGTAACCAGGTCACTTTGTAGCTCAATTCGTAATTAAAACACGCATGTTTCGGTATGTAACATGTATTGAATTACGAGCGAACACCAATCACCAATTCACAGATAATTGTTTCACGTTTCACTTTCGGCTGACGTGCTGCGCTAAAAGGTGACGCTGTCTTCACAGCCGCGGAATCCACAATCACAGCCATTGTTCACCATTGGGGACTTGGCCATACCCCACTATCTGTCCACACGCTCTGTTAGGACTTGGTCAAAGAGTGGCTGGCCTTTAACAATGTAGGTTTTCTCTGGAGCGGCCCATCGAGTCGCTGACAGTGGAGCAGCTGGTGGAGGGTGACGCCTCTGCATCCCTCCGCTGGAATCTGAATGCGCAGCTGGTGAAAGCTTTGAGAGAGGTGCTTCTGGTGCTGCTGGTGCTGCTGCTGCTACTTGGCCTTCTGTACACCATTGGGCAGGGCTTCATCATCTTATTCAACTTTTGGGCAGAGGAGAAATCAAGCGAGAAGCATTCATACCTCTAGTTAAAACGGATGTAATATATAAAACAATAAACTACTTTTATTTTACCAGGTAAGGCCCACTGCGCAATGTGTTCGCTTCCCGACCATTCCCCTATTAACGACGGGCTGTTGTAGATACAGTAAATGTTAATTAATGCATTGATTACCCATGTTCATTTTAATACTATACCTACTATAATCACCCAGGAATGTCTGTACTTAATGCTCGTGGCGTCACTCCCCATCGACCAGCCCCCCTCATTAATATTCATGAGCAGGTGACGTCCTCCAAATAGACACCCCCCCCCCCTCCCATTATTAGTATCTATTATAATGAGCCAATAATGTCTGTGTGCAACGCTCGTGACGTCACTTCACGTCGACCAGCCCCCCTCATTAATAATCGTGAACTGGTTACGGCCTCCACATGGACCCCCCCCCGCCATTAATAATCATGAGCAGGTGACGTCACTCTACATCGAACAGCTCCCCTCATTTAAATATATGGTGAAGTCCTCCAAATGGACACCCCCCCCCATTCATAATAATTAGCGGCTGACGTCACTCCACATGGGGGGGGGGGCGAGGCGCCTCCTCCCCCCTCCTCGGCGTCAACTTACAACCCTCACTACAAAGGCAGAACCCTCACGTCACGCGACCTTCGTAAGGCTATTGAGACATCAAAGTAAAAAGGACGTCGTGATGAACAAGGGATTAGAACCTTAAAATGAAATACGTCTGTGTCACCGCGCCCTTACAAATTGCACATTAATGCGATGAATATCACGTCGCGGTCTGCTTTTCGCTCTGCAAGTTTCAGATTTGCTGCAATACACCCGTCCTTGGACGATCACAAGGCTCGTGTGTTTAGAATTGTGTTACTATCTTTATGTATTCATATCCATTGTTTAAATATTATAAAGTGCCTTTTTTGGGGTAACAAATTGTAACTTTCGATGCTTTTGGAACGAATTAACCCTTTAAAGTGCATTTCCTATACTCGCTTAACGACCAAAAATCACTTAACAACCGGTTTCGTTGAACCAATTACCGTCGTACAACAAAACAGCCGGACAGCTGATAAGCTACGCGGCGCCACAGGTGGCGCTGTGGCGCCGAGGAGAACCGCGGCCCCGCGAAATTTGTAAATGCGTGCCTGAGGACACCCCCCACGTGTGTTCCAGGTTGACAGGATGACGACAGCAGACGATGACGTGAGGGCAATACAATTATGTCATTCTACATTGCAATGACGTAAAACACACGCCATGTGACTTACTTAACAGTGTGCTTACCTGCGGATACCACTGTCACATTTTTTTTTGTTCCTGGGTAGTAAGTGTTATTTCCTAATTGCTTATGTCTCAAAAGTACATACAATGGCTATTATTCCCCACACACTTTGCTTTTGTGACTAGAAAAATTATATTTCGAAATTCACTTATTTTCCAGAACATTCCAGATAGAGTCAGTGCTGCGTAAACTTGGAGTAACTTCTAGAACATTGTAAAACTTTCCAGTGATATAAATAGTAGTATAAATACAGGGGCCTTAAGCCCACCAGTTAAGTTTAGTTCCAGCTGCCTAAGTGAATACATTTCTGCATTTTTCTGAGATGGAATCAAGAGGCTGCAAGCATCCGGCAGACGCATTTTGCTATGTCTGCGGCCGTTTAATCAAAACTAAAGCGAAAAAGTACTCTGTGGAAGCATCTGCTAAGATGTGTGAGGCCTACAAGGCATATTTCGGCATGCCTGTCGGGAATGAAGATAACCCCTGGGCACCTCATTTCACCTGCGAGCAATGCAAAAAAATCTCTGGAAGGTAAGATGGACAATTGTTGCTCGGAATTTAATATTATAAAATTTGTCTTAAAAAAGTAATACTAAAAGTTTTTAATTTTGAATTGTTTTACAATTTTCAATGTTATTGAAAGAATATATCATGTATGAAAAATATTGCGAGAATCTCTTACACATTAGTCATGGGTGAAATAAATGCATTTTTGTAGGATGATACAAAGGGGAAACGAGAGCCATCAAGTTCGTTATCCCAATAATTTGGCGAGAACCCACTGACCACTCAAGCAACTGCTACTTCTGCATGGTGGAACCTTCCAAACCTTGTTACCTGCAAGAATGGACCTGCTATCACGTATCCAGAACTTCATCACCCCGGTGCCACACTGCCATGAGCTCCCCGTACCCACTCCTCTGGAGAGAGCAGCTGTCTTTGGAAGGGGCAGCAAGTCAGAGAGCGAGGAAGACGTTGAAGATCCAGATGATAATTTCAGAGGTGGCGCTGAGGAGAGAAACCCATACTACCATAACCAAAAAGACCTCAACAACTCGATCAGAGGTCTCGGTCTCACCAAGTCCAATGCCGAGATTTTGACGTCTAGGCTCAAGCAGTGGAACTTGTTGAATGAAAGTGTGCAAGTCGCAGATCAGAGCAAGCGTTACCAACCTTCTTACAGCTTCTTCACCCGTCAAGATGGGTTCTGCTTCTGCCACAATGTGACCAGTCTATTCAAGGCAATCGGAATCGCCTGTAACCAGAATGAGTGGCTCCTCTTCATTGACAACTCATCCAGGAGTCATACTCTTAGTTCTTTCGGTAAAGTCACGTAGGTAAAAAATGAAATTATAATTAATAAAAATAAAAAATCACGACGTTTCGGAGGCAACACAAGTCTCCGTCATCAGGTGGGACCGTTGCCTCCGAAACGTCGTGATTTTTAATATGTTATTGTTTTATTTTCATTAATTTTAATTTCATCTTTTACCTACGTGACTTTACCGAAAGAACTAAGAGTATGAATCCTTGCAGTCACGAAAGCTTCAAATCTAGAATCATCCAGGAGTCTCAAAGCCGTGCTGCTCCATAATGGTAACAAGTACCCATCTCTTCCCCTGGCTCACTCGGTGCACCTCAAAGAGGATTACAACAGCATTAAGACCTTGCTGGACGCCTTGAAGTATGATGCATATGGCTGGGAGGTCATCGGAGACTTCAAAATGGTGGCATTCCTGATTGGTCTCCAAGGCGGTTTTACCAAGTTTTCCTGCTATCTTTGCCTTTGAGACAGCAGGGACACCAAAGCGCATTATTACAGGTGGGACTGGCCACAACGGACCGAGTTTTCAAGTGGGAGCCACTGGTGGACCCCCAGAAGGTGCTGATGCCACCACTACACATCAAATTGGGCCTTATGAAACAATTTGTCAGAGGTGTAGATAAGGAGTCGGCAGCCTTCAAGTAACTTAAAGACTTATTGCCTAAGCTGTCTGAGGCAAAGGACAATGCTGGTGTCTTCATCGGACCACAGATAAAGAAGATCCTGCAGTGCAATGAATTCCCAAAGAAGCTCACTAGTAAAGAGAAAGTGGCTTGGAACAGCTTTGTCGCAGTAGTTAGTGGCTTCCTAGGCAATCACAAGGTCGAAAACTATGTGGAGCTGGTTGAGACTCTGGTGAAGAACTATGGCACAATGGGCTGTAGGATGTCCCTCAAAGTTAATATCCTTGATACTCAGAGGAGCAAGGTGAACGCTTCCATCAGGATATACTGGGCTTTGAACGCAGCTACCAAGAACAGTATAAAGAGAATATAATGGGAGACTACATTTGGGGGCTGATTCGTCAAAGTGATTTACAGTATAATCGTTAATCTCAAAAAACTACTCACTTCTAAATCTTTTGTAATTTTGTATTACTTTAGGATAAATACATGTTAATTTTGATTCATATGTTTTTTTTTCTGACTGTATGTGAACGAAAAGACACAAATTCGCTCGTTTTCTCGAAAATAGGTCAATTTCAAAATATCACTGTCCTGGTCACAAAAGCAATAGCCATTTTCTATACTTTTTAGGCAGAAGCAATTACGAAATAACACTTAGTACCCAGGAACAAAAATTGTGTTACATGGTGTACTCAAATTTCCTGGCCGCAGTTGGTAAATCGGTACACAGATAATAAACCATGTGTACATGAATTCCACGGTTGGCAAATCTGCGGTTGGCGATGGATTGCTGTATTACTTGTTAACAGTACAAATCACTGAAAGTGATAAATGCTATTTATATTTTTTTATCATTTCCAAAAACATGTGTTTCCATCGTACCTCTTTGGAAGTCATTCAAATTTTATTGTAACATAAGGATCTATCCCGTACACAAGTGACAATCCATTAAAGTAAAACATTTACAGTTATAAATGATGGCACTATGTAGAGGAATTCTTCATAAAAACCATACAAATAAGAATCGGAGTGATGAAATTTCGGTCATTTAATTGCTTCATAAATGGAAATGGACACGACCGTCATCGATTCTGATTTAACTATATGTGCAGTAGGCAAGGTCACGACCCAATTTCAGTTCAATTTGACCTCCTGTACTCCAGATGTTGTTCATTGGCTTGACCATGACCACTTGGCAACCTTCCAGGCATTATAACTTACATTATCATTGACATAGGCAGACGAGACTCGTGACATTTCAAAGCTCTTGAACTGGTCTTTTTTTCCACAAAAAAGCTGAGAACTGGCAAAAAAATAAGTTTGCATTTTTTTACCGTGACCTTGCACCAATTTATCCTTGGGTTTTCTTCAAAATATCTACGTTTTGCAGTACACGCACTTGATAATACAGGGACTCATCTACTTACGAACATTCAACTTACGAACTTTCTGAGATACGAACAAACCTGTCGGTATGTCCAAGTTTCCTTTTCGGACTGGAAGTCATAAGTTCAACCGCTGCGCAATAGATGGCGGTAGTTGTTCGGTGCCATTACCCAGCATTCCCAGTATTTCTGCCTGGGCCACCGCATTTGTTGTTGTGTTATCGCTGTGCGGTTCACTACGACGTTCTCTGGGCTTTTCAGAAACATCAACTCCCATCATGTCTCAGAAGCGTAAAAGTGTTGAAAGTGTTGAGGGTGGAAATAAAGAAGAGGCGCACTATTATGATTGCAATTAAAGTGCATGCGATAAAGCGTTGTGAACCAGTGGTATTGAAAGGAGATTATACAACTTTTAAAGCCATTCCTCGTGTTTAGTGTACAACGTTTGGGACTTACGAACAAATCGACTTATGAATAGATCTCTGGAACCGAACTCGTTCATAAGTAGAGGAGACTATTATTTTTTAACAAAGCTTCCTGGTGGAAAGGTGTCATTCAGGCAGATTACACAGATTTCACCACTGACAGCAGCACTAGTGGTAGAGACTCAGCTGAAAAGTCAGTGGTGCAGATGCAGCTGGAGACAGACAGAGATAAAGGGAAAGAGATGCTTGCATAAACAGAGAGGGAAACAAAGAGACAGATGCAGTGGGAGACAGACACAGAGGAATACAGTGACAGAGACACAGATAAAGAAGGAGATAGAGACATAGTGGGGAGACTTCCAAGTTTTTTTTAATCCATGAAAAGAAATACGATTTGGCTTCGAATTTGCACAAATAGCTCATGAGGTATTTGGCTAAATCGTATAAAAAACTGTTTTTAAGTTTGCCACTATTTGTATGAGAACTGATCCCAGGAATCTATTCCAAAATACGGGGAAACAATTATCTCCAATCGACTTCTTAATTTCAGTTCCCTGTGCGTCCACTGAATCACATGATATAAATCATGGCTTATGTTAATATTTCTCCAAAAGTGTGACTTCACATTCCCTGCAAGCACTATAGTTCCAGTCTTCGTCTTCTTGTTTCGTATGGCTGATCTAGATGCAGAGCAATAACTACAATTTCACATTCAGGTGGTCAAGCCAGATAATCACATCAGGAGTGGCAGAGTGTATCGCTGTGATGTCTCCATATTTGTAGATCAGGCATTGCATAGTTATACGTTGTATGGTCTGTTCTGGACGGCCACAGTCGCACACTTGAGAGTTTTTAATTTTCTATTTGTGCATCAGGTATCCGCATCTGCCATGGTTTGTGCAGATGTGCTTTAGGGTGGACCATGAGCTTCGTGGAAAGATCAAAACCAGGGATCTTCTGCATTAAGTCATTCACAAGGTGTTTGTGAGTTCTTTTGAACTCCAGACAGCTTTCCAAGCTTCATCTAGATTTAATTTACATTGTTTAAGGCTAAGCTCATGCGTGACTACAAGCGATGATGAGGGACGTTATTGAGGTCCAGATGAATGCGAAGGCTACTATATTCCTCGATTCACAAGACTTTGTAGAGGGTTGTAGTATTACGGTGTATAGGTGGGGGATATATTTGTGACAGCACAGGCAGCCAGGTTGTTGGACTCGATTTGAGAGTTTCAGTAATACACCGCATTGCAGTGTTCAGTTGGACGTCAACAAGTCTAGTGTAAATACTTCTGGTCTATACTGGTGCACAGTACTCGGCTACAGAGTTCACGAGGGCCATCGTTGATGTCCGTAGTACTGAGGGATCTGATGCTCCCCAGCTTGTCCTTGCCAGTTTCTGGACCAGGTTGATCCTTGTTTTCGTCTTGCTGGCTACCTTTTCAGGTAGTTTTGGTCGTGGAAGGTTAGCGTATGCTCCAGCTTCAATCCGAGATAGGTTGGAGTGGGGTCGTGTCACACAGTGTTATCACAGGTCACTATCAGAGTGTGCATGGTGCTCCTAGTATCAAGATGAAATGCAGTGGCTTTTGTTTCATGGGGATTTGGCTTGAGCCTCCATTTCTTGAAATATTCTCCCATGGTGTGTAGGTCTTGGTTCAGAATAGATTCGATGTTGTTGAAAGTGGCTGCTTGTGTTGCCAGGGCAAGGTCATCCGAATATACAAATTTGCGTGACCTGGCTTGGCGGCATGTCTCTTGTGTAGAAACTGAAGAGCGTTGGCGCGAGGACTGAACCTTCTGGAAATCCATTGTTGAGGAAAAGAGGTGACCTGGATTTATTCAATCTCAGGCGTATTGTTTTGAGGCAAGGAATGGTCCTTGAGAGCTTCAACATCAAGCCCTTAATCCAGACTGAGTTGTAGGTGGATGACCACACAGGCTGCACTGGTCTTGGAATAAGGCCGGGAGATCAATGATCGATGTTTGGACGCCGCGTTGATGGTATTCGTCGTGATGTCTGATTTAACAGAGTTGGCCGCGTGATGGCTGCCATCGTCCACTAGTTCCAGTGACAAACAGAGGCACGGTAAAATATCCACAATTCAACATGATTTTTTTTTTACAACCGATTGCTCAGCTGCATTTATGCTGGTGTGTGTGTGCTCAAGTACGATACCTCAACTGTTTGAGCAAATGATGAGTCATTATGTCCTTGTCCAAAGATATTGGCAAATATGCCCTTGCAAACATGCCCCATACTCGTGCTCATATTGTGTTGAATAAAAAAAACTCATCATATATGTAAATCAAATTACCAGTTGGAAAAGGCGAATTGTTCTTAGCATTGCTATTTTTATTGTATAGGCAACCAAACAGGCACAAATGGTAAGGTCGTAGAAAATGTAATAACGTTTGGACATGTGTCATGCTGTAAATTTGACTGCTCAGTGTGTGTTTGCATACGTTGCAGAAACTAAATCTACAAGTTCACAGTCAACCTTTAATTGAATTGTATAAATATATTACCTACTATTGAATATTAAGCAAAATATGTTTTAAAAAATACCACACGATTGTAAGAATGTTTTTATTAATATTTATATAAATGTTCTATAAATGTGCTTAAACATTACTTGCTAGTTTGTGTTGATGTTCATACGTTGTATCTACTTGTGCTTTTGCACTCGTCTCACTGTATCATTTCAGTCAGATGGATTGGCGACCCAGCACTCACTGATTCACAATGGCCAGTCACCTCTCCATCACTCTTTTATCGCTACTATTTTGGTTGCTCTTCTCATGAACTTCTCTCATTGATTCCTCCACGCACGCTGAGGGCCGAGTCGAACAAACTGTGTATTCTCATCTGTGTTCACGCACCACACTGCAGGTTACAACAACTCATCCACTCACTCAACCATCCACTCACCCACCGCACTGCATGTCACACCACTTGTACTTTTATTCTGGCACTACTGTATCCACTTTTGGAATTCTTTCCCATTGTCTATTTTCCCATTCTTACAACTTTACTCAAATCAAGAAATGCATGAACTGTCATCTATTATACCTTCAGCAGTGCTGTTTATTGCGGGCCAATGCGCATTTGCGGAACTTTATGCTTGTGCTGAGAATCTGAAGTATAAATACATATTTTTCATAGCTTCTGTTAAGATTAATATTCCTCGTGGTTTGATCTCATTGCACGTGTGAACGTGCTTTTTCATTAGATTTTTCTTTTTCCGAAGATGTGATGTCTCAATCACCAACAATGGACCAGATCACCAAGGTACTGTGTTGTGTTTTGGCCAGTTCGTCAAAAATGTGAATCTGGCTTCTGGTCTCGGTGGTTTTCATCTGGTTAAAGAATAATAGGAGCTTTTAAAAAACATAAAATCATGAAAATACTACTTTGATAAATACCAGCCATGTGCACATGCACGTATTGATTGTCGACAAAGAGTGGGTGTGGACATGTGTATCTATCTCGTGGGGAGCGGTAGTGTTATAAATCCGGATACCCAAGTTCGATTACCGCGATCAGCCAACACTACTGACGAATATCTGAACCGGTCCTGGGCCTCTGCTGGTCGACTCAGCTTCATATGAATACTTGGTGCGGTGTGCAAACATCGCCACGAGGGAGACAATGGCGGTCGGTCGTGGTGCTGGCCACCCACCCCCTTGTGTACCGTTCCGGCCTTCATAGGTGCTCGCTAACACCACTTGCCCCAACAGTCTGTTAGAGGCAATACGTGGATCTGTCTTTATCTCTCAGTGTCTGCGTGTGCGTGTCGGAGGTTGTGTGTGCTCACGTATGGCCCGCAGGCTTCTGTGTTTGCTTTACATGGTTATCTGCAGGCTTGTCGGTGTGTGCTTCCATCTGTATGTCTGCAAGTTCGCAGCAGCGTCAGCATGTCCACCCTTAGTCATACGTGCGTCACCTTCCTGTCGATAAGGCAAGATGAGCAGCAAATCGCCAGGTGTGCACCAGACCTCTTCCGATCTCATAAGCTAAGCAGGCCGGAGCCTTGATAGTGCTTCGATAATGACGATCATTATGTATTGTATCGCGCTGCCGACACCGCCACGCAGTCGTCGCGCGCTCACTCTCATGGACAGAGGACGTCTCGGAGGCTCGAGGAGGAACCACAGACGAGCGGGAAAGCAGCGGCCAGGCAGTGTGCCGGCGGAAACAATTACCCAAGCTCTGCGATCCTCTGTGTTAAGGTATTATCGGTCAAATAATGAGCTTTCACGCGTGGGAGGAAACTTGAGCGTCTGGAGTAAATCCACACGCGTGCGAGGGGGAAATACTCTATCCCATACAGACGGAACAGGTAGAGTCCACACTTTTGGCTGTTACCGCCTCCTCGCTAGCCGAACGACGGCACCCCAACCCCCACGGGAAGGGAGTTCCACAGCAGCGGGTTGATCCACCAACCCTCGCCGTTGCCTCCACAGTGCAGGGTTACAGGCCTGCATAGATGGGCGATCACCAAGGATGAACACGTATATATTTTTGGTTCTTTCGGTAAAGTCACGTAGAAGGTAAATAATAAAATAATAAAAATAAAACAAAACAATTGTATTCTTTTTTATAAATAAAACAATACAATTTTTTTTTAAATTTCCCTTTTACGTGACTTTACCGAAAGAACCGAGAATATGAATCCCTGCAGTTACAAAAGCTTTAGATCGTTGTATCTAGGCTCGAGCGGGACAATTTGCTGGGCAGCAGAGGGGAGTGCAGCAACGCCCATTGTTGTACTGTGCTTATACGTTCCCAACTAGCACTGGACGGGCGTGATGAAGGATGGTCAAGTAAAGCCACGACCCGCACGGTATCTGGAGGCCCTCGTCCAGCAGTCGATGGACAAATGGACATTTCATTTCTAGAGGGACGCCGCCGGTATGCAGGAGCTCGTGGGTTCGATCCGGGTCCTCCGGATTTTTTCCTCCTCTGCATTTAGAATCAACGTGCGCTTAAGATGATTTGGCTGTTATAACTTTCCACGCTATGTGATGGTCAGGTCGCTTCTGGAAAGAAATATATAGCGATTAACTCAGTGGGCCTTACCTGGTGAAAAATAAATACTGTAGTTTTGTTTTAGAGTTCGTGCGGGGACACGGCCATGCTTGTGTGTAGAGGTCACGCAAGGGGCAAGGGGATCACGTTCTGATAAATAATTAAAGAACGGCGCTAGCAAGCAAGGCGCGAAATAGGGGATTGGGGGTAAAAACAAACCCCCAAGGGATACATATTGGTGGGAATGAGGAGGAGACGAAGAGAGCGGGTTTATTTGTAGCAGTGTTCTTGACTAATTTTAAGAGTGGGGCCACCTTCGCCGCTAAGACATCGTCAGTGTGAGGGCCGCCACATTTGAAACCATTGGGGGTTTGACAGCAGCACGATGATGACGATGATGACGGGGATTATTTCCACACTGTTTCATTGCTTGATTTTGGTGATTTTAGAGAAGTTTTTTGTTTGGCCATGTTTGTTTGTTGTAGTACAGAGTTAGACTGATGGCCTTAATCTAAGTTGTCTTGTGGTTGTTGTTGTTGTTTGACTTGCATCCCACTGGCATTTTTGCACACAGCGTTGGTGTACGGTGCTTTTTCTGCAATATGTTGCTGTCTTTTCTTGGATTTTCTATGTGCACATAGTCACATAGTCACTTTAAGATGTTTTCTTGTTCATGTTTTTGTTTGTTGCGGTTGCACCCGATTCAAGAGCCGAATGGCTCACAGGGCTATACCTAATAAATGAACTTGAACTTGTGTGTTGTCGGAGGGCCGCACGTCAGGGGCCTTGCAATGAAGACCACAAACACGTAGGGGGATCGGATGGCTGAGAATGGTGGAGCGTCGAGAGCGGTGTCAGTGCCCTGGCCTACAAGTGGTGGTCTCGGTGTGGATGGAACAATTCAAGTTCCCTCATCAGGGCGTGGACACCACAGTGTGGACTACAGTGTGCACTACTCCACTCTACAGCGGTGTTGGTGTTGGCCTCGGCGTTCGACGGAACAGTGAAAGCTCCCCCACCAGGGCGACTTGCGTGTACCCCCCGTGACAAGTGCACCTTGTGTGTGTGTGTGTGGTCTTGTTGCCGTGTCTGAGAGGCCACGTCTGGATCTGTTGCTGTGTTGTTGTGTTGCCATGCGAGTGACTGCCGTGCGTGTTATCTTAGTGACTTAGTGGGTCTGCATCATCCATGTGTCATACACGCAGAGACACACGTGTAATGTCTGTGATGCAGTTGTCTTTAGTCGCTGTTGATAGTCGGCGATGCGGCAATTGACTCATCTGGACGAGCTGTGCTCACATCGCGGAGTGTGGCACTGATGTCGGAGTGAAGTAATACCCCTGGAAAAAAAGTGTCCCAGAAATAAAATATTTAATTGCCTCGGCCAGTTTCTATTATTTGGTACCCCGGGATACCGCCATAAGGATCACTTGTGTAAGCACGTGTGAGTCAGCACGTGTGTGTGTGTTGGTTGAGTTCCTCCGTGGCGTTATGAGTTTTCATGGAATCTATCAGCTCGTGTGGGTGACAATACCGCCCTCTGCTGTAAAGAAGTGATATGATATAAGAAAACATTCATGGATTTTAAACATTACCATTGTATTTCATTGTCATTATTACTCAGACAAACCTCAATGAGTGTCAAGACTCATATTGCAGTAGGGGTCGATGTTGCCGCTAGGTGTGATCCCAATTTAGTCATTCGCAGGAATTGTTTCATTATTTGGAATGTTTTGGTTCAATACCAGTTGCATTGTGTGTGTTTTAGCTATGGCGAGGAAACGGGAGAACCTGGAGTAAATCAGTATTCTTAATCTTAATCCACAACATTAAATAAAACAATGAATTAGATTGTTTTGACCAACAAACCTGAATTTGACAATCACCAGATTCGCAAACCTGCACTTTTCCACAACGTAATTTTGCGTCCAGACACATTGCTCTCAGCAATATTACTGCGCTATTGATGTATACGATTATTGGATGGCTATTGTTACAAATGCTTAATCATGATTCAAATCGTATGGTTCAATTCGTTGTGAGTAATGGAGATTAGTAATCGATTTCAGTGTTATTTTTGATTATTATTTCTGGTGTTATGGCCAGAAAACTTTTACTGCTCCCATTTGAGTTTTGAGTTTGATTTATTACACGTACGATCCTGTCTATCCAGTTGCCCGGATATTTTACAAGGTAGGTTCGTGGTGCGTGAGCATTTCAACATGAAAAACTAAATACTATTTAGATACGAATGCTATTCATAGTTCAACGGTCTAATTAATGGAAGGAAAGCCCATACACGTTTTTAGACCTCAAAATTATTTCCAGCATTTCGTTACCTGAAGCTGTCCCTTCATGTTTCGTACAGGGAGGGAAATACCTGGCTTGCAGTCATTCAGCGGACGTACCAAATGCACCTCCATATATCCCTTCCACTCCTTCGTTGTTCACGAATACAAATTGAACGTGGGTTGCATTGACCACTTTGCCTTGCACCGATGAAATTTTACTTGGATGCCGTATTGCAACTACTGGCTGGGCAGAAATTATGATAGTATTTGTAGCTGAAAGACACTCATTTCACTTGAGGTTCGAATTTTTTTTTTGTCCAAAAGAAATTCGAAATATTACAATTGGTTGAATTTATATTGGTGTCAGGTGAAATTGATCACTTGGCAGCTTGTCATTCGCGACCGGTGAGGCCCCTCTTAATATTAATACAATGGGGAGAAGAAACCCCGTAACTATATTTACCTGTAGATTTGAAGCTTTCGTGACTGCAAGGATTCATACTCTTAGTTCTTTCGGTAAAGTCACGTAGGTAAAAAATGAAATTAAAATTAATAAAAATAAAACAATAAAATCACGTTTCAGAGGCAACACAAGTCTCCGTCCCACCTGATGACGGAGACTTGTGTTGCCTCCGAAACGTCGTGATTTTATTGTTTTATTTTTAATTTAATTTTTTACCTACGTGACTTTACCGAAAGAACTAAGAGTATATATTTACCTGCTCATGATAAATATGAACGTTATACACTCGCTAAGTGCCTTCCTGGTGGCTCAGCGGGGAGAGTGTTGACTTCGCCCATCATCGCTCCAGGAGTCGATAAGATAGTTACCACTTTTGAGGAATTCCAACGGTGGTTGTCCTATCGATAGACTCGCCTCCGTCATAAGAATGTGGGACTTCTTTGCGTGTGAAATGAAACTGGAAGTATTAAGAGAAATGCCACAGATGTCCTGATAACACTCAAAAGTCCACGGAGACTCATCACAAACCATATTGCTGTACTGTACTACCATCTTGTGGCCACTTTGCAGCATGGTGGGTTGAGTCTCAACGTCCGGGTTGCTTGGTCCATTAACTTAGGGTCGACAGCACCGTATGAACAAGCATGTGCCACTATGTTCGGTAAGATTCATATATTAACAATAATTCACAGGCCCCATGTCAATCCACTGCTGGATAGGGGCATCCCCACGCCATGTTCCCATGTTCATCATGTTGGGTTGTGTGACCATGCTTTAGAACGCTGTCCGCGCGGGTTGCTAAATGAGAATTTGGGCACCAGGACCGGTTCAGATAGCACTTGCCACTGATGTTAGCCGTTGTCATGAATTGAACTCAGGTTGCCAAGCTTACACTCCATTGCACTGACCACTGCACCAGCGACGTTTCGCAGAAATTGTGTTAACTTCCGAGATCTGCAACACTGTAGTCAGAGGTAAAAAAATTTAAGTTACGAAGATACTAAAAGTACTAGACGGTCAAATTTATCTTAAGAATACACCCTCATATAATTGACCCACGAGATCAGAATCTCAATCGGTCGTATCTAAATACTCACAATTAAAAACTTACACATTTCCAACTTCATTTCCATTCAACCAAACAAGTATTTTTTGTCACTGCATCACAAGTAGCACATTTCAACATCTGACTGTGCGTGAAAGGTTGAGTTCTTCCGGAATGTAACCCGTTTAACGTGGATTTTTTTTCTCAGTTCTAAAAAAGATCATTTAAACATCTCGAACAATTGTATAGATATATTCGGGCGGTTACAGAAATTCGCACGTAGTGAATTAGGCAGTATTGTGGCCATGGGACGTCACTAATTCATGACATAGCAACCACGTGTTTTACATCATCCCACACGAGCAAAGATTCGTGTTTGTTTAAACTACACCTCCCATCATAGTCAATGGGGTATTGTGTAATGTAAACATACCCTCTCGCATACAGGCTGACCTTTCACTCCGTAATAACACATCTCCACTGTAAAATACGGTACAGTAAATGCAACTATGGCAGTGATTCTTAACCTGGGGTGCATGCAACCCCTGTGGATGCGAGATTACCTTCCTGGGGGTGCGATGCATGGCCAGATTGCTCTAGAATGTAAATAATTTAAACACAAATTAAGCACAGGCGCGTAAGTACAACTACCTTGTTTCATCAGACATATGCGTTTATTAACAATATAATTTGTTTACGATTGAGAACAAAATGGGTGCAAGGCTGCAGTAAAAGTTAAGACCCACTGAACTATAGCAATGAAGACAACTGCTAATCGTAAATATTGGACTGTTTGTTGTGCTCAGTATATCTTGGTATCGTATTAAATGTACACAATCGGAAGCACACCGGCACTCCTTACAGAGCCAGTACTCCATCAGAGCTCAGATTTCGTTGTCCGCGATCGCAGCAGAATGTTCGTAGGCGTAAGCAATCTTAGGAATCACTGCTCAAGATTAAAACGTGTTCTGGATCAGGCCATTGTTGCACACAGTGCGTCAACGATGATACTATACCAGGGGTCAGCAACCTTTTAAAGAAGAACAACCAGCAAGTTAAAACATATTTCGAGAGCTTCATAACACGCGAAGCCACACAAACATAGCAAGTATACAGCAGATGGCACATTCTGACTTAAACAAAATAGGTGATTTAAGAAACTGCATAATGAAGAGAATAAACTTAATTCCGTTTTTTTAACAGTTGCCCACACGGAGACACCCAAACAGCCACAAGGAGATACCCAAACAGCCTCAAGGAGACACTCAAACAGCCTCAAGGAGACACCCAAACAGCCTCAAGGAGACACCCAAACAGCCTCAAGGAGACACCCAAACAGCCTCAAGGAGACACCCAAACAGCCTCAAGGAGATACCCAAACAGCCTCAAGGAGACACCCAAACAGCCTCAAGGAGACACCCAAACAGCCTCAAGGAGACACCCAAACAGCCTCAAGGAGACACCCAAACAGCCTCAAGGAGACACCCAAACAGCCTCAAGGAGATACCCAACAGCCTCAAGGAGACACCCAAACAGCCTCAAGGAGACACCCAAACAGCCTCAAGGAGATACCCAAACAGCCTCAAGGAGATACCCAAACAGCCTGAAGGAGACACCCAAACAGCCTCAAGGAGACACCCAAACAGCCGCATGCAGTTCCAGAGCCACAAGTTGCCGATCCCTGGACGATAACAACTCAAATTGTCAGTTATGGGAAAGCAATCGTAAACAAACGGCAGCGTTGTGTGGTGCGACCGATCTTTCGTCCCGAGTCCAAGTGGCCCTCCGTGAGACTAAACGTTCACGGGCGGAAGGAAGACTCTTCACTCATTTCTGTACTTTATTTTGTATTTTTTGCCATTTCTGGTGACCGTCCCTATAACGAGGGTCATTCTCCACCCCACCACTCTTGGCGTGGTGGCACCGGCACCCGCTGTGTGGGAATCCCCTCCCCCCCCCCCGAATCCTTTCTCTCTCAATTTCGTGGATTTTACCGTCAATAAAAAAACTCACGCTCGATGTCAACTCAAGACATATTTGACGACTGTGATTTGACAACTGTGAATTTGCAAGTGTAATTTATCCTTTTTTTTTTATTTAACTATTGCTGTAAAAATTTATTTTCATTATCCTGTTTTGTTCTTGTTTATGTATGATTGTTTAATTTATCTATGTATGTTGCACTTCTTTCGCACCGTACGTAGATAATCTATGTAACGTCCTCTGTAATTTTCCACCACTGCTAACCAGTTTCAGCCGGGTACGTGTTTAAAAAAAACTTATAGCTCATCGGTTTTTTCCAGCTTCAATAAAAAATAATATCTAGGTCTATAAGATGTCTATCCTGGTCTCTTGAGTTCTTAGCAGCTAAACGAAACACAACTTTAACTCTTCTGGTAGAACCCTATTAAATGAAACGATCCCCGAGGTTTTAGAAGCCATCATCCGAGGGCACCTGGGCAGAAGGTTCGTGGATAGAGAAACATATTTCAGAAGAGATCCCCTTGAAGCATGCATCTCTCAAAGATGCAATTCTAATTTCTTTGGCTGGAAGACTATCGTCTCCCAGGAAGATCTCTTCTAAAACAACTTTCTCTGCCCATGAACATTCTGCCCAGGTGCCCTCGAATGATGGCTTCTAAAAGTTCGGGGGTCGTTTCATTGTATAAGGCTTCACCAGCAATAACGGATGGCAGAGGAGCGACACTCACAACAACGAGCTGAGTAGCGCTCGGCTAAAACACAACAAATTGGCATAGTAGGGGGCGCAGATGGTGCATCGGCCAGTCATCTGTCAAAGTGCACCTGGCCTGGCACAAGCGCCGTGGGCAACGTCACCGCCACTTAGTGGCGAATGGCGGTTGTTGTTGTTGTAGCCTGTCAGCGCCATCACACGCAGCCGGCTGCTCGTCCGTCGCCTTGCGAGAGTGAATCCATGCCGCGACGCTTGGGGCATGACAGCCCAGAATGTTGAAGGCACAACGACAAAGATCCCCCGTATTATAGCCTTAGCAAAATGTTGGGGTAAGTGCTGTTAGCGAGCACCTATGAAGGCTACCGGCACTGTGACACACGAGGGGGTGGGTGGCCAGCACCACGCACAGCCGCCTTTGTCTCCCTAGCGGCGATTTCCACACTTCGCACGGGGTACTCAGTTGAGGCTGAGTCGACCTAGGGGAGGTCGAGGACCGGTTCAGATAATCGCCACTGGCGTTGGCCGTGAGCGGGAATCGAACTCGGGCCTCTGCCGGGTTCGTAGCGCAGGGCGCTCACCGCGACGCTGCGCACAAGCACGCGCGTGTTGCCGTCACGTGGCGGCCAGAGGATGACCGTCGAGTTCACTCACTGCACGGTGGCTCGTCGTGTGATTCGAGCGCTCCCCCCCCCCCCCCCCACGTCTTCGAGTTTGCGCAACAATGCGACGGACAAAGGGGGCGACGACGACAATCAACGGCCGCACGCGCGCCCATTCGTGGCCGCTCGTTGTGTCCCCAAGGCTCGTCGTCGTTATTGTTGTTGGACTCCAACAACGTGGGGGGAGGGGGAGCTTCTTTGTCAACTTATCGGCTGAACGGGACGGGAACTGGTTGAGGGCGGTAGGTTTCCCGAGGCCACGCCTTGTGAACGTGCTCTGTACTCGTTGTCGCACGCGCGAGCAAAGCATCTCAGAAAGCCCTCCCTACCCGAGAATGGAACTCGGCACGAGCTGCGAACGAGTGTCGGACAAGAGTCAGTGGGCAACTAACTCCCACTTAAGATGTCACGGGCAGATGCCTGAACCTTCAGTCAAGTAGAATTGCAAAGTGATGTGCGCAGCAGCATAACCGTGTAAGTTATCAAGATAACTTGATAACACAGAACTCCTCTTATCCGCGGTCCTATTAACTCGTGCTTTTATTTCCAGGGTCTGCGAAAGCTCTGTATTATCCACGATTTTACCCATCACGATTATTGAAGCTGCGCCCTAATACTCGCCGTTTTTCCGCAGATAAGAGAAGTCGTGCAGAAAATTACTCCGATTATCCGTGGGTTATCCGCAATCTTTTACCCTACCAGATAAGAGGAAAAAAATTGCGGATAACCGCGTGGATAATAGGGGTGACACGATGGCGAAATGTTAAATACCTCGCCTGGTATGCAGGAGGTTGTGTGTTCGAACCCAACTTTGACGCTTGTACATTTTAGTTTGTGTGTTCTCCCCGTGGTCGCGTGGATTTTTCTCTGGTTACTCTGGTTTTTCCCTCCACATTTAGAAACATGCGTTTAGAGTATTTGACTGCGTTAACTTTCCACGTGATAAGCTACTTCGTTGAACTATCTTTTGTGTCGAGGTCGCTTATGAAAAAGAGCTGTATAGCTCAGTGGTAAATATATCAAATATATTTCTAATTTAGTTCCGATAATAGGATCCACGTTGTTGGTCCCCTGTATCACCACTGTGGATAAGAGGAGTTCTATACATTTTAAATCTATACAGGAATAGACACTAAAAGGTCATGACGGGGGCAGCAAGCAGCAGAAGTACAGAGTCTGAATGGAGTCCAGTTCACTCGGTTGCTGAACTTTACAATTATGGCGAAAGCTTTATCCCATCTCAGCTTTGCAGAATGTTGTTCAGATACTGAAACGTGTATAGTAAGGCGCCGCCAGAGTGACTGGCATGCGTCAGAGTGCCCTGCAGTTCCAACAGCTCTGACGATAAGCATGAATACTGTATGTTGCACGTCGGATCGTCATACATCCACAATGAACCGAGATTTTGTTCTACTTTACCATGTAAGTGGTGTTGGTTAAACATCTCAAAGCTGAAAAATTATCTGCCAATTACTCCATTGGGATGACGCACGGTAGAAACATCGCCCCCTACTGCGAAAGCTTGGCAAGACCCTCCTGTAAAAGAGTCTTGAGACTCAGTGAGGCGTTCCTGGGTAAACATTTGTGGCAGTAGTAATAATAACAACCGCCCACACCCAGGGCAGTGTTTGTACTTAGGGGTGTTCTATAGATGGCCACACGTCCGACTTTGTGACACATCCGCTCATGCTTTACATGTGTAATGCGGGCGTAAACGACCTTCCGGATGTGACGTCATGGGGGGAGGAGTTACGTCACGTGGGGGAGAGGGTTCAGGTCTAAAAGGGGAGAAACCGGAAGAGGAGGGAGGTTGTTGGAGACTGGGCTAGAGTAAGGCCACGCAGGGCGAAGGCTGGGGAGAGTGGCGAGATCGCCACACACACAGAGTACGGATAGGGCACCGTCAGCCAGCGGTGACCGACCCCGGAGAAGCGGGGAGCAGCGGTGAGGCTGCAGCGAGGGCAGCTGGGAGGCTGCACGAAGAGAACAGCAGCGGGATTGCTTCGGAGAAGAGAGAGCAGCGGTGGGGCTGCCGCGAGGGCAGCTGGAGAGGCTGCACAAGGAGATTAGCAGTGAGGCTGCTAAGGGAAAGAGAAGAGCCGTGTGGGAAAAGTATACGAACCCGAATAAAGGACACCAAGCCAGATGCCGTGGTCGAGTCCTTTATTACACTGGTGTCTGAAGTGTAACGGCATGGGAAAACAACTAAGAAAAAAGAATATTCCGTCGCCAGCATCTGCTTCATCGTCCGACGACGACGACCTTCCTCCAACGGGGGACCTGACTACGATGGAGGAGGAGATCCGTGCTGGAACGAGCGCGGAGCCGGGGGTCCAAGATGTCGCCGCGTCGGCGGACCCGTCTGCACCAAATGCCGCGGATCTACGATGGGGACAGATGGCGGAGCAGCTTGAAACACTGAAAAACGTACTGGCGCAGTTGTGTGAGCTCGTCACGCCGAGGACGGCGTCGGGGAAAGCCGAGGGTGGTCCGCAGGTCGCCGCTCTGCCTTCGCTGTCGACGCCATCGGCCACGCGGCACGAAGACGCCATCTTGGGCGTGGCAGGCGAAGGAAGGCGGGAAGCCGCCATTTTGCGCTCTCCGCGGCGGGAGGCCGCCATCTTGACCACGCCACGATGCGACGCCATGTTGAACATGCCACCAGATGAGTCATCGGCTGAAGACGGCGCGCCAAGGAGTCGCAGTCGGCATCTTACAACTGTTAAAGAATTCTCCATCGGCGGCGATTGGAGTGCTTTCGCCTGCAGATTTTTAGCGGCGGTACGCTCTGCAAGGTGGACTGACGCTGAGGCATTGGAAGTTCTGCCGACTCTTCTCGATGACGAGTCGGTCAGATTCTTTCGCTCTATAAAGGCCGCGAAGAAGAAAACATTGAGAGGAGTGTTCGACGAAATGGCAGATGCTTACGAGCCGCCAGATGATGCTCATCGCCGGTTCGTTCAACGACAGCGAGCACCCGAGGAATCGCCGGTGGCATATAGGGGTGCGGTACTGGAGCTGGCTATGGCCGCTTACCCGGAGACGGAGCCTGACCTGCTGGAACCTCTCATCTTGGGTAAGATGCTCGAGCTGTCCCGGGATCTGGGCATTCCTATGCCGGTGTGTGGCCATGAAAAGCTGACATCCCGGGCTGCGGCTAAATGTCTGGATGCCCAGTTTAACCTGCGCTGGTGGAAACAAGTCACGGCGTGGACGGGGGGGCCCATCGTCGCAGGAGGAGCCGCGGGTTGGGATCCCACAAAGGCGGTGTATGTGCCTGACGAGAGGGGCCCGCAGGAGCTGTCAGCCGCCTCTGCTCCGTGGCCGGTCCGCAGTGGGCCGCGGGCTGCGCCGCCGATGCGGCCGCGTCGGGACGGGGTGCCCGCGGCGCGGCGCAATGACGTCGACTGCTTCCGCTGCGGGCGTAAGGGCCATTACGCCAGGGACTGCTGGGCCCGCATCCCAGGTCCGCCCCAGCAGGAGGCCTCGACAGCGGACGCACCACGGAAGGATTCTTCAGCATAGGCAAGTTGGTGCGTACCAGACACCCGGCAAGGCTTGACACCTCACTCATCACCGTTGTCATGCGATCCGGGTGTTGTTAATAACGGGAGGCCATTGACTGGTCCATGTCGCTCGGTAACGCAGTGGCGTAAGTTGGCTCGGCGGGTTGTTGCGGCCGCTACCGGTTCGTCCACTGTACCTGGGTCAATACAAGGGGTGGACGTACGTATTTTGGTTGATTCCGGAGCGTCCACGACCATTATATCGGATGTAACATTCCATCTGTTGAACATCCCACCAGCGGCCGTGAGTCCGGCTTACGCTTCCTGCATCGCTGCAAACGGGGGTAGCATGGGCATTGTGGGCCAGGTGGACGCTAAAATATCTATCGGGGGAGTGTCGGCCTCGGGAATCGTGTTAATTTCGAGGTCCCTTGCGGTCCCTTGTTTGTTGGGAACGGATTTTCTGGCCAAGATGCCCATTCTAATTAGAATTAATGAAAACTGCATTGAATTACCGGAGGGGCGTAAAATTACATTTCTGCCGTCGCCCTGGGGGCGACCTGCTCCTGTCGCCCAGGTGCAGGCGCTGTCCGAAGTATCTGTTGATATTCCACCAGGCTCACAGATGCTCATTCCCTTGCGATATCGGAAGCCTGTGCCTGGTCGTCAAGGAGCTATTGGGGTTTTGTTGTCGCCGTCCGCCACCATCACGGGCGGATCGGCGCTCGTTGGGGCGCAAACTATTGTCCGGCCGGACCAGCAGCCATTTTTGCAAGTGCTTAACGCAAGTACCGAAAGTGTGTGTGTACCGGCTGGTACGGTTGTGGCACATGCCACTACTGCGTTTACGGCTCATGATCATCTGGCCAGCCAGGTTATGGTTGGTGGTGTTTCAGGCCCTGAGGCTGCAGATGATCGCTGGATCGCCGAATTGTGTGGGGAGAATTCTGCCCTTTCCGGGGAACAACGTTGTGCGATTCGTAAATTATTATTGAGTTATTCTGATGTGTTTAGCTCCGACGATTTGGACTTGGGACGCACCTCGTTGCTTTACCATCATATTGACACAGGGGACGCTGCCCCTATTCGGTTGAACTCGCATCGGATGAGTCCGGCTGAGCGAGAGCACGTTCGTGGGGCAGTGGATGACATGTTGGCTGCGGACTGTTGTTTTGGTTAAGAAAAAAGACGGCAAATTGCGATTTTGTGTAGATTTCCGCAAATTAAATAAAGTGTCGGTGGCAGATGCGTACCCCCTGCCGCGTATGGACGACTCTCTCGATGCCTTGTCGGGGGCTAAGTTCTTTTCAACGCTGGATCTCTCTTCGGGCTTCTGGCAGCTTCCCCTTGACGAGTCCTCGCGGGAGAAGACTGCTTTCCGTACGCCGCAGGGGTTATTCCAATTTAACTGTCTTCCGATGGGGTTGAATGCGGCCCCTGCCACTTTTCAAAGGTTGATGGAGTTGGTATTAACGGGGTTGCAGTGGGAGACATGTCTGATATATTTAGACGATATTATCGTCTTCAGCCGCACATTTGACGAGCATTTACTGCGGTTGGAGGCTGTGTTCACCAGGATGCGTTCCGCTAATTTGAAATTTAAGCCTAAGAAATGTCACCTACTGCAACACTCCGTGCGTTACTTGGGGCACATCGTTAGTGCGGACGGGGTGGCCACAGATCCGGAAAAAACAGCGTGCGTCCGTGACTGGCCAACCCCGGCCACGGTGGGGGATGTGCGTCGGTTTTTGGGGTTTGCCTCATATTATCGGAGGTTTGTTCCGAATTTTGCGACGATCGCGAGGCCCTTGCACCTCCTTACGGGTAAAGGTCACAAATTTGCTTGGGGACCGCCAGAAGAAGTGGCATTTCTGGGCCTGCGCGATCTATTGGCTACGGCGCCGACGTTGGATTATCCAGATTTTGAACATCCTTTCATTCTGGATACGGACGCGAGCGACACGGGCATTGGGGCGGTGTTGTCTCAGTCCAAAGGTGGTGTGGAACGCGTGGTGGCGTACGGTAGCCGGGTTTTGTCTCCCGCGGAAACCCGCTACTGCGTCACTCGCAGGGAACTGTTGGCTATTGTTTTTTTTCTCCACCAATTTCGACCGTATCTGTACGGCCGTTCGTTTATTGTACGCACGGATCATGTGGCCTTGCAGTATGCTCTTAAGATGGACCAGCCATCCGGCCAGCTGGCGCGGTGGTTGGACACGCTGCAAGAATTTTCCTTCCAAATTCACCATTGGAAGGGGGTGCGTCACGCCAATGCGGACACGCTTTCCAGGCTGCCACAGCGATCCCCTTGTGCGTGCGCGTCTGGAACGCATAGATGTGGGCCGATTCAGCACCCCCCTCAGCCTGTCGCGCTGGCGGTCGAAGTGCCTGAAGCTCCGAATGAGCCGGGGCCGGCTGATGGGGGACCGGCTGATGGGATTTTGCATCTCCCGAGGTCTGTGTGGATTCGGGAACAAATGTTGGACAATTCATTGGTGACTTTACGTAAGCGGCCTGTGAAGGAGGGTGGGGGACCGGGTACGGGGGGTGTGCCGGAAACCGCTCTCCGTGATGGTCTGCTGATGTGGAGGGAAGGGATACAGGAACGCTGGCGTCTGGTTGTACCGGCATCTTTGCGGTACGAATTGATTAGGACTCTGCATTGCGACACGCTTTTACATCTGGGGGTGCAGAAGACCCTATTGACGCTGCAGCGGGATTACTATTGGCACGGCATGACGACAGATGTCGTCGGTCACGTTCGCGCGTGTCCCGATTGTGCTCGCCGGAAGCCACCTAAACATCCATATGTGCCGCCGATACAGTCTATTCAGGTGTCTCGAGTTAATGAATTGGTGGCGTTAGATATTTTGGGACCCTTTCCGCCATCCGCTAAGGGAAATAAATATTTGCTAGTTGGCGTAGAGTACCTCTCCCACTGGCCGATGGCCTGGCCCTTGCCCGACCAGTCAGCGGCGTCCATTACAGACGCTTTTCTATTTGGGTACGTTATGGACAAGGAGGCGCCGGAGAGGCTCCTCACGGATCAGGGCCGAAATTTTTCTTCTAAATTGTGAGTGAAAAACAATCAGATTGGGATTTGCATATCCCTGGCGTACTTTCGGCGTACCGGATGACGCCGCATGCGGCTACAGGATATTCGCCGTTTTTTCTTATGTACGGTCGTGAAAACGTGCCGCCGATTAATGTGCAGTTGGGAACTGGAGTGAGGGGACCTGTTAAGCCTCTTCCTGATTATATTCAGGACACCGTTCGCTGTGTTACTGTGGCGCGGGAAGGGGCCCGCATGGCTACGGCCAAAGCCCAGGCCCGGAACGAGCGGTGTGCTCGACGCTCTAAGGGGGAGTGCCCCTGGAAAGTGGGGGACCTGGCCTGGCTCCATTGCCCACAAGTGCGGCCAGGTACCTCTCCTAAATTACATAAACCTTGGCAAGGGCCGGTTCGCCTCATCGAGGTTCCCAACCCACAGTCGGCGCGTGTTCGGTTTGGATCCCGGCGTTGGTTCGTTCACACATCTCGCTTGAAACCATACGTGGCCCCTCGACCTGATGCGTCATCTCCTGATGTTGCCTTGCCAGGGTCTGTTGCTGCCGACTCGCCCTTGCCTGTGCCTGTTGACCTTGCAAGAGCGCCTGTCGTGCCTTTTACAGACAAGCCGGCCGTGACGCCGCAGGACAGAGGAGGCTCTGCTCGGGGTGTGCCTACTACGGCTGCGAAAACTCTGAGACCCGCAGCCCTTCCGACCCCGCCGCAGACGCGATCGCGGGACACCTCTGACGCTGGGCCTTCGGGAATACAGGACCGGGATGTTGGCGGGCCTCCAATAGCGACAGATGAACTTTGTCTTGTCGCTCCTAAAACCCCGTCACGTTCCCGCTCGGCGGGTGGGCCGCCGACCGTCCGGGACGGGCCGGCGACCCGCATCCGCTCAAAATCCCTCATATTTCGTTGAATGTTGTGTTGTGTTCTTGGTTTTACTGTTATATTATTGTATGCTTTGTGTCCTTTAACGTGTTCGGTCGTGTTCGCTCGCATTACTTGTTGGAGTTGTTGTTCAGCCGAGGTCGGCTGGATTTTCTCTACGGGGGAGGGTGGTGTAATGCGGGCGTTAACGACCTTCCGGATGTGACGTCATGGGGGGAGGAGTTACGTCACGTGGGGGAGAGGGTTCAGGTCTAAAAGGGGAGAAACCGAAAGAGGAGGGAGGTTGTTGGAGACTGGGCTAGAGTAAGGCCACGCAGGGCGAAGGCTGGGGAGAGTGGCGAGATCGCCACACACACAGAGTACGGATAGGGCACCGTCGGCCAGCGGTGACCGACCCCGGAGAAGCGGGGAGTAGCGGTGAGGCTGCAGCGAGGGCAGCTGGGAGGCTGCACGAAGAGAACAGCAGCGGGACTGCTTCGGAGAAGAGAGAGCAGCGGTGGGGCTGCCGCGAGGGCAGCTGGAGAGGCTGCACGAGGAGATTAGCAGTGAGGCTGCTAAGGGAAAGAGAAGAGCCGTGTGGGAAAAATATACGAACCCGAATAAAGGACACCAAGCCAGATACCGTGGTCGAGTCCTTTATTACACATGTGTGTACGAATGTTGAACTTCTTTCGCACCATACGTAGCCAACCATGCTAATCGCCGGTGCTTCAGACCTCAACGAGTCTGACATGTGACAATATACTCGACGCCACATGGCCAAAACTATTGCGACTATTAATGAGAAATGAGATTAGAGTAATGTTGTCTCATCAACACCATCAGTGTCCGCTGTCTAAACACATTCCTGCAGAGGGAGCTGGTATGAACGTTGGGTTGCTCGGTCAATGGCCAGGGTCAATGGCGGCGTGGTGTATTCCGCAAATATGCCCGACTGTGAGGGCGGGCACAAGCCGGCGTGAGTAGGTTAAACGTTGAGTTTTATAAGGGCACCACGGGGTGACCAGCCCCTCCCCACCCAGCCCCTTCCCACCCTCCCCACCCAGCCCCTCCCCACCCTCCCCACCCAGCCCAGCCCCTCCCCACCCTCCCCACCCAGCCCCTCCCCACCCTCCCCTCCCCACCCAGCCCCACCCTCCCCACCCAGCCCCTCCCCACCCCACCCTCCCCTCCCCACCCAGCCCCTCCCTCCCCACCCAGCCCCTCCCTGCATAACGGACGGACACAATAATCCCCTGTGGGCTGGTGTAACCAAGAGGTTCCTACCAGTATAAGCCCTGCATAGACACACAGCATATATAAAGGACGCTGTCGTGGTGTGATGGGTACCAAACTGGCCTTGCAACCCAGAGGTCACCAGTTAGTTGCCATCTTCATACTCTTTGGTTCTTTCAGTAAAGTCACGTAGGTATAAAATAAATTAAATAAAAAAATAATTTACTTTAAATCACGATTGCATTTATTTTCTACCTACGTGACTTTACCGAAAGAACCAACGAGTATGGATTCCTGCAGTCACGAAAGCTTCAAATCAATATCTTCCAAGGTGTTTGGCCGGCGTGGAGGAGGAGGTCAAAGTACCCTCCGGAGCGATACTCTCTCGAGCTGTCTGAAAAGAATGCTGACAGGGGGCCCATAGGGAAACATTGCGTCGCTGGTCGGTGTGCTGTGAGAGGGAATTCTGGTGATGCCTGCACACCTTCAATTCAGCCGACTCAGGCATGACCCCGATGTTGGCAATGACGTGGCTCCAGTAGCTCGGAGAACATAGTGCTGGGCTGGCGCCACTGAGATCCAGCGTTCTCAAATGTCTTGAGATGCAGTTGTATTCAGATGCGATTATAATTCTAAATTGTATCTTAAATTTAGTGAAGCAATTGTCTCAAACAAGTCTCGAATGACAGTTTAAAACCCTTAGTTACAATCGTTATTTGAAAAGAACCATCGAGGACCACAGTTACATTTGGATTTGCACTGTTTGGCTAAATTCCAGCTATCAGAATCAATAATATTGGTTTGACTGTAGTGTAACGACCATGACCCTCTGGAGCAGGGCGAGTAGGGATGTTCTGCCTCCTAGTGTGGATGAGATGTCTCTTGAAGATATAAGAGATGCGTTTGTACGATATTTTTTCAGCGTGGAGGATGCACTTTTTATATTCTTGGTTCTTTCGGTAAAGTCACGTAGAAGGGAAATAATAAAATAATAGAAATATAAAACAATTAAATTCTCATGACGTTTCGACTGCAACACAAGCAATCAACAGCAAGAAAAAAACGCCACTTTTTTCAAATTTTCTTATTATTTTAGTAGTTCCCTTTTACGTGACTTTACCGAAAGAACCAAGAATATGAATCCCTGCAGTCACGAAAGCTTTAAATCAAAAGATGCACTTTTTGTTAAAAGTTCTGAATAGATGTTTCCATCTCATGCTATGACGCCTGTTGTATGTGTTGGGTTATGAAATTTTTATGAAAATATTAAAAATTAATAATTTTCAGAAAAATGCGCAAATCGCATGTATTATGTTAATGCGTGTATTAATATGCATAAATTATGATAATGCGTGTGATTATATGCATCAATTATGATATCACGGAGATAATCGTAGTAATTTATGCGGATGCTTGCGATTATGTTAATGTGTGCAGTTGTGATAATTAAGCTTAGCTTCGTTTATCCAGTGTTATCAATCAGGATAACACGATTATCATCGATTAAACGTTTACTGATTATCTTAGTGTGTTTATGTTATTTTAGGTCTCCATTTTCATATCTCATCACAGGATACAGTTATCAAGAATAAGATAGTTTTGCATGGACTTGGAAAGAAGCACTCGAACAGTTGGTGTTAAGCAATTTTATTCTAACAAGCATGTGACATTCTATCATGCAGGTCAAACATGCGTCAATAATTCATGAGCAAGATTATGCAATTAACGAAAATGGATGACTAAAACACTTCTAACAATCGTAACCTCTACCTTTCCACCAGGCATCTCATTAGTTCCCCCATGTATCGATCACAATCGGCGACTGGCCGAGTTTGAAAACCAGCATGACACACTTCATATGGCGGTAATAAAAGCACTTATTGTATCCCAGAGGCGAAAGTCTATGTCAATAGATTCACCGGCAAGTATAAAATCATTTTAACGAAATGTTTGATATAATGGTGGGTGAGGGCGTGTGTGGTGGTGTGAGGGCGAATCTGGCTCTGTTTTAATTAATTCTTCGGCGAGACTCTGACAAAGAAACCGGTTTGACAAGATTTTCTCTGTGCTTCCTTGAGCCTGTGTGCGTGGAAGCCATACCACCCTGCTCGGAGATTTCCTCACAGCACGTGCGGATTGCAGACGCGACTTTCTCCGCGGGGAGTTGAGCGGCGGCGCTTGGCGGTCCTCGGTAGCTGACGGCGCGATAGCGCCTCTCTGCAGCTCTGATGGCGGCGCTCGTTCGGAAGACTTTGACTCTCTTTCTTCACTGCGGGATGACGAGTCGGTTTTGGTTGATGCTGGCATCAAACCCACGGCGCATTCAACGGCGCTGTCCTCCTCCTCCTCACAGCCGTTCAATCAGGCTTTCTCCACTGCTTTGCTCGCTTGGCGATCTCCGCCTTTCCTGCGGGTTGATCGCTGGTCGTCACTCTGACGAGGAGCGATGTTTCGTTCGTGACAGGGTGGACGTTGGCGTCTTTGTTGGCTTCACTCGCAGCTCGGCGACTCAGGGTAGCGATTCTTCTCAGGTGGTGCAGACCTCGGCTTGTTGCTGCACGTCGCTACCCCGCGAACCTCGTCATTCTGGATGACGAAAAACTTCTTCGTTGTCGGCGTTGAGATGAGATGGGGCCGACGCCCCGTGACAAGATGGGGCCCAGAGCCCCTGACGAGATGGTTTGAATGGATTTTTCCTCGGCTTATATCGGGAAATTCCACTCAGTTTTCCCGAGTTGTTCAAAGGCTGTCATAAAACCTTCCTGTGGGGGTGAAGTTGTGCGTCCGTGTGTGTCGTGTCCGTCCGTGTGTGTTTATTAGCTGTGTAATCATTCTGGAAGGAGGGGTGGGGGCCTCGCGACGGCGCCACCTCATTATCCATTAACCAGACCGACGGTCCGCGTTCGCATCGAGTTATATATATAAAAAAAATATTCTAATCCATGTTTTTGTTTCTGAATATTATTTGTCGCGAAAACCTACGCGTTAAGCGAGCTTAATTATTCCCTCCCTTGCTCGGGGATCATATCTTTTGTCTCACACAGCTTAAGTTGTTTTGGTTTGGAAGTTGAAATGCGACTTATTTGTTGCTTGGTTCCATTGTGACTTGATTGCGAGCGACCCTGATTATGCCGTAACTGTGTTCACAGTGTTTCATCATGGCCCGATCTCTCCATAAAAATGTTATTTGCTCGCGTGTGCAATTTTTGCTGTCCATGTTGCGGGGAGACAAAGATGGTTGTTTCCACGGTGGAAGCACCCGGCGCATGCGCTTATTTATTTATCTTCGGAGGCATGTGTTCCAACCTTTATTGGGGCACTCCTGGCCCCTGGTGTGTGGGTGTGGAGATCCTCTTCGGGAAAACAAAGACGGCCGTGTTGCGTTTGGTTAATTATGAGAGATTTCTCCGCCCTTAGCTCCTCTAGGAGATCCACTTTAATTCCGTACTTATTATTTGACTTCTTGTGATTATTTAATCTGATATCCCGGCTAGGAATTTTTGTTTTGGAGCGACCCAAGCCATTATTATTCTTTGATGCTTCGGCCCGGCCGCGTAGAAACTACCAAGTGTACATAATGTCCGTATGGAATTAATACATGAAGATTCAAACCCATCTGTGTTTTTTTTTTGTTGTCGATGCTATTTCCTTTATAAAAAATATAATTATCTCTTCCTCCGTGGTGCCTGGTTTTGTAAGAAAATGTAACGAAAGGATGTCATTCTAACCCTCCGCCTGCCATTCCCCCCTCCCTTGTTCCTCTTGTGTGAAATTAGGGGAGTTTTTATGACCTTTATTTCCCTCTTTCATGCCCTCTAGTCTTTTGAGGTGAGGTATGCGCATCTGTGGAAGTGTGGGGGCATGTCCGTTCCCATGTTGCCGCGTGTCTATTTTAAAAAACGATATTATATATGTTGGCAGAATAATTCTTAAAAAAAAATTATATAAAAATATATAAAAAGGGGGTATATACACAACAGTCCGCCCTTTTGAAAATTATCAGGGGTCGATTTGGCCACTGGCGAATTTTCAAACAAAGTAATGCCCCCTTTTTCGTCATGAATCCCATCAGCCACCCTTACTCTCGGCGGTTATTTCTTACGACGCGCGTGCACGTATTACGATCTTAACCTGGTTACATTTGAAATAAGCAAAGAAAATAAACAACACGTTAAACATCGATAGTGCGTTACATCGGTTCTCATCCATCATAACTACGGCGAATATTCATTTTTGTTTTTGTTAAATCCTGGGAAACGCTAGGTAGCGGTTTCGGGCCCATTTCTTACGACGCGCGTGCACGTATTACGATCTTGATATGGTTACATTTGAATTGAGCAAAGAAAATTAAACAAACGTTAAACATTGATATTGCGTTACATCGGTTCTCATACATCATAACTCCGACGAATATTCATTTTTGTTTTTGCTTAACATGGTTACATTTGAATTAAGCAAAGAAAATAACAACACGTTAAACATCGATATCACCAGTTACATCGGTTCTCATACATCATAACTCCGACGAATATTCATTTTTGTTTTTGTTAAATCCTGGGAAACGCTAGGTAGTGGTTTCGAACGCATTTATGCGTTACCTTCCTCATGTTGCCTGGTTTACCACTTATCACTTTGATAATTCGATCACGGTTTTCGGGTTTGTTTTTGTAGTTTCCTCTCTCACTCTCTCGCGTCGTGGGAGTGTGTGGTGAAAAATTGTGCTGCACATAACCAGAATTCGCGCACACGACCAACTTTGACACTTGGTTCGTGGCATTCGCTCTCTCTGCGATTACATGCACATTTGCCGAGTCAGTGTGTCGATTTAATTCTGTGCCTCGTAATGTTGCCCTCTTTGTTTTTACGAGTGTGTTAGATTCCAACACCATTCCCGATATGTCATGAACATTTGTCTCCATTTTAGCACTCCAGTCCGCATAAATTTTGGTTTCCCTTGGATATTTTTCATTCAAAGGCTCACGCCTGCGCTCCTCAGGGCGTGTCTCTGTGTTCTCTCTTTGTCTCTGCTGTCTGTTATCTACTGTCCGATCACACTTCAATTCAGCCCTGTCCTTGCATTCGATTTGCGCGTCATTTACGGGAGCACTGTCCGCGTTTCTTACCGCATCGTATGCATTTGATGTTTCCCGGTCGTGGTGGTATTTGCCCGCCCTGTCACTTGCAGCCTGCTTGTATTTCCCAATGAGGCCAGGGTTTAACAAAACTTCAGCGTGCGTGGCGCGTATGGGCTGCTCGCTCTCAATCACTGTGGGTGGTTCATCACGTATTTGGACCGCATTCTGTGTTATTCCTCTATTCCCTCCTGGTATAGCCGGTGGAGGAATTGTTCGGAATTGGACCGATTGTGTTTGACCTCCCTTCCTGCGATTTTCCTGAATGTTCGCATCCATACCTCCGCAGTCTGTGTACCACCTTCCCGCTAGATGGTTATCTTGTCATCTTTGTGTGTAATTTGAACCTTGCGTGTGTCGTGGCATGGGGTGTTGATATGGTTCTGCTCTGAACCTCTCCCTCCTACGATTCTCGTACATTTTTGGCCCAGTGTTTTTCCCATTTGGGTGCCAAATTTTTCCTGGATTGTTACTTCGCCATCTTTGTGCGTAATTTTGACCTTGCGTATGTCGTGGCATGGGGTGTTGATATGATTCTGCCCTTGGTCTCCACATTCTGCGATTCTCCTGAATGTTCGCCTCCGTACCTCCGCAGTCTGTGTACCACCTTCTCGCTAGATGGTTATCTCGCCATCTTTGTGAGTAATTTTGACCTTGCGTGTGTCGTGGCATGGGGTGTTGATATGGTTCTGCTCTGAACCTCCCCCTGCGATTCTCCTGAATGTTCGCCTTTGTGCCGCTCTCATTCTCGTGCCCCCCTCTCTCTGGGTTATTTTGCCATGTGTGCGTGCGTCTTTGCTCCTCCCTGCATTGTGGGACTGCTCGGTGATTTTTATTCCTCTCTGAGAGGCTGGGTTCCTTATCCCTCTCCCTGTATTCTGGATCCGAATTATGATTGTTAGCTCTATATAACCATGCCATGTACGCCTTGCTCTCTATGCGGCGTAAGGATGCGGTTTCTGGATTCAAAACCATTCTCACCCTTTCTGTAATCTCTGGGCTCAAGGATTAAAAAAACATAATTTTGAACATTGTATCTCTTTCGTGGTATTGATTCACATCGCCTGCGTAATACGCTCTTTTAAATTGTAAAAGGTAGTCACGTGGGTCTTGGTCCATGCCCTGGGTCATCGATTTTACCGCATAAAACCCCTCAGTGAGTGTCGAATATTCTCCAAACTTCCGAATCACTGCCAGGCTCAGTTGTTTAAAATCATTTCTAACCTTGTGTGGTAGTGACTTTACCCATGGTATAGATTCTCTATGTAAGCTTCGTTTCAACAAACTCGCTTTTTCATCCCGTCTCCTCAGCCCTCTAATAATTGCCTCCTCTTCTACTATTGCGATATGTGTGTATATATCCATGGACTTATTGTGGGGGTCAAAATCGGGAATTCTGACTAGAGCCTTGTCCATCAATTTAAGGGTTTTACTGGTGAATAGGTATTCCGAAAGTTGATTGCCGACAACGTCATCATCAAACAAGTTATCATCAGGCAATCTGTCACTTTGGTCTGTGCTGTGTCGGGCGTGTTTCAGCGGCGTGCATTTTTTGTGTGAGCGCTCAGTGCTGTGTCGCTCGTGTTGCCATTTCCCTTCAGTTTTTGCCTCTGCCCTTAGTGGAGCATGTCCTGTCGACTTTACTTTAACATTTTGCCTCCCTCTATCTGTGAAGTTGTCAGTCTCACATGTTTTTGTTTGCATATGTATCTCTCCATCCCTTCTCTCGAATTGTGAGGGTTTCCCTTTGTCAAGGATTTTTTGTTCGATATCCATAATTTTTGTGCGATCAGTCCCTGGACTCTGTCCACGTACCCAAGAGTGTGATTTACTGTTACTTCCATATTTATTCTGTGGATCAACGTCTGTGAGTTTCGCTGGTGTCGCGAACACTGATTTCTCCTCCCTTACGATGGTGTGAGGACATTTTTCCTCGTTTATTAGAGACGATTTCTCTCCTGTTTCCTTTCCGAATTTTTCCTCATTCCACAATCCCTGTCTGTATGCCTGAGTGGGAAGGCATGAGTCCTGTCCTGCCTTCTCTGCAGTTTTTGCATCGTGTTCGCTTTCGTTACATTTTATCCAGTCAATTAGTTTCCCCCGATGTGTGTTCGTGTTATCGATACAGCTCCCTTCCCATATGTCTCTCTGACTGTACTGCTTTGTAACAGGTCGATCGGTACGTTTTAATACGAGTTCCCAGTATCCCGTAATCCATTCAAATATTATTCTTAATCCTAGCATCTCAAGTGTGGCGGGAGTTACTTTGACATTTCCTTTCAGAGTGCATATAAAACAATTATCTCACAGAGTGTAGTCAATTTGACTCGAGCTATTCTGTTATTTCCGATTCAGTGTGCGTACCTCTAACACCATTTATCACAGGATGCAATTGGTTCGATATGATATTATCTTAATTCCACTGTCTCTGTTTCAACCTGCTATTCTGGGTTTTAACCTTAGAGGGCGTTTTTTTTGTTTTACGCCCGTTTACAATCACCATGCAATGTTCGATCCCGATATTCTGGTTAACACGTAGTGATTCATTCCATCATCCATGCAAAACACTGTCTGCGAGAGATCCCGGACGAGTCCCCATTATGTTGTATGTGTTGGGTTATGAAATTTTGATGAAAATATTAAAAATTTATAATTTTCCGAAAAATGCGCAAATCGCATGTATTATGTTAATGCGTGTATTAATATGCATGAATTATGATAATGCGTGTAACTATATGCATAAATTATGATAATCACGGAGATAATCGTAGTAATTTATGCGGATGCTTGCGATTATGTTAATGTGTGCAGTTGTGATAATTAATTGTTATCAATCAGGATAACACGATTATCATCAATTAAACGTTTACTGATTATCTTAGTGTGTTTATGTTATTTTAGGTCTCCATTTTCATATCTCATCACAGGATACAGTTATCAAGAATAAGATAGTTTTGCATGGACTTGGAAAGAAGCACTCGAACAGTTGGTGTTAAGCAATTTTATTCTAACAAGCATGTGACATTCTATCATGCAGGTCAAACATGCGTCAATAATTCATGAGCAAGATTATGCAATTAACGAAAATGGATGACTAAAACACTTCTAACAATCGTAACCTCTACCTTTCCACCAGGCATCTCATTAGTTCCCCCATGTATCGATCACAATCGGCGACTGGCCGAGTTTGAAAACCAGCATGACACACTTCATATGGCGGTAATAAAAGCACTTATTGTATCCCAGAGGCGAAAGTCTATGTCAATAGATTCATCGGCAAGTATAAAATCCTTTTAACGGAATGTTTGATATAATGGTGGGTGAGGGCGTGTGTGGTGGTGTGAGGGCGAATCTGGCTCTGTTTTAATTAATTCTTTGGCGAGACTCTGACAAAGAAACCGGTTTGACAAGATTTTCTCTGTGCTTCCTTGAGCCTGTGTGCGTGGAAGCCATACCACCCTGCTCGGAGATTTCCTCACAGCCCGTGCGGATTGCAGACGCAACTTTCTCCGCGGGGAGTTGAGCAGCGGCGCTTGGCGGTCCTCGGTAGCTGACGGCGCGATAGCGCCTCTCTGCAGCTCTGACGGCGGCGCTCGTTCGGAAGACTTTGACTCTCTTTCTTCACTGCGGGATGACGAGTCGGTTTTGGTTGATGCTGGCATCAAACCCACGGCGCATTCAACGGCGCTGTCCTCCTCCTCACAGCCGTTCAATCAGGCTTTCTCCACTGCTTTGCTCGCTTGGCGATCTCCGCCTTTCCTGCGGGTTGATCGCTGGTCGTCACTCTGACGAGGAGCGATGTTTCGTTCGTGGCAGGGTGGACGTTGGCGTCTTTGTTGGCTTCACTCGCAGCTCGGCGACTCAGGGTAGCGATTCTTCTCAGGTGGTGCAGACCTCGGCTTGTTGCTGCACGTCGCTACCCCGCGAACCTCGTCATTCTGGATGACGAAAAACTTCTTCGTTGTCGGCGTTGAGATGAGATGGGGCCGACGCCCCGTGACGAGATGGGGCCCAGAGCCCCTGACGAGATGGTTTGAATGGATTTTTCCTCGGCTTATATCGGGAAATTCCACTCAGTTTTCCCGAGTTGTTCAAAGGCTGTCATAAAACCTTCCTGTGGGGGTGAAGTTGTGCGTCCGTGTGTGTCGTGTCCGTCCGTGTGTGTTTATTAGCTGTGTAATCATTCTGGAAGGAGGGGTGGGGGCCTCGCGACGGCGCCACCTCATTATCCATTAACCAGACCGACGGTCCGCGTTCGCATCGAGTTATATATATAAAAAAAATATTCTAATCCATGTTTTTGTTTCTGAATAATATTTGTCGCGAAAACCTACGCGTTAAGCGAGCTTAATTATTCCCTCCCTTGCTCGGGGATCATATCTTTTGTCTCACACAGCTTAAGTTGTTTTGGTTTGGAAGTTGAAATGCGACTTATTTGTTGCTTGGTTCCATTGTGACTTGATTGCGAGCGACCCTGATTATGCCGTAACTGTGTTCACAGTGTTTCATCATGGCCCGATCTCTCCATAAAAATGTTATTTGCTCGCGTGTGCAATTTTTGATGTTCGTGTTGCGGGGAGACAAAGACGGTTGTTTCCACGGTGGAAGCACCCGGCGCATGCGCTTATTTATTTATCTTCGGAGGCATATGTTCCAACCTTTATTGGGGCACTCCTGGCCCCTGGTGTGTGGGTGTGGAGATCCTCTTCGGGAAAACAAAGACGGCCGTGTTGCGTTTGGTTAATTATGAGAGACTTCTCCGCCCTTAGCTCCTCTAGGAGATCCACTTTAATTCCGTACTTATTATTTGACTTCTTGTGATTATTTAATCTGATATCCCAGCTAGGAATTTTTGTTTTGGAGCGACCCAAGCCATAATTATTCTTTGATGCTTCGGCCTGGCCGCGTAGAAACTACCAAGTGTACATAATGTCCGTATGGAATTAATACATGAGGATTCAAACCCGTCTGTGTTTTTTTTTGTTGTCGATGCTATTTCCTTTGTTAAGAATATAATTATCTCTTCCTCCGTGGTGCCTGGTTTTGTAAGAAAATGTAACTAAAGGATGTCATTCTAACCCTCCGCCTGCCATTCCCCCCTCCCTTGTTCCTCTTGTGTGAAATTAGGGGAGTTTTTATGACCTTTATTGCCCTCTTTCATGCCCTCTAGTCTTTTGAGGTGAGGTATGCGCATCTGTGGAAGTGTGGGGGCGTGTCCGTTCCCACGTTGCCGCGTGTCTATTAAAAAAACGATATTATATATGTTGGCAGAATAATTCTTAAAAAAAAAAATATTAAAAAAAATAAAAGGGGGTATATACACAACACGCCCATAGTCCGCTGAGGATTAAATGTTTGAAAACAGATTTTAAGAAATAAACAAACTGGAAGCAAGTTCACGAATAAAGCCTCCCTTAAGTTAGAGATTCAACCGTAGAAAGATATGTGTAGTGGACACGTGCAAATTGTACACACAAATCCATGACTGCACTCCATCACTTGCGTTCTAACGCACGTGCGTGTTGATCAAAGTGGTATGCAGCATTAGCCCTGCTTTCCTTCCAAATGAGTCCCACATTTGTTACCAGAATTCGCAGCTGATTTCCCCATCTTTACCAAAACGCTTACAGCGATAAAGAAGAGCAGAGGGCCAAGGACAACACAACCGTTTGAAACCCCACAGAAAGAGGATTCCGAGAAAAAGATAACGCCCTGGGAACAGAATCGTGATGATTGTGAAGGGAGATATGTTTGTGAGAGGTTAAACGAAAGTAACCAGTTGTTATTTTTTCGATAAGAGTAAAGTTTGGAGATGGGGGCAGAAATTCGTAGCAAAGTTGGAGCCAATTGGTGTTGTTTGTTGAGGAAGTATCACAGTAGCTTTGAGGCATTGCAGCAGACAGATGAAGGCATTGAAAAAGCCTGCATTCCATCGCATGAGGTCTAAGAAGCTTAAGCAGGTGCTGAACCTGTATAGTGCTTGTATGGCCAACGACGATGCACAACAGCTGTCAGAGCTCAGAATCAGAATATGCATTTATACCGGAGGGCGAAATCCGATGAGCTATGAGGCTCTTTGCACATGGCGGGTAAGAACGTTACAACAAATAACATAAAAATACGATAGTAGTGAAAAGTACAAGGTAACCACATCACTTACGTGATAGGCCGGGGAGTTGAGCCTTATAAAATACATTGTTGTACTGTACTTCAATGTTCCCACGCTTACGCTCCCTGCCTTCACCAACCCGCACTGACGCAGTGCGGTGAAACATGGTCAAAAATCCTCCGTGACCCGCATGGCGTGGTGAGGTGCCCTCATCCCACAGTAATGTAGGGGACCAGGGTCGGGGTAGGAAGCGAGGGATGCGTGTGAGGTGAAAAAACGATCGCAGTCAGAGGCGCCACCATGGGTGGTGTTGGCAGCGTCATGCGACACATAGGTGCCCAGTTGGCCACAAAGGGGGCCCAGAATTAACAGACACGCAAGAAGGAAATGTTAAAAAAATTATTCAAATGGTTTTTAATTCATAACAAAAAATGACCTGCAGTCTACCATGGACCAAACCCGATTAACGCATCTCCCCCCGTTGCGGAAATCCTAGACCTTTACATATGTTTCTTATTAATACTGTCACTGTGAGACTGTCTTCCTCTAAACCCAGTATACTGTGAAGCTAAAATAATATTTAGTTATAGCTAAAATATTATTGTATACGGGTTAAAAACATCCATCGCTATTTCAGTCAAAGTGAATCGGGAGACAGGAGAAGGCCCCACAGTCGACATCTGGCATAGGGCCCCCATTGAAATACAGCCGACTCTCGATTATCCGGGTGCGGTTTATCTGATTTGCAGATTAGCTGTGTACATGAGATTTTGACATAAATTAATAACTCGTGGATTTTTCCTTCAATCCAAATTTGTTCGTTCGTTTCCTTCTCAGTCCGCCTGCTCTGGTGAGGGTCGCGGCAGCTGCATGTTGAGTAGGGCGGTCCAGACTTCCCTTTCCCTGGCGAAAGACTCGAGCACGACTACACCATACACTACTATACACGACACCATACACGACTATACACTACTACACACAGACTCTAGCTCTTCCTGGGGAATTCCCAGGCGTTCCCAAGCCAGCCGAGCGACATCGTCCTGCCAGTGTGTCCTGGATCGGCCCCAGGGTCTTAAGCCCAACTTAATATTCTAAAAACAGTTAATACAGTACATTGTTTTTCTTGCAAATGTTTATTGCTAGTCTCGTTCTTAAACCGTACAAATATGTTGCTCCGGTTAATACGAAATCCACGTGATCTCCTCTACAGTACAGTAGTTGCATATCTGTAAAACAATGGGCGGAGTTTGATTGATTTTGATTGGCGTGGCTCTGCCAACCACTTCATCGGCAGACTCTTCTCTGCGGGAACAGGAAGGTGTTATCACTGAGCACGTGCATTATCGATCGGTCGATTCTTTACTACAAATATTAGTTTTGTTCATTAACAAACTCAATTTTCTTAACTTAAAAATAACGTATACCTATAGTCGTGGGTTTTTGGCATAGAGATGCCCGGAAATAAAAACATTTTGGATTATCCGCGATTTTGAATTATCTGCGGTCATCCTCCCCATCATTAGCACGGATAATCGAGAGTCTACTGTAGATTGTTACGCCCATGATTACAGTCTTCAGTGTCCTGATGGCAACAGGGAACAACAACAATAGCCTCCAGCTGGCAAATATTTTAAGTGGCTGCCAATAAATTATTTTTTACGAAAAACCCAACGCGAAGTCAGCAAATTCCACAGTTTTGAGGAGATACAAATATCTACGGCGACAAAAGGAAATGAGGTACAGTATGTCTCTCAGGCCGGGCGTTTTTAGCAACGCCGATTTAACAAAACAAAAACTATATTTGAGAAATTCCGACCAGTATTAATGGTAAGACTTAATAAAAACAACATCTCAAACGTGTTACGTACGCGAATGTGGCGTTTCTCTTGTCAGGCTTTAAGTGCATCGTGTTGGCGCGGTGTGCCGCTCTGTTGCGGAAGTGTTTGCTCTGTTTTCGTTACAACACTGCAGGCGATGTCAATGGAACCGCACGGCGTTTTTCACAAAACATCAAGACAATTCATTTTCGAGAGAACCGTGGCCCATTATTGCAACGTCCTGAAATGCAATCACCACCATTGACGTGATGAATGACTGACAGTTCGTGACCACACCCTGCCGTGAAATAAACCTTTGTTATTCTTCAAATGGCAAGAGGCAATTCAAAACATTCACCTAGCGAGCGTGAGCGCTTGAATGTCCGTTGCACACCGATACCAGAGAACGACGCTTCGCACGGCCGTACGGCATTGTGTAAAAATTACACACGTCACCAACGCCATTTGAATAATTTCTGGACATTTAAAGCAAAAAGCACAGCGGCCCTATTCCTCCATTCTCACTTTGCTCATCCCTGTTTCCAACACAGGCAACCAGTCAAGATGTCCCCGCGGAGCGCTGCCGTTTTCCTCTGCGTCCTTGCGATGTTATCCCACGCCAGCCACTGCGCACCGACCACCCTGGGCATGCAGGTGAGACGGCCCTCGTGCTTGCGTCTTTCTTTGTAGCGGGCAGAATCACCCAGAGGGGGGTGTTTGTTTAATCATTCAGAACAAGTGGTAGGTTTTACTGATGTGTCGTTGAGATGGTTCGATCGCCCAAGAGATGACCGTCTGCCTTGGGCTCAAGCAGCATTGCGTTTAGTTGGTTGTCCTTCCCAGCACCTCTGATTAGCACGTTTGGCCAAGTACGGTGCAAAAAAAGTACAATATACATAATGAGTTATTTTTCCTGCTGCTGCAGGATATAGTTTTATATAAATAATACTTTCAGAACCCTTAAAGAGCAAGGCAATCCGCCGTTTTCCAGAATGGTCCTGGGAAGAATACATCACAAAACTACTTCAGGCGACCTCTTTCCCAAACTAAAAGGGCAGCAAATTTCAACCTGCTCTACCACGTAATAACGTTTCTCGGATGACAGTCAAATTGATACTTTTTTAATTATCAGGCCTGAATATTATCCAAATGAAGTGTAGAGGAACAAAATTGTATCTGTTGGGTTTTTTAACGCACAGGTAACTGGGCTGAGACCTTCAACTCCTGAACTTCAGAACCTTGGTTAATCATGGGCACCTGTCTGGATTGAAACCCAGGCTTTGTACCCGTGAAGGTGTAATTTTAGCAGCACATTGCGATGGGATTACCGTTGTTGGGATTCGCGCTGGCGCTCAGGATGATCGGGCATGCCCAGGTGTATGACTGCCATCGACCAACGCATTCGCTGTCCGATCGTGCACACATGACATCGAACACGGACACGTTTACACGTTTTACACACGCGTGTGCGAGATGGACCGTGAGAAGTGAAAAAATTCCGTGCGTGTGTTTGTGAATGTGGACATGGGAGCGTTCGATGTCGAAATACAGCATTTGGTCCGCACAGATCGCTTTTGTGTGCCTATACCAGGAAACAATATAAACATCTGGGGAACAGTATGGAAGGAAGCTTTGCAGCAAAGGACAAATTTTTCTTTTTTTAAATTACGCATTTAAAATGTACACTTACCAAATAATTTGATCTATTTAAACATTTAGAGTGTGACAGGAAGTCCACAGTAACGTTAAATGACGGCCCTATGCTAAAACTGATGGATGAAAACACTCCTCATGCCGTGTCGGTTGTGGCGGTTGTTTGACCATACTTCCCCGCGCTGGTCATTGCGGGTTGATGAAGCAGTGGTCGCCAAGGGACCGGTTCAGATATCGCTTTACAATTCCGGGCGATGGCTGTGACTTTGAACTCATGCTGCCAGGCTCATTGCACAATGAAATTGGATATCATATCTCATAAACCACCGTGAAATATGATATCACGTCAACCATAATACTGATGAGAGAACAGGCGCACCGAGATTGCACAACGCATTGTAACAGGAATAAAATAGTCAGATAAGGAGATACGCTCTCACCAACGCTATTCATGCGAAAATTAGAAAGCATTTTCTAAAACCTCTGGACTGTAGAATCAAAGAAACACACAGGTGAACGGTGAATGTATTATTCATCTTAGAAAAATTTGCTAAACTAGAAGCTAAAGGATGGAATAAAGAGGTGAACGAGAGCAGTTTGGGTGCTTTTTATCAACTTAATCATAAAAACAATCATCGTAGCAATGTTGCGAAAGAGGAACGTGTTTAATCGACCTTCCATTCAGGATGGCCTGATTTGACACGCGGCCTCTGAAACGCAAAACAACGGAACAAAAGATGCGCGCGTGCAACGAGAGCACCAAGAGCGGCAGCGCTTGGAATGACATCGAGACCGCGAGCGAGGAGTACAGTGGCTTGGAGAGCGCACGCAAGTTAGAGAGGTCACATTGACTGTTAATAAAAGTAAAGGAGGCTTTGGGCAGGAAACGCCGTGGCGAGATGGGATGACGGAGAGTGGTCGAGACACATTGGAAGAATGGCTGCCAAAGGAACATCCCACATTAAGGAGGTCTTCCGCGGAGATTGAGTCATGAAATTAGCTTTCGTGCAGGTGCTCGGTGGATCGTTACGTCTCAGGATATTGAGAAACGGCGGAGGCTATAGGCAGGCTTTCATCCAGCAGTTGATAGATTCTGGATGATATATGAACTTCTTTCGCATCAAGCGCAGCCAATCGTGCTAATCGGAGGCACCAATTACACTGTTCCCATTATTTAATCACACACAGGATGTACATGAAGGCATTTTCAAGTAACATACAGTGAGCATACGAATATACAGAGTGTTTTAAAATATGGACCCAATTTCAAAGCAGTATATTTCACGATGGCAACATGTTACAATTACACGAAAAGTTACAACGGGTTTATGAGTTATCAAGTTTTACTAACCATTCATAATCAACGTTTTTGGGTTTAGATCGCGTTATTTATAAATGTGCCGTAACCCTCCACCACCCGACACGGCCAATCAGTAAAAATTGTCCCGTTGACAAAAGACAAATAGTTCACTGCTTTAGCCCACCGGTGTGTTGAAGCGTGAAACCACAACATTTAAAATTTTTGAGTACAACGTTTCACTGGTAATTGCATCCAGCATCATCGTGCAATTCTGGATGCAATTACCAGCGAAACGTCGTACTCAAAATTTTTAAATGTTGTGGTTTCACGCTTCAACACACCAGTGGGCTAAAGCAGTGAACTATTTGTCTTTTGTCAACGTGACACTTTTTACTGATTGGCCGTGTCGGGTGGTGGAGGGTTACAACACATTTATAAATAACGCGATCTAAACCCAAAAACGTTGATTATGAATAATATTGGTCGCGAAAGCCTACGTGTTTTACTAACCATTTTATAAATGCTCTATGTGCCCTCCACCTGCTGTACGGACAACATCGAGACGATAGTTGAATTCGTCCCAAACGCCTCTCAAAGTGTCTTCTTCTACTGAAGTCACCACTGCCGTGATTCTGTTTTTGAGGTCATCCAGATTAGTCGCTAATGGTGGCACAAAAACACGGTCTTTGACGTATCCCCACAATAAAAAGTCGCAGGGTGTGATGATGTCTGGGAATCTTGGGGGCCAAGAGTCTAGCGCCAAGTCTTGGGGTCCTGTGCGACCTATCCAACGTTGAGGCAGTGTGTCTTGCGAATGACTGAGGCTCGGGGCTGTTTGTGCGCTGGGAGAGGCATCGAGCGGTAATCATTTGAAATTCTATGCCCGCCCTCTCTATGCCCCGCCCCTTCAAGTGGTAAGAGTTTCATTCATGGGCGGTTCGTGGTTGCAAAGATATAGCGATTTCAAATCGGGTCAATCTTTTTTAAACACCCTGTATTTGAATATGCCTACATATTGACTGGTGAGACCACACACAGTGAAACTCTGCCACTCGATAACTTCTGAACAGATCTAATACTGTTGGATGTGTTGATATCTTACATAGTGAATTCTGTTTGATGTTTTGGTGTCTCATGCACTTGACATACCTAGCATCATTTATTGTATTGGTTGTATTGATATCAAGGTACATATCTAACACACCCTAAAATATTGTATACATAATAACAACAATTTGGTATCGTTACTTAACTGTGACTTTTCTCTATCACCACAAACTGCGGATGATTAATAATGCGGCCGTATACTGCGGGATGATTGGTACTGCAGATATATTAATCGTTGAATACTTCTCGCCGTCTGGTTCACAGTTCGCAAGAGTATAGGCCATTGTGTGCCGGCGTCATGGTCAAAATTAGCTCAACTTGAAAAACGTCGCCGAAAAGCACTGAATTGGAATTCCCATTGAAACAATCTGTTCCCTCCTGCGGAAAACTTGGCAAGACCCTCCCCTGAAAACGAGTCACGAGACTCGGCGAAGCAATACATATAATGATTTACAAAAGCGAAAAACGGCGGAAACAAAAATTGGTGTCACTGGTTTTCAAGAGAAACGGACTTTCAGTGATGGTGGGATTGCTTTTGTATTGTCTGCAGACAGCGGCACCGACCGGAGGACTCGGACTTGCATACACGAACCCCTCGGCCCTGCCGGACGTAAGACAAGTGACGATGCATGACACGTTTAGCAGGCGTGGAGGCGGTTTGTGGCCTGTGGCCATACAGGGAGGACACTCTTTGCGCAGCAGAAAAGAACACAAGCATTTTTTTTGCGACCTGCAGTCACACGTCACATGACCATGTGCAGGAGGTTAAGGATACAACCCAACAAACAAGTAGCTCTTGTGGATAAATGCATCGCTGAGATGTATGAACCACGTTAACCGACATGATTGATTCAAAAATCACTTGCCTATGGTCTTAGCCATGGCTGGGAATCAACTCACGCCACCAGGTGCATAGTGCATTGCCATTAACCACTGTATCAGTGCACAACCCCCACATGAGTTCATAGGCATATCATATAATCATTCACTCGCACAAATATTAAATGAATAGGCATAATTCAGCGTCACGTTTCTATTAAAGAATAACAGTGTCTAACCTGTGTTACCATCTTACTATTAGTATTGTCCATCTCATTTGCAGACTTGTGCATCATTCCCATAGTCTATAGGTCAATTAGCACGGAATTTGTTTTATACGGGCGACTTTATGCATAGAACATGAGCCTAAGAATTATGAGTCAGTACCTGCCAAGACACCAGAGCCAACTGGTTTCGTATGTAGAACTCTAAACCATGCTTCACTAAATTCATGAATAATATTAATAATATTATTGAATGTTATTAATATTATTCAATACTATTATTAATCAGTTTAACACGTAGGCTTTCGCGGCCAATATTATTCATAATAAAGGTTTTTGGGTTAGATCGCGTTATTTATAAATGTGTCGCAACCCTCCACCACCCGACACGGGCAATCAGCAAAAAAAGTGTCACGTTGACAAAAGACAAATAGTTCACTACTTTAGCCCACAGGTGTGTTGAAGAGTGAATCCACAACATTTAAAATTTTTGAGTACGACGTTTCGCTGGTAATTACATCCAGCATCATCGGGCAATTTGCCAGAACACCTGCTCCCGGTCTTAAATAGAGCAGCAGGGTGACGTCATATTAATCATATTATTAATATTGTGCTTAATATAATTATTTATTAACATTATTCAAATTACCAATGGAACATGTCGTGACCAATTGCCCCTGACATTCACTTTCCCGCAGGATATCTAAACTCCATATACCCTTGTAAAAGTTTGTTATTACGATAATCAAATCTGTAACCGGTGGCAAAACCCAATGAGAGAAACCCAACCAGAACAGAAACATTTTGCCATTTTCTGTCCGACAGGAGAAGATTTGAGCTCACGTTTCATGCATCGGCATCGCATCATGTGCAAGAATGTGTTTCCATTTGTTGAAGCTGCTCGGGACTGCTCCGCTGACAATGGACAAAAATATATTTCCGCTGAACAGCAGTCCACAGCACCGAATTGATCAATGTTGTGGATGTCTCTTTCAACGTACTGGTGTGCTAATGAAAAGTTGGCGTGATTTTTCACGTGACAACTCTATTTTATTCGGCTGTGTCAGGTGGGGGAGGGTTATGCAACACACAATGTCGGCATTGTGATTACGCGATCTGACTAAAACAAAAACAATTATGGAGCAGGAACAACGACCCAATAAACATGCAATGTTGGACCAAAGTAGGCACATAGGTGGGAACCGTTGGACCAGCATTGGCCGAGCGGTTTCACGTTCACTGGCGAGTTCGGGGTGCAAATACAAACCGCCTGTGCAGAGTGGCTTTGCCATCGTGCGGCCTCTCTGACCATCACTCACCGGATTGGTCCTGATGTCATAGCGTTGCCAGGGCAGGCATGATGAGTCCATAGCAGGGGGCGGTGATTGGCTGGTGGCAAATAAACTAAACTAAACCATGTCTTTTTAAATCCTTTATATTAAGTTCACTTGCTTGCTTGCTTAGGACCGTGCAAATCTTTCGGTCGTTTTTTAACCCACTTCCCGTGATCCAATCGAGCTGACATTTTCCACACAGACTCGTTGTGCGTGACAATTAATGTTCGTGAAAAATTTTTGTCCCAAATTTTACACTTTTTAGGACAAAAATATTATATTTAATTACCAATTGCTTAATGGTGCAATGCAATCATCTGACCCATAGGTAGCAGCCATCTCAAGCCAGAGGACGAGAGGACTCTAGCCGCCACGCATATAAAGGATTTATAGTGAAACACTTTGTTTTTACGGGTTATACTTATTAAATCATTTCTATTAAGTTCACTTGCGTGCTTGCTTGCTTGCTTACGAGCGTGCAAATCTTTCGGTCGTTTTTTAACCCACTTCCCGTGATCCAATCGAGCTGACATTTTCCACACAGACTCGTTGTGCGTGACAATTAATGTTCGTGAAAAATGTTTTCCTAAATTTTACACTTTTTAGGAAAAAAAAATGCATATTTAATTTAAAATACCAATGTGATAAAAATGAAACTCTTACTCAAGAAAAACAGAAATTAATAATAAAATAAAACCGATGCCACGCATATAAAGGATTTATAGTGAAAAACTTTGTTTCTACGGGTTAATTTTTTTATTTTACCAGGTAAGGACCACTGAGCTATCTATATAGCTCTTTTTCAAAAGCTACCTGGCCGCAAATGATAGCTCAATCAAGTGACTTATCGTGTGGAAAATTATAGCAGCCAAATACTCGAAATGCATGTCGATCCTAAATGTTGAGGGTTTCTAAATGTCGAGGGAAAAACCGGAGGACCCAGAGAAAAATCCGAGAGACCACAGGGGGAGAGAGAGGCAACGCAAACTCCAAATATGAGGACGTCTGGGTCGGGATCAAACCCACAACCTCATATATACCAGGCGAGGTAGTTAACAGCTCGCCACCGCAGCGCCCGTTTGCAGAAGCTGCTGTCCAGTAAACATGTAACGTTGAACAAACGTTGTTGACATGTGGTTGGAACCGTTATCCCAACGTTCCATGTTTACCGGATGGGTACTGCTGGGTTTCACCAACGTGGTGCATGTCCCTGCACAGGTGTTAACCTGTTTCATTTGAAGATTAAGTTTTTAATGTTAAAGTCCCTATGCAATGCATCACAAATGGATTGTCTGTTAATGTTCACCTCTCACTGTTTGTGTTGAAGGCTTTCACCGTGAGCCCCGATATATTCAGCGGCAGCGGCTCAGGCTCCGGCCCGATACCTGGACTCATTTAAAGAACAGAGAACATCGGAGCAAGACGGACGACCTACAACGCAACCCTCCATGTATTCTTATAATCCATCTGATTTAATATTTGTCTCCTGATTAACCTTCAATGTTAACCCAATCACGCTGCATTCTCACCTTAAAATGTATCCGCGCTTGCCGCGCATAGCACAGAATCGGAAACGTTTCTTCACACCTTCATTCGTTACTCGACCTGAATCGTCGCGTTTAAACAAAACGATATACACGTGTGTGTTTGTAAGCCACGCTGTCCATATAACAGGGTTCCAACTGCAATTTGCAAATGTTGTTTGTCAAAGTTTTTAGGATGTCGACACGGTGAACGTCCATGAAAAATAAAAAGGTTAAGTACAAATAACAATGGTTTTAACTAACAATTTCCATTTTACGAGAAGTGACCTGGTCAATAATTATAGCTCAACAAGGTGGCTTACCATGTGGACATTTATAGCAGACAAATACTCTGAACGCATGTCGATTCTAAATGTGGAGGGGAAAAACCGGGGGACCCGCAGAAAAATCCACGCAACCACGGGGAGAACATGCAAACTGCAAATATACAGCAGGCGTCATGGTCAGGATTGAACCCACGGCCTCCTGCCTACCAGGAAAGGTAGTTAACATCTCGCCACCATGGTTGTCATGCTGTCACCAAGAACGAAAAGATATCGACATTTTGGCCGACTGGTGTCATTATTTCTACTTAATGTGTTACTTAAAATGTTCTGATGATGGGCTGTCTACAAAGTGCCACAAGATAAATATTTTGAGTACCAAAAACAATTCCACAGCTCGCCCTTCTTTACGATAGCCCAAGAAGATGAAAGCGGTGCACTTTTCCTACACATCATCCAATTGTTTTTAAGATAAAATGCTAACGGCAACCTTAAGGCAGCTTGGGTTCATTTGAAGCGAGCTGATTGTGTTGTGGAACCGCAATGGAACCCATGAAAGGTGATCAACCGCGCGTGGGGGTGATATAAATCTACGCTTGCTGCCCTCCTCCATCCCGAGCATTCCAATGCGGTTGGCGGTCACGCAAAATAAACATTAAATTTATTATAAATTAACCACTCGGCAATTATACTTTCGAAGCTAAACATGCGTACGGTTGGTTAACTTTGGCGAAGATGGTTGTCTATGGTGATAGTGTTTACAATGTTATCGATCTTTTTCGTGTCGTGATAACATTCACAACAATAAAATTTGGTGTAGCATTCAAGGTTGACGATTCATTTTTTGTTTGCAGATACATTTAAGCTATTTTCGTGCGAGCTAAAACCGCACAACACCCTAAGCCACTCTCTTATAGATGAGATGACATTTTTAAGTACACCTATTATTCAGGACAATAATTAATAATAGAAGATTATATACTATGTAACACGATTTTTGTTCCTGGGTAGTAAGTGTTATTTTCTAATTGCTTATGCCTCAAAAGCCGAGAAAATGGCGATTATTCCCCACAAACTTTTCTTTGGTGACCAGGACTTTATGTGAAGGAATGACACAAATGCACACATTTTTCTAAATTGAAAATAGGTAATTTTCAAAATACAAACTGCACAATCATTGGAAGGACGTTATTAACCAGTTTAGGTCATAACTGGCTGTGTTGTTCCCTTCCTACTTACCGATGTTAGCAGTTATTTTCGACTCTCTGCGTTACATTCACTAAGACAGCCACCGTTAGCTGTGTTAGTAAATGGCGGCTTACCATCCTTTTCTACCTCCATGTGGCAATGTTCCTTTCCGAGCTCTCTCTAGCTTACATTTATAAGCAAATTGCTTACATTGACATGCTAATCTCTTACAATACAATGGCTACCCCCACAGCTTCGTTTATCAAGATTTCTCCTATCTTAAATTTACATGCAAAGTTCATCTCTCGCCCCGCCCACTGACCCTTGGGCTACACCCATCTCAAACCTCATAACTCCCTGCCTTAGCAGCACTCCCGCCATATATTTTTTCCTGCTTCAGCAGCTCTCATCTGATGACGATTGCTTGTGATGCGATCGAAACGTCGTGATATTGTGAGTATTTTTATTATTTTTCTATCTACGTGGCTTTACCGAAAGACCCAAATAATTTGTTACACAGTGTTATTAATGGAGTGGATTATTAACTTTGCTTTTGTGTCCTGGTCACAAAAGCAAAGTTTGTGGGGAATAGTAGCCATTCATCTGTACTTTTGAGGCATAAGCAATTAGAAAATAACACTTACTACCCGGGAACAAAAAAAAACATTTTGTTACACAGTTATTATTAGCTTATCTTATGTAATAATACGCTGACATTTTTTCCTGTAACATTCTGCCCCTCTGGTTGGCAGCTTGGTCTCGGTGATGTCAGGCACTTCAACCAATCGGCGTGCGCTACGTCACTCGTTAACATAATGTTTTACTTCGCGCCATCACTCAGGCTGGGTGGCTGCTTGCTGAGCACTACCTTACCTATTATTGACCTGTAAACGTGATGATACGAACTTCCAATAATAAAATAAAGGTGAGACATCCTATCTATGCAATAATGAATAATCCTGTGCTGCAAAAAGCTACATTATTTGCAACGCACCGCCATAACCGCCTAGTGATAAGGATGTTGAAGCTGTGTCTGCACTGAGGGAGCTTCTTGGGGCCTCCCTAAAGGTGAAAGAGTTTTAGTGAGTGATCTGAATTGGAATTGGCTAAACCTGCCGGCCGTGGCCACACATTTTGCAAATGAATCTAACCTATTTCGATTAATAAATGACCCCACGAAACCCAACCGAAAAAATCCAGTACAGTCATCTCTGCTTGACGTCATGTTGACTAATGCCCTTCACAATTTTCCACTTATTGGTATTCTGGGTCATAACCTTAATGATCACTCCTTCATATTTGGGGTGAGATCATCAGGCAGACCCAAAGCCCCCCCTAAATTGGTTGATAATCACTCCATGAGACATTTCAGCACACAGGCATTTACTAATGATGTGCTTCACTCTTATATTGACAAGGTCTGCAATATCCCCAACCTGACTACGGCTTGTGAGACCTTCAGGTACACGTTTCTCCAAATTCTTGACAAACGTGCTCCGTTGGTTCGATTTCAAATTAAAGGCAACCGCCCACCATGGTTTGATCCTTTTATTACTAAGCTCATGAAAACTAGGGACAAGGCTTGGGAATGTGCTCATGAAAGTAATTTGGTAAGTGACTGGCTAGAGTACAATATTTTAAGGAATAGATGTGTCAAAAAATACGGCATGCAAAAAATGCTTACTTTTCCTCCACTCTCCTGGAAGCACATGGCAATGCCAAGGTCTTCTGGAAAACAGTAAAATATATCGAAAAGGCATCTAACACAGATAATCTTCCCATTGCGCATAACCGAAATGGGGACTATTTTTCAGAGCCCCAAAAAATAGTCGACAATTTTTATCTTAATTTTTTTGAAGCTGGTGACCTTTTTGATAAGGTATTGGGAGTCACCCCTGCTCATGCAATTTCCTACACCCCTGTCCAAACATTCAACGAATTTAGTTTCCAGCCTATCCACGAAAGTAATGTTCTGAAACAACTGTCCTACCTCAAAGGGTCCTCCTCTACTGGAGCGGATAGTATTCCCGTCTTTGTTGGTCACCTAATATACAACCCTCTAGCCCATATTTTCAACCTGTTCATCAAAGAAGCATTGCTACCTCTAGAATGGAAAGATTCCTATGTTCGTCCACTTCACAAAAAGGGCCCTAAAGATTATCCAAATAACTACCGACCTATCTAAATTTTGTCCCTGTTGATGACATTAAAAAAAGAAAATTTGAGCTACCAAATTACCGTATTTTCCCGCATATAGCCCACATATGCATATAACCCGCAGAAGCATATACCCCGCAAAATAGCGTTTATTGCAAAACAAATTTCAGATAGCCCGCATCGTCAAATACCCCGCATGCATTCATATCTTTAACGTCGTTACCACAACTTAATTCCATCATATTAATACAAAGTTTACATTTGTAATACATTCCACTATCAATTGTTAACATTAAAATCATAACGTGCACAAAGAAAACAAACTAACTGAAAATGAGTGAACTTATAACGGTAATTCTAGATTTGAAGCTTTCGTGACTGCAATGATTCATATTCTTAGGTTTTTTCGGTAAAGTCACGTAGGTAAAAACATTAAAAAGTAAAATAAAAATAAAAATCACGACGTTTCGGAGGCAACACAAGCTTCTGTCTTCAGGTGGTACCGTCACAGCCACGACAGCTGTATCAAGTAAATGAGAAATTGCAGGAGTTACCACTGCGTTTATATAATGGTTGGAGAAGGTGGTGGGGCAAGGGCCGCATACTTATTATTAATATGGTAAGGTGAGGCTTGAGACTAAGAATAGACTGCATAACAAAGGCTGAGCCTTTGTTATGGAGAGGTGCGGTTTGTGACTCAACCTGTAACAGGGGAGACCACCACTAAACATGGTAAAACAGTAAGGGTTGTCTGTCAAATAAGATTGGCAAATAAGTGTAGTTAAATCTTTTTTGCATGGTTAATCACATCTTTCCAATGATTACTCAGTTTGTAACCGTCATCACGGTTGAAATTATGTCTGTGTTTGTATATTTGTATGGCTTCGTGTACAAAACTTTGATGGTAGCCAGGAGGTTTGCAGAGAACCTTGGTCTCGGAAAATACAATTTCATGAGAGCCCACCGAGTTGTAGCAATGATCGGCAACGGCCGAAGAATCAGTTCTGCCGTGTTTCAGATCTGACTTGTGCTCGCGGACACGATCAGAAACATGACGTTTCGTTTCTCCAATGTAGCAATCACCACAAATGCAACTCAATTTGTAGACTCCAGGATACTGTAAGTCAGGAACGACATCCTTCACAGATGGAATCAAATCACGGATTTTATGCACTGTACTGAATCAGACTTGGATCTTATGTTTGTTTAGAATTTTGGAGATCTTTTTGGTCACGCCTGCTATATATGGCAACGTGATAGTTTTGGTCGGAGTTTCATGTGGCTGTTTCTGTATGGTGGGAGAGACAGCTTGGCGGATAGTGCGGTCACAGTATCCGTTCATCCTGAGGGCCCGATGTACATGTCTTAATTCACCGGCCAGGTGGTGTTGGTCAGCAATGCCATGGGCTCTGTGGTATAGCGTTTTGATGAGAGAATTCTTTTGAGATGGGTGGTGGTGGGAATCCGGTTTCAAGTAGGAATCTGTGTGGGTGGCTTTCCTGTAGACAGAATGTCCCAAGGATCCGTCAGGCCTCCTCTCAAACAGAATATCCAAGAATGGTAGTTTACCGTCTTTCTCCACTTCCATGGTGAATCTGATGGATGGGTGTCTAGAATTGATGTGGTCCAAGAAGTGGTTCAATGCTGGGAGGCCATGTGGCCAGATGACGAAAGTGCCGTCCACATACCTCTTCCACAAGGAAGGACGCAGGGTGGATGTCTGGATGGCGTCTGATTCAAACTTTTCCATGAACATGTTGGCTATAACTGGTGACAAGGGGGAGCCCATAGGGGTACCCTCATTCTGTTTGTAGAAGGTGCCATTCCAGGTAAAATAAGTGTTGGTGAGGCAATGCCTAACCAGCGCAGGTACATCAGAATTCAATCCATGTTGGACTAAGTCCTCAATTATTGTTAGGATGTCCGGTACTGGGACTTTGGTGAACAAAGATACTACATCAAGCTGACGAGGATGTCATCAGGAGATAGTACCATGTCCTTAACCATAGAGACTAATTGGGTTGAGTTGAGTACTGCCGAAGAGGTCTTGCCTGTGAAGGGGAGCAGAGTATCTGATAGAAAACGGGCTAGTTTGTACGTAGGAGAGTTTATCGTCGACACGATGGGTCGTAGTGGGGTGCCTTCTTTATGGATTTTGGGAAGACCATAGAGTCTGGGAGGTCTAGCCGCCGATGGTTTTAGAGAGGGACGTTTGCTTGGTTCGATTAGGGAAGTCGAACTCGTGATGATACTGTTGGTTTTTGTCGTTAGGTTTTTAGTGGGATCGTTTTTAATTTTGGAGTAACTCCCATCATTAAGAAGGTCTAGGATTTTGTTGTTATATTAATCTTTATCCATGATGACCGTGGCATTGCCCTTGTCTGCCGAGAGGATGACTATATCATCTCTCTTTTTTAGGTCCGCGAGTTCAGAGCGTTCGTTTTTGCTGATGTTACTTGTGGGTTTCTTAGCATTCTTAAGAATAGTAGCTATTTCAGCTCTTGCTACATCCGCATGGATGTGTCCTATGCCTCTGAGGGCTACATCAATCTGAGAAATCATATCCTCTACTGGTATATATTTAGGGGTGACGGCGAAATTTAGTCCTTTGGCCAGTACCGTTTTTAGATTGTCAGAAATTGGGATGTTACTCTGATTAATCACGGTCTTGTTAACATCCAGCTTTGCGATGTGTGGCTCTGGTTTCTTCTTAGATAGGAGGTTGAATTTAGAAAGCAGGTTAGCTTTGCATTTGGCTGACATTGAGTCAGCAGAAGCAGAAGTCATGTAATCAACGTGGTTCCAATCGGAAGGTGACATTTTTTGTGTTAACATTAAATGTGTTTGTAAGAGAGTCTTGTCTAAATTATCGAGTTCAGATCGGAGTAACCTTATTCTCTCCGAGATTAGTGATAGGCTAGCTTTAAATAAGATCTGTTTAGAGTTCGGTGAGGACACAGCAGCGGATGTGAGTGTGAAAGCGATGGGTATTACCTTGTTATCTCGGCATCTCTTGAGGAAGGCCAGCGTCTCGAGAAGCTGTGACTTCTTGTCTCGTTGTCTGTTAAAAACTCTAACAGATAGGTGGAATTCCTCCCCGTAGAGGGCATTAATTCTAGATTTGAAGCTTTCGTGACTGCAATGATTCATATTCTTAGGTTTTTTCGGTAAAGTCACGTAGGTAAAAACATTAAAAAATAAATATCCAATAAACAAGTAACACATAACTGAATTTCGATTTAAAGCTTTCGTGGTTGCAGGGATTCATCTTCTTGGTTCTTTCGGTAAAGTCACGTAGAAGGGAAGTAATAAAATAATAAAAATAAACATAATAAAATAATTCTCACGACGTTTCGGCCACAACGCAAGCAGCCGTCCTCAGGTGAAGACCAGGTCTGTCGGGGAGACAGCGTATGAATGAAACACCACCACGCTTGGAGCGTATATTTAAGCTGGGTTGGAAGGGGGGGAAGGGCGCCTTGACAAAATAATTTTCATATTAAGAGGAATTTAGCATATTTATGGGAAATGCAGGTATGTGATTAGCACTACTTGTGAAATGCGTAGGAGGTGGGCGGGGGGTTTCAAAGTCATATTATGCCCGTGCATTATGCAGGATTAGCAGCATCAAAGGGAGGGGATAATGCTAGTTGCTTTTAAACTAGTCCTGAATACCGCCAAAACCAAGGTTCTATGCTTCTCACCAGGACTAAGTAATTTTTCCACAATTACATTCCTTAAATAATTATCAAATACAGCAAGTCAAGATCTATAAGTATCTTCGGGTCATCTTTGATTCAAAACTGAATTTTCAAGATCACATTGATTATATTGGTAAAAAGACAAAATTAAAAAATAGGTTTTCTGTTTCGACACAAGCATTGCTTCCCCCCTATGTTGATCAAAGCTACCATACTTCATCTACTTGATTACTGTGACATCGTATATAAATCAGCCCCCAGTACTGTACTGAAGAAGCTTGACCCAATTTATCACTCGGCCGTAAGATTTGCATTGAACTGCCCATATAGGACCCACCACTGCGATCTCTACATTGGGTCAAACATAACATCTCTTAATGATCGACGGCTTGTGCATCAGATCGTATTTATTCACGATGTACTTTAAAAAAATCAGCAGACTACCTGCTGGATCTCCTCACTGTTTCGAAGAACAAATGTGACCTAAGGTCTTCGCTCATTTACCAGCTTCACATTCCTTATTGCCGTACAAATACTGGAGGAAGGTCCTTTTCTGTTGATGCCCCCAGGGTCTGAAATGCTATCGCCAATGAACTGCAACTTAGATCACTACCTGTGAGACCTGCACTCAAAACTGCTCTTGAGGAGCTGTACACCTCCCACTGCCACTGCGATGCAGAGTGGCCTGAAATCAAATGCACCACTCCGGATGTCCGCTGCAAAGTTTGATCTTGAGTTTCAATTATAGTGTGCTGATCTTTAACGGTGAATTTAAATGTTTTGATGCTCCTACTGATACTCCTGCTGTTATGGAGTGACTCATGCTGCCAGCTATGGCTGCAAAATTTGGTCGTACGTGTTATGTATATCGTTTATTGTTAAATTTGAATCACAGTTCCTATGATCACTGTTACATTATTTTTATATCTTTGTTTTGGTGATATTCGAAAAGGTATGGTTAAGTCATGTTTGTTTGTTGAAGTACGGATTTAGCCTGATAACTTTATCTAAATTGTCTTATGGTTGTAGTTGTTCGACTTGCATCCCATTGGGATATTTGCACACAACGTTGATGTACGGTGCTTTTATCTGGAAGATTTACTGTTTTTTCCTGGATGTTTCTGTTGTTTGTTGCGGTTGCACCCGAGTCAAGAGCCTCATGGCTCACAGGGCTATACCTAATAAATGAAACTGAAATAACACTTTACGGCCAGTTGTGCCTTATGAATGGGTTCTGTTCCTGGGGCCCGTTCATTGGTCCAACTCACACTCAGTGGACGAAAGCCCCACTTACGACAACACAGAGAACACATTTCGTGAAGAAAAAACTTTCAATACAACTTGCATACGCCTACTCGCACTGGCGAAACTAACCACCCAACTACTCCAGCTGAGAGTCCTCACGTCACTGCTGGGAGTGTGTGTGTGTTGAGAGTGTGCACGCGCACGCGTGTGTGTGTGTATCTGTGTGTGTCAGGAGCGGGAGTGTAGCGGTAAGCGCTACGCTGCGATACGAACCCAGGGACCAACCCCAGTGACGCTTATCTGAACCGGTAATGAGCCTCCCCGAGGTTGACTCGGCCTAAAATGAGTACCAGTAAACATTGCCATTTGGGAGACAAAGGCGGTCCACCCGTGGTTCTGGCCACCCACCCTCTTGTGTGTCGTGCCGGCCTTCATAGGTGCTCACTAACAGCACTTGCCCTGACAGTCTATCAAGGCTACACGGGGGATCTTTGTCTTTCTCTTTGTATGTCGTTAGAACAGATTCCCTTCGTAAATCGAGGACTGCTCAAATCCTCGCCGAAGTTTCGCGAGTTCCTGCTGATATTGATAGCAATACCGCAATTACATGTAACCCGCCCGTACTGGACATCTGTAAAGAAGAGCTTCATAGCTCATCGGATCCCTCCAGCCTAAATAAAGATTCCGATTCTGATTCTGATGTTAGGGAATTTATAGTAATGGTGCAATTAAATTTCGATTTAAAGCTTTCGTGACTGCATGGATTCATATTCTTGGCTCTTTCAGTAAAGTCACGTAGAAGGGAAATAATAAAATAATAAAACAATAAAGTTCTCATGACGTTTCGATTGCAACACAAGCAATCAACATCGGGTGTGAAAACCACAGCAAGAAAATTTGAAAAAAGTGGCGTTTTTTTCTTAACGTCAGCACCACGAACAACAACTAGCAGTCGTTCAGACGGACGAGTCCATCTATGCTTGGAACGGAGGAGGGGGTAGAGAAGGAGAATGGAATGCGGTCTGAAAGTCACCATAAGCGTGAACACAATCAATTAAGACCCGAAATGGTTTATCACATCCAATGATTGCTAAGCCAGAAGAGATTCGTTCATGAGGCTATCCAGATATACAAACACAGAGACAATTTCAACCGAGAAGATGGATTCAGGCTTAGCAATCATTGGAAGGATGTGATAAACCATCTCGGGGCTTAATTGATTGTGTTCACGCTTACGGTGACTTTCAGACTGAATTCCATTTTCTTCATCCCCCCCCCTCCTCTTTTCCGAACATAGATGGACTCGTCCATCTGACCAACTGCCAAATCGCTGTCCTGGGTTGCTATAGTTAAGAAAAAACGCCACTTTTTCAAATTTTCTTGCCGTGTTTTTTACACCTGATGATGATTGCTTGTGTTGCAATCGAAACGTCGTGAGAATATTATTGTTTTATTTTTATTATGGTGCAATTAAAGATTATATTTGTTGATGCATTTTTCGTGCAAAAGAACAATGGACAAACAGGCTCGCCACTCGTCAACAATGACCCCGTGTGGCCAAACACGTGTTGTTGTTGTCATGTAACAACAACACAAACACGTGTTGTTGTTGTCATGTAACAACAACACAAACACGTGTTATTCTTGTCATGTAACAACACAAACACGTGTTGTTGTTGTCATGTAACAACAACACAAACACGCTGTTGGGGACGCTTGGTGCATCGCCCGTTGGAGAGCCCCGCCACGCACGCCCCCCCCCATCCCCCGCAAGCCCCTCCCCCTCACAACCCTCCCCCCAATCCCCCGCACCCCTCCCCCCACAGACACAGGCCCCGCCCACCGTCGCGTGACGTCACGTCCACGTGCCGCCCGATCTGCGACATTGCAGTGGAGGCTCCCGCTCCAGTCGGTTCACTCCGAGACTCACGACCCCGAGACTCGCCTCTCTGGGGGAGCCTCTCACTCGCCTCGCTCTCCCAGCTTCACTGAAGACCCTTCTCACCGACTTGCTGCCGCAGACGGTCGAAGGATGAGAACATCTCCGAGGTGAGTGTGAGACGGCACTGGGGAGAGAGACACAGACGGCTGTGACACGTGTGCAGCGGGCGAGGGAGACGACGGCCCTGGACACGGCACACGCCGCCTGTGTTGTGGCCGAGGCCTTCATCAGATCGCTCGTTGCTTTCAGAGGGACATTGATACAGACCGTGAGGGAGACACGTGGACACAACGGAGACACAGGAGGCAGACACAAGTTGCTTTTCTCTTGGGAGCGAACACTCCGCACCAACACACGGAGACAGGCAAAGCGTTCCAGTCCTCCAATCCCTCCTTCACACGCAACTCTCTCTCACCCTATTCATCCACTGCTCTCTCCTCCTCATCAGCTGCTCTCTCTCATCCACTCCTCCTGCCGACATCCCCTCTCATCCTGACGGCCCCCTCTAGCATTTGTGGCCATCTGGCTTCTGAAAAAAAGCTAATAGCTCTGTGGGCTTTACCTGGTAGGATGAACCTAGTTGAGTTTCATTTGTATATATTTTTGAAGTGATTTGCTTACCTTTCCTGTACTCTGCACTCCTATCGTGTTTTTGTATTGTTGTAACTTTTTGAGCAAGCCCCAACTAGACATCTATGAATAGGGGCCGTCCATAAATGACGTCACGCGATTTTGGCCGATTTTTGCCCCCCCCCCCCCCTCGTCACACATCGTCACAAATGTCTGACCTCCCTCCCTCCCCCTAGGTGCGAGACGTCATTTATGGACGGCCCCAAAATAGCTTCATAGTTCATCGGATTCCTCCAATATAAATAAAGATTCTGATTTCACTTGACTCGAGTGTGAATGCAAGTTGACAGGAGCCCGTAACTCTTGGCACGATGGCTGCAAAGCATCTGTGACCCCAAATTACGCTCCGTCTGCCTTTGCAGACAAGTGGTCATTGACCACATTCAGACCGCGACGCGTTACAACCTGTCGCCTGACAACGACCTGCCGGAGAAGGAGGAGAGCAGCCTGTTCTGCTGGGGCGTCTTTTGTGGGAAGGGGTCACGTCGGTCGGCGGCGAACAAAGCCCTCCTCAAGTCGCAGAGAAAGCTCGCCAAGACCCAGGTGAGGGCGTGCCAGGTCCTGGAGGAGCTGTGGCGGGACGCCGCCACGGTCGATGCCGCCAAGGAGCGGAAGGAGGAGGAGAAGGAGAGCGTGGAAGAAAGAGATGTCCAGAAGGCGCTCGGCAGATGGAGGTGCACGATGGACTTGTCTGGCAAGGGTAGGAGACCAGGTGAGGGGATTGAGCTCGGCTCGCGGTGAGAGACTCGCCCAGTCTAAGGTGTTGCTAAACATGTGATGTTGATTCTAAATGTGGAGGGAAAAACCGGAGGACCGTGAGAAAAATATACGTGACCACAGGGAGAGAGACATGCAAATTCCCAATATACAACAGGCATCAGGGTCGGGATAAAGGTAAGACGTGTTGAAGCAGTGCCTTTAATGCGGACAGAGGCTCTCGTCCAAACGGTTTTGAAAGTCGTTTTGCGATGCCACCTTCTCGGGCGCTGCGAGTGCGCGTGAGTCACAAGGGGGGTGGTCCTTTTGTCGCAGGAACAACCGCCCGGCGAGAGATAGACCGGGATGCGCTGATCGAGCTCGTGGATGAGGCGATGAGCTTCCACCCCGTCCACACTGCGGACGCGCTGCTCTTCGAGGGAAGCGGCAACAGTGTGCACACGAGCCACGCCAGTATCAGCATCGGCATGTACGTCGGCTGTGGTAGCAGCTTCTGCAAAAGCAACAGCAGCAGCGGCAGCAGCAGTGGCGCCAGCAGCGGGGGCAGCAGTGGCTACCTGCCACAGTCTGAGTCCAAGATGTTAACAGACTCCACGCCCATCGATACGGATGATGATGGCCTCCTCAAGGACAACCATTGTGCCCCTCCACCTCTCGAAATGGTGAATATAACTCTCTGTATCTCGCCAATTACACATATGCATGTTTATGTTTTTTTATTTCAAGGCCACAGTATCGTTGATGAGTGTGAGTTAATGTTTCTTCTCGAGAGGCAAACTATCACCGGGACGTCGTGAAGAATGGCACTTGGGCAAGTGGCCTGTGTCCATATGTTCACTGCGTGCTGACTTCCTATTCTCCCTACTGCAGGAACTCGTGAACCCGGACACCATGGTCGTGGATACAAGTGGTGTGCTGTACCTTGACCGGGGCACTTCCAGCAAGCCACGGCTAGCTGATTGGAAGTTTGGCCATGAATCGGTAGGGAGTGACTTGCATATGCAAACACACACAGAACTGTAAAAAAGACAAAGATCCCCTACAGAGCCTAAAAGACTTTAGGAGCAAGTGCTGTTAGCAAGCATCTATGAAGGCTGTCATTGTGGCACACAAGGGGGTAGGTGGTCAACACTACGCCCGGCCGCCTTTGTCTTCCCAATGACAATGTTGCCACACTTCACAAAGTACTTATTTGAGGCTCAGTCGACTTCGGGAAGCCCCAGGACCCATTCAGATAATCGTCACTGGTATTGTCCATAAGCGGCCATAGAAGTCGGGTCACCGGGTTAGTAGAGCAGTGTGCTATCCGCTACACTACTGCTCTGCACGTACATACACACACGTACAAGTACCAACATATGCGTACACACACATGAAATGACAGCCATGTTAAGGTGTTCGCTGTGAAGCCCAGAGCATGGGTTTCGGATGTGCCAGCGAATCACTCGTTTGCCTCGGGCGTTCTCGACGAGTTAATGTCCATGGCGGTCTCCTTCACAGGTCTCCCAGCCCCGGGAGGGAGATGCTTCCCCATTGTATGAGAATCAACAGCCACCGGGGTTCGTGCAGCAGAAGGACGGCCACAGGTGAGACGCACGCGCGCATACACACAAACGAACGCACGGTTACGAGAGCATCGCCGTTCACACCCGGCGCCACATCCCGTCCAGGCACGGACACAGGACCTCTTTCGGCCTCACCCCCGCGCCGTACCCCTCCTGCTGCGCTGACTCAGCTTGCGTGTGCCAGGTGGGAAAGATGGGAGGGGGGGGGTACCAACGGACTGTGCGGCTTGACGCTTTTTTTCTTCCGCAGATTTATCAACGTTGCGCCTTGCGCCAGCCAACTGTGCTAAGCAGGCACGAGCGTCCGCCCCACCCGACCCCGCCGCCTGCGAGATGGGAGATTGAGTGTGCTGCTGGTTCGGCACCTCCTGTGAACACGGTTCTTCCGCTGGGGAACTCTGGGAGATCGCTCGTCATCTTCCTCTGTGGACTGTTCTCAACATGGACCCTCATGAGAGCAAAACCTCTCCAATCCGGACGGATGTTTGGGATAGCCCCTCTTTTGATAGTAACTTGTAGGCTTTCGCGACCAATATCCATAATATAGGTTTTTTTGGGTTAGATCACGTAAATATAAATCTGTCGTTAAACCCGCCACCACCCGACAAAGCCAATTGGTAAGGTTTGACATGTAAACAGAACATGCCAATTTGTTACTAGTACAGCACACCAGTGTGTTGGAGAGCAAATCCACAACATTTACAATCTGAGTAGTACGTTTCACCAGTTATTACAACTAGCTTCATCATCATGAAGCTACCACCTGTTTTGTTGACGACGTCACTTGTGAGCGCTTCTTGTACGAAGGGTGGGGGCATTAATGAATGCATATACATTTTAATGGGTATCCATTGCCGGTTGCGTTATATATATGGTAATTATCAACATACATTATGCGTGCACATTATGCATGCACATTGTTCTTGAACTGCCTGTAGTTTGCGAGCAATCAATGAGTACGTGTGTACAGGTAATCCCCATTTATGTATGGTGACCTGTAGGCATGCATTTAAACAATGTATTGTTTGATGATTCGCTTCTTAGCAGCACTAAGCCTGTAGCTATCGGAATGGTTACAATAATTTTTCTCAATTTCGATGGATTATTTAATTAGTCTTGGCAGGTAGTAACTAGTTTTGCACAGACCTTCGAAATGATCAGAATCAATTGAGTGTCATTGTTGGCATGCGTATTCTGCCACTGCTGACAGTTGTATTTGGGAGTATTTGATATTGATTTGGTGTTCTTTTGGTCGTGCTGATTATTCGTCATGTCTGCCCAATATAGCATTTGGCACAAGTGCAATTAATCCGTTGCAAACCTTCTGTTGAATGCTTCGTTAATAAATCTTCAGTACTAGATATTAGTTTATATATTTTATGTACCATGCCAAATCTGACTTGGATGTTTTGTTTTACCAAAAATATCACTAGTTTATCCATTACTCCTACAATCTACGGTATTTTGAATAGTTTTAATAAATAACACGAGTTGAAACTTACCAAGTAATTTAAACTACTAAAATACCAAACATCAACAAGCCAGATTTTTGGAAAAACAAAACATCCAAATCAGAGTTGGCACAGTACACAAAATACATAAACTAATATCTGGTACTAAAGATGTATTACCGAATCTTGATTTGAAGCTTTCGGGACTGCAGGAATCCATATACTCTTTGGTTCTTTCGTTAAAGTCACGTAGTTAGAAATAAAATTAAACAAATCGCGAAGTTTCGGGCGCAACCCAAGCGTCCGTCATCAGGTGGGACAACCACAGCAAGAAAACATTTGCTGAAGTGGGCGAGAGAGATGCCGTGGCAAGAGGTTAAATAGGTAAGAAAGGGGGGGACAGCAAGGGGGGAGAGAGAGAGGGGGGGGGGGTGTACGGGGTAGGGGGGCGCTGCGTGAGCGCTTGGGGGAAGTGGGCGGGGCTGGATTTGGAAAGCTGGGGATGCTTGGAGAAATTAACTCGGAAAAATACGCTAGTACCCGGCAGATATTATGGAAACAACCATAAACAGTTAAGGTTTTACCTGGTTAATAACATCCTTCCAGTGAGTGCTCCATTTGTATCCATCTTCTCGGTTGAAGTTATGTTTATATATCTGGATGGCTTCATGAACAAACGTTTTATAGTAGCCGGAAGGTTTGCAGAGTACCTTGGTCTCGGAAATAACAATATCATGCGAGACCACAGCGTTATAACAATGGTCAGCCACTGTAGAGGTATTGGTTCTGCCTTGTGTTCGCGAACACAGTCCGAGACATGTGTCATTTCCCCAATGGAACTGCTACCACAGGTACAACTCGATTTGTAAACTCCAGGATATTGCATGTCAGGAATGACATCCTTCACAGATGGAATTCGATCACTGATTTTGTGTACTGTATTGAATCGGACCTGGATCTTGTGTTTGTTTAATATTTTTGAAATCTGTTCGGTAACACCTGCTATGTATGGTAATGTGATAGTTTTGATCGGCTTCTCAGGGGGTTGTTTCTCCATGGTTGGAGAAACAGCTTTTGCGAATAATGCGTTCTTAGTACCCATTCATCTTGAGGGCCTGGTGTACGTGTTCCAGTTCACTGGCTAGGTGGTGTCGGTCGTAAATGCAGTTGGCCCTATTGTGTAGTGTTTTGATGAGAATTCTTCTGTGCCGGATGGGGGTGGGAATCAGGTTTCAGATAGGAATATGTGTGGGTGGCTTTCCTGTAGACAGTGTTCCAACGAGCCGTCAGGTCTCTTCTCAAACAAAACATCCAGGAATGGTAGCTTACCATCCTTCTCCGCTTCCATGGTGAATGTGATGGATGGGTGTATGGAATTGATGTGGTTGAGAAATTGGTTCAATGCTGGCAGGCCAAATACCGAGAGTGTCATCTACATTTTTCTTCCACAATGAAGGACGTAGGGTGGATATCTGGATGGCATCTGTTTCAAATTTCTCCATGAAAACATTCGCAATCACTGGTGATAAGGGGGGGAACCTTCATTTTGTTTGTAGAAAGTACCATTCCAGGTGAAGTAAGTGTTGGTAAGGCAGTGCCTAACCAGAGTATGTATATCAGGATTCAGTCCATGTTGGACTAAGTCTTCAATTATTGCTAAGGTGTCAGGTACAGGAACCTTGGTGAACAGCGAAACTACATCAAAGCTGACGAGCAAATCATCTGGGGACAGTGAAATGCCCTTGATTAGAGAGCCCAATTGAGCTGAGTTATGCACGGCTGAGGTGGTTTTGCCCGTGAATGGAAGCAAGGTATCAGACAGACAACGGGCCAGTTTGTAGGTAGGTGAGTTGATAGTGGAAACAATGGGCCGAAGTGGAGTACCTTCTTTATGTAATTTTGGAAGACCATAGAATCTGGGTGGTCTAGTTGCAGAAGGTTTTAGGGAGAGCCGTTTGAATGGCTCTATTAGAGGAGTTGAACTGGTAATGATATTGTTGGTTTTTGTAGCCAGGCGGTTGATAGGATCTTTGTTGATTTTGGTGTAACTTCCATGATTAAGAAGGTCCTGGATTTTGTTGTTGTATGTGGTTTTATCCATGATGACAGGAGCATTGCCCTTGTCGGCTGAGAGGATGACTATGTCATCTCTCTTTTTCAATTTGGCAAGTTCAGAGCGCTCGTCTTTGCTGATGTTACTAATGGGTTTCTTAGCATTTTTAAGGATGGTGGAAATTTCAGAGGTTGCCACGTCTGTTGAGATGTTTCCCAAGCATTTGAGGGCTACATGTACCTGGGCAATTATAAAATCCACTGGGATGTGTTTGGGGGTGACAGCAAAATTCATCCCTCTAGCTAGTACCAATTTTAGTCTATCGGAGATTGTGCTGCTACTCTGATTGATAACAGTCTTGTTAACATCTAGCTTTTTAATGTGTGGATCTGATTTCTTTTTTGACAAGTTATTAAATTTAGCAATAAGGTTAACCCTACATTTGGAAGACATTGTTGCGGCAGAAGAAGCAGTCATGTTATCTACAAGGTTCCAATCAAATGCGGACATTTTATCTGTTAATGTTAAGTGTGATTGTAGGAGACATTTGTCTAAATTATCAAGTTCAAGACGGAGTAGTCTTATCCTCTCTGAGATTTAAGAAAGACTAGCTCTGAATTAGATCCGTTTGGTGTTAGGAGTAGTGACAACGTAATACCGACCACAGTGTAAATGTGGTCGGTATTACCTTGTTGTCGCAGCATCTCTTCAGAAAGGTGAGAGACTCGATCATGTGAGCCACCTTGTCTCGTAGTCTGTTAAATGCTCTAACAGATGTGTGAAAACCCTCCCCGTAGAGGTGGTTAAATCTTGATTTGAAGCTTTCGTGACTGCAGGCATCCATACTCTTACACTCACATCTGCTTCTGTCACTTCTAACGCCAAACTAATCTTATTCAGAGCTAGCCTTTCTCTAATCTCAGAGAGGATAAGACTACTCCGTCTTGAACTTCATAATTTAGACAAACATACACCAGGCCCTCAAGATGAATGTGGGTACTCGGACCGCATTATTCCCAAAGCTGTTTTTCCAACCATGGAGAAACAACCCCCTGAGAAGCCGATCAAAACTATCGCGTTACCATACATAACAGGTGTTACCAAAAAGATTTCGAAAATCTTAAACAAACACAAGATCCAGGTCCGATTCAAAACAGTACACAAAATCCGTGATCTAATCCCATCTGTGAAGGATGTCATTCCTGACATGCAATATCCTGGAGTTTACAAACTTGCGGTAGCAGTTACATTGGGGAAAGGAAACGACATCTCTCGGACCGTATTCGCGAACACAAGGCAGATCTGAAACACGGCAGAAAACCAATACCTCTGCAATGGCTGACCTTTGTTATAATGCTGTGGGCTCGCATGATAATGTTTTTTCTGAGACCAAGGTACTCTGCAAACCTTCCGGCTACTATCAAAGGTTTGTTCATGAAGCCATTCAGATATATAAACATAGACATAACTTCAACCGAGAAGATGGATACAAATTGAGCAATCATTGGAAGGATGTTATTACCCAGGTAAAACCTTAACTCTTTATGGCTGTTTATCTGTCGGGTACTAGCCTATTTTTCCGAGATAATTTCTCCCCGCATCCCCATCTTTCCCAGCTTTCCCAGCCTCCCACTTCCAGCCCTGCCCACTCCCCGCCCCCCCCCCTCCGGCCTCACATCCTTTCTCCCCCGAGCACTCACGCAGCGCTCCCCCCCCTCTCTCTATCTCTCTTTCCCCCCTTTCTCCTCCCCCCTTTCTTAACTATATAACCTCTTGCCACGGCAGCTCTCTCGCCCACTTCAGCAAATGTTTTCTTGCTGTGGTTGACCCACCTGATGAAGTTCGCTTGTGTTGCGATCGAAACGTCGTGATTTGTTTTATTTTACTTCGAACTACGTGACTTTACCGAAACAACCAAAGAGTATATGGATTCTTGCAGTCACGAAAACTTCAAATCAAGATTCGGTAATACATCTTAAGTACCAGATATTAGTTTTTGTATTTTGTGTACTGCGCCAACTCTGATTCGGATGTTTTGTTTTTCCAAAAATCTGGCTAGTTGATGTTCGGTATTTTAGTAGTTTGAATTACTTGGTCAGTTTTACTCGTGTTATTAGTTACAACTATTCAAAATACCGTACATTGTGGGAGTAATTGATAAACTAGTGAGATTTTATGAAAAACAAAACATCCGAGTCAGATTTGGCATGGTACATAAAATACATAAACTAATATCTGGTACTGAAGATTTATTAACGAAGCATTTAACAGAAGGTGTGTAACGGATGAATTGCACTTGTGCCCAATGCTATGTTGAGCAGACAGGAAGAATGATCAGCACGAGACTAAAAGAACACTAAAGAAATATGAAATACTCCCAAATACAACTGTCAGCAGTGTTAGAAGACGCATGCCAACAAGGACACTCATTGACGTTCTGTGCAAAACTAGTTACTACTGGCCAAGACTAATTAGAGAATCTATCGAAATGGAGATAAATACAAATAATTAATAATAAAGATTTTTGGGTTTTATCGCGTTATTTATAAATGTGTTGTAACCCTCCACCACCCGACACAGCCAAACAGTAAAAAATTGTCACGTTGACAAAAGACAAATAGTCGTGAACTATTTGACTTTTGTCAACGTGACTCAATTTTGGTGGAGGGTTACGACACATTTATAAATAACGCGATCTAACCCAAAAACCTTTGTTATGATTAATATTGTTCGCGAAAGCCTACGTGTTAAATACAAATAATCTTAACCATTCGGATAGCTACAGCCTTAGCGCTGCTCAGAAGTGATTCTTCAAATAATTGTGTAAATGCATGCCTATACAGGTCACCATACATAAATGGGGATCAACTGTATGCAGACAATACCAGGTGCTGTTATTTTTTTGCAGGAGGTACAAGAATAATGTTCATGCACAATGTACATTGATTAACATATCAATAACCCAACCGGCAATGGATACCCCCATTGTTATTCATATGCATATGTAGTATAGTAAACTACGGCGGGAGACCACTTGACGGGTAGCACACTTTATTCACACTTGGGTTGTCACAATAACACGTGTGGTCACTACAGCTCACGCTACACGTTCCACCTGACACGGGTGGTTACTACAGCTCACGCTACACGTTCCACCCGACACGTGTGGTTACTACAGCTCACGCTACACGTTCCACCTGTCACGTGTGGTTTCTACAGCTCACGCTACCCGTTCCACCCGGCTACACACACACGGGCATTCCAGCCCCGTAGCATCCGGGCTTGGGTATGGATCACGACCACTGGGTCCCGCGGCCCGGTCCTCACACGGACGTCCGGCTCCCGGGTCCCAAGGTCCCGCCTCTGAGCCACACAGGGCCCCGGTCCTTACAAGGATAGCGGGACTAGGTGTCTCAGGGCCCTATCTCTTCCTCCTCCGTCTTCCGTCTTCACTGGTCACCAACTGCTCCCCGAGCGCCCGCGCGCACCGCCTTATATAGCCCTCCGCTCCAAGGAGACGGAGCCTATGCGGACTGCGATGTGAGCACCCACCCTAGCCGACCAATCATCACGCGCTGCCACACGATCCCTTCTTGTGTCAGCGCACATAACCAATCACCACGCGCTGCCACACGATCCATCACTGTCAGCGCGCGTCACCAACACACAGCCAATCACCATCACATAACCCATGACCCCGCGCTGACCTACGATCCCTCACCGTCAGCGCGCGTCACCAACACACAGCCAATCACCACGCGCTACCCCACGATCCCTACTGCCAGCGCGTATCACCACTACACATACATGAATCCTCCCCCTTCGCACAAGAAGGGCTCACAAGTGACGTCATCACATCTATCCCTTTTTAAGGAATGAAACAGGAGGATTTATACACAAATCTCCTGTCGCCTGATGAAGCTATTTGTAATTACTGGCCAAACGTCATATTCAGATTGTAAATGTTGTGGATTTGCTCTCCAACACACCGGTGTGCTGTACTTGTAATTAATTGGCATGTTCTGTTTACGTGACAAACCTTACTGTGTCGGGTGGTGGCGTGTTCCACGACACATTTATATTTACGCAATCTAACTCACAAAACCTATATTATGTATTACCAACTGTAAATAAATTGTCTTGATAATTCACATTGACTCGAGTTCGTTTGTATGTATGTATGTTGAATTTCTTTCGCACAGCCAACCGTGCTAATCAGAGTAGCAATTTGCATTGCTATTTTTGCATTGCGAATTTGAGTGGGAAAAATGTTATACATCACAAACGGGCTTACACACGGTAAAATGTTTGACAAAAGCAGCTCACAGGCAAGAGGCAAATTTACCTCTTGCAACAGGGCTCATTAACATTTTGTTATTTAGCGCCATCGCACAGGCTGAGTGGCTGTGTGAGGTTCGCTGGCCCCCGAGATCCCTCCCTCGATAATGCTAACGGCCGGGCTAACATCATCACTCGCCCCCCCGCTGCTAGGCGAACCGCTGCTGGGTTCCTCACCCCTGATGTGGGAGCCGTCGCTCAAGGATTCCTCTCCACTGTGGGTCCGCGTAGTAGGCATGGTTAGTTACCGAGTAGTATTATGCCCCCCTTCACGCTACCACGATACCTCCCTTTCCTAATCGCGTACCTGCAACCCACACGGAGCGAACGTACGCACACCCACACACACACACGCAGCTCCGTGCACTCCAACTCAACACTGACTACTCCCGTTATGATCGCGCACCTGTATCATACACGAAGTGAACGCACGCGCACACACGCCGCTCCCCACGCGGCACACTGCTCAACGAGATCACACGAGGCCACGGTCAGCTATTAATGATTTATTGTCTGCTACCTGGGAATTGATGTTAAATCAGTATGAATCGACGAGGCTGGCCTATTCTACTACCCCTGTACCTATTCCCTATTTATCGGCTATGATCCTACTTCACCTCCTTACTCACTGTTAGGTGCCCACGGCGGTCCGCTGATCCCGTACTCGCAGCGTACCTCGATGCGTCTCACGGACGTTCGGGTCGCTGGGCTGGAGAGCGTCTTGTCGCCTGGTGCTGGAGTAAAAGAGACCGATCTCCCCTTTGCGCCCCCTTTTTATCCTCCCTACATCAAAGGGATGCGGCTCCGAGCGTGGTGGCGGCCCCCTCCCAGTTTTCTTTAACAATGGGCGCGCGCCCGTTAGCACGCGTATGGCGGTTCCGGGCGCCCTTGCTATGCTAATCAGATGCGCTGCGTGTTGCGGCGTTTATTCTAATTCATCCCTTTCTCATACATGGCACCGTGCTCTTGCGCATTATGCAGCGGCGTCCATCACCACGGCCTGCTGTGGAAGTTAAGCGCGGAGCCTCCGCATGTCCCCACCACCTGCCCCATCAATTGCGCACCCTAAACTATGCTGCCCCGTCCCTCCTCTGCCTGTCTCGTCGACCCGTGGGGGTGTGTGTGGGGGGATGCGTTTCAACCGCGGTGGCCGAATGCCCTTCGCCGCGACCATACCATCTTAAGGCCGGTTGCAGCGCCGCGGTGTAAAGTAGCGTCGGGGGAGGTCGTCCAATTCCCTGGTCGCCGGAAACAGTGAAAGTTAATCCCGATAAGGGTTTCTCGGATAAAAACCGGTCGGTCAGGTGACCTCCCCTCGGAGCTCTATGGGTGGGGGGAAAATGCGTGTGGGTGTGTTCATGTGAGGTGAGGTGAGGGGGACGCGGGGTCGGCTCCGTCGCTTGGTGGTGGTGAGGTCGTAGATGGGGGGCCTGCTGAACGGCTTCGTGGCGGCGGCATCACATAGCCCCCCGAGGTGCCAGTCCCCGTCCCGGGTTGACTGGAGCACCTTGCATGGGCCACGCCCACGAGGAAACGCTGCGGGATCCGGGGAATCCGTCCGGACCTTGTGGCTGGTCTCGGGGCGGGTGGCTCCGTCCTCTGTAGCTCCTGCGGCGGCCTCCTCCTCCACTCCAGCGGCTCTCCCTGTCCCTCGGTACCTGCGGGCTGAGGCACAAACTCAGCAGCAGAAGGGTTTAGGAGCCGTCGTCCGCGTCGTCTCCTGACTGGATCGGGGCGCCTCGGGGGCCCGGCGGGGCCCATGTAGTGTGCGAGGCCCCCCAACACGAGGGGTGCGGGTACCCGGGGATTTCGGGGCCTCCGGGCAACGGGGTTCTCTCTCGCCGGGGCCGCTTTCCATGGTTTTAAGCGGCGAATGTTGACCACCGTCTCTCGACCCCTCTCCCCGCCATAGATTAGTACCGTCCAGGGGGAGATCTGCCGCACCACGGTCCAGGGTCCTCGCCAGTAGGTCGTCAGTTTCCCCACCTGCCCGGCCCCGACGCGAGGGGTGTGTAGCCACACCTTAGCGCCGGTCAGGAATAAGGGGGGTTCCATGCGGGGTCGGGCGCCCTGTTCTTGCCGCCGATGCGCGGCTTCCCCTTGCGGGTATGTTCGACCTCGGGCTTCTCGCAGGGTCTCCATCAGGTGTTCCACGGGGGAGCTTCCCTCCTCCGGCTGGGGGGAAGGAACGCCGAACAGCAGATCTGCGGGTAAACGAGACTCACGGCCGAACATCATCAAAAACGGGGTTTGTCCCGTCGACGTGTGTACGGTGGTGGCGTAGGCGAAAAGTGCGTAGGGGAGGTGTTCGTCCCAATCCCGTTGATTTGCGGCCGCCATACGTTTGAGTCTCCCCGCTAAGGTCTGATTCATGCGCTCCACCATACCGTTCACCTGGGGGTGGTACGCTGTGGTTCGGTCCTTCTGGATTCCGAATTCTCGGCACAGTGCCTGGAACAGCTCGGCCTCGAACTCGCTACCCTGGTCGGTGAGGACTCGTTCTGGGATCCCGTGCTTAAGTACGTAATGCTCCACGAATGCCCGGGCCACCACCAGGGCTGTTTTGTCAGGGATGGCCACTGCCACGGGGTAGCGGGTGAAATACTCTACTGCGACTAGGATATACCTGTTGCCTCGATGGGACCGAGGGAATGGCCCTTGTAGGTCGATCCCGACCAGCTGGTTCGTGCGGCTGACGCGGAACGGCCTTAGGGGTACCTGGTATCGTGCCGGTTTCGGCCCGCACTGCTGACAGGCGCGGCAGCCCTGTACCCAGGCGGCCACGTCTTGTGCCAATTTGGGCCAGAGATACTGGCGACGCAGGGTCTCTCGAGTGCGTCGTTTCCCATCGTGGCCCCCGAGTGGGTGGTCATGCACCAGCCGTAGCAGCTGGGGTCGTACCTGGGCAGGAACACAGATGCACCCCGGCTGGCCGGCCTCGGTTAACTCCCGTACCACCCCGTTCTGCACACACAACCGGCCGTACAAACCGCTCCAGGGTCCTGGTAGGGCGCTCTTTTCCTCCCGCAGTGCCGCCTCCACCGCCGCCAGATCGGGATCCCGCTACTGGGTCTGTCTCAGCTGCTCGTCATTCAGGCCCGGGAAGGCGCAGCCGACGTCCTCCTGGATCCGTCCGATCGGGGCGGGGTGATCCGCCGGGTCCCGAGCCGTGGGTCCCGCGCTTGCCGGGCGGTCGACGGGATCCTCGGTGCCACCTGTGAGGGTCTCTGTGGCGCACACTGCACTCTCTCTCGCTGGGGGGGGGGTCAGTAGCCGCGGCCTCTCGGGGGTCCGTTGCCTGCCGGCAGCGTCCCCCCGTGAAACACGGGCAGGCCTATTATTTGGTTCTTTCGGTTAAGTCACGTCTAAAGATAAAATAATAAATTAAATTAAATAATAGAATACGACGTTTTGATTGCAACACAAGCAATTATCATCAGGTATAATGAAATAGCGACATAAAATCTAACCAGAAAACTATAGACAGACATATTAGCAGACAGATATCACCAAGATACATAGCGAGAGCAACACAGGTAACAGAGAGGGGTGATCGTCTCTGTGGGGTGGCCTTATTTTACTAGGTTATTTAATTTTAGTGTGTCCTTCTCCTGATTTTCAGGCTTGCTTGCCGTGCCATCGTACTTGCAGCACCACGTCTGTTGACCACTCATTGATATGCTAATTTTTTATCTAACCCCCCTCCCTCTTTCTGCCTCCGCCCCCCCCCCCCTCTGTCTATTTAAGGCCACCCCACAGAGACGATCACCCCTCTCTGCTACCTGTGTTGCTCTCGCTATGTATCTTGGTGATATCTGTCTGCTAATATGTCTGTCTATAGTTTTCTGGTTAGATTTTATGTCGCTATTTCATTATACCTGATGATGATTGCTTGTGTTGCAATCGAAACGTCGTATTCTATTATTTAATTTAGTTATTATTTTATCTTTAGACGTGATTTAACCGAAAGAACCAAATAATAATTCCTACGGGCAGGCCTCCTCTGCCCTTGTCTCGGCGTACACCGTGGGCCGCCTCGACAAGGCGTCCGCGTTTGCATGCGTCCGGCCAGCCCAATACTCGATTTGCAGGTTGTACTCCTGCAACTGCGCCAACCACCGGGCCATCTGCCCCCACGGCTCCTTGAATGTAAGAAGATACTGCAGAGCATAATGGTCAGTGCATACGCGACATTTCCTGCTGTAAAAATACGGCCGGAACTGCTTACATGCGAAAATCACAGCGTATAACTCAATAGTTCAGCTCGGCCCCACTCAAGGTCCGGCTGGCGTACGCGATGACTCGTTCCGTCCCATCCTGTACCTGTGACAACACCGCGCCCAGCCCGCTGCTGCAGGCGTCGGTGTCCAAAATAAAATCGGTGGTAAAATCGGGGAAAGCGAGGGTGGGGGCGTGGGTGAGGTGGTCTTTGAGAGTGGTGAAGGCCGTCTGGCAGGCCCCCGTCCACTGATAGGGGTGCTTAGGGGAGGTGAGTTGGGTGAGGGGGCGTGCAATCTCGCTGAATCCCTTTACAAATCGACGATAATAGGTGGCGAGCCCCAAAAATGATCTGATCTCCGTCAGATTCCTTGGCCGTGGCCACTCCACTACGGCGCGTACCTTCTCCGGATCGGTGTGCACGCCTGCCTCGCTGACGCATGCCCGAGGTACCCCACCTCGCGTTGTGCGATGTAACACTTACGTGGCTTGAGCTTGAGATGAGCCGCTCGCAGTCGCTGGAATACCTCTCGTAACCTGGACCAATGCTCAGACAAAGATCTACTGAACACTATCACGTCGTCCAAGTAAATCAGGCACTGTTCCCATTGCAAGCCCCGCATCACCAACTCCATCAGCCGCTGGAACGTTGCGGGCGCATTGGTGAGTCCGAACGGGAGTACTCAAAACTCGAATAGCCCCATCGGGGTGGTGAATGCGGTTTTCGGCCGATCCTCCTCCGCCATCTCCACCTGCCAGTACCCGGACGCGAGATCGAGGGTGGAAAAATATCGCGCTCCGGCGAGGCTGTCGAAGGTGTCGTCGATGCGGGGTATGGGGAAGGCGTCGCTGAGCGTGACTGCGTTCAGTTTATGGTAATCGACGCAGAACCGGGTTGACCCATCCTTTTTCGTCACTAGTACCACTGGGGCTGACCAGGGGCTCGCCGAGGGCTGAATTATGTTATCGCGAAGCATGTCCCCAACTGCCTCTTTGATCTGGGCGCGTTCGGGTGCGCCCACTCGGTATGCAGGGAGTTTGATGGGTCGGGCTGCACCGGTGTCAATTTGGTGCTTAACAAGGTCGGTCCGACCCACGTCCGAGTCATGTTTACTGAATACGTCGGCATACTCCCGCAGTAACTCGCGCAGCCGATCGGCCTCTCCCTTAGGTAAATCCGCCCATGGTACATGTAACGCGTCGAGCAGGGGAACGACCTCGGCTCGGGGAGTCGGGCCGACTCGCCAGGCCAGGTCCTGGTCACCCTCAGGACGACTGGGGTCCTCAGCCCAGAGTGCGAACACCGAGTCGTTAGAGTGGCGTGCGTGCAGGGGGTGTACGGTGGCTATCGGGGTGCGCCGTCGTAGTATCGCTGGGGTGCTGTGGGGGTTAAACATCCGCATAAACAATGGGTCCCCATCTGCGTTTACCAACGTGGTGGACCCCACGACCCCATACCGTTTGGCCAACTCCGGGTGAGGAGTTATCATTACCTCCCCTGATGGACGGAGCGCGGGGTCGGTGGGGGATGTTGCTACCGGCACTAGCATCTCGGTGAGCGGCCCGATGGTGACTGCCGTCGCCAGGATAGCGGCCACAGGTGCGAAGCGGGGGCGCGTCGGTTCTCGTCCCAGGAACGGAATCCGCTCGCCGTTGCTCTCCATGGTGGCGCATCGCTGGCGGGGTTGCACGTTGAGTCCCAGCTGTTCGAGGAGGTCGGTACCTGCGATACACTCGTGACACAACGCACTTGACACGTAGAACTCCTGGGTGCACACCTGGCTGCCTATGCAGACCTCTAGGGTGGCTCTCCCCAGCAACCCCATTCCGGCTCCGCTCGCCGTGTGTAGCGCGCGGTCCGGGGCCTGCAGGTGACGCACGTCGACCCCGATCGCGCTGCAGTGCGCTGCACTCACGAGCGAGGCCACCGCCCCCGTGTCCAGCAGGATTCGGGTACGCATTCCATTTACCTCCCCTTCCACCAGCGACGTGGCCCCCGTGATCCCCGCCACCAGCTCCCGTAGCCAGTCGCCAGGAGTCACCGTTTCCGTGGGCGTTGTTGCTGGAACCTGTGTGGAGATCACTCACTCGCCATTATTCTCATTATCGTCTATTTGTATCGGGACCGCGTCGATTGCACCCCTAGTTGGTCCGCTCTCTAGGGGGCGTTGGAGTTTAACCCCTGTGTCTGCCTAGCTCGGTTGATTTCAGGACAGTCTCTCACTAGATGCCCTCGGCGATCGCACATATAACATGTCCGGGGAGGGGGGGCGGCTCCGTAGCGGGTCCCCTGTCCGCTCCCTCTCCCTCCCCCAGTACGCAGTTGTCTCACATCGGACTCTAATTGGGCTACCCTCCCGGCCAGCCCCCCTACTGTCGAGCGTAGTTCCCCCATCTCAGACTGGAGGGTCTTCATATTTTTATTCGCTTCCTCGCGTACTTGGGTTACCCTCTCACCTACTTGGGTTACCCTCTCACCTACTTGGTTTATCATATCTCCCATACCGGCCTGTAACCCGGCTACCCACCCCGGGGTTGTCTCGCTGGGTCTCTGGGGCTCCCTTGCCCGTCCCCTTACTGCGATGGCGAGCTCTTCCTCCTCGTCGGAGAGTAGGCTCGCTACGGCGCACTCTCGTCCCCTCCCTCGAGGCTGCGCGCTCACCCGAGAGTTTCTCGCATTTGCGCACACTTGACGAGGGTGTCAAAGGAGAGGCGTGCACCGTCTACATTTGGCTGCCACCATGGGGTGTGTGCCAAATATCGCTGGACCTTCCCGGCGGCGAGGCCCTCAATTATTTTTGACTCATACTCCGGGTACGCGAGCTGGGTCAGCGTGCGTACGTCCTCAGCGTAATCTCGCAAATCCTCGCCGGGTTGGTGGCGGCGTGCCTCTAAGGCCGCCTGCGCCTCCTCCTCGTCATACGTGCCGAAGCGCTCTTCGAGTTGGCACATTAGTTCCTCCCACTGTGTTTGTGCGCTTGTGGGCAAAGCTTCCACAAAGTCAGCTGCCCACCCATCTAAATGTAGCTCTAACTGCTGCAACGCCTCCTCATCTGACCACCCATTAACCTTTTTAGACCCCCTGATGCTGCGGGCAAAAGATTTCCATGATGGAATTCCTTTGCCCGTAAATGTGCATTTGATTTTAATCTGGGTTGGGGGGCCTCTTTCCCTTGGGGGTGCGAGGGATCGTCCCGTTTCTGACACCAATATGTGAGGTTCGCTGGCCCCCGAGATCCCTCCCTCGATAACGCTAACGGCCGGGCTAACATCATCACTCGCCCCCCCGCTGCTAGACGAACCGCTGCTGGGTTCCTCACCCCTGGTGTGAGAGCCGTCGCTCGAGGATTCCCCTCCTCCGCGGGTCTGCGTAGTAGGCATGGTTAGTTACCGAGTAGTATTATGCCCCCCTTCACGCTACCACGATACCTCCCTTTCCTAATCGCGTACCTGCAACCCACATGGAGCAAACGTACGCACACCCACACACACATACGCAGCTCCGTGCACTCCAACTCAACACTGACTACTCACGTTATGATCGCGCACCAGTATCATACACGGAGTGCACGCACGCGCACACACGCCGCTCCACACACGGCACACTGCTCAACGAGATCACACGAGGCCACGGTCAGCTATTAATGATTTATTGTCTGCTACCTGGGAATTGATGGTAAATCAGTATGAATCGACGAGGCTGGCCTATTCTACTACCCCTGTACCTATTCCCTATTTATCGGCTATGATCCTATTTCACCTCCTTACTCACTGTTAGGTGCCCACGGCAGTCCACTGATCCCGTACTCGCAGCGTACCTCGATGCGTCTCACGGACGTTCGGGTCGCTGGGCTGGAGAGCGTCTTGTCGCCTGGTGCTGGAGTAAAAGAGACCGATCTCCCCTTTGCGCCCCCTTTTTATCCTCCCTACATCAAAGGGATGCGGCTCCGAGCGTGGTGGCGGCCCCCTCCCAGTTTTTCTTTAACAATGGGCGCGCGCCCGTTAGCACGCGTACGGCGGTTCCGGGCGCCCTTGCTATGCTAATCAGATGCGCTGCGTGTTGCGGCGTTTATTCTAATTCATCCCTTTCTCATGCATGGCGCTGTGCTCTTGCGCATTATGCAGCGTCGTCCATCACCACGGCCTGCTGTGGAAGTTAAGCACGGAGCCTCCGCATGTCCCCACCACCTGCCCCATCAATTGCGCACCCTAAACTATGCCGCCCCGTCCCTCCTCTGCCTGTCTCGTCGACCTGTGGGGGTGTGTGTGGGGGGATGCGTTTCAACCACGGTGGCCGAATGCCCTTCGCCGCGACCATACCATCTTAAGGCCGGTCGCAGCGCCGCGGTGTAAAGTAGCGTCGGGGGAGGTCGTCCAATTCCCTGGTCGCCGGAAACCGTGAAAGTTAATCCCGATAAGGGTTTCTCGGATAAAAACCGGTCGGTCAGGTGACCTCCCCTCGGAGCTCTATGGGTGGGGGGAAAATGCGTGCGGGTGTGTTCATGTGAGGTGAGGTGAGGGGGACGCGGGGTCGGCTCCGTCGCTTGGTGGTGGCGAGGTCGTAGATGGGGCGCCTGCTGAACGGCTTCGTGGCGGCGGCATCACAGCTGCTTGCTGAGTGATATGTCACGTATACATGCCCTGTAAACGTGAAGATACAAACTTGCGATAGATAAAGGTAAGACCCTATCCATGCAACAATTAATAATCCTGTGCTGCAATAAAGCTATATTTGCAACTCACCGTCATAACACTTTACGGCCAGTTCCCGCTTCACGAACAGGTTGTGTGCCTGAGGCCCGTTCATTGATCCAACTCATTGTAAGTTGACACTCAGTGGACGAAAGCCCCATTTAAGACAACATGGAGATAACACATTCCGTGAGAGAAAAAAACTTTTAATAACAGCTTGACAACGCCGACTTGCACTGGCGATACGAACCACCCAACCATTTGGTTTGGCGGAGCCAGCTGTAATGAGTCTTAACATCATCGCTGAGAGTGTGTGTACGTGTGCGCGTATGTATGTGCGACAGGGATGTTCTCTGGCTTCAACATTATTTAACATCTAATAAAGAATAATTATTTCATATTTTAATAGCAAATGCTAAGACATACATATTCACCATCATTTTACAACAAAAAACTGAAGGCACCCAATGGGTTCTCCCTTATATCCGGTTGTAGCCAACATTTTCATGGAAATATGTGAGACGGACGCCATCCAGGCATCCACTCTACGCCCGTCCTTGTGGAAGAGGTACGTAGATGACACTTTTGTCATCTGGCCACATGGCCGGCCTGCTCTAGACCAGTTTCTCGACCACATCAATTCCATACACCCAGCCATCAGATTCACCATGGAAGTCGAAAAAGATGGCAAGCTACCCTTTTTGGATGTCCTAATTAAAAGGAGACCTGATGGTTCAATGAGCCACTCTGTCTACAGGAAAGCCACCCATACGGATGCTTACCAAAAACCGGATTCCCACCACCATCCATCCCAAAAGAATTCCCTCATCAAGACTATACCATAGAGCCTAATGCATATCCGACCAGGAACACATTGCCAGTGAACTCAAACACGTACGCCAAGCTCTTAAGGCTAATGGTTACTCCAACTACACAATCCGCAAAGCCATCACTCCAACCATCAAGAAGGATCCTGTTGAGGAGCCTTTCAAGACCATCACCTTACCCTACATTGCTGGGATCACAAAAAAGATCTCCAAAATCCTGATAAAACACAAGATCCAGGTCCGATTCAACACAGTACATAAAATCCGTGATCTGGTCCCGTCTGTAAAAGATGTGGTTCCAGACATACAGTACCCTGGCGTCTACAAACTAAGTTGCCTCTGTGGTAGCAGTTACATTGGAGAAACCAAACGACATGTCTCGGACCGCATCCGTGAACATAAAGCAGACTTGAAACACGGTAGGACAAACACCTCGGCCGTGGCAGATCACTGTTACAATTCAGTGGGCTCACATGATATTGACTTATCCAAGACAGAGGTTCTCTGCAAGCCATCTCGCTACCATGAGAGATTCGTTCATGAGGCAATCCACATATACAAACACAGAGACAATTTCAAGCGAGAAGATGGATTCTGGCTTAGCAATCATTGGAAGGACGTAATAAACCATTTCGGATCTTAACTGATTGTGTTCACGTTTACGGTGACTTTCAGACCGCGTTCCACTCACTGGCATTGTATTCTCCGCAGGGAATTGATTCTTTGCTCCGCTGCAAGTTTCCTTGCACTACTCTCCCATTGACATATTTTGTTGCTTCCTCTTAGTATCTTTCACACGACGGTCAATGGTACAGTGTATAATGACAAATAGTATAAAATTTATATGCTTAATACAATGTACAAAGTAATATATAGTATCGTAATTGTATAGTGAATATACAGCAGTGTGATATACATTAGGGTGGGTAGAATAATACATAGTGTAATATTACAATGTATAAGGTTTATAGCAATACAGTATATAATTTAATGTTGGGTTTGTCTATGGCAGTATATAGTACGGTGTAGACTCGTGTGATGTAAGAGAATAAAGTTTAGATGGAAGCATATTATATATATATTTTTTACGACGTAGAATTGTAATGTATTACTCACTGTTAGTAACTCAGCTTATTGTAGAATATATTTAGTATACTGATGATAATATGTAGTTTATACTTTCGTTGTTTACGTGGTGGTTTTAGTTACTGTAGCTACATACTATTGACACTCCTTCCCTTCATTAATGCTACCCCTAGCCCCTCCCTTTGATGCTGCTAATCCTGCATAATGCACGGGCATATGCAGTACTAATCACATACCTGCATTTCCCATAAATATGCTAAATTCCGCTTGATATGCATCTTCTTTTTTCAAGGCTCCCCCTTTCTTCCCCCTACCACCCCAGCTTATATACATGCTCCAAGTGCGTGTGCTGTTTCATTCGGACGCTGTCGCCTCGACAGACCTGGTTTTCACCTGAGGACGGTTACTTGCGTTGTGGCCGAAACGTCATGAGAATAATTTTATTATGTTTTATTTTTATTATTTTATTACTTCCCTTCTACGTGACTTTACCGAAAGTACCAAGAAAATGAATCCCTGCAGTCACGAAAGCTTTAAATCGAAATTTATACTTTAGTTGTTTACGCGGTGGTTTTAGTTACTGCAGCTACATACTATTAAAACTCCTTCCCTTTATTAATGCTACCCCTATCCCCTCCCTTTGATGCTGCTAAACCTGCATAATGCACGGGAATAAGTGGTACGAATCACATACCTGCATTTCCCATATCCCCTCCCTTTGATGCTGCTAATCCTGCATAATGCACGGGCATAAGTAGTACTAATCACATTCCTGCATTTCCCATAAATATGCTAAATTCCTCTTGATATGCAAATTATTTTGTCAAGGCGCCCTTTCCCCCCCCCCTTCCAACCCAGCTTAAATATATGCTCCAAGCATGGTGCTGTTTCATTCAGACGCTGTCGCCTGGACAGACCTGGTTTTCACCTGAGGACGGCTGCTTGCATTGTGGCCGAAACGTCGTGATAATTATTTTATTATGTTTTATTTTTATTATTTCATTACTTCCCTTCTACGTGACTTTACCGAAAGAACCAAGAAGATATAACTACACTATGAATGGCTACGTATGCATAGTCGCACTGTTAGTGTCAGTATCATAACTGTCAACCCCTTATCAGTGCCCTACCTTATTACAGACCAATTCAGACCTTACTGATCACCCCGTGCTCCTTATACATATCAACGTTCATCCTGCAAAGTCCCATCACAAGGGAGAAACACAAACAAATAGGCACATTATGTTACTCAATGTCCCTGTACAAGAATACGAGTAAACCGTATGGGTTGACAGTATGCTATATCTATGTATCTGTGTGGGTCTCCATGTATCTCTCTTGGGTCTCTATCTATCTCGTTTAGGTCTCTATGGGTCTCTGTCTGTAATCATACCTGTCAACCCCTTTATCAGTGCCCTACTTGATTACAGACCAATTCAGGCCTTTTTGGTCACCCCCATGCCCTTAGAAATGTCAACGTTCATCCTATACATTATACTACACTATACACTACACAGCTGTCAACCCCTTATAAGTGCTCTACCTTATTACAGACTAATTCGGACCTTATTGGTCACCCCGTGCCCCTTAAAAATATCAACATTCATCCTACAAAATCCCATCACAAAGGAGAAACACAAATAGACACATTTTTTTGTACGCCCGTACGGACCTAAGAACTCAATTTGCCTGTGCAAAGACCACGACGGGGTAAAACCGTGATGGGGTTCGACAGCTCCGCAATAGTCGAGTGTGAATAGTCGCTATTGGTTATCAGAGATTACCCCCACAAGCAAACAACGTGTGGGCGGCCATTTTGGATAGGGGGTGTGGGGGCTTCTCCCTTACCAAGATGGCCGCTACCACCCCAACAGCCACGTGGTGTTGACATTTCGCGGGTGTTTTTTAATTGGTCAGCTCCGTTGCACTTGACATTGAACTTTATTTCATAGCCCGGATTAAGGCCCATGGTTAATAGCATAGACTAGATAAGGCGCGGCTGCGTTTCAGACTATACCAAGTATGGAGGGGGATGAAAAGCATCAACTCAAGACGTGCTGAAAAAATGTAGCGAACTTGTTTATAGTTTTATTGTTTCATCCATAGCAACAAGAAGCAAGAGGGTCCGCTAGCGTTAGTGAAAGGTGGCGTTTGCTGTCTACCCCCTTAAATTAAAACAATTTATGTTCGCTGATTGAATTCACCCCTCCCGCGCACGCCGCTCGAGTTGGTTTCGCCCACGCGGCCCTCTCCCTCAACCACCACCAACAAACCGTCGCGATTTGGCGGGAGAAGTGGAGCCTAACGACCAGCACTACCACAACATCTATAATCACAAGTATAACTACTATAATAACATCTCCCACGTCTATAATCATTACTATAATAACAACTACAACATCTATAATAATTATAACACTAATAATAACATCAATAAAATAAACAATTACTACTACTATAGTAATAAAAACATGAACTGCTGTAATAACTAATACTGTAACAACTACTATAATAACAACCACAACATCTATAATCACAACTATAACACTAATAACATAAATAAAATAACATAAACAACTACTACTACTATAGTAATACAAACATGAACTGATATAATAACTAATACTGTAATATCAACTACTATAATAACAACTACAACATCTATAATCACAACTATAACACTAATAACATCAATAAAATAACAAACAACTACTACTATAGTAATAAAACATGTACTGCTATACTAACTAATACTGCAATATCAACTACTACTATAATAAAACAAGGGCGGTGAGAGAGAGTGGAGCCAATCTCACACGCGCCTCTGTAAGCCTCACACAGCCTGTCAGAGGAGCTACACGGGGAGACATTTGTATTGTGTCTGCCTGTGTGTGTGTCTCTGTGTGCGTCTTTGTTGCCTGTGTGTGACCCTCTGTGTGCGTGTCTGCCGGTATGTGTCTGCCTGTGTGTGTCTGTGTGTGTGTCTGCTTGTGTGTGTGTCTGCTTGTGTATCTGCCTGTGTGTGTGTGTGTCTGCCTGTGTGTGTCTGCTTGTGTGCAGTCTCGGCTCGAGTCATGATTCCCATCGGAGCCCTGACCTCCTCCTTCTCATTGGAGGGTCACCAGGACCTCAAGATCCTTCAGCCCTGGTGGGACGTGTTGTGCGACATGCTCTCCGTGCCCATGTTCATGATAGGCATCTTTGCCGGGATGCTGCAGGTACGTCGTTCCAACGCTCTAGACTCTAGAGAGTCCCCACGCACATTCATAAATGTCGCCGCCATGCTATGGATAACATCGCGGAGATGTTGACGACCTCGCCTGGTACGCAGGAGGTCATAGGTTCCATCCCGACCCCTGCTGCATATTTGGACTTCGCGTGTGTCTCATCATCACGGTGGCTGGGAGATGTTAACTACCTCGCCTGGTACGCAGGAGGTCGTGGGTTCCAACTCGACGTGCGAGCTCACTCAGAGCGCTGGCTAGAGAGCACATCTTGGGTCGATATGGGTTGCCCCCCCCCCCCGTACACACCGGGAATCGCGCAAAGTGAACCTGAGTGGAGCGACGTCTTCAAGGAGACCACACGGCGTCACGTCATGGTCACGTGGTACCCACTTCCCCCACCTCCGCCCAGAACATGAACGAGCGCATTCTGTGTGTGCCGGTGCCGAGAGGCTTCGACGTGGATCTGAAGGAGTGGAACGAGACCGTGCTGAGGAAGCTCGTGGCCAACCCCAGGGCCCACACGGTGAGGTCCCCCCTCGGGCCGGCTCGACACGACCATGCAGTGAGGGGGGGAACCGCTGGTTGCCAGCGGTAAGGCCGGCTGCGCCACCGGCAATTGCCCGAGGAATAGTGTAATGTACAGTATAGTGCAGGGGTGGGCAAACTTTTTCACTCGCGGGCCACAATGGGTTCTAAAATTTGACAGAGGGGCCGGGCCAGAAACAGATGGATGGAGTGTTTGTGTGAACTAATATAAATGACATGTACAATTATTACATGAAATGATTTGGCCTTTAACAGGTAGCAAAGCATTTATTTGTAAGGCAATTTAACAAATTGCACGAACATGAACAATACAAAAACATGTCGTAACGTGACTGATCAAACATCATTAAAACATCTGAGGCCTGCGTCCAAACCAATTACCTCACTTGAACTTCTTTTTTATCTACATTAACAGGTTAGAGCAGCCACGCAGGCTGTGTGATGGAGATGTTGCTCCAACCTCGCTGCAGCAACACATAATCAGTTTCAGTGGGAACAGCGTTGTTGATATCCCATTTTTGCCAGTGCATCCAAGTTTGGAGTTATTTTGGTTGTGGCAATTCTCAGGATAGATCTGAGGTGCTGATCCGTTAACTTTGATCTGTGATGGGCTTTGTTAGTGTTCATGACGCTGAATGTCTGCTCACACATATAAGTGGAGCCAAACAAAGTCAGTATCTTCTGTGCAGTCCTCCGGAGGTTTGGAAACGTGGCTCTGTTAAGTGAAGCATAAAAGTCATTCAGTTTAACAGAGTTGAACTTCTCCTTTAGGACAGAGTCAGACTGAAGATCTATCAGTTCCAACTGCAGCTCCTGTGGTGCTGTTTCAAGGTCTTGCGACAGGGGACAGGACACCAGCTGAAGTGACTGTTCAATGTTTTCGAAATCAGAGAACCTACGGCAGAATTCTCCGTGCAGGTCCTCAAGCGATTTGCTGTATTTTTTTGCGTTTCGCGGTGTCTCTTCCTGCATGGCAAGTGTGGGAAATGAGTGAAAGATTTGTTCGCAATTTGTCCGGAGAACAAAGTGAGCTTGGATTTGAAGGCTTTCACATGTTTGTACATGTCGTGAACAAACTGATCTTTCCCCTGCAGTTTCACATTCAGCTCATTCATGTGTGAAAATATGTCCACAGCAAACGCAAAGTCACTATGCCAGTTGTTGTCGCTTAGCTCAGGGAATTCGTCAAATTTCCCCATCAACTCCAAAAATGCGATGATATCTTCTTTCAGCTCCCACACTCGTTGTAACACTTTCCCCAAACTTAACCAGCGGACACGAGAGTGGTACAGCAAGTCCTGATGATCCGCATCAGTTTCCTCCAGGAAGGTAATAAACTGACGGTGCTGAAGTCCCCTTGCTCGTATAAAGTTCATAAGTTGTACGACTGGATTCACGACATGATTAAGCTGCAATACAGACTTACACAGGGATTCCTGATGGATGATGCAGTGAAGGAAAATAAGATCCTGGACAGGGCTTTCCTCTTTCACTTCATCCTGGATTATTTTCAGCAGCCCAACATTTTTTCCAGTTAAATTTGGCGATCCATCCGTTGTGACATTGATAAGTTTACTCCAAGATAGCGTCATTCTTTCGATCACAGCAGATACCTGGTTATACAAGTCCTCTCCCCGCGTTGTTCCGTTCAGGGACTCCATGGTCAAAAACTCCTCTGTTATCGCAAAACTGTCTTCAATGCCTCGGATAAAAATGAGGAGCTGAGCAGTGTCTTTTACGTCCGTACTTTCATCCAGTGCTAGTGAATATAAGTCAAAGGAATCAGACTTTTCGTTTAATTGACTGGCTATATTTTTATCAATCAGTTCCACATGGCGAGTCACAGTCCTGCGTGATGAACTGACTTTTTCAAATTTGCTTTTGATCTCCCGACACAAGATGTCTGCTGTCTGTACCATGTTTTCTTTTACAAACTTGCCTTCGGAGAAAGTGGTAATGAGTGGTAATGTTGGTGAGAAGAAGTTTTTAAAGAAAATTTAAATCGAAGTGAAGAAGGAAATTATTGAAAAGTTTGTATAATTCATGATTTTTCAAACTTTAATTATATTTTCTGTGTTTAAAACTCTTTAAAAAACTGTGGGGTCTAGAACGGACTCGTGAAATTCGGAGAGAACTCGGAGTTAAGTTTTATTTGTTTTGTTGAATTACACAAAGCGCAACAGTTATGTATATAACTTTTGTTATATAAAAGTCCTAGTAAGATATTAATTTTGCGATGTAGTCATACCCCTCCCCCTCATTCAAGCCGTAATTTAGAGAGCGAAAGCGCCGAGAACGTAAATCGCTAACATAAGAACCCGTTAATCTCTTCTCGCATCATTCATACGATGATGATGCGGTGAAGTAAACGTTCATACGATATTACAGTGAATGCTTCCAAAAACAATACTGTACCCAAATATTACTGTTAACTTACTTTCAATAGAAACATGAATTGCTCATACGAATATTCTCTCTCCTGGTCAAAGTGCGCCATCTATTGGGGAAATGGGGGCATTACAGGAGGAAGGTAAAATTTTATTTAATAATAATAATATTTGGACAAGTTCGGCGGATTAAAAGCCCAACGGGCCGTACTTTGCCCACGTCTGGTATAGTGTAATGTATAGTGTGGTGTATAGTGTAATGTATAGTGTAGTGTAATTTATAGTGTGGTGTATATTGTAATGTACATTATAGTGTAATGTATAGTGTAGTGTATAGTGTAATATCCTAGTACAGCACACCGATGTGTTGGAGAGCAAAGCCATAACGTTGACGATCTTGAGTACGGTGACGTTTCGCCAGTAATTACAACCGGCATCATCAGGCAAAAGCCAGATTTGAGCCAGCTCTGTCACCGCAACGGAGGGGCATGCGACATCACCGCCACGCCAGTTAATTTTGCCCTTCCCACACTCGCCCAGGTTGGCTTCGACCAGTACCAGTACCGGTTGATCAACCAGTTCTGCTACGACAACGCGGTGCTGTGGATCAGCAAATACTTCCCGCACCTCGTCGTGCTGCACACGCTCATCCTGACGGCCACCAGGAACTTCTGGTTCAGGTTCCCGGAGACGAGCTCCAAGATTGAGCACTTTGTGTGCGTGCTGGGCAAGTGCATGGATTCGCAGTGGACCACGCACGCCGTGCACGAAGCCGCGCTGGACGGGTTGGCGTCAGCGGCGGCGGCGCTGCAGCCGCCACCGCCCGCCACGGCGGGGAGCTGCAGGTTAGAAGGGGGCTGACTACTAAGAGACGGCCCACGGCTCCTTCCTTCCTTTGTCATCCCTTCCCCCCTTAAGTAACAAAATTAAAAAAGTTCCCCCTTTCTCCATTCGGGGGGGACCCTGCGTGGGTTTGGGGCAGAGGTCGCAAATGGGTTTTGATTCCTTACCCGAACCCGTACCCGGCCGCACCAGGGTCGCAAATGGGTACCCGTACCCGGTCGGGTACAGGTACCCGTACCCTACCCGAAATGAGTGACAAACGGTTACTCACCAGTGACTCACGGCCTACCCGTACCCGTACCCGGCCGCATCAGGGTCGCAAACTGCTACCCGTACCTGTACCCGGCCGGGTACGGGTAGCCGGGTATTGGGTAGGGTACGGGTATCAGGTACCCGGTTGCGACCTCTGTTTTGGGGCAGCGAGCCCGTTCACGCATCTTTCTATCCCCCTGCTTTTCATAACCAGTTTGGCTTACGGTTGGTGGTGTGTGTGTGGGGAGCGGTAGTGAAGCGGTTAGCGCTACGCTGCGCTATGATCCCGGCGACCCAGGTTCGATTACCGCTCATGGCCAACACCGGCGACGATTATCTGAAACACGTTCCTTCGGAGTGGGCAGGTAGTAACTTGGTTGGACAGCGCGTTGGTGCACGACAGACAAATAATCCCTGGTGGGCAGTGTGGAACCTGTTGTTCATACTTGTACCAGCTCTGGGCCTCTCCTAGGTCTACTCAGCCTCAAATGAGTACCTGGTGCGGTGTGTAAACATCGCCACTGGGGAGACAAAGGCGGCCACGCGTGGTGCTAGCCACCCACCCCCTCATGTACAGTTCCAGCCTTCATAAGTGCTCGCCAACAGCACTTGCCCCTATAGTCTGTTAAGGCTATACGGGGGATCTTGGTGTGCGTGTGTATGTGCGTCACGATGTGGGTGTCTGAGTCTGTATGGATCTCTGGGTTTCTGTGGGTCTCTGCGGGTCTGTGGGTCTTTATGGGTCTCTACGGGTCTCTGTGAGTCCTGATAGGTCTCTGCGGGTCTCTATGAGTCACTATGGGTCTCTGTGGGTCTCTGTGGGTCTCTGTGAGTCTCGATTGGTCTCTGTGAGTCTCTATGGGTTTCTGTGGGTCTCTGCGGGTCTCTGTGAGTCTCTATGGGTTTCTGTGAGTCTCTAGGGCTTTCTGTGAGTCTCTAGGGGTTTCTGTGAGACTTTATGTATCTTTGTGGGTCTCTGCGGTTCTCTGTGAGTCTCGATGGGTCTCTGTGAGTCTCTATGGGTCTCTGTGAGTCTCTATGGGTCTCTGTGCGTCTCTGCGTCCCACGCTTGCAGCGACCCGAGATCCGACGAACTCCCCATGGAGAAACTGCCTTCTGAGTATCCGCCGGCACCGCCCCGGCCTTCCGTCCGATTCGTCGACCCCGGCGAGGCCGCCCCGCCCCCCGACTGCCCCCCCCCGGAGCAGAACGAGGGCCGGCGGACGCCATCGGATGATCGCATCCTGGACAAGAAGGAGGGCGAGCAGGCCAAGGCTCTCTTCGAGAAGGTGAAGAAACTACGTGCTCACACGGAGGCGAGCGGCGGGCTCCACAGGCTCTACGTGTGGCAGACGGGGGCCCGCTTGCTGCAGGCGCTGGTGGTGCTCGCGTACACCGGTTACGCCGGCCCCAACATGCGCTACCACATCCACTGCGTGGAAGACGAGTACATCACGGGCTACGGAGACTTCTATTGCGTCCACGGGCTGTGGCGCATCTTCCGCATGATGTGGATGGCCTACGCGACCACGATGTGCGTCTACGCGCTCACCTGTGCCTACGTCTTCTACTGGGTGGTGACCGGCAGGTGAGAGGGGGGGGCGGCGGGCTGCCGCAGAGCGGTTGCGTGGTCACCGGATCGCCGTGCGGCAGCCTTCTGACTTTGGTCTGCGGGCTTTTCGGCGATCGTGGAGATGCGGTTAGCGCGGACGGCGACACCGCTACGTATATCTAATAGTAATGTTCTACCGGTGGCTTCGTGGGAGATCTTCCGCGTTGGGACGAGGGTTGACGGGCGCTGAGTTCTCTGTGCTGGGGGGGGCGCTGACACCGCAGGCTCAAGGAGTACAGCTTCGCGGAGGCGCGCCAGGAGACGGGGGTGGACGACATTCCGGACGTGCGCAACGACTTTGCCTTCCTCCTTCACCTAGTGGACAAGTACGACCCCTGCTACGCGTGCAAGTTCTCTGTCTTCCTGTCCGAGGTGAGGAGAAGCCGCTCGCAGAGCGCGCTGTGCGCTGCACGCAGAGCGCCTCACGTTTGACGGAGCCGACCGCGCCGATCGGAGATGTGGGGTAAGGACAACAAACTGTGGGTCTCTGTGTGGTGAACGTGGTGCTGGCCACCCACCCCCTCGTGTGCCGCCGTTCTGGTCTGCATAGGTGCTCGCTAACGGCACTTGCCCCAACAGTCCGTCGAGGCTATACGGGGGATGTTGAGTCTTTGGGTCTCTATCTGAGTCTATGCGCCGTGTTAGTCTATGTGTAATGACCTTATGGGCAAGTTATGTAATGACTAATTATAAGGGAGGCGTATCGGTGGTGAAGGTCAAAGGCTGAGTGAGACCACAAGCTCCGGGAACCTGCTTGAAGATTCTGGAAGGGGGCGTGGCCGGAGGCGGGGCTTGGCCGCACCGGGGTGTATATAAGGGGGACCGAACCAGAGGTTCGGTGCTGTTGCTGGTCCTGGGTCCTGGCTGCGTCGCCGCTCGCCGTCATCTCTCTTCGTCGTGGCCGATCTCCTGCAGGGCTCTCATCGTCGCTGTCGCTGCGCTAGTCAAATAACCGTGTAGTTGGACGCCGACGATGGGGTTGTGTAGAAGGGTCGGCTATGTGTAGCTACGTAGAGACGTTCATATTTCTGTATCGTCCAGTGTGAGAATAAATAAGAAGGCCTCTACATGATGTGTCTGAGAAGTCGCTCACTACATGTGTATAACGTCTTTACCATCATGGGGCGTAACGGCTCATTGGGCCCTCGCTGCTGAAACAAATAAAATCCATCCACGCGTGGCTGCTGGTGCTGTTGCTGCTGCTGCTGCTCCAGGTGAGCGAAAATAAGCTTAGGCAGGTGAACGTGGATCAAGCGTGGACCCTGTCGCATCTGACGGGGCTGCTGGCGATCAATGCGCAGGGCGAAAGCGAGCTACATCTCTCCAAGCTGGCAGCGGTGCCAGTGGACACATACCGGCTCATTCAGATACAGGTGCCCGTGGACACACCCACTTACCCACCCACCTATGCACCCACCCATCCACACCCGCACACCCACTCCCCCACCAATTCACTCACCCACCCACTCACCCAGACACCCACTTACCCACCAACTCACCCGCACACCCACCCAACCACTTGCGCACACACCCACCCACTTGCTCACTCACCCACTCACTCGCCAACACACCGCCCACGCACACACCCACCCACACACCCACTCACTCACCAACCCATACACCCACCCACCCACACACCCATGCACCCACCAACTTACACAGCCACTCACCCACTAACTCACTCACCCTCATACCCACTGACCCACCAACTCACTCACCCTCGTACCCAATCCCCCACCGAAGGTGCTGACGCTGGACTCGATGCACGGGGTGACGCTGGGGGCGGCGGTGGTGCAGATGGTGAATCTGCACAAGCTCCGGCTGCTGAACTGCACCGTGGGCGTCGACAATCGCGCACTCGCCTTCCTCAGCGAGGAGCTGCGCCAGCTGGAGGTGCGTGGGTGGATGGGCGGGCGGGCGCGAGGGTGGCTCGGTCTGAGCGGTCCATTCGGCTCCACTGATCCGGGCCGTGACATCGCCAAAAAGTCACCTCCCCCACCAAATGTATTTAAGTCACAATGTCGGGGACCGACATTCTCCATCCGCCCCCCCCGCGCCCTCTCGCAGGTGAAGTTTGCAATCAAGGCAGAGGTCCCGGGCTGGCTGCGTGACATGCGCCACCTGGAGGAGCTGTCCCTGGAGGGGCCCCTGACGCCGGCGCTCCTCAAGCCGCTGGGCGGCCTCAGGCGCCTGCAGGGCCTGCGCCTGACGACCAGCGTCGCCCGCCTCCCGCCCGGCCTGGCCACTGTCGCCGGCGTCGGCCTGCGCACGTTCGCCCTCGACAACGGCGGCGCGCGCCTCGAGTCGCTGGCGCCCCTGAGCAAGCTGCGCAGCCTGGAGACGCTGCGGCTGACGCGCTGCGGCCTGGAGCCCGCCGAGCTTGCGCGGCCCCTGCTGGCGCTGGGACGCCTGAGCGACCTCGACCTCTCCCGCAACGGCCTCCGCTCGCCGGGCGACGGCGACGACGCGGCGATGCTGCCGGCGGCCGCCTGCAAGCGCCTCGCCGTCCTGCGTCTCTCGGACAACGCCCTCGCGAGCGTCCCGCGCTTGGCGGCGGCGGGGGGGGCAGGCTCGCCGGCGCTGCGCTCGCTCTTCCTCGACGGGAACCTCATCGGGGGCGAGCTGCCCGCTGGACTGTTCCGTCTGCACGGCCTGCAGGTCCTCGACCTGAGCCGCAACGCCATCGCCGCCCTGCCGCCCGAGGTGTGCCAGCTGACTCGGCTGAGCACCCTCCGTCTATCAGGCAACGCCCTGCGGAGTCTGCCCGACGAGTTGTTCCGGTGCGAGGGGTTGCGGACGCTGGCACTCGCCAACAACGAGCTGCGCGAATTGAGCGGCCTGGTCGGGAGGCTGTCGAGGCTGCGCCGCTTGGAGCTGGTCGGGAACCGGCTGACGGAGCTGCCGGCCAAGCTGGGGGAGTGCGCGGAGCTGAGGCGCGGGGGGCTGCTGGTGGAGGAGGAGCTGTTCGAGTCGCTGCCGGCGCAGGTGAAGGAGGCGATGCGGGGCGAGCCCAGCGGCGCGACGCAGAGCCCCCCTGGAAGCTGGGAGAGAAGTCCAAGGAACTGAGAGAGAAATCCGAGAAAGTGAGAACCCCGAAGACACCGAGAGACTTTCACCGGCAATTACAACCGGCATTGTCAACTCCAACTATACAGCAGTAGGCAGCGTCAGGGTCGGGATCGAAGCCACGACCTCCTGTATAACAGGTGAGGTAGGTAACATCTCAATTACCAAGACCTGTATAACAGGTGAGGTAGTTGACATCTCAATTACCAAGGCCTGTATAACAGGTGAGGTAGTTGACATCTCAATTACCAAGACCTGTATAACAGGTGAGGTAGTTAACATCTTAATTACCAAGGCGTGTATAACAGGTGAGGTAGTTGACATCTCAATTACCTAGACCTGTATAACAGGTGAGGTAGTTGACATCTCAATTACCAAGGCCTGTATATCAGGTGAGGTAGTTGACATCTCAATTACCAAGGCCTGTATAACAGGTGAGGTAGTCAACATCTCAATTACCAAGGCCTGTATAACAGGTGAGGTAGTTGACATCTCAATTACCAAGGCCTGTATAACAGGTGAGGTAGTTGACATCTCAATTACCTTGCCTGTATAACAGGTGAGGTAGTTGACATCTCAATTACCAAGGCATGTATAACAGGTGAGGTAGTCAACATTTCAATTACCAAGACCTGTATAACAGGTCAGGTAGTCAACATCTCAATTACCAAGGCCTGCATAACAGGTGAGGTGGTTAACATCTCAATTACCAAGGCCTGTATAACAGGTAAGGTAGTTAACATCTCAATTACCAAGACCTGTATAACAGGTGAGGTAGTTGACATCTCAATTACCAAGGCCTGTATAACAGGTAAGGTAGGTAACATCTCAATTACCAAGGCCTGTATAACAGGTGAGGTAGTTGACATCTCAATAACCAAGGCCTGTATAACAGGTGAGGTAGTTAACATCTCAATTACCAAGACCTGTATAACAGGTGAGGTAGTCAACATCTCAATTACCAAGGCCTGTATAACAGGTGAGGTAGTCAACATCTCAATTACCAAGGCCTGTATAACAGGTGAGGTAGTTAACAACTCATTTACCAAGACCTGTATAACAGGTGAGGTAGTCAACATCTCAATTACCAAGGCCTGTATAACAGGTGAGGTATTTGACATCTCAATTACCAAGACCTGTATAACAGGTGAGGTAGTCAACATCTTAATTACCAAGGCCTGTATAACAGGTGAGGTAGGTAACATCTCAATTACCAAGGCCTGTATAACAGGTGAGGTAGGTAACATCTCAATTACCAAGGCCTGTATAACAGGTGAGTTAGTTGACATCTCAATTACCAAGGCCTGTATTACAGGTGAGGTAGTTGACATCTCAATTACCAAGACCTGTATAACAGGTGAGGTAGTTGACATCTCAATTACCAAGGCCTGTATAACAGTTGAGGTAGTTGATATCTCAATTAACAAGGCCTGTATAACAGGTGAGGTAGTTGACATCTTAATTACCAAGGCCTGTATAACAGGTGAGGTAGTCAACATCTCAATTACCAAGGCCTGTATAACAGGTGAGGTAGGTAACATCTCAATTACCAAGGCCTGTATAACAGGTGAGGTAGTTGATATCTCAATTACCAAGGCCTGTATAACAGGTGAGGTAGTCAACATCTCAATTACCAAGGCCTGTATAACAGGTGAGGTAGTCAACATCTCAATTACCAAGACCTGTATAACAGGTGAGGTAGTTGACATCTCAATTACCAAGGCCTGTATAACAGGTGAGGTAGTTAACATCTCAATTACCAAGACCTGTATAACAGGTGAGGTAGTTCACATCTCAATTACCAAGGCCTGTATAACAGTTGAGGTAGTTGATATCTCAATTACCAAGGCCTGTATAACAGGTGAGGTAGTTGACATCTTAATTACCAAGGCCTGTATAACAGGTGAGGTAGGTAACATATCAATTACCAAGGCCTGTATAACAGGTGAGGTAGTTGACATCTCAATTACCAAGGCCTGTATAACCGGTGAGGTAGTTGACATCTCAATTACCAAGGCCTGTATAACAGGTGAGATAGTCAACATCTCAATTACCAAGGCCTGTATAACAGGTGAGGTAGTTAACATCTCAATTACCAAGACCTGTATAACAGGTGAGGTAGTCAACATCTCAATTACCAAGGCCTGTATAACAGGTGAGGTAGTCAACATCTCAATTACCAAGGCCTGTATAACAGGTGAGGTAGTCAACTTCTCAATTACCAAGGCCTGTATAACAGGTGAGGTAGTTGACATCCTAATTACCAAGGCCTGTATTACAGGTGAGGTAGTCAACATCTCAATTACCAAGACCTGTATAACAGGTGAGATAGTTGACATCTCAATTACCAAGGCCTGCATAACAGGTGAGGTAGTCAACATCTCAATTACCAAGGCCTATATAACAGGTGAGTTAGTTGACATCTCAATTACCAAGGCCTGTATTACAGGTGAGGTAGTTGACATTTCAATTACCAAGGCCTGTATAACAGGTGAGGTAGTTAACATCTCAATTACCAAGACCTGTATAACAGGTGAGGTAGTCAACATCTCAATTACCAAGGCCTGTATTACAGGTGAGGTAGTTGACATCTCAATTACCAAGACCTGTATAACAGGTGAGGTAGTTGACATCTCAATTACCAAGGCCTGTATAACAGTTGAGGTAGTTGATATCTCAATTACCAAGGCCTGTATAACAGGTGATGTAGTTGACATCTTAATTACCAAGGCCTGTATAACAGGTGAGGTAGGTAACATATAAATTACCAAGGCCTGTATAACAGGTGAGGTAGTTGACATCTCAATTACCAAGGCCTGTATAACAGGTGAGGTAGTTGATATCTCAATTACCAAGGCCTGTATAACAGGTGAGGTAGTCAACATCTCAATTACCAAGGCCTGTATAACAGGTGAGGTAGTCAACATCTTAATTACCAAGGCCTGTATAACAGGTGAGGTAGGTAACATCTCAATTACCAAGGCCTGTATAACAGGTGAGGTAGGTAACATCTCAATTACCAAGGCCTGTATAACAGGTGAGTTAGTTGACATCTCAATTACCAAGGCCTGTATTACAGGTGAGGTAGTTGACATCTCAATTACCAAGACCTGTATAACAGGTGAGGTAGTTGACATCTCAATTACCAAGGCCTGTATAACAGTTGAGGTAGTTGATATCTCAATTAACAAGGCCTGTATAACAGGTGAGGTAGTTGACATCTTAATTACCAAGGCCTGTATAACAGGTGAGGTAGTCAACATCTCAATTACCAAGGCCTGTATAACAGGTGAGGTAGGTAACATCTCAATTACCAAGGCCTGTATAACAGGTGAGGTAGTTGATATCTCAATTACCAAGGCCTGTATAACAGGTGAGGTAGTCAACATCTCAATTACCAAGGCCTGTATAACAGGTGAGGTAGTCAACATCTCAATTACCAAGACCTGTATAACAGGTGAGGTAGTTGACATCTCAATTACCAAGGCCTGTATAACAGGTGAGGTAGTTAACATCTCAATTACCAAGACCTGTATAACAGGTGAGGTAGTTGACATCTCAATTACCAAGGCCTGTATAACAGTTGAGGTAGTTGATATCTCAATTACCAAGGCCTGTATAACAGGTGAGGTAGTTGACATCTTAATTACCAAGGCCTGTATAACAGGTGAGGTAGGTAACATATCAATTACCAAGGCCTGTATAACAGGTGAGGTAGTTGACATCTCAATTACCAAGGCCTGTATAACCGGTGAGGTAGTTGACATCTCAATTACCAAGGCCTGTATAACAGGTGAGATAGTCAACATCTCAATTACCAAGGCCTGTATAACAGGTGAGGTAGTTAACATCTCAATTACCAAGACCTGTATAACAGGTGAGGTAGTCAACATCTCAATTACCAAGGCCTGTATAACAGGTGAGGTAGTCAACATCTCAATTACCAAGGCCTGTATAACAGGTGAGGTAGTCAACTTCTCAATTACCAAGGCCTGTATAACAGGTGAGGTAGTTGACATCCTAATTACCAAGGCCTGTATTACAGGTGAGGTAGTCAACATCTCAATTACCAAGACCTGTATAACAGGTGAGATAGTTGACATCTCAATTACCAAGGCCTGTATAACAGGTGGAGTAGTTGATATCTCAATTACCAAGGCCTGTATAACAGGTGAGGTAGTCAACATCTCAATTACCAAGGCCTATATAACAGGTGAGTTAGTTGACATCTCAATTACCAAGGCCTGTATTACAGGTGAGGTAGTTGACATTTCAATTACCAAGGCCTGTATAACAGGTGAGGTAGTTAACATCTCAATTACCAAGACCTGTATAACAGGTGAGGTAGTCAACATCTCAATTACCAAGGCCTGTATTACAGGTGGGGTAGTTGACATCTCAATTACCAAGACCTGTATAACAGGTGAGGTAGTTGACATCTCAATTACCAAGGCCTGTATAACAGTTGAGGTAGTTGATATCTCAATTACCAAGGCCTGTATAACAGGTGATGTAGTTGACATCTTAATTACCAAGGCCTGTATAACAGGTGAGGTAGGTAACATATAAATTACCAAGGCCTGTATAACAGGTGAGGTAGTTGACATCTCAATTACCAAGGCCTGTATAACAGGTGAGGTAGTTGATATCTCAATTACCAAGGCCTGTATAACAGGTGAGGTAGTCAACATCTCAATTACCAAGGCCTGTATAACAGGTGAGGTAGTCAACATCTCAATTACCAAGACCTGTATAACAGGTGAGGTAGTTGACATCTCAATTACCAAGGCCTGTATAACAGGTGAGGTAGTTAACATCTCAATTACCAAGACCTGTATAACAGGTGAGGTAGTTGACATCTCAATGACCAAGGCCTGTATAACAGGTGAGGTAGTCAACATCTCAATTACCAAGGCCTGTATAACAGGTGAGGTAGTTAACATCTCAATTACCAAGACCTGTATAACAGGTGAGGTAGTTGACATCTCAATTACCAAGGCCTGTATAACAGGTGAGGTAGTTAACATCTCAATTACCAAGACCTGTATAACAGGTGAGGTAGTTGACATCTCAATTACCAAGGCCTGTATAACAGGTGAGGTAGTCAACATCTCAATTACCAAGACCTGTATAACAGGTGAGGTAGTTGACATCTCAATGACCAAGGCCTGTATAACAGGTGAGGTACTTAACGTCTCAATTACCAAGACCTGGATAACAGGTGAGGTAGTCAACATCTCAATTACCAAGGCCTGTATAACAGGTGAGGTAGTTGACATCTTAATTACCAAGGCGTGCATAACAGGTGAGGTAGTTGACATTTCAATTACCAATGCCTGTATAACAGGTGAGGTAGTCAACATCTCAATTACCAAGGCGTGTATAACAGGTGAGGTAGTTGACATCTCAATTACCAAGGCCTGTCTAACAGGTGAGGTAGTCAACATCTCAATTACCAAGGCCTGTATAACAGGTGAGGTAGTTGACATCTCAATTACCAAGACCTGTATAACAGGTGAGGTAGTCAACATCTCAATTACCAAGGCCTGTATAACAGGTGAGGTAGGTAACATCTCAATTACCAAGGCCTGTATAACAGGTGAGGTAGTTGACATTTCAATTACCAAGACCTGTATAACAGGTGAGGTAGTTAACATCTCTATTACCAAGGCCTGTATAACAGGTAAGGTAGGTAACATCTCAATTACCAAGGCCTGTATAACAGGTGAGGTAGTTGACATCTCAATTACCAAGGCGTGTATAACAGGTGAGGTAGTCAACATCTCAATTACCAAGGCCTGTATAACAGGTAAGGTAGTTGACATCTCAATTACCAAGGCGTGTATAACAGGTAAGGTAGTTGACATCTCAATTACCAAGGCGTGTATAACAGGTGAGGTAGTCAACATCTCAATTACCAAGGCCTGTATAACAGGTGAGGTAGTTGACATCTCAATTACCAAGGCCTGTATAACAGGTGAGGTAGTTAACATCTCAATTACCAAGACCTGTACAACAGGTGAGGTAGTCAACATCTCAATTACCAAGGCCTGTATAACAGGTGAGGTAGTCAACATCTCAATTACCAAGGCCTGTATAACAGGTGAGGTAGTTGACATCTCAATTACCAAGACCTGTATAACAGGTGAGGTAGTTGACATCTCAATTACCAAGGCCTATATAACAGGTGAGGTAGTTGATATCTCAATTACCAAGGCCTGTATAACAGGTGAGGTAGGTAACATCTCAATTACCAAGGCCTGTATAACAGGTGAGGTAGTTGACATCTCAATTACCAAGGCCTGTATAACAGATGAGGTGGTTAACATCTCAATTACCAAGGCCTGTATAACAGGTGAGGTAGTTAACATTGTAATTGCCAAGGCGTGTATAACAGGTGAGGTAGTTGACATCTCTATTACCAAGGCCTGTATAACAGGTAAGGTAGGTAACATCTCAATTACCAAGGCCAGTATAACAGGTGAGGTAGTTGACATCTCAATTACCAAGGCGTGTATAACAGGTGAGGTAGTCAACATCTCAATTACCAAGGCGTGTATAACAGGTGAGGTAGTTGACATCTCAATTACCAAGGCCTGTATAACAGGTGAGGTAGTCAACATCTCAATTACCAAGGCCTGTATAACAGGTGAGGTAGTTGACATCTCAATTACCAAGGCCTGTATAACAGGTGAGGTAGTTGACATCTCAATTACCAAGGCCTGTATAACAGGTGAGGTAGTTGACATCTCAATTACCAAGCCCTGTATAACAGGTGAGGTAGTCAACATCTCAATTACCAAGGCCTGTATAACTGATGAGGTGGTTAACATCTCAATTACCAAGGCCTGTATAACAGGTAAGGTAGTTAACATCTCAATTACCAAGACCTGTATAACAGGTGAGGTAGTTAACATCTCTATTACCAAGGCCTGTATAACAGGTAAGGTAGGTAACATCTCAATTACCAAGGCCTGTATAACAGGTGAGGTAGTTGACATCTCAATTACCAAGGCGTGTATAACAGGTGAGGTAGTCAACATCTCAATTACCAAGGCCTGTATAACAGGTAAGGTAGTTGACATCTCAATTACCAAGGCGTGTATAACAGGTGAGGTAGTCAACATCTCAATTACCAAGGCCTGTATAACAGGTAAGGTAGTTGACATCTCAATTACCAAGGCGTGTATAACAGGTGAGGTAGTTGACATCTCAATTACCAAGGCCTGTATAACAGGTGAGGTAGTTGACATCTCAATTACCAAGGCGTGTATAACAGGTGAGGTAGTCAACATCTCAATTACCAAGGCCTGTATAACAGGTAAGGTAGTTGACATCTCAATTACCAAGGCGTGTATAACAGGTGAGGTAGTTGACATCTCAATTACCAAGGCCTGTATAACAGGTGAGGTAGTTAACATCTCAATTACCAAGACCTGTATAACAGGTGAGGTAGTCAACATCTCAATTACCAAGGCCTGTATAACAGGTGAGGTAGTCAACATCTCAATTACCAAGGCCTGTATAACAGGTGAGGTAGTTAACATCTCAATTACCAAGGCCTGTATAACAGGTGAGGTAGTCAACATCTCAATTACCAAGGCCTGTATAACAGGTGAGGTAGGTAACATCTCAATTACCAAGGCCTGTATAACAGGTGAGGTAGTTGACATCTCAATTACCAAGGCCTGTATAACAGGTGAGGTAGTTGACATCTCAATTACCAAGGCCTGTATAACAGGTGAGGTAGGTAACATCTCAATTACCAAGGCCTGTATAACAGGTGAGGTAGTTGACATCTCAATTACCAAGGCCTGTATAACAGGTGAGGTAGTTGACATCTCAATTACCAAGGCGTGTATAACAGGTGAGGTAGTTGACATCTCAATTACCAAGGCCTGTATAACAGGTGAGGTAGTTAACATCTCAATTACCAAGACCTGTATAACAGGTGAGGTAGTCAACATCTCAATTACCAAGGCCTGTATAACAGGTGAGGTAGTCAACATCTCAATTACCAAGGCCTGTATAACAGGTGAGGTAGTTAACATCTCAATTACCAAGGCCTGTATAACAGGTGAGGTAGTCAACATCTCAATTACCAAGGCCTGTATAACAGGTGAGGTAGGTAACATCTCAATTACCAAGGCCTGTATAACAGGTGAGGTAGTTGACATCTCAATTACCAAGGCCTGTATAACAGGTGAGGTAGTTGACATCTCAATTACCAAGGCCTGTATAACAGGTGAGGTAGTTGACATCTCAATTACCAAGACCTGTATAACAGGTGAGGTAGTTGACATCTCAATTACCAAGGCCTATATAACAGGTGAGGTAGTTGATATCTCAATTACCAAGGCCTGTATAACAGGTGAGGTAGGTAACATCTCAATTACCAAGGCCTGTATAACAGGTGAGGTAGTTGACATCTCAATTACCAAGGCCTGTATAACAGATGAGGTGGTTAACATCTCAATTACCAAGGCCTGTATAACAGGTAAGGTAGTTAACATCTCAATTACCAAGACCTGTATAACAGGTGAGGTAGTTAACATTGTAATTGCCAAGGCGTGTATAACAGGTGAGGTAGTTGACATCTCTATTACCAAGGCCTGTATAACAGGTAAGGTAGGTAACATCTTAATTACCAAGGCCAGTATAACAGGTGACTTAGTTGACATCTCAATTACCAAGGCGTGTATAACAGGTGAGGTAGTCAACATCTCAATTACCAAGGCGTGTATAACAGGTGAGGTAGTTGACATCTCAATTACCAAGGCCTGTATAACAGGTGAGGTAGTTAACATCTCAATTACCAAGACCTGTATAACAGGTGAGGTAGTCAACATCTCAATTACCAAGGCCTGTATAACAGGTGAGGTAGTCAACATCTCAATTACCAAGGCCTATATAACAGGTGAGGTAGTTGACATTTCAATTACCAAGGCCTGTATAACAGGTGAGGTAGTCAACATCTCAATTACCAAGGCCTGTATAACAGGTGAGGTAGGTAACATCTCAATTACCAAGGCCTGTATAACAGGTGAGGTAGTTGACATCTCAATTACCAAGGCCTGTATAACAGGTGAGGTAGTTGACATCTCAATTACCAAGGCCTGTATAACAGGTGAGGTAGTTGACATCTCAATTACCAAGACCTGTATAACAGGTGAGGTAGTTGACATCTCAATTACCAAGGCATGTATGACAGGTGAGGTAGGTAACATCTCAATTACCAAGGCCTGTATAACAGTGAGGTAGTTGGCATCTCAATTACCAAGGCCTGTATAACAGGTGAGGTAGTTAACATCTCAATTACCAATACCTGTATAACAGGTGAGGTAGTCAACATCTCAATTACCAAGGCCTGTATAACAGGTGAGGTAGTCAACATCTCAATTACCAAGGCCTATATAACAGGTGAGGTAGTTGACATCTCTATTACCAAGGCCTGTATAACAGGTAAGGTAGGTAACATCTTAATTACCAAGGCCAGTATAACAGGTGACTTAGTTGACATCTCAATTACCAAGGCGTGTATAACAGGTGAGGTAGTCAACATCTCAATTACCAAGGCGTGTATAACAGGTGAGGTAGTTGACATCTCAATTACCAAGGCCTGTATAACAGGTGAGGTAGTTAACATCTCAATTACCAAGACCTGTATAACAGGTGAGGTAGTCAACATCTCAATTACCAAGGCCTGTATAACAGGTGAGGTAGTCAACATCTCAATTACCAAGGCCTATATAACAGGTGAGGTAGTTGACATTTCAATTACCAAGGCCTGTATAACAGGTGAGGTAGTCAACATCTCAATTACCAAGGCCTGTATAACAGGTGAGGTAGGTAACATCTCAATTACCAAGGCCTGTATAACAGGTGAGGTAGTTGACATCTCAATTACCAAGGCCTGTATAACAGGTGAGGTAGTTGACATCTCAATTACCAAGGCCTGTATAACAGATGAGGTAGTTGACATCTCAATTACCAAGACCTGTATAACAGGTGAGGTAGTTGACATCTCAATTACCAAGGCATGTATGACAGGTGAGGTAGGTAACATCTCAATTACCAAGGCCTGTATAACAGGTGAGGTAGTTGGCATCTCAATTACCAAGGCCTGTATAACAGGTGAGGTAGTTAACATCTCAATTACCAATACCTGTATAACAGGTGAGGTAGTCAACATCTCAATTACCAAGGCCTGTATAACAGGTGAGGTAGTCAACATCTCAATTACCAAGGCCTATATAACAGGTGAGGTAGTTGACATCTCTATTACCAAGGCCTGTATAACAGGTAAGGTAGGTAACATCTCAATTACCAAAGCCAGTATAACAGGTGACTTAGTTGACATCTCAATTACCAAGGCGTGTATAACAGGTGAGGTAGTCAACATCTCAATTACCAAGGCGTGTATAACAGGTGAGGTAGTTGACATCTCAATTACCAAGGCCTGTATAACAGGTGAGGTAGTTAACATCTCAATTACCAAGACCTGTATAACAGGTGAGGTAGTCAACATCTCAATTACCAAGGCCTGTATAACAGGTGAGGTAGTCAACATCTCAATTACCAAGGCCTATATAACAGGTGAGGTAGTTGACATCTCAATTATCAAGGCCTGTATAACAGGTGAGGTAGTCAACATCTCAATTACCAAGGCCTGTATAACAGGTGAGGTAGGTAACATCTCAATTACCAAGGCCTGTATAACAGGTGAGGTAGTTGACATCTCAATTACCAAGACCTGTATAACAGGTGAGGTAGTTGACATCTCAATTACCAAGGCCTATATAACAGGTGAGGTAGTTGATATCTCAATTACCAAGGCCTGTATAACAGGTGAGGTAGTTAACATCTCAATTACCAAGACCTGTATAACAGGTGAGGTAGTCAACATCTCAATTACCAAGGCCTGTATAACAGGTGAGGTAGTCAACATCTCAATTACCAAGGCCTATATAACAGGTGAGGTAGTTGACATTTCAATTACCAAGGCCTGTATAACAGGTGAGGTAGTCAACATCTCAATTACCAAGGCCTGTATAACAGGTGAGGTAGGTAACATCTCAATTACCAAGGCCTGTATAACAGGTGAGGTAGTTGACATCTCAATTACCAAGGCCTGTATAACAGGTGAGGTAGTTGACATCTCAATTACCAAGGCCTGTATAACAGGTGAGGTAGTTGACATCTCAATTACCAAGACCTGTATAACAGGTGAGGTAGTTGACATCTCAATTACCAAGGCATGTATGACAGGTGAGGTAGGTAACATCTCAATTACCAAGGCCTGTATAACAGGTGAGGTAGTTGGCATCTCAATTACCAAGGCCTGTATAACAGGTGAGGTAGTTAACATCTCAATTACCAATACCTGTATAACAGGTGAGGTAGTCAACATCTCAATTACCAAGGCCTGTATAACAGGTGAGGTAGTCAACATCTCAATTACCAAGGCCTATATAACAGGTGAGGTAGTTGACATCTCTATTACCAAGGCCTGTATAACAGGTAAGGTAGGTAACATCTCAATTACCAAAGCCAGTATAACAGGTGACTTAGTTGACATCTCAATTACCAAGGCGTGTATAACAGGTGAGGTAGTCAACATCTCAATTACCAAGGCGTGTATAACAGGTGAGGTAGTTGACATCTCAATTACCAAGGCCTGTATAACAGGTGAGGTAGTTAACATCTCAATTACCAAGACCTGTATAACAGGTGAGGTAGTCAACATCTCAATTACCAAGGCCTGTATAACAGGTGAGGTAGTCAACATCTCAATTACCAAGGCCTATATAACAGGTGAGGTAGTTGACATCTCAATTATCAAGGCCTGTATAACAGGTGAGGTAGTCAACATCTCAATTACCAAGGCCTGTATAACAGGTGAGGTAGGTAACATCTCAATTACCAAGGCCTGTATAACAGGTGAGGTAGTTGACATCTCAATTACCAAGACCTGTATAACAGGTGAGGTAGTTGACATCTCAATTACCAAGGCCTATATAACAGGTGAGGTAGTTGATATCTCAATTACCAAGGCCTGTATAACAGGTGAGGTAGGTAACATCTCAATTACCAAGGCCTGTATAACAGGTGAGGTAGTTGACATCTCAATTACCAAGGCCTGTATAACAGATGAGGTGGTTAACATCTCAATTACCAAGGCCTGTATAACAGGTAAGGTAGTTAACATCTCAATTACCAAGACCTGTATAACAGGTGAGGTAGTTAACATTGTAATTGCCAAGGCGTGTATATCAGGTGAGGTAGTTGACATCTCTATTACCAAGGCCTGTATAACAGGTAAGGTAGGTAACATCTTAATTACCAAGGCCAGTATAACAGGTGACTTAGTTGACATCTCAATTACCAAGGCGTGTATAACAGGTGAGGTAGTCAACATCTCAATTACCAAGGCGTGTATAACAGGTGAGGTAGTTGACATCTCAATTACCAAGGCCTGTATAACAGGTGAGGTAGTTAACATCTCAATTACCAAGACCTGTATAACAGGTGAGGTAGTCAACATCTCAATTACCAAGGCCTGTATAACAGGTGAGGTAGTCAACATCTCAATTACCAAGGCCTATATAACAGGTGAGGTAGTCGACATCTCAATTACCAAGACCTGTATAACAGGTGAGGTAGTCAACATCTCAATTACCAAGGCCTGTATAACAGGTGAGGTAGGTAACATCTCAATTACCAAGGCCTGTATAACAGGTGAGGTAGTTGACATCTCAATTACCAAGGCCTGTATAACAGGTGAGGTAGTTGACATCTCAATTACCAAGGCCTGTATAACAGGTGAGGTAGTTGACATCTCAATTACCAAGACCTGTATAACAGGTGAGGTAGTTGACATCTCAATTACCAAGGCATGTATGACAGGTGAGGTAGGTAACATCTCAATTACCAAGGCCTGTATAACAGGTGAGGTAGTTGGCATCTCAATTACCAAGGCCTGTATAACAGGTGAGGTAGTTAACATCTCAATTACCAATACCTGTATAACAGGTGAGGTAGTCAACATCTCAATTACCAAGGCCTGTATAACAGGTAAGGTAGGTAACATCTCAATTACCAAGGCCAGTATAACAGGTGACTTAGTTGACATCTCAATTACCAAGGCGTGTATAACAGGTGAGGTAGTCAACATCTCAATTACCAAGGCGTGTATAACAGGTGAGGTAGTTGACATCTCAATTACCAAGGCCTGTATAACAGGTGAGGTAGTTAACATCTCAATTACCAAGACCTGTATAACAGGTGAGGTAGTCAACATCTCAATTACCAAGGCCTGTATAACAGGTGAGGTAGTCAACATCTCAATTACCAAGGCCTATATAACAGATGAGGTAGTTGACATCTCAATTACCAAGGCCTGTATAACAGGTGAGGTAGTCAACATCTCAATTACCAAGGCCTGTATAACAGGTGAGGTAGGTAACATCTCAATTACCAAGGCCTGTATAACAGGTGAGGTAGTTGACATCTCAATTACCAAGGCCTGTATAACAGGTGAGGTAGTTGACATCTCAATTACCAAGGCCTGTATAACAGGTGAGGTAGTTGACATCTCAATTACCAAGACCTGTATAACAGGTGAGGTAGTTGACATCTCAATTACCAAGGCATGTATGACAGGTGAGGTAGGTAACATCTCAATTACCAAGGCCTGTATAACAGGTGAGGTAGTTGGCATCTCAATTACCAAGGCCTGTATAACAGGTGAGGTAGTTAACATCTCAATTACCATTACCTGTATAACAGGTGAGGTAGTCAACATCTCAATTACCAAGGCATGTATAACAGGTGAGGTAGTTGACATCTCAATTACCAAGACCTGTATAACAGGTGAGGTAGTTGACATCTCAATTACCAAGGCGTGGACACCAATGAAGGTGCAGACGACCACCAGACTGAGTTTGGGCCGAGTGGGTCTAGGGTGGGTCCAATACTGCACGGTGTTGCGTCTGTGTTTGATTGATCGAACAGTTGGTTAATGTAGCCGCAAACTACAGTTATGCGCATTGAATAATCTGTGGCTGAAAGTCACCTGATAATAGTGAGTGGAGTTTGTATGATTAGGGGTTGACAGGTCTGGGTGTAGACACTGATAAGGGGTCTAACACCTAAATAAATAAAAACTTGTATTAGGGGAAGCCACCGTTGGCCAATTTGGACCCCCGTTTTTGTTTGTTTTTCCCCGTTTTTGTTTGTTTTTCCCGTTGGCTCCAAGCGCTTTTAAGGGCGGTCCGTGAATCGCCGCTTCTCGCCCCTTCCGCCGGGATACCCGAGAGCGTGAATGCAAACATTAAAACGTTTCCCCGTCTTGACCGGGTCGTCTTTGTTTCTTACGTCCTGTTGATTGCGTTGCCTTGAGTGATCTGTTTGTCCCCGCGAGGCCATGCCGCCCGGACCCTCCTTGAAGAGACACACGGGGCCAAAAGAGATGCTGCTTATACACATGAACCCAGGGCTGGAAACCCAGGATCTCGGATGTCTCCGTCTTAACCATTGTGAATCCCCCGAGAGACACAGCCATTATGAATCCACTGAGAGAGAGAGACTGCCATTGTGAACCCTCTGAGAGACAGCCATTATGAATCCACTGAGAAAGAGAAACTGCCATTGTGAATCCCCCGAGAGACACAGCCATTATGAATCCACTGAGAAAGAGAGACTGCCATTGTGAACCCTCTGAGAGACACACCCATTATGAATCCTCTGTGTGTGTCAGTTTGTGTGAGTTGTGGGGGGTGGTGGTGTAGCGGTTATCGCTACGCTGCGCTACGAACCCGGCGACCCGGGTTCAATTCCCGCTCACGGCTAATACCAGTCAGTCACGATTATCTGAACCGGTCCTGGACCTCCCCTAAGTCGACTCGGCCTCAAATGAGTACCTGGTGTGATGTGTGAACATCGTCACTGGGGAGACAAAGGCGGCCGGACGTGGTGTTGGCCGCACCCCCCCGTGTACCATCCCAGCCTTTATAGGTGCTGCTACTCGCTAACAGCACTTGCCCCTACAGTCTGTCAGGGTCGTTTGTCAGCCCATGAACCCATAATGAAGGGGGCCATTTTGGGTTCGATCGCATAACCCAAAAAATAACCTTGGATTGGTATAGTGAAAACCTACTTGTTAAACGAAGGGGCCGTCCATAAATGACGTCACGCACCTGGGGGGGGGGTCAGACATTTGTGACAAGGGGGGGTGGGGTTTGAGAAATTTGACGTCACATCAAAATGCGCAACTTTGATTAAATATAGACGACACGTTCTACTGAATTAAATATACTTTTTAATGAATGTTTTCTCCTACGACATCAGAGTGCAGCGCCACATTAAATACGCACTGCAACACACTTTTTCTGGCATAAGGTATTCCAACGGTTTTAAGGTAATTTTGGGGTGCTGATTCCAAATCTGGCATCAGTTTTTGTCTATCACATCAGGTTTTTTGAGATATCAAATATTGCATTTTCAATAAAAAACTGCAGAAGAAAAATATTAAATAAATGTGGATTTCTACATAAAATTATATTATAAACACTATCCTAAAAATACAGCACCATATTTTAACCATAAAGCAATCACTGACTCGCAACAACTTGCAATCATAAGTGACGGAGTTAATTTCGGGTAAAATAAATGCAAATGGGGTATGCCGATAGCATAAAAATGAGATGTGATAGAGCAAATCTGAGATCAGATTTGGAATCAGCACCCTGAAATTAGTCTAGAACAGCTGCAAAAGTCCAGGCCAGAAAAATATGTTTTTTTGTTGTTGTTGACCAGTGCAACAGAAGACAGATCCCCCGTGTCGCCCCTGCAGACTCTAAGGGCAAGGGCCTCGATTGTTTGTGTTGCGATCGAAACGTCGTGACATTTTAATTATTTTTAAAATTATTTTATTGTTATTATTTTTTCTACCTACGTTACTTTACGGAAAGAACCATAGAATATGAATTCCTGCAGTCACGAAAATTGTAAGTCAAAATATATTAAACTAGATTCGAAGCTTTCGTGACTGCAGGAATTACTCTTTAGTTATTTCGGTAAAGTCATTTCGAAAAAAAAGTTAATTAAATAATAATAGAATACGACGTTTCGATTGCATTATATTTCTAAGTTTGCTTTGTTTGTTTTCTCATTCATTCGTACCTGAGGATGGTTGCTTGTGTTGCAATCGAAACGTCGTATTCTATTATTTAATTTATTTTCTTTCTACATGACTTTACCGAACGATTTAAAATATATTCCTTCAGTCACTAAAATCTTTTAAAGTCAAAATGAATGCTGGTAGTGATTACAGTGATGGGCCAGCTTCATGGTGATTATGGGACTCGAGTTGGTCGGGTGATGCGGATGGAGTGATGGAGATTGGTGATGTTCGTGGGGGTTGGAGAGGGTGATTGCAGGAAGGATGGGGGTCATGCTGATTGGGAGAGTGGCTGAGGTTTGATGGGGAAAGGAACTGCATACCTGTCAACCCCTTATCAGTGCCTACCTCATGACAAACAAATTCAGACCTTATTGGTCACCCCGTGCCCTTATAAATCTCAACGTTCATCCTACAAAGTCCCATCACAAGGGAGAAACAAACAAATTGATAAAAAGTATATATTTTTTTTAATCTGTAAGAAATATGAAAACATTTGCCCGTATTAAAACGGCTTTACGCCTTATGGACCTGAAAACTCTATTTCCCCATACAAGAATACAGGTAAATCGTATGGGTTGACAGGTATGCAACTGAGATGTGGAGGGGGTACACAGGGTGATGGGATTGGGTAGGGAATGGTGATGGGCGGTGATGATGGAGTACTTTGGGGGACATCGTGATGCGAGTGGAGTTTTGAAGTCGCGTCCCGCTCCTCTTCACAAAATCCTCACGGGAGATCCGCAGGTTCCTGCTGAGGTCGGCCTCCCCGAGGTCAACCTCATCTTCATTGAGCACCGAGTGCGGTGTGTCAACATCCCCACTGGGTAGACAGGCAACCGGACCTATTGCTGCCCATCCACCTCGTGTGCCGTGCCGGCCATCATAGATGTTGCTCTCTAAGTGCAATATCAATGGTTGTTTAGTTACTGCAGCTACATACTATTAACATTCCTTCCCTTTATTAATGCTACCCCTATCCCCTCCCTTTGATGCTGCTAATCCTGCATAATGCACGGGCATAATATGACTTTGAAATCCCCCGCCCACCTCCTACGCATTTCACAAGTAGTACTAATCCCATATCTGCATTTCCAATAAATATGCTAAATTCCTCTTGATATGCAAATTATTTTGTCAAGGCGCTCTTCCCCCTCCAACCCAGCTTAAATATACGCTCCAAGCCTGGGGTGTTTCATTCAGACGCTGTCTTCCCGACAGACCTGTTCTTCACCTGAGGACGGCTGCTTGCGTTGTGGCCGCAACGTCGTGAGAATTATTTTATTATGTTTTACTTTTATTATTTTATTATTTCCATTCTACGTGACTTTGCCGAAAGAACCAAGAAAATGAATCCCTGCAGTCATGAAAGTTTTAAATCGAAAAGCCTCATAATAATCATGATCATACTTGACACTACTCGCTTTTGACCGTCTAATGCGTATTGTCTCCGTGGCACAATAGCGCGTTTAGTCCAGCAGGGGCTGCTCCGGCAATGTTGTTGACGCACGTGTTGGCTTTACGTGCTATGAAGAAGAGCAATTGACCAGATGTCGCGTATTAAAAAAGAAGTACTTTTAAGACCACAGTTTGTTATTTACGAATTTTCGCTGAGTTGTCATTGCACTGCAGCACGTGACTTGTTTTTTTGTATCGAGGTCAAGAGTCATAACATAGGCAATGTGCAATTCCAAAGACCCCCATGGATGATTATGGTGGGTGTTTCAGATTGCCATCAAACACCCGACCTGTGTCACGCACTGGATTATATGTTTTTTTAAAATCTGAGATAAAATTCATACGTCGTACAAAGTTCACATTTAATACCATAGTCAGTTGGATTAATACGGTCAAAATAAGTTATCTTCCGACTCTATACTTTGAGAACTACTCAAATTAATGCTGTGAAAACACACCGGCTTATGTAAGCCGATTCATAATCTGTGCCATAACTCACACATGTCTCCCTTTTTACCTCTCCAGAGGCTGGCCTCACTCCTTGCCTTGGCCTCGCCCCTCCAACAGTTGGCCCTGTTCAGCTCCATCCACCACATGAACCACCTATTTTTCTTTAAGCTAGTTGAGAGGCTATCTGCAGTTGTTATAGGTCGTTACCAATACCATAGGTTATCGGTTTCTGGTTAAAATCAGCTGGACCGTAAAATGAAAATTACAGGAAGCCCTCGACTTACGAACACCCGACGTATGAGCACCCGCCTTAGGAACACCTGCACTTAAGACTCGGCCTAAATGAGTACCAGTAAACATCGCCATTTGGGAGACGAAGGCGGTCCGCTGTGGTGCTGGCCACCCACCCTCTTGTGTGCCGTGTCGGCCTTCATAGTTGCTCTCTAACTGCACTCGTCCCAACAGTCTGTTAAAGCTATGTGAGGGATCTTAGTCTGTGTACATGTGAATGTGCCTTAACAGCTGTGACGATTATCCCCGAGCACCTAGGTCTACTTAGTCTGAAATGCCTACCTGGTGCGGTGTGTAAACAACGCCACTGTGGAGAAAAAGGTCGCCGGCCGTGGTGCTGGCCACCCATCTCGTGTGCCATTCGGTCCTTCAGATGTGCTGCTCGCTAACAGCACTTGCCCCACCAGTCTGTTAAGGCTATAGGGGGATCTTTGTCTTTTTTTGTGTGTACGTGAAAGTTGGGTCGGGAGCAGTAGTGTAGTCGTGAGCGCTTAGTTGTAATGAAGACGTTAGCGCGCTGCACTACGAACCCAGCGACCCGAGTTTGATTCTCGCTCACGGCCAACACCAGTGAGGATTATCTTAATGCGTCCTGGGCCTCCCCTAGGTCGACTCAGCCTGAAATGAATACCTGGTGTGGTGTGTAAACATCGCTACTAGGGAGTCAAAGGTGGCCGGGCATGGTACTGGCCACCCACCCCCTCGTGTGCCGTGCCGGCCTTCATAGGTGCTCACTAACAGCACTTTCCCCGACAGTCTACCAAGGCTACACGGGGGTTCTTTGTTTTTTCTCTTTGTATGTCGTTAGAACAGATTCCCTTCGTAAATCGAGGACTGCCCAAATCCTCGCCGAAGTTTCGCGGATTCCTGCTGATATTGATAGCAATACCGCAATTACATGTAACCAGCCCAAACTTGACATCTGTAAAGAAGAGCTTCATAGCTCATCGGATCCCTCCAGCCTAAATAAAGATTCTGATTCTGATGTTAGGGAATTCATAGTAATGGTGCAATTAAATTTCGATTTAAAGCTTTCCTGACTGCAGGGATTCATATTCTTGGCTCTTTCGGTAAAGTCACGTAGAAAGGAAATAATAAAAATAATTAAAGTAAAACTATTAAATTCTCACGACGTTTCGATTGCAACACAGGCAATCATCGTCAGGTGTGAAAATCACAGCAAGAAAATTTGAAAAAGTGGCGTTTTTTTCTTAACGTCAGCACCACGGACAGCAACTAGCGGTCGTTCAGACGGACGAGTCCATTTATGCTCGGAAGGGAGGAGGGGGGAGAGAAGGAGAATGGAATGCGGTCTGAAAGTCACCGTTAGCGTGAACACAATCAATTAAGACCCGAAATGGTTAATCACATCCAATGATTGCTAAGCCAGAAGAGATTCTTTCATGAGGCTATCCACATATACAAACACAAAGACAATTTCAACCGAGAAGATGGTTTCTGGCTGAGCAATCGCTGTCCTGGGTTGTTAAAGTTAAGAAAAAACGCCACTTTTTCAAAATTTCTTGCTGTGAATTTCACACCTGATGATGATTGCTTGTGTTTCAGTCGAAACGTCGTGAGAATTTTGTTGTTTGATATTTGTATTACTTTATTATTTCCCTCGTACATGACTTTACCGAAAGAACCAAGAATATAACACAAACAAGTGTTGTTGTTATGTTAAGTAACAACAACACAAACACGTGTTGTTGTTGTCATGTAACAACAACACAAACACGCTGTTGGGGACGCTTGGTGCATCGCCCGTTGGAGAGCCCCGCCCCGCACGCCCCCCCATCCCCCGCAAGCCCCTCCCCCTCACAACCCTCCCCCCAATCCCACGCGCCCCTCCCCCCCACAGACACAGGCCCCGCCCACCGTCGCGTGACGTCACGCCCAACTGCCGCCCGTTCTGCGACATTGCAGTGGAGGCTCCCGCTCCAGTCGGTTCACTCCGAGACTCACGACGCCGAGACTCGCCTCTCTGGGGGAGCCTCTCACTCGCCTCGCTCTCCCAGCTTCACTGAAGACCCTTCTCGCCGACTTGCTGCCGCAGACGGTCGAAGGATGAGAACATCTCCGAGGTGAGTGTGAGACGGCACTGGGGAGAGAGACAAAGACGCCTGTGACACGTGTGCAGCGGGCGAGGGAGACGACGGCCCTGGACACGGCACACGCCGCCTGTGTTGTGGCCGAGGCCTTCGTCAGATCGCTCGTTGCTTTCAGACGGACATTGATACAGACCGTGAGGGAGACACGTGGACACAACAGAGACACAGGAGGCAGACTATAAGTTGCTTTTCTCTTGGGAGCGAACTCTCCGCACCAACACATGGAGACAGGCAAAGCGTTCCAGTCCTCCAATCCCTCCTTCACACGCAACTCTCTCTCATCCTCCTCATGCACTGCTCTCACCTCCTCATCATCTGCTCTCTCTCATCCACTCCTCCTGCCGACATCCCCTCTTATCCCGACGGCCCCCTCTACCATTTGTGGCCATCTGGCTTCTGAAAAAAGCTAATAGCTCTGTGGGCTTTACCTGGTAGGGTGAACCTAGTTGAATTTCATTTGTATATATTTTAGAAGTGATTTGCTTACCTTTCCTGTACTTTGCACTCCTATCGTGTTTTTGTATTGTTGTAACTTTTTGAGCAACCCCCAACTAGACATCTATGAATAGGGGCCGTCCATAAATGACGTCACGCGATTTTGGCCGATTTTTGCTCCCCCCCCCCTCGTCACACGGCGTCACAAAAAGTCAGACCCCCTTCAAATATGACGTCACTAGGCTCTGCCCCCCCCCCAACCATATTTACATTTTGAAACTAAAACATGCTTCAAATCACTTTAAACTATTGTCATTGTAGTGCGTATTTTACGTGGTGCTGCACTCATAGGAGAAACATTTATTTAAAAGGAGGCATTAGAAAGCTGAAATTTAGCATACAATTCATTTACAAATATTCAACGCCTAAATATAACTGCAGATGTTCAGAATATTATATTGAAATTTTCTTATGATTATACATTTTTTTAGGTAATTATAACTATAAAAAATAGTTGAAATTTTGTAGTAGAAAGAAGCAAAATGGAGAGTACAATTATAACAATCACATATTCATTCCACAGAATGAAAAGTCCTGGTAGAATCATTAGAATCAAAATGTTTATTAACAATAATTCAAATTTTTTATTAATTTATGTTTCTCCATTTTCCCATGGAGAAGCAAAATGCTCCTTCATGGAATAAATAAAAAGGTGACCTTAGTAAATATAAATAATCGAATAGTTATTAATGAAATTTAATCAAAATTAGTGTTGTTATAACAATTCTATTTAATTAAGTTTATTTAAAGTTGCGCATTTTGATGTGACGTCACATTTATCAAAACCCCCTCCCCCCCTCGTCACACATCGTCACAAATGTCTGACCCCCCTCCCTCCCCCTAGGTGCGAGACGTCATTTATGGACGGCCCCAAAATAGCTTCATAGTTCATCGGATTCCTCCAATATAAATAAAGATTCTGATTTCATTTGACTTGAGTGTGAATGCAAGTTGACAGAAGCCCGTGACTGTTGGCGCGACGGCTGCAAAGCATCTGTGACCCCAAATTACACTCCGTCTGCCTTTGCAGGCAAGTGGTCATTGACCACATTCCGACCGCGACGCGTTACAACCTGTCGCCCGACAACGACCTGCCGGAGAAGGAGGAGAGCAGCCTGTTCTGCTGGGGCCTTTTTTGTGGGAAGGGGTCACGTCGGTCAGCGGCGGATAAAGCCCTCCTCAAGGCGCAGAGAAAGCTCGCCAAGACCCAGATGAGGGCGCGCCAGGTCCTGGAGGAGCTGTGGCGGGACGCCGCCGCGGTCGATGCCGCCAAGGAGCGGAAGGAGGAGGAGAAGGAGAGCATGGAAGGAGATGTCAAGAAGGCGCTCGGCAGATGGAGGCGCACGATGGACTTGTCTGGCAAGGGTAGGAGACCAGGTGAGGAGATTGAGCTCAGCTCGCGATGAGAGACTCGCCCAGTCTAAGGTGTTGCTAAACACGTGATGTTGATTCTAAATGTGGAGGGAAAAACCAGAGGACCGTGAGAAAAATATACGTGACCACAGGGAGAGAGACATGCAAATTCCCAATATACAACAGGCATCAGGGTCGGGATAAAGGTAAGACATGTTGAAGCAGTGCCTTTAATGCGGACAGAGGCTCTCGTCCAAACGGTTTTGAAAGTCGTTCTGCGATGCCACCTTCTCGGGCGCTGCGAGTGCGCGTGAGTCACGAGGGGGGTGGTCCTTTTGTCGCAGGAACAACCGCCCGGCGAGAGATAGATCGGGATGCGCTGATCGAGCTCGTGGATGAGGCGATGAGCTTCCACCCCGTCCACACTGCAGACGCGCTGCTCCTCGAGGGAAGCAGCAACAGTGTGCACACGAGCCACGCCAGCATCAGCATCGACATGTACGTCAGCTGTGGTAGCAGCTTCGGCAAAAGCAACAGCAGCAGCGGCAGCAGCAGTGGCGCCAGCAGCGGGGGCAGCAGTGGCTACCTGCCACAGTCTGAGTCCGAGATGTTAACAGACTCCACGCCCATCGATACAGATGATGATGGCCTCCTCAAGGACGACCCTTGTGCCCCTCCACCTCTCGAAATGGTGAATATAACTCTGTATCTCGCCAATTACACATATGCATGTTTATGTTTTTTTATTTCAAGGCCACAGTATCGTTGATGAGTGTGAGTTAATGTTTCTTCCCGAGAGGCAAACTATCACCGGGACGTCGTGACGAATGGCACTTGGGCAAGTGGCCCGTGTCCATATGTTCACCGCGTGCTGATTTCCTATTCTCCCTACTGCAGGAACTCGTGAACCCGGACACCACGGTTTTGGATGCAAGTGGTATGCTGTACCTTGACCGGGGCACTTCCAGCAAGCCACGGCTAGCTGATTGGAAGTTTGGCCATGAATCGGTAGGGAGTTACTTGCATATGCAAACACATACAGAACTGTAAAAAAGACAAAGATCCCCTACAGAGCCTAAAAGACTTTTGGAGCAAGTGCTGTTAGCAAGCATCTATGAAGGTCGTCATTGTGGCACACAAGGGGGTAGGTGGCCAACACTACGCCCGGCCGCCTTTGTCTTCCCAATGACAATGTTGACACACTTCACAAAGTACTCATTTGAGGCTCAGTCGACTTCGGGAAGCCCCAGGACCCATTCAGATAATCGTCACTGGTATTGTCCATAAGCGGCCATAGAAGTCGGGCCACCGGGTTAGTAGGGCAGCGCGCTATCCGCTACACTACTGCTCCGCACGTACATACACACACGTAAAAGTACCAACATATGCGTACACACACATGCAATGATAGCCATGTTAAGGTGTTCGCTGTGAAGCCCAGAGCATGGGTTTCGGATGTGCGAGCCAATCGCTCGTTTGCCTCGGGCGTTCTCGACGAGCTAATGTCCATGGCGGTCTCCTTCACAGGTCTCCCAGCCCCGGGAGGGAGATGCTTCCCCATTGTATGAAAACCAACAGCCACCGGGGTTCGTGCAGCAGAAGGACGGCCACAGGTGAGACGCACGCGTGCATACACACAAACGAACGCACGGTCACGAGAGCATCGCCGTTCACACCCGGCGCCACATCCCGTCCAGGCACGGACACGGGACCTCTTTCGGCCTCACCCCCGCGCCGTACCCCTCCTGCTGCGCTGACTCAGCTTGCGTGTGCCAGGTGGGAAAGATGGGAGGGGGGGGCACCAACGGACTGTGCGGCTTGACGCTCGTTTTTTTCCGCAGATTTATCAATGTTGCGCCTTGCGCCAGCCAACTGTGGTAAGCAGGCACGAGCGTCCGCCCCACCCCGACCCCGCCGCCTGCGAGATGGGAGATTGAGTGTGCTGCTGGTTCGGCACCTCCGGTGAACACGGTTCTTCCGCTGGGAAACTCTGGGAGATCGCTCCTCATGCGTATTCTGCCACTGCTGACAGTTGTATTTGGGAGTATTTGATATTGATTTGGTGTTCTTTTGGTCGTGCTGATCATTCGTCATATCTGCCCAATATAGCATTTGGCACAAGTGCAATTAATCCGTTGCACACCTTCTGTTGAATGCTTCGTTAATAAATCTTCAGTACTAGATATTAATTTATGTATGTTTTGTACCATGCCAAATCTGACTCGGATGTTTTGTTTTTCCAAAAATATCACTAGTTTATCCATTACTCCCACAATGTACGTATTTTGAATAGTTTTAATTAATAACACGAGTTGAAACTGACGAAGTAATTCAAACTACTAAAATATCGAACAACAACTAGCCAGATTTTTGGAAAAACAAAACATCCGAATCAGAGTTGGTACAGTACAAAAAATACAAAATCTAATATCTGGTACTAAAGATGTATTACCGAATCTTGATTTGAAGCTTTCGGGACTGCAGGAATCCATATACTCTTTGGTTCCTTCGGTAAAGTCACGTAGTTAGAAATAAAATTAAACAAATCACGAAGTTTCGGGCGCAACACAAGTGTCCATCATCAGGTGGGACAACCACAGCAAGAAAACATTTGCTGAAGTGGGCGAGAGAGCTGCCGTGCCAAGAGGTTATGTAGGTAAGAAAAGGGGGAGCAGCAAAGGGGGAGAGAGAGAGGGGGGGGGGGGTATGGGGTAGGGGGGGGGGGCGCTGCGTGAGCGTTCGGGGGAGAGAGGACATGAGGTGGGGGGGGGGGAAGTGGGCGGGGCTGGAAGTGGAAAGCTGGGGATGCGGGTAGAAATTAACTCGGAAAATAGGCTAGTACCCGGCAGATATGATGAAACCATAAACAGTTAAGGTTTTACCTGGTTAATAACATCCTTCCAATGAGTGCTCCATTTGTATCCATCTTCTCGGTTGAAGTTATGTTTATATATCTGCCTTGTGTTCGCGAACACAGTCCGAGACATGTCATTTCGTTTCCCCAATGTAATTGTTACCACAGGTACAACTCGATTTGTAAACCCCAGGATATTGCATGTCAGGAATGACATCCTTCACAGATGGGATTAGATCACTGATTTTGTCTACTGTATTGAATCGGACCTGGATCTTGTGTTTGTTTAATCTTTTGGAAATCTGTTTGGTAACACCTGCTATGTATGGTAACGTGATGGTTTTGATCGGCTTCTCAGGGGGTTGTTTCTCCATGGTTGGAGAAACTGCTTAGCGAATAATGCGGTCTCATTAATCTTGAGGGCTGGTGTACGTGTTCCAGTTCACTGGCTAGGTGGTGTCGGTCGTAAATGCAGTTGGCCCTATTGTGTAGTGTTTTGATGAGAATTCTTCTGTGCCGGATGGGGGTGGGAATCCGGTTTCAGGTAGGAATCTGTGTGGGTGGCTTTCCTGTAGACAGTGTCCCAACGAGCCGTCAAGTCTCTTCTCAAATAAAACATCCAGGAATGGTAGCTTACCATCCTTCTCTGCTTCCATGGTGAATTTGATGGATGGGTGTATGGAATTGATGTGGTTGAGAAATTGGTTCAATACTGGCAGGCCAAACACCGAAAGTGTCGTCTATATTTCTCTTCCACAATGAAGGACGTAGGGTGGATATCTGGATGGCATCTGTTTCAAATTTCTCCATGAAAACATTCGCAATCACTGGTGATAAGGGGGGGAACCTTCATTTTGTTTGTAGAAAGTACCATTCCAGGTGAAGTAAGTGTTGGTAAGGCAGTGCCTAACCAGAGTATGTACATCAGGATTCAGTCCATGTTGGACTAAGTTTTCAATTATTGCTAAGTTGTCAGGTGCAGGAACCTTGGTGAACAGAGAAACTATATCAAAGCTGACGAGCAAATCATCTGGGGACAGTGAAATGCCCTTGATTAGAGAGCCCAATTGAGCTGAGTTATGTACTGCTGAGGTGGTCTTGCCCGTGAATGGAAGCAAGGTATCAGACAGACAACGGGCCAGTTTGTAGGTAGGTGAGTTGATAGTGGAAACGATGGGCCGAAGTGGAGTACCTTCTTTATGGAATTTTGAAAGACCATAGAATCTGGGTGGTCTAGTAGCAGAAGGTTTTAGGGAGAGCCGTTTGAATGGCTCTATTAGAGGAGTTGAACTGGTAATGATATTGTTGGTTTTTGTACCCAGGCGGTTGGTAGGATCTTTGTTGATTTTAGTGTAACTTCCATCATTAAGAAGGTCCTGGATTTTGTTGTTGTATGTGGTTTTATCCATGATGACAGGAGCATTGTCCTTGTCGGCTGAGAGGATGAATGTCATCTCTCTTTTTCAATTTAGCGAGTTCAGAGCGCTCGTCTTTGGTGATGTTACTAATGGGTTTCTTAGCATTTTTAAGGATGGTGGCAATTTCAGATGTTGCCACGTCTGTCGGGATGTGCCCCAAGCATTTGAGGGCTACATCTACCTGGGCAATTATATAATCGACTGGGATGTGTTTGGGGGTGACAGCAAAATTCATCCCTCTAGCTAGTACCGATTTTAGGCTATCGGAGATTGTGCTGCTACTCTGATTGATAAGTCTTGTTAACATCTAGCTTTTTAATGTGTGGATCTGATTTTTATTTTTTGACAAGTTATTGAATTTAGCAATAAGGTTAACCTTACATTTGGAGGACATTGTTGCGGCAGAATAAGTAGTCATGTTATCTACAAGGTTCCAATCAAATGCGGACATTTTATCTGTTAATGTTAAGTGTGATTGTAGGAGACATTTGTCTAAATTATCAAGTTCAAGACGGAGTAGTCTTATCCTCTCTGAGATTAGAGAAAGGCTCGCTCTGAATTAGATCCGTTTGGCGTTAGGAGTAGTGACAAGGTAATACCGACCACAGTGTAAATGTGGTCGGTATTACCTTGTTGTCGCAGCATCTCTTCAGAAAGGTGAAAGACTCGATCATGTGAGCCACCTTGTCTCGTAGTCTGTTAAAAGCTCTAACAGATGTGTGAAAACCCTACCCGTAGAGGTGGTTCAATCTTGATTTGAAGCTTTCGTGACTGCAGGCATCCATACTCTTACACTAACATCTGCTTCTGTCACTTCTAACGCCAAACTAATCTTATTCAGAGCTAGCCTTTCTCTAATCTCAGAGAGGATAAGACTACCCCGTCTTGAACTTGATTATTTAGACAAACATACACCAGGCCCTCAAGATGAATGGGTACTCGGACCGCATTAGTCCCAAAGCTGTTTTTCCAAACATGGAGAAACAACCCCCTGAGAAGCCGATCAAAACTATCGCGTTACCATACATAGCAGGTGTTACCAAAAATATTTCGAAAATCTTAAACAAACACAAAATCCAGGTCCGATTCAATACAGTACACAAAATCCGTTATCTAATCGCATCTGTGAAGGATGTGATTCCTGACATGCAATATCCTGGAGTTTACAAACTTGCGGTAGCAGTTACATTGGGGAAACGAAACGACATCTCTCGGACCGTGTTCGCGAACACAAGGCAGATCTGAAACACGGCAGAAAACCAATACCTCTGCCATGGCTGACCTTTGTTATAATGCTGTGGGCTCGCATGATAATGTTTTTTTCCGAGACCAAGGTACTCTGCAAACCTTCCGGCTACTATAAAACGTTTGTTCATGAAGCCATCCAGATATATAAACATAACTTCAACCGAGAAGATGGATACAAATGGAGCACTCATTGGAAGGGTGTTATTAACCAGGTAAAACCTTAACTCTTTATGGATGTTTATCTGCCGGGTACTTGCCTATTTTTCCGAGATAATTTCTCCCCGCATCCCCAGCTGTCCCAGCCTCCCACTTCCAGCCCTGCCCACTCCCCCACCTCTGGCCTCACATCCTTTCTCCCCCGAGCACTCACGCAGCGCTCCCCCCCTCTCTCTATCTCTGTTTCCCCCCTTTCTCCTCCCCCCTTTCTTACCTATATAACCTCATGCCACGGCAGCTCTCTCGCCCACTTCAGCAAATATTTTCTTGCTGTGGTTGTCCCACCTGATGAAGTTCGCTTGTGTTGTGATCGAAACGTCGTGATTTGTTTTATTTTATTTCTAACTACGTGACTTTACCGAAAGAACCAAAGAGTATATGGATTCTTGCAGTCACGAAAACTTCAAATCAAGATTCGGTAAAACATCTTTAGTACCAGATATTCGTTTTTGTATTTTGTGTACTGCGCCAACTCTGATTCGGATGTTTTGTTTTTCCAAAAATCTGGCTAGTTGATGTACGGTATTTTAGTAGTTTGAATTACTTGGTCAGTTTAACTCGTGTTATTAATTAAAAATATTTAAAATACCGTACATTGTGGGAGTAATGGATAAACTAGTGAGATTTTTGGAGAAAAAAAACATCTGAGTCAGAAGATTTATTAACGAAGCATTTAACAGAAGGTCTATAACGGATGAATTGCACTTGTGCCCAATGCTATGTTGAGCAGACAGTAAGAATGATCAGCACGAGACTAAATTAACACCAAAGAAATATGAAATACTCCCAAATACAACTGTCAGCAGTGTTAGAACACGCATGCCAACAAGGACACTCATTGACGTTCTGTGCAAGACTAGTTACTACTGGCCAAGACTAATTAGAGAATCTATCGAAATGGAGATAAATACAAATAATTAATAATAAAGATTTTTGGGATTCATCGCGTTATTTATAAATGTGTCGTAACCCTCCACCACCCGACACAGCTGAACAGTAAAAAATTGTCACGTTGACAAAAGACAAATTGTCGTGAACTATTTGACTTTTGTCAACGTGACTCAATTTTGGTGGAGAGTTATGACACATTTATAAATAACGTGATCTAACCAAAAAACCTTTATTATGAATAATATTGGTCGCGAAAGCCTACGTGTTAAATACAAATAATCTTAACCATTCGGATAGCTACAGCCTTAGTGCTGCTCAGAATTGAATGTTCAAATAATTGTTTAAATGCATGCCTATACAGGTCACCATACATAAATGGGGATCAGACAATACCAGGTGCTGTTATTTTATTGCACTCAAACGACAGGAGGTACAAGAATAATGTTCATGCACAATGTACGTTGATTAACATATCAATAACCCAACCGGCAATGGATACCCCCATTGTTATTCATATGCATACATGAATCCACCCCCTCCCCCTTCGCACAAGAAGGGCTCACAAGTGACGTCATCACATCTATCCCTCTTTAAGGAATGAAACAGGAGGATTTATACACAAATCTCCGGTCGCCTGATGAAGCTGTTTGTAATTACTGGCCAAACGTCATATTCAGATTGTAAATGTTGTGGATTTGGTCTCCAACACACCGGTCTGCTGTACTTGTAATTAATTGACATGTTCTGTTTACGTGACAAACCTTACTGTGTCGGGTGGTGGCGTGTTCCGCGACACATTTATATTTACGCAATCTAACTCATGAAACCTATGTTATGTATTACCAACTGTAAATAAATTGTCTTGATAATTCACATTGACTCGAGTTCGTTTGTATGTATGTATGTTGAATTTCTTTCGCTTAGCCAACCGTGCTAATCAGAGTAGCAATTTGCATTGCTATTCTTTTTGCATTGCGAATTTGAGTGGGAAAAATGTTATACATCACAAACGGGTTACACACGGTAAAATTTTTGACACCAGCAGCTCACAGGCAAGAGGCAAATTTACCTCTTGCAACAGGGCTCATTAAAATTGTTTTACTTAGCGCCATCGCACAGGCTGAGTGGCTGCTTGCTGAGTGATATGTCACGTATACATGCCCTGTAAACGTGAAGATACAAACTTGCGATGAATATATATATATATTTGCAACTCACCGTCATAACACTTTACGGCCAGTTCCCGCTTCACGAACAGGTTGTGTGCCTGAGGCCCGTTCATTGATCCAACTCATTGTAAGTTGACACTCAGTGAACGAAAGCCCCATTTATGACAACACAGAGATAACACATTCCGTGAGAAAAAAAAACTTTTAATAACAGCTTGACAACGCCGAATTGCACTGGCGATACGAACCACCCAACCATTTGGTTTGGCGGAGCCAGCTGTAATGAGTCCTAACATCACCGCTGAGAGTGTGTGTACGTGTGCGCGTATGTATATGTGCGACAGGGATGTTCTCTGGCTTCAACATTATTTAACATCTAATAAAGAATAATTATTTCATATTTTAATAGCAAATGCTATCACCATCATTTTACAACAAAAAAACTGAAGGCACCCAATGGGTTTTCCCTTCTCTCTGGTTGTAGCCAATATTTTCATGGAAATATTTGAGACGGACGCCATCCAGGCATCCACTCTACGCCCGTCCTTGCTTAAGTGGTACGTGGATGACACGTTTGTCATCTAGCCACATGGCCGACCGGCTCTAACCAATTCCTCAACCACATCAATTCCATACACCCAACCATCAAATTCACCATGGAGGTAGAAAAGGATGGCATGCTACCTTTCTTGAATGTCCTAATCAAAAAGAGACCAGATGGCTCGGAGCCATTCTGTCGACAGGAAAGTAACCCATACTGACGCCTACCTAAAACCTGATTCCCACCACCATTCATCCCAGAAGAATTGCCTCATCAAAATGCTACACCATAGAGCTCAATGTATCTCCGAGCATGAACACCTGACCAGTGAACTCAAACACTATGCAATCAACAAAGCCATCACCCCAACCGTGAGGAAGGAGCCATCTGAAGATCCAATGAAAACCATCACCTTATCTTACTTCGCAGGGATAACCAAAAAGATTTCCAAAATCATGAACAAACACAAGATCCAGGTCCGATTTAACACAGTGCATAACATTCGTGACTTGAACCCATCTGTGAAGGACAAGATTCCTGACATGCAATATCCAGGCGTCTACAAACTAAGCTGTATCTGCGGCAGCAGTTACATTGGGGAAACCAAACGACATGTCTCGAAACGTGTTCGTGAACATAAGGCAGATCTGAAACATAGCAGGACCAATACTTCTGCTGTGGCTGATCATTACTTTAATGCGGCTGGCTCACATGAAATTGATTTCTCAAAGACGATGGTACTTTGCAAGCCGACTGGCTATCAACAAAGATTCGTTCACGAAGACATCCATATATACAGACCCAGACACAATTTCAACCGAGACGACGGTTTTAACCACAGCAATCATTCGAAGAATGTCATCAACCACTCTGGGTCATGACTTGATTTGTGTTTTCTTGTCCACCTCCACCGTCAGCAGTGTTGATGTGTGAAGCGAGGTGCAATGCTATGATTGGTGTAGAACTACTGCCGGTGTCGGAGACCTCTCTTACATTAACAGCTGCCCAGCCCATCTCTAAACCTTTATAAACAGCCTCCCTCAGCAGCGTTCCCCCTCATTTTTCTCCTGATGACGATTGCTTGTGTGGCGATTAAAACGTCGTGATATTTTAATTATTTTTAAAATTATGTTATTGTTATTATTTTTTCTATCAACGTGACTTTACCGAAAGAACCATATAATATGAATTCCTGCTGTCACGAAAGTTTCATGTAAAAATGTAAAGGCTATTTCCTCCAATATTTGAGGTGCGCAGGCCCAGCAGGGTCAATCCCACCTTGCCCCATTTTGTTATATGAGCGGAGGGATTTCTCCACCACCAAGAACTCAGAAAAACTCAAAATATATTAAACTAGATTCGAAGCCTTCGTGACTGCAGGAATTACTCTTTAGTTATTTTAGTAAAGTAATTTCGAAAGGAAATGAATTAAATAATAGAATACGACGTTTTAATTGCATTATATTTCTAAGTTTGCTATGTTTGTTTTCTCATTCATTCGTACCTGATGATGGTTGCTTGTGTTGCAATCGAAATGTCGTATTCTATTATTATTTAATTTACTTTCTTTCTACGTGACTTTACCGAAAGAATCAAAATATATTCCTGCATTCACGAAAATATTTTAAATCAAAATGTATGCTGGTAGTGATTACAGTGATGGGCCAGCTTCATGGTGATTATGGGACTCGAGTTGGTCGGGTGATGCGGATGGAGTGATGGAGATTGGTGATGTTCGTGGGGGTTGGAGAGGGTGATTGCATGAAGGATGGGGGTCATGCTGATTGGGAGAGTGGCTTAGGTTTGATGGGGAAAGCAACTGCATACATGTCAACCCCTTATCAGTGCCTACCTTATTACAGACCAATTCAGACAGTATTAGTCACCCCGTGCCCTTATAAATCTCAACGTTCATCCTACAAAGTCCCATCAAAAGGGAGAAACACAAACAAATTGACAAAAAATAAAAAATAATTATTGAATATGTAATATATAGTACATGAAAAAAATTGCTCGTAAAAAAGGGCTTTACGCCTTATGGACCTGGAAATTCAATTTCCCCATACAAGAATACAGGTAAATCGTATGGGTTGACAGGTATGCAACTGAGATGTGGAGGGGGTACAGTGTGATGGGATTGGGTAGGGAATGGTGATGGGCGGTGATGATGGAGGACATTGGGGGACATCGTGATGCGAGTGGAGTTTTGAAGTCGCGCCCCGCTCCTCTTCACAAAATCCTCACGGGAGTTCCACAGGTTCCTGCTGAGGTCGGCCTCCCCGAGGTCAACCTCATCTTCATTGAGCACCGAGTGCGGTGTGTCAACATCCCCACTGGGTAGACAGGCAACCGGACCTATTGTTGCCCATCCACCTCGTGTGCCGTGCCGGCCATCATAGATGTTGCTCTCGAAGTGCACTTGCCCGAAGAGTATGCTAAGGTTACAAGGGGGATATTTGTCTTTGTGTTCGCATGTGAAAGTGTGAGTGCGTGTTAAATTTTAAGAGTTTACTCCTGAATAGCGCTCTGCTCCCCATCATAAAATCCACGCGGAAGTTCCGCGGGTTCCTGCTAGTTAGTAGTATTACACGTGTTTGTTTACCCAGCAAAGCCTCATTAAGTCTCCAGACTCTTTAACAGGAGGGCCATATTGCCCAGTTTTCATCGCAGTAGGGGAGATGTGGCTGTGTGTGTCATCACAATGGAATAACATGCAGGTCATTTATCAGCAATTGGATGTTTGGCCAATACCAGTTTTACGATGGCCGGAAACCATGCAGAACAGCGGGAGAACATACAAACTCCACTCAGAAAGGCACCCTAGTCGGTAATTGAACCAAAGCCCTTTTTGCTGTGACGTGCAACCACTCGGCGAACCTGCTGCGCTGACAGTCTATCACCCACTACCAATGATAGCGAGAAAGCTTGGAATCCTGTCATCGGATGTGACTGCATACCACACAGGAAACATTCTAGACAGGTACAGTCTTCATATGTTTGGTGGCCTTGGGAAACAAAAACAACCTCATGTACCCCTAGAGGTCACCAGCAGGGATAGAGGTCACCAGCAACAGGGTGGTCTCCGTCTGTCCTTGTATGTCGCTCTCTCTCTCTGCATCTCTCTTTACATTTCTGTTTCTCTATCTGTTTCTATGTCAGTCTGTGTATCACTCTGTGTCTGTATCTTTCTCCCTATGTTTCTGTATTTATGTTTCTATCTCTGTGTCTGTCTCTATATACATGTGGAACTTCTTTTGTACCGTAGATAGCCAACCGTGCTAATCGGAGGTGCGAGGGAAATACAGCCTACTAAACACAAAAAGAAGTTTCAAGAAATGAGTTTTCAATCTATATTTAAAATTGCATACCTCCAGTGGCTTCCTTATATCGGGACAGCGTTCCAGACGGGCGTAAAACTGCATCAGAAAACACGCGATGCGGTGACTGTCTTTGTTCGATGGCCAGCCAAAAGCCACTGTGAGGATGACCGGAGTCCTCGTGATGGTTTTTCTCTGTGCCTGTGTCCCTTTGTGTGTGTGTGTTTGTAGGCCTGGGCTCTGTGTAGTTCTTCGTGCTTTCGAAGTCCCTAACCCTCTGCTCACAATCATTAAGGACCTTCATGATGGTGAGCGGGCCCGGGTAAAACTACGTGGCCGGGAGTCAGAGCCATTCCCTGTACACGTTGGGGTGCGACAGGGATGTCCTCTGGCTCCCACATTATTTAACATCTATTTTGACCACGTAGTTCGTGAAGCCTTCAATGCTGTACCGGAGGAATTTCCATTTGGTACAGATACAATGGAAGGCTGATCGATGCCCGTGTAATTGCTGCTCACTCAGAGGAGGAGTTGGAGGCTCTGCTGCTGAACCTGGAGCTTGCCACTAAGAGGTGGGGCAGTGTGCTCATGGCCGTCTCCGGTTTAACAGCAGAGGTCTCACTCCGAATTAGTCGAGCGGCATTATCTTTTCATTGGTTGCATATCGCTGTTTGGAAGCTACCTGGTCTATCACTCCACACAAAGCTTCTGGTCTTCTCAGCCACGGTCATTCCCTGCCTTCTCTAAGCTTGCGAAACGTGGACACCCTTAATGGAACATCTTAGCCGGTTAGACACTTTTTTTCTGGCCTGCCTACGATCCATCCTGGGTTTAACCAGGCTGGATTGTGTGAGGAGCTCACAATTCCTTGAAAGATGTGGACAAAGTCCCATTGGTGAGCTCCTCCGGCAGGCAAGGTTGCGTTGGCTGGATCATGTCGCCCGCATGCCCAGCCACCACATGCCTTAACAGCTTTTGTTCAGCCGGATCGAGGGGGTGAAACGGGCGCGGTACGGGCTAGAGTAAAGATGGAGTGATGTGGTATAGGAGGATGTGGAGGTGAGTGGACTTGCCGATGACTGGTAACAGCGGTGTCAAGATCGGCCTCTGTGGAGGACACTCGTGAAGGACGCTACTGTGCAGTTGGATGCAGTCGCCCTCCAACAACAAAGGAGGGCGGAGGAGCGACGCTCACAACAATGCGCGGAGTGCCGGGTGTCTAAAGCACAGCAAGTTGGCACAGTAGGGGGCACAGGTGGTGCATCAGCCAGTCGTCTCAGTCAGTCGACCCGTGGCATCTGGGTCTGCCCCGTGACCTCATGCCAGCGGGCGTTCGACACTTCACGTGGCCTCAAGGTGCATATAGCCTGATACAAGCGTCGTGGTGACGTAACCGCCACTTAGTTGCGTATGGCATTTGTTGTTGTTGTTGTTGTGTGTTTGTTTCTCACTGTACTCCTATGTCTCTCACTGACTATTTCTGTGTCTATCTTTCGCTGTGTTTGTTTCTCTCCGTGTCTTTCTCTCCCCCCCTATTTGCCCATGTCGATGCCCTCATTATTTTCCATTACAGATTTTCGCCCGTGCGTAGCCGCCCCGATCGTCCATTCCTAATTCCAGTCCTGACTTTAGTGCTAAAACATTTTACAATACGAGAATCACAGTCACATCCACCTCATGCCAATACTGTACCATATACTTAGCATGAAGACGTAACTAATCAGGCCTATTCACCATGTAGAGTGGTGAAAGTTTCCGTGGAAAAATATTGTAAAATCATTGTAGCTCCCTATGAAATCAATGTTGGAGGAACTGGAAAGTACATGCTCACATGTAAACAGTACCTAGGGGAGTTATTGAAGGCAGACCGGAATCATAGCCAGGACAAAAGAGAGGGGGACGACGTTAGATGGAAGTAATTCTGAATATCGACGTAGCTATGTGCTCAGGGAATCACGTTTACAAACGGTGCATCTATCACCTGCTGTGACGTATGGATCAGACACACCGATATATCAAATGAGTGTAGCTAATACTTGGACGAGGAAGACAATGACATATGATTTCTCGATTAATGTATCAGTATCTGCGTGCTGAAGAAGGAAACAAATGCATGGAAATGTAAAACATTAGTATAAACTGAGATTGAAAACATCTAGATTTGAAGCTTTCGTGACTGCAAGAATTCATACTCTTAGTTCTTTCGGTAAAGTCACGTAGGTAAAAAATGAAATTAAAATGAATTATTAATTTAAATTTCATGTTTTTTTACCTAAAAATAATTATTAATTTTTAAAAAAATTTTACCTACGTGACTTTACCGAAAGAACTAAGAGTATTGAAAACATCGGTAGACCTGCTGCTGGCGGATGGTTCCTAGGCACGCAGTTATGTAGCCCACCAATAATTCAATCCGTCACAATTCAGAATTTACAATTGCATTTATTGTTTGCTTATGCCTCGTTTTTTTTACCGTCTCCTGTGTAGACACGCACACAACAAAAGCTGGGCGGTGGCGGCGACGCTGCTGCACGTGGCTGCAGCACTGTGGAGGCAGCAGCGAATGGATCACCGCACTTCGATGTTGTGAAACTCCCTTGCCATGGGCGTCGAGGAGGTGCCATACCCTGGCTATGCCAGGAGAAGGCGGTACAGAAAGAATGTGGACTGCATGGGATTGAGTGTTGGCCCCCTTCGCACGCATGGGCACCACGGTGGTGAGATGTTACCTTCAACGCCTGGTATACAGGAGGTCGTGGATTCGATCCCGACCCAGACGCCTGCTGTATATTTGGAGTTTGCATGTCTCTGTCTCCCCGTGGTCGCGTTGATTTTTTCCGAGTCCTCCGGTTTTAACCTCCTCAGATAGAGAATAAACGAGCGTTTTGAGTATTTGACTGCTATAAATTTCCACAAGATACGCCACTTCGTTGAGCTATCATTTGGGGCCAGGTCGTTTCTGAAAAAAGAGCTGCAAAGCTGAGTGAACTTTACCTGGTAAACATTTTTTTGTTTAGTTATTCTTCAGGTGCTCCGGTTTCCTCCCACATTGATTGGCCCACACCACCTCAAATTGTAGAGGACCGCAGAGCTTGGGCAATCGTTGGCGCCGACTAGTCGCCTGGCTGCTGCCTTCCCGCTCATCCGTGGTTCCTCCTCGCGCCTCAGAGTCGTTGTCCTCTCTGCGAGAGCGAGCGAGTGATGTGCGGTAGCGGCGTGTTGAAAGTTGACATTGTTATTATTATTGACACACTCGGGGACGGATAAGGTGGCGTGACCTCACATGCATGACAACTGACCTATCGCCCTCACCACTCACCAGATATCATTCACCTGGCACACACATGATATGCTCATCAACCACCACACACCACTCACCTGATCCGAACCAAACACTCCAGGCATTTGCCATTCACTCGCACACACTCACTCCATTCTCACCTATTCGTCCATAACATTGACAAAAAACACGTCTCATTCACAATCCTGTATCTGTCTCATCGCATAAAACAACAAAATCAATGTTTTTTTTTATCCCATCAGCCCCACGGTCTTCTTGGAGTGCATAAAGTCAGCAGTATTAGTTCAATACAAAGCAAGCTATGGGCTCGCTTCGACATTCAGCGTCTCATCAGTAGTCAGGCTTGCCCCAACCAACGTTGGTGAATCGCAAGATACTAAAGATGCTAATAAGCAAAGACGCTCCACCCCCGCTAACTTCAAGATAATGAGTTTTCACGCAAAATGGTATACTGTAGTGTGATATATTCTGATATAAAGTACACATTACTCAATTGGGATTATACATAGCCATCCTCCTACTGTAAAAACTGGCATATAGTATCGTAATTGTATAGTGAATATACAGCAGTGTGATATACAGTAGGGTGTGTAGAATAATACATAGTGTAATATTACAATGTATAGTCGAAGTTATAGGGTGGTGTATAGTAATACAGTATATAATTTAATGTTGGGTTTGTCTATGGCAGTATATAGTACGGGGTAGACCCGTGTGATGTAAGAGAAAAAAGTTTAGCTGGAAGCATACTATATTTTTTGCGACATAGAATTGTAATGTATTACTTACTGTTAGTAGCTCAGCTTATTGGAGAGTATATTTAGTATACTGATGATACTATGTACTTTATACTTTAGTTTTTTACGTGGTGGTTTAGTTACTGCAGCTACATACTATTAACATTCCTTCCCTTTATTAATGCTACCCCTATCCCCTCCCTTTGATGCTGCTAATCCTGCATAATGCACGGGCATAATATGACTTTGAAACTGTTGTGTACTAGCCTTCTTCCAAAATTGATATTTTTTATATATTATCTTTTTACTTGTTATATAATGAATGAAAACACACCAAAGCGCAGCAAACTGCAAAACACCAGGGGTTGTTAAGTAATGAACTGGAGGGAGCAAAGATACCCAAAAAGGCCAAGGAATTAAATTATTAAATAAGTGGGTCAGCTCAAGGCTGTGTGCACAGGGGAGGGAGCTGATTTAAACAACCCTGCACGTCTGAACGTGAGGGGGCCTTTGACCTGAAATTAAGAATAACACTCCCAGAGCAGAAGGTTGGGTGGCCACAGTGAGACGAATAAGAGGGTTGTATATCTCTCAACCATGCAGACTCAGCAACAACAAGGCTGCGGGGGTCACCAGAAGTTCGCGTTCGCCTAGTTAAGACAAAAAGCTCAATTATTCTGTATTGCTATTAAAGTAACGTTAAAGTCGGAATGTAACAACAGGGTAGGCTAAAGTTATTGATATTCACACCCACTCCAATTAAACCAGGCCACAAGTTACGCCTACTGAACCATCACGATCATTAAGTCAATATGAAATGTTATTTCCATACTTTAATACTTTTTATACAACTCGACCCGAAGCATATGACAATCAGAACCTTCCTAAGTCAAAATTGAATCGCACCCAGACAGGAGCGAATAGTCGATATAAGGTTGAAGAGGGAAGGAAATTAAGAGCACGGCGAACTGCAAACGTAAGCAAAAAAGCCGGGAACGACACCAACCCAGCGACCCACCAGCCCAGCAACAGCGAGTCGGGCTTCGACAGGCCATAAAAGTAGAAATAATAACTCCCGGGGTCAGGGGACATCAGAAGAAGCAGCAGACAAAAACCAGAACTGACTCCAAGGTTCAACCGCCCTCACCTACAAGGAGTGACGGAAATTAATGAGGCCTTGAGTTAACGGCGTCAGCTGGACAGCAACAACAACGGCGAGCAGAGACAGAGTGGGGCAAAGACTGCGGGGCTATGAAATGCAACTTCATGTCAGTAAAGCCCTGACCAACAAGTTAAGTTAAAGACATCACAATACATAATATCGTACATAACATCAATGTTAACGCTATTCACCGTAAACTATATTCCGCTTATATAACCATGCAGACACCAAGGAATACGAATTCCTAGGATCAAGAAACTTACCCCTTAACCTAAGATATCGGAAATAAATTAATAATAATAAGCCTATGCATGAAAAGACAAAAGTAAAACTTATGAAAAGCCAGGATAACGGGATGAATCACCACCAGGTCGAATATAAAATACATAATAAAAGAGCGATGTTAAACCCAGGGTCGGAGAGAAAGGGAGATCCCGGCCGTCTTTGTATCCCCGCAGCGCGGGATAAGAGTGTGTATACGCTCGGGGAGGCACCTCCACTTGGGTCAAGCACCACGATGGGAAACGGCAAACCTTAGGTTACATACAGAATCATAACTGTGAAATGGTAAGGGACAAATGTTAACTTAAAACTTTTTAACCATTTCTTTGTGCATCGGTGAGGGTCGGAGGGAGTGTTGCCCTCCCTCCAGGTCGTGCAACACGGACAGAGACGCCTGTGAGACGATTTGTAACGTCTGTGTTTTGGTTCATGAAGAAGGCCAGACAAGAGATAATATCGCACCCAGACAGAGAGACGACTGTGAGGCAATTTGTAACATCTGATTGTTTGCTCGTGGATTTTATGGAGGGAGTATGACAACGGAATATACCGTGGGTGATGCACACAAGGACATACGGACGTACGGACACACACATGGACACACCTACCTACGGACAGATCCTGACACAGCAAAAATCGAAAGAAACCCCGCCTTGTGGGCAGGACCCAAAGGGATTTTTCGGCATAAAAGAAAGGACCCTGAGCATTGGAAACTAGCTCGACCGGGAGGGTCGACTCAGGAGCGAGCTGCGACCAGCGGGTCGGCTCGACTCATCTTCAGCTCGACCGGGAGGGTCGACTCAGGAGCGAGCTGCGACCAGCGGGTCGGCTCGACTCATCTTCAGCTCGACCGGGAGGGTCGACTCAGGAGCGAGCTGCGACCAGCGGGTCGGCTCGACTCTTCAGCTCGTCTGGGACTCAGCCGAGTTCGATCGGCTCACCGGAGCCGGCTCTCGGGGCTCGACTCAAGCGGCTCCCCATCTCCTCTGCAGGCGGGCAAGACCCGCTTGACGGCTCAACTCGGCCCGCGTGGGCCAACCTCTGCCGAGTCGGAGGTCTCTGCTGCCGCCAGGGTCGCGGTTTGGCGACGAGGCTTCGTGCTCACCCTTGGTCGACGACCCAACACTGCACGCTGCGAGCGAGCTGTGGGCGCCACCTACCGACCGGGTTCCGAACTACGACAGCGTATCAACAGGCATCCACCAGTTCACCACGGTGACAGGGGAGCGACTGATACGTATGACGCGCACCGCCCCCTCACCACACGACCACCAGGCGTCTGTTTGACATAAAGAACCGACTCCGAACACTGACTATTCAAGACAACTCTTACCACTCAAAACACTCGAACCCATAAGCCATCCGTGGCTGTGAAGGCATCACAGCGAGACCGAGTGATGGCCATCCGTCGTTTATAAGAGTGTTCGTAATTTTTATCTTTAACACTTAGTGGGCTGTACTCTTAATCGCATAAATTCCCAACAGATCCATCAATACGAATTGATTCTTGGCACCTCCTTCCGCCGAGCCACGCTCACGTGGGGAGTGGTGGCCCACCAGATCCTTATCAGGTGATCTGGTCCCCAATTAGTAAACTTGATAAGATAACGATCTTCGGAAAAGGAGCACCGTCGCAGGCCCTTACTCCGAGCCATTCTGTTGTCAGATAACCTGCCGATGTATCTGTTGAGATTGGTGCCTTTAAGAATAATAACTGTTTTTGATTGTGTTTTTCATCACCGTATAATCTTTCAAGTATCTTTCAGTCATAATCGCCGCACGTACTCGCATACTCTACAGAATATTCAACTGTCCCGTGACCCAAGGTGCTAACAACGTGATAAGGGTTGCATATGATCAATAAGGAGTGCGGTACTGCGTGAACAATATTGAGTAATCATTCATTAACGTTAAGGTTTTTCTTAGCATAGTATTTGCATGTTTTAACGACTCTCTCTCACTAACAACCATCGTGTTATGCGGGATACATATGCCGTTGTCAAAGTGAAATCAGACAATCATTGATGATACTGTATTGATGCCGTGTTGACGTTCCGGGATTGAGAGTTCGCATACTATATCATAGTTGAGGTTGAATTAGTAATAAATTGATTAATACAGAAGTGGTTGTGTGATTCTTTCCTGAAATCTATGCATAAGATCTGCTTTGCGTTGAGATCTGAACTTGGTGACCTTAATAAACACACTAATACATACTCAGTAAATGTTAAAGCGATAACGGGGTGAACCGGGGACCTAAAATAAGCGAGAATGAGACGAACCTAGACAACGATGCCGAGTTAATCTAAGTTAATCTTGCATACTTACACCACACCTGCATAACTGCATACGATTAATTGCCTTATTCCGATCGATAACCCACCCTCGTCACCGAGGCGGGGTCTGGTTATCATAACGACTTGCATTATCATAATTACACCCACTCGCATAATTACTACGATTACCTCTCGAATTGGCATAATTAAATGTGCATAATTACATAAATTAACATATTTCCGGATAATTACACATTTGGCCAAATTTCATTTGATTATTATTATTTTCACTGAATATTCATAACCCACATATACAACATAATAATTTCACCCACGCACGCATACAACATATCAAAATTTTGATAACCAACATATACAACATAATGGGGGCTCGGGTCCGGGATTTCTCGCAGACAGTTTATGCATGAATTCAGGAACGAATCACTGTTGTGTTAATCAAAGTGTTGTGAACTAACGTTGCCTTGTGATTGTAAACGGGCGTAAAACAAAACAAAAAACGCCCTCTAAGGTTAAATACCAGAGTAGCAGAGTATAACAAAGACAGCTGGGCTGAGATTATTTGCTCGAGTTGAACTGACGCATCCTGTGATACAATTGTTTATATGTGCTCTGAAGGGGAATTCTAGAGTAACTCACGCCGCACATGAGATGTTAGAATTAAGATACACTCTTAAGTCTATTAACCACACTACGTAATAGAGATGGCACAGGATCCACAACGTTCTGAGTTTGACACACCAACGCATAACACTGATACAGAGTGGACCTCTGAGGAGGAGATGGAATCTATGGAAAAACAGTATCGGGAATTTGTGTTAAAACGTACTGGACGGACTGCTAGCCAGCAGACGGAGCAGAGAGATATATGGGAGGGGTGCCATACAGAAGATGTTAAGGCCCATAGAAGGAAACTACTTAAGGACGTGATGAAATGTGGCAAAGCCAAACGTGACGTAAAAATTGCAGAAATAGCGAGGGTAGACTCGTATCTCCTCGCACAGACAGACAGAGAAAGATTATGGAATGAGGAAAAATTTGAAAGGGAAAGACAAGAGAAACTGTCCTTAATGGAGCAGGTAGAGAGTCTGCACGCCCTCGTGAGAGAGAAAGAATCCGCACTAAATGCACCAGTGAAACACCCAGACGCTGATACACAGAACACATACGGGAGTAACAATTTACCACACTCCGAGCCACGTGGACGTAGCCCAGGGCCAGATCCCACAATGAGTATGGCTACTGTGCAAAGCAATTTTGATAAAGTAACACCCTCGCAAATCGAGGAGAGAGAAGAGGAAATAATAATACAAACGGGAAAACATGAGGCCGACCACCCCAACGTTAGAGAGACAAATAATTAACCCTAAGTCATCAGGATACACTGTAATGATAGGGCGGAAAAGGGCGGAGCTGGTGCAAGACGGGAAACATGACATAAACAGCACACCAGGCAGACGCACGCTACGCAAGTATGACCGACATGATGCAGATGACAGAGACAGCTCACCAGAGAAACGCACCTCGCACAAACACGACCAACACGACACGGGTAACAGGAGCTCACCAGAGAGACGCACATCACACAAGCATGAGCCATGGGATAAGCAGAAATCACCGAGCCAAGTTGACCCACGTTACAGGTGCAAAAGGCACTACAAAAGTTATGTTAAGCAGAGCCACCGTGATGGTGACGGCTCATCTGACACTGACTCCTCTGACGATGACCAACACGACACGGGTAACAGAGAGAGCTCACCAGAGGAACACACCTCACGCAAACATGACCGACATGATGCAGATGACAGACACAGCTCACCAGAGAGACGCACCTCACGTAAACATTATCAACACGACACGGGTAACAGAGAGAGCTCACCAGAGGAACACACCTCACGCAAACATGACCGACATGATGCAGATGACAGACACAGCTCACCAGAGAGACGCACCTCACGTAAACATTATCAACACGACACGGGTAACAGAGAGAGCTCACCAGAGGAACACACCTCACGCAAACATGACCGACATGATGCAGATGACAGACACAGCTCACCAGAGAGACGCACCTCACGTAAACATTATCAACACGACATGGGTAACAGAGAGAGCTCACCAGAGGGACGCAGGACCCGTAAAAATCACCCACGCAAAACCACCCGCACCACAGATGACAGAGACAGGAATCCCGATAACCATGAAGCACGAGACAAACATAAATACAACACCTCACCTAGCAGGCACCACACACGTAGTAGGCAGCATGAAGGTCAAGGACAAAAACACTCACCACATAGACACCGCTCAAGGAGACCACGCACACCAACCCACAAGCACGAATCACAAGACCCACGTAAGGAAAACAAGAGACACAAGCAACGGGACAGATACGAATCCTCGGACAGAGGGAGATCACGACACAGACACGGGAAACATGACAACAGTGATAGTAGAGACAAGGGTAGCTCAAGTGAGCACTCCTCAGGAACCGACACCACTGATGACGAACAACACACTTTTAACAGTAAGACACTAAAACTAATGGACAAAGCACTCGTGAGAATTCCCTATTTCGATCCACATAACAAGAACAGGGACATACACACTCACATAGCTACCGTAGAACAGGAGGCTAAGATCCGGGGTCTGGGTAAATCAGCAGAAAAGTCATGTTTATTATCAAGGAGCCTACATGAACCCGCCAGACCATGGGTAGCCTCCCTGCCAAATAGGGTGAAGAGTGACTTTAAACAATTGAGCCGAGCAGTAGTTAAGAGATTTGGGGAATACTCCACACTATCCGAAGGATTGAACGCGGCAAAGTTGATGACCCAGCGTGTAGACGAAGACCCACGAGATTATCTCCTACGCCTTAAGAAAGCATATTACGCAGGGGACGTGGACAATGCCCAGGGAGATAAGACAGTCTTAAAAGTGATGTTCTTCCAATCATTGAGACCTGAAATAGTGAGAATAGTAGGAATGATGTTGGACCCCGAGACTGCCTCCCTACGCCAGATTGAAAGCAAGGCCCACACGGCCTGGGTGAACGGACGGAAAACCACTAGCATAGCCAAAACCCACATCGTCACCAGAGATAAAGAATGCCTCGATCTGGAGGGAAGCGAATCTCCAAGGAATAATATTATCGCCACACGGGGTGGACATGAATTCCCCCAGGAGAGGGCGCCTAACCCAATAGAATCAACACCCGTCCACAACACGCTGAATAACGTTCCACGTGGGGGGAGGAACGAGACCAGAGGAACCTGGCACCCACAGCCGCCACCACCATGGAATGCAGAAGAGGGCGGAGGCTGGAATTATGGAGGAGGAAAAGCGAGTGACGGGCCATACCTACCCCGCGGAGGCCGACGCCCACCAAACCAGTCACCATATCGTCCCCCACTGCCGCCTCCACTAGCAATAGAGCATAGACCACCGTTAGCTAACAGGAATCGATATGCTCACCACATTAGGATTGAAAAAGAGCTCCTAGGGAGTATGAAGACTCCCATGCAAATAGCGAAGGGAAAAATACCAACTATACCCACACAGGAGGAGGACACACCCAGCGCAAAGGTAGCCCAAGTGAACGTAGGGAAGACAAGAAGCCCCGAAGCAATCACCGAAGTGGTACCAGAGGAAAAAGGGTACCATCTGGGGGAATTGATTCCCGTAGGACCAGTCGGACGAGTCCACGTGGAAGTAATACTGCAAGACACCCTGACCAGCCAGGGCCTTTGTGATACTGGAGCAGAAATATCCATGATATCCAGATAATTATTTGACGAACTCCAGACTGCCCTCCAGAGGAAGAATGAAACACTACAGATGATGCCAAGTAAACTTACCTACTCAGGATGTGAAGGGACCCACATGCGACCATTGGGCAAAATTATGACGAAGTTGACGTTCAACAAAATTAACATGAACCATCCCCTATATGTCGTACGGAACCCCGGAAAAGAGCTGATCATTGGGATAGAACTACTGAATCGCCTGAAACCCATTATGAACCTTGAATCCCGACAAATTTGGGCACAGTCAATGCCGGAGCAACAAAGGGACTCAGAAGATGAAGACGTTATGAGAGACTCCACGGGAATCCAAGTGATAACACAAGAGCTCAACGACCTATCAACGACAATCAGGAACGAAGACGAGCTCCCAGCAGGAATTCGAATCACTCAGCTAATGACTAACAGACTGAGAGAAGACCGAAAGGAAGCCGACTTAGAGTCAGTATCACCAAGTGACCGTCCCCTCATGGAGTATATACCGCCCCCTGGAGGCCAAACCGACGAACTGCAAACCGATGAAGGAGAACACAAGGGCAAGAGCGTATTACCCTCGGATGAAGCCAAGGCAACTCAACCGATAGTAACGCAAAAGGAACTTTCAACCGAGCCGCCCGAAACCACGAAGGCCTTGGACCCAGACCCAGGACAAGGAGTCTCCATAATAGAAGAACAAATCGAACAACAAATTGAAGCAGCAGACGCCCTCGAGAACGACACTCAACGAAATGAGCTTCGTCAACTGCTCCACAAATACCACTTCCTGTTCTCAGAAGACCCCTATGATTGCGGCAAAACCGACCTACACGTGGTATCTATTCCCACACTGGAAGGAGCGCCAGCGGTATATGTGAAACAATACAAGATTCCACTGGCTGCCTACGAATCAATCCAAGAAACCTTGGAGAACCTACTCAAGAAGAATATAATTCGAGAATGCAACTCAACCTACAACTCACCGATTTGGCCTGTATTGAAACCCACAGGCAAGTGGCGACTCACCATCGACTATAGGCAACTCAACAAAACGGTTCCCCTATCTCGATGGCCAATGGCAGAGATCGACCAGAATCTCAACCAAATAAAAGGCGCAAAAATTCTCACCACTATGGATCTATCAAATGGCTTCTGGACCATACCCGTGAAAGAAGCGGATCAATACAAGTTGGCATTTACATTCAATGGAATACAGTATACTTGGAACCGATGTCCATTTGGATACTCAAATTCACCTGCGGACTTTAACATATTCCTACACAAGGCAATGGACGACGCAAAAGAGCGAGGTACCATCGTCTATGTCGACGATATACTGGTCAAGGACTCCTCATGGGAAGAACACCTCGAGAGCCTCCAGCATACCCTCGAGCAGTTAAAGGAAGCAGGCGCAAAGATTTCAATACAAAAAGGACAGTGGGCACGCAAAAGGGTGGACTACCTCGGGCTCCAGGTCGGCACTGAGGGAATGTTACCCCAAACCAAAAGACTTGGAGCCCTCCTCGCACTCAAATCGCCCACCACAGTCACGACCCTTCGGAGCTTCTTAGGGATTTGCAACTACCTTCGACAGTTCGTGGACGACTACGCAGGAATCGTTCGACCCTTAGTCAAACTACTGCAAAAAGACGAACCATGGGAGTGGGGACAGGAACAGGAAGCCGCAGAAAAAGAATTAAAACGACAGATCACAGAGGCATCCTGCCTAGCATACCCAGAGAAAGGGAAAGAATACTACCTGGAGACCGCATACTCAGATCATAGTATCAGCTCGGTACTGTACCAGAGACAGGAAGCAGAGAAACGAGTTATTGCATATGCCAGCAAAGCCCTCCGGGGAGTGGAGATGAAGTTCTCCGAGTGTGAGAAGGCGATATTTGGAAACATCTGGGCCATACAACATTTTCGGAACTTGTTGAACGGAGAGAAGATCATCCTGGAAACGAATCATGAATCCTTGGCATACCTCAACAGTAAGAAGATTCGAGAGGGCCGCGTAACCAGCAGCCGAATAGCCAGCTGGGCACTGACACTCCAAGGCCTACCAATCACAGTGAAATACGCAAAAAACAAGAAAAGTCCAATGGCCCAAGGTCTTGCCGATTTACATGATTGTACCTTTGACAGCGTAGAAGCAGAGGACGAAAAGCTACCTCCGGAGGACAACAGGTACCTGCCCTTCAGGAAGGAGACATGTGCCGACCTACCAGTGGTATACATCGATGGATGCTCCCAGATGAGGGAGAACAAGCTTCACGCTGGGTCAGGAGTCATTTGGGAAACTGGCCCACTCACAGGGATTCAAGAGGGATTTCAGCTGGGACCAAAGTCAAACCAGTATGCAGAGTTGGTCGGGGTACACATCGCGGTCCAAATGGCATCCGATAACCAAATACGGACCATGGTGGTGTGCACTGATTCCAACTACGTACAGCACAGCTTCCTGCACCACCTACCCATATGGAAAAAAAACGAGATGAAGAACCATAGGAATAAACCAATTCACCATCGAGAACTATTCGAGGCCATAGATAAGATGGTTCAGAACAAGGATATGAATATATTTTGGAAGAAAGTCAAAGGGCACTCCAAGATACCTGGTCAAGAGAAAACTGGGAACGACCAAGCAGATGCCATAGCAAAAGTGGGAAGCCTGGAAGGCACCCCGTGGAAGCTAGAAGACCAAACCGACAGAGACGGACAACAAGAGTCGACGAACCAAGACATCGCCGTGATAAGACTGGTCACAAGAAGTGGGAAGAACCCGGCAGAAGCTGGAACCAGAGCCCAATTGAACAGTGCCCAGCCTTCCGAAGACCTGATCAGGATGCAACAAGAGGACGAAACACTAAAGACACTCGCCGATCATATCCAAGATCCAGCAGGAAAACCAATCACTACTGACAACTTGAATGACAACAAAGAGCTCGAGATCATGCATAGCCAAATCAAAAGGTTCTCAATGCGGAAAGGGCTACTGGTATACACAAACGAAAAAGACGGTCGACCTAGATGGGTAGTCCCCTCTCAATATCGGGAAATAATGTTACAACACGCCCACAATGAACCGTGCAGCGGCCACCGATGCGAGGTGAATACGGGACAGATGCTGCGACAGGTGGCCTACTGGCCAAAAATGGGGGAAGACATACACAAACATGTGTCCAACTGTCTCGTGTGTTGTAAGTACCAGCCAACGACCTCACAGCATAGGGCACCCCTACAGAGGAGGGGAACAGATTATCCTTGGTCCAACCTACAAATCGACTGGATAGGACCTGTCAACCGATCAACCAAAGGGAACAAGTACATGCTAACTGTGACCTGTGCATTCTCTAAATGGACAGAGTGTTTACCAGCACCCAACAACACCGCGGAAACGACCGCTATCCTACTGATCAACCAAATATTCAGTAGATGGGGCCTACCGTCAACGATCGATTCAGACAAAGGAAGCCACTTCACAGCCGAGGTCATCACAGAAGTGTGGAAGATGTTGGGAGTAAAAAGACAATTACATGTCGCATACCATCCACAATCCTCAGGACAGGTGGAAAGAGCCAACAGGACCATCGTGAGCCTCCTAAAGAAATATGTGTCTACCACGGGCCGCGACTGGGATACGAAACTACCCCTAGTCTTGATGGCCATGCGAGCCACACCCAACCGAGCTACAGGCAGGACACCCTTCGAGATCATGACAGGGAGGCTAATGACCCTCCCAGTACACCTGTTATATGTCCCAGCGGAGGACGAGACCCCGACGGCAATGACGCCAACTGAATACCTGACGGGACTCAATAGTCACCTACAGAGCACATTCGCTATGGTCAGGGACCAGTTGCAAGTAGAGGCTCAGGGGAGCAAAGCATACTATGACCAAAAAGCCAGCCACGCAGAATACCAGCTAGGAGACCAGGTGTGGTACCTCAATTACGAGAAAAGAAAACAGAAGTGCAGGAAATTCCTACCTTCCTGGACAGGACCACACGAGGTTGTTGACAAAATGTCCCCAGTAGTATATCAGCTAAAAATCACAAAGACAGGAAGAGAGCAGCAATACAAGTGGGTGCACATCAACCAAATCAAACCGTACCCTGTGCTGGTGGAGCAAGATGAGGAATAAAGGTGGAAAAAGGGGGGGGGGACTAAACTAATGGGCATATCACACTACAATAATGTGTAACATGTTTTCCAGGAAATGGCAGCCCTCCTGCTCACGCTCCTGCTAACGTACTTTGCCAAGCTAGAAGGGAGCCAAGGCCTGATGATGCCACCCAAGAATAACCGTAGAAACTATCTTTTTAACGATATCTCCTATAACACGTAGTCAATAGAATAATTTCTCCCTCCCTTATCGTTTTACCTTCCTTTAGAATATATATTTTTTTCTTTTCTCCTCTCTCTTGTCACATATAACCATGTTAAGTTGTGACACGTACGCGCGTGTTGTAAGGAAATAGCAGCAAAACTTGAGGACAATCGATGGTTCATGATGGAAGAAGGGTATATATTTTTTTTAAAAATAACCCGTGGCCATTTGACCACTGGTCATTTTTAAAAGGGCGGAATGTTGTGTACTAGCCTTCTTCCAAAATTGATATTTTTTATATATTATCTTTTTACTTGTTATATAATGAATGAAAACACACCAAAGCGCAGCAAACTGCAAAACACCAGGGGTTGTTAAGTAATGAACTGGAGGGAGCAAAGATACCCAAAAAGGCCAAGGAATTAAATTATTAAATAAGTGGGTCAGCTCAAGGCTGTGTGCACAGGGGAGGGAGCTGATTTAAACAACCCTGCACGTCTGAACGTGAGGGGGCCTTTGACCTGAAATTAAGAATAACACTCCCAGAGCAGAAGGTTGGGTGGCCACAGTGAGACGAATAAGAGGGTTGTATATCTCTCAACCATGCAGACTCAGCAACAACAAGGCTGCGGGGGTCACCAGAAGTTCGCGTTCGCCTAGTTAAGACAAAAAGCTCAATTATTCTGTATTGCTATTAAAGTAACGTTAAAGTCGGAATTTAACAACAGGGTAGGCTAAAGTTATTGATATTCACACCCACTCCAATTAAACCAGGCCACAAGTTACGCCTACTGAACCATCACCATCATTAAGTCAATATGAAATGTTATTTCCATACTTTAATACTTTTTATACAACTCGACCCGAAGCATATGACAATCAGAACCTTCCTAAGTCAAAATTGAATCGCACCCAGACAGGAGCGAATAGTCGATATAAGGTTGAAGAGGGAAGGAAATTAAGAGCACGGCGAACTGCAAACGTAAGCAAAAAAGCCGGGAACGACACCAACCCAGCGACCCACCAGCCCAGCAACAGCGAGTCGGGCTTCGACAGGCCATAAAAGTAGAAATAATAACTCCCGGGGTCAGGGGACATCAGAAGAAGCAGGCAGACAAAAACCAGAACTGACTCCAAGGTTCAACCGCCCTCACCTACAAGGAGTGACGGAAATTAATGAGGCCTTGAGTTAACGGCGTCAGCTGGACAGCAACAACAACGGCGAGCAGAGACAGAGTGGGGCAAAGACTGCGGGGCTATGAAATGCAACTTCATGTCAGTAAAGCCCTGACCAACAAGTTAAGTTAAAGACATCACAATACATAATATCGTACATAACATCAATGTTAATGCTATTCACCGTAAACTATATTCCGCTTATATAACCATGCAGACACCAAGGAATACGAATTCCTAGGATCAAGAAACTTACCCCTTAACCTAAGATATCGGAAATAAATTAATAATAATAAGCCTATGCATGAAAAGACAAAAGTAAAACTTATGAAAAGCCAGGATAACGGGATGAATCACCACCAGGTCGAATATAAAATACATAATAAAAGAGCGATGTTAAACCCAGGGTCGGAGAGAAAGGGAGATCCCGGCCGTCTTTGTATCCCCGCAGCGCGGGATAAGAGTGTGTATACGCTCGGGGAGGCACCTCCACTTGGGTCAAGCACCACGATGGGAAACGGCAGACCTTAGGTTACATACAGAATCATAACTGTGAAATGGTAAGGGACAAATGTTAACTTAAAACTTTTTAACCATTTCTTTGTGCATCGGTGAGGGTCGGAGGGAGTGTTGCCCTCCCTCCAGGTCGTGCAACACGGACAGAGACGCCTGTGAGACGATTTGTAACGTCTGTGTTTTGGTTCATGAAGAAGGCCAGACAAGAGATAATATCGCACCCAGACAGAGAGACGACTGTGAGGCAATTTGTAACATCTGATTGTTTGCTCGTGGATTTTATGGAGGGAGTATGACAACGGAATATACCGTGGGTGATGCACACAAGGACATACGGACGTACGGACACACACATGGACACACCTACCTACGGACAGATCCTGACACAGCAAAAATCGAAAGAAACCCCGCCTTGTGGGCAGGACCCAAAGGGATTTTTCGGCATAAAAGAAAGGACCCTGAGCATTGGAAACTAGCTCGACCGGGAGGGTCGACTCAGGAGCGAGCTGCGACCAGCGGGTCGGCTCGACTGATCTTCAGCTCGACCGGGAGGGTCGACTCAGGAGCGAGCTGCGACCAGCGGGTCGGCTCGACTCATCTTCAGCTCGACCGGGAGGGTCGACTCAGGAGCGAGCTGCGACCAGCGGGTCGGCTCGACTCTTCAGCTCGTCTGGGACTCAGCCGAGTTCGATCGGCTCACCGGAGCCGGCTCTCGGGGCTCGACTCAAGCGGCTCCCCATCTCCTCTGCAGGCGGGCAAGACCCGCTTGACAGCTCAACTCGGCCCGCGTGGGCCAACCTCTGCCGAGTCGGAGGTCTCTGCTGCCGCCAGGGTCGCGGTTTGGCGACGAGGCTTCGTGCTCACCCTTGGTCGACGACCCAACACTGCACGCTGCGAGCGAGCTGTGGGCGCCACCTACCGACCGGGTTCCGAACTACGACAGCGTATCAACAGGCATCCACCAGTTCACCACGGTGACAGGGGAGCGACTGATACGTATGACGCGCACCGCCCCCTCACCACACGACCACCAGGCGTCTGTTTGACATAAAGAACCGACTCCGAACACTGACTATTCAAGACAACTCTTACCACTCAAAACACTCGAACCCATAAGCCATCCGTGGCTGTGAAGGCATCACAGCGAGACCGAGTGATGGCCATCCGTCGTTTATAAGAGTGTTCGTAATTTTTATCTTTAACACTTAGTGGGCTGTACTCTTAATCGCATAAATTCCCAACAGATCCATCAATACGAATTGATTCTTGGCACCTCCTTCCGCCGAGCCACGCTCACGTGGGGAGTGGTGGCCCACCAGATCCTTATCAGGTGATCTGGTCCCCAATTAGTAAACTTGATAAGATAACGATCTTCGGAAAAGGAGCACCGTCGCAGGCCCTTACTCCGAGCCATTCTGTTGTCAGATAACCTGCCGATGTATCTGTTGAGATTGGTGCCTTTAAGAATAATAACTGTTTTTGATTGTGTTTTTCATCACCGTATAATCTTTCAAGTATCTTTCAGTCATAATCGCCGCACGTACTCGCATCCTCTACAGAATATTCAACTGTCCCGTGACCCAAGGTGCTAACAACGTGATAAGGGTTGCATATGATCAATAAGGAGTGCGGTACTGCGTGAACAATATTGAGTAATCATTCATTAACGTTAAGGTTAAGCATAGTATTTGCATGTTTTAACGACTCTCTCTCACTAACAACCATCGCGTTATGCGGGATACATGTGCCGTTGTCAAAGTGAAATCAGACAATCATTGATGATACTGTATTGATGCCGTGTTGACGTTCCGGGATTGAGAGTTCGCATACTATATCATAGTTGAGGTTGAATTAGTAATAAATTGATTAATACAGAAGTGGTTGTGTGATTCTTTCCTGAAATCTATGCATAAGATCTGCTTTGCGTTGAGATCTGAACTTGGTGACCTTAATAAACACACTAATACATACTCAGTAAATGTTAAAGCGATAACGGGGTGAACCGGGGACCTAAAATAAGCGAGAATGAGACGAATCTAGACAACGATGCCGAGTTAATCTAAGTTAATCTTGCATACTTACACCACACCTGCATAACTGCATACGATTAATTGCCTTATTCCGATCGATAACCCACCCTCGTCACCGAGGCGGGGTCTGGTTATCATAACGACTTGCATTATCATAATTACACCCACTCGCATAATTACTACGATTACCTCTCGAATTGGCATAATTAAATGTGCATAATTACATAAATTAACATATTTCCGGATAATTACACATTTGGCCAAATTTCATTTGATTATTATTATTTTCACTGAATATTCATAACCCACATATACAACATAATAATTTCACCCACGCACGCATACAACATATCAAAATTTTGATAACCAACATATACAACAAAACCCCCCGCCCACCTCCTACGCATTTCACAAGTAGTACTAATCCCATATCTGTATTTCCCATAAATATGCTAAATTCCTCTTTATATGAAAATTATTTTGTCAAGGCGCTCTTCCCCCTCCAACCCAGCTTAAATATACGCTCCAAGCCTGGGGTGTTTCATTCAGACGCTGTCTTCTCGACAGACCTGTTCTTCACCTGAGGACGGCTGCTTGCGTTGTGGCCGAAACGTAGTGAGAATTATTTGATTATGTTTTATTTGTATTATTTTATTATTTCCATTCTACGTGACTTCACCGAAAGAACCAAGAAGATGAATCCCTGCAGTCACGAAAGCTTTAAATCGAAAAGCCTCATAATAATCACGATCATACTTGACACCACTCGCTTTTGGCCGTCTAATGTGTATTGTCTCCGTGGCACAATAGCGCGTTTAGTCCAGCAGGGGCTGCTCCGGCAGTGTTGTTGACGCACGTGTTGGCTTTACGTGCTATGAAGAAGAGCAATTGACCAGATGTCGCGTATTAAAAAATAAATACTTTTAAGACCACAGTTTGTTATTTACGAATTTTCACTGAGTTGTCATTGCACTGCAGCACGTGACTTGTTTTTTTGTAATCGAGGTCAAGAGTCATAACATAGGCAATGTGCAATTCCAAAGACCCCATGGGTGATTATGGTGGGTGTTTCAGATTGCCATCAAACACCCGACCTGTGTCACGCACTGGATTATATATTTTTTTAAATTCTGAGATAAAATTCATACGTCGTACAAAGTTCACATTTAATACCATAGCCAGCTGGATTAATACGGTCAAAATAAGTTATCTTCCGATTCAATTCTTTGAGAACTACTCAAATTAATGCTGCGAAAACACACCGGCTTATGTAAACCGATTCATAATCTGTGCCATAACTCACACATGTCTCCCTTTTTGCCTCTCCAGAGGCTGGCCTCACTCCTTGCCTTGGCCTCGCCCCTCCAACAGTTGGCCCTGTTCAGCTCCATCCACCACATGAACCACAGATTTTTATTTAAGCTTGTTTAGAGGCTATCTGCCATAGGTTATCAGTTTCTAGTTAAAATCAGCTGGACCGTAAAATGAAAATTACAGGAAACCCATGACTTACGAACACCCGACGTATGAGCACCCGCCTTAGGAACACCTGCACTGAAGACTCGGCCTAAAATGAGTACCAGTAAACATCGCCATTTGGGAGACAAAGGCGGTTCGCTGTGGTGCTGGCCACCCACCCTCTTGTGTGCCGTGTCGGCCTTCATATTTGCTCGCTAACTGCACTCGCCCCAACAGTCTGTTAAAGCTATGTGAGGGATCTTAGTCTGTGTGCATGTGAATGTGCCTTAACAGCTGTGACGATTATCCCCGAGCACCTAGGTCTACTTAGTCTGAAATGCCTACCTGGTGCGGTGTGTAAACAACGCCACTGTGGAGAAAAAGGTCGCCGGGCGTGGTGCTGGCCACCCACCTCGTGTGCCATTCGGTCCTTCAGATGTGCTGCTCGCTAACAGCACTTGCCCCACCAGTCTGTTAAGGCTATAGGGGGATCTTTGTCTTTTTTTTTGTGTACGTGAAAGTTGTGTCGGGAGCAGTAGTGTAGTTGTGAGCGCTTTGTTGTAATGAAGACGTTAGCGCGCTGCTCGACGAACCCAGCGACCCGAGTTTGATTCTCGCTCAAGGCCAACACCAGTGAGGATTATCTTAATGCATCCTGGGCCTCCCCTAGGTCGACTCAGCCTGAAATGAGTACCTGGTGTGGTGTGTAAACATCGCTACTGGGGAGACAAAGGTGGCCGGGCATGGTACCCACCCCCTCGTGTGCCGTGCCGGCCTTCATAGGTGCTCACTAACAGCACTTGCCCCGACAGTCTACCAAGGCTACACGGGGGATCTTTGTTTTTCTCTTGTATGTCGTTAGAACAGATTCCCTTCGTAAATCGAGGACTGCCCAAATCCTCGCCGAAGTTTCGCGGATTCCTGCTGATATTGATAGCAATACCGCAATTACATGTAACCAGCCCGAACTGGACATCTGTAAAGAAGAGATTCATAGCTCATCGGATCCCTCCAGCCTAAATGAAGATTATGGTTCTGATGTTAGGGAATGTATAGTAATGGTGCAATTGAATTTCGATTTAAAGCTTTCCTGACTGCAGGGATTCATATTCTTGGCTCTTTCGGTAAAGTCACGTAGAAAGGAAATAATAAAATAATAAAAAATAAAACTATAAAATTCTCACGACGTTTCTATTGCAACACAGGCAATCATCGCCAGGTGTGAAAATCACAGCAAGAAGATTTGAAAAAGTGGCGTTTTTTTCTTAACGTCAGCACCACGGACAGCAACTAGCGGTCGTTCAGACGGACGAGTCCATTTATGCTCGGAACGGAGGAGGGGGGAGAGAAGGAGAATGGAATGCGGTCTGAAAGTCACCGTTAGCGTGAATACAATCAATTAAGACCCGAAATGGTTAATCACATCCAATGATTGCTAAGCCAGAAGAGATTCTTTCATGAGGCTATCCACATATACAAACACAAAGACAATTTCAACCGAGAAGATGGTTTCTGGCTGAGCAATCGCTGTCCTGGGTTGTTAAAGTTAAGAAAAAACGCCACTTTTTTCAAAATTTCTTGCTGTGAATTTCACACCTGATGATGATTGCTTGTGTTTCAGTCGAAACGTCGTGAGAATTTTGTTGTTTGATATTTTTATTACTTTATTATTTCCCTCGTACGTGACTTTACCGAAAGAACCAAGAATATAACACAAACAAGTGTTGTTGTTATGTTATGTAACAACAACACAAACACGTGTTGTTGTTGTCATGTAACAACAACACAAACACGCTGTTGGGGACGCTTGGTGCATCGCCCGTTGGAGAGCCCCGCCCCGCACGCCCCCCCATCCCCCGCAAGCCCCTCCCCCTCACAACCCTCCCCCCAATCCCACGCGCCCCTCCCCCCCACAGACACAGGCCCCGCCCACCGTCGCGTGACGTCACGCCCAACTGCCGCCCGTTCTGCGACATTGCAGTGGAGGCTCCCGCTCCAGTCGGTTCACTCCGAGACTCACGACGCCGAGACTCGCCGGAGCCTCTCACTCGCCTCGCTCTCCCAGCTTCACTGAAGACCCTTCTCGCCGACTTGCTGCCGCAGACGGTCGAAGGATGAGAACATCTCCGAGGTGAGTGTGAGACGGCACTGGGGAGAGAGACAAAGACGCCTGTGACACGTGTGCAGCGGGCGAGGGAGACGACGGCCCTGGACACGGCACACGCCGCCTGTGTTGTGGCCGAGGCCTTCGTCAGATCGCTCGTTGCTTTCAGACGGACATTGATACAGACCGTGAGGGAGACACGTGGACACAACAGAGACACAGGAGGCAGACTATAAGTTGCTTTTCTCTTGGGAGCGAACACTCCGCACCAACACACGGAGACAGGCAAAGCGTTCCAGTCCTCCAATCCCTCCTTCACACGCAACTCTCTCTCATCCTCCTCATGCACTGCTCTCTCCTCCTCATCAGCTGCTCTCTCTCATCCACTCCTCCTGCCGACATCCCCTCTTATCCCGACGGCCCCCTCTACCATTTGTGGCCATCTGGCTTCTGAAAAAAGCTAATAGCTCTGTGGGCTTTACCTGGTAGGATGAACCTAGTTGAGTTTCATTTGTATATATTTTTGAAGTGATTTGCTTACCTTTCCTGTACTTTGCACTCCTATCGTGTTTTTGTATTGTTGTAACTTTTTGAGCAACCCCCAACTAGACATCTATGAATAGGGGCCGTCCATAAATGACATCACGCGATTTTGGCCGATTTTTGCTCCCCCCCCCCCCTCGTCACACGGCGTCACAAAAAGTCAAACCCCCTTCAAATATGACGTCACTAGGCTCTGCCCCCCCCCCCAACCATATTTACATTTTGAAACTAAAACATGCTTCAAATCACTTTAAACTATTGTCATTGTAGTGCGTATTTTACGTGGTGCTGCACTTATAGGAGAAACATTTATTTAAAAGGAGGCATTAGAAAGCTGAAATTTAGCATACAATTCATTTACAAATATTCAACGCCTAAATAAAACTGCAGATGTTCAGAATATTATATTGAAATTTTCTTATGATTATACATTTTTTTAGGTAATTATAACTATAAAAAATAGTTGAAATTTTGTAGTAGAAAGAAGCAAAATGGAGAGTACAATTATAACAATCACATATTCATTCCACAGAATGAAAAGTCCTGGTAGAATCATTAGAATCAAAATGTTTATTAACAATAATTCAAATTTTTTCTTAATTTATGTTTCTCCATTTTCCCATGGAGAAGCAAAATGCTCCTTCATGGAATAAATAAAAAGGTGACCTTAGTAAATATAAATAATCGAATAGTTATTAATGAAAATTAATCAAAATTAGTGTTGTTATAACAATTCTATTTAATTAAGTTTATTTAAAGTTGCGCGTTTTGATGTGACGTCACATTTATCAAAACCCCCTCCCCCCCTCGTCACACATCGTCACAAATGTCTGACCCCCCTCCCTCCCCCTAGGTGCGAGACGTCATTTATGGACGGCCCCAAAATAGCTTCATAGTTCATCGTATTCCTCCAATATAAATAAAGATTCTAATTTCACTTGACTCGAGTGTGAATGCAAGTTGACAGAAGCCCGTGACTGTTGGCGCGACGGCTGCAAAGCATCTGTGACCCCAAATTACACTCCGTCTGCCTTTGCAGACAAGTGGTCATTGACCACATTCCGACCGCGACGCGTTACAACCTGTCGCCCGACAACGACGTGCCGGAGAAGGAGGAGAGCAGCCTGTTCTGCTGGGGCCTTTTTTGTGGGAAGGGGTCACGTCGGTCAGCGGCGGATAAAGCCCTCCTCAAGGCGCAGAGAAAGCTCGCCAAGACCCAGATGAGGGCGCGCCAGGTCCTGGAGGAGCTGTGGCGGGACGCCGCCGCGGTCGATGCCGCCAAGGAGCGGAAGGAGGAGGAGAAGGAGAGCATGGAAGGAGATGTCAAGAAGGCGCTCGGCAGATGGAGGCGCACGATGGACTTGTCTGGCAAGGGTAGGAGACCAGGTGAGGAGATTGAGCTCAGCTCGCGATGAGAGACTCGCCCAGTCTAAGGTGTTGCTAAACACGTGATGTTGATTCTAAATGTGGAGGGAAAAACCGGAGGACCGTGAGAAAAATATACGTGACCACAGGGAGAGAGACATGCAATTTCCCAATATACAACAGGCATCAGGGTCGGGATAAAGGTAAGACATGTTGAAGCAGTGCCTTTAATGCAGACAGAGGCTCTCGTCCAAACGGTTTTGAAAGTCGTTCTGCGATGCCACCTTCTCGGGCGCTGCGAGTGCGCGTGAGTCACGAGGAGGGTGGTCCTTTTGTCGCAGGAACAACCGCCCGGCGAGAGATTGACCGGGATGCGCTGATCGAGCTCGTGGATGAGGCGATGAGCTTCCACCCCGTCCACACTGCGGACGCGCTGCTCCTCGAGGGAAGCAGCAACAGTGTGCACACGAGCCACGCCAGCATCAGCATCGACATGTACGTCGGCTGTGGTAGCAGCTTCTGCAAAAGCAACAGCAGCAGCGGCAGCAGCAGTGGCGCCAGCAGCGGGGGCAGCAGTGGCTACCTGCCACAGTCTGAGTCCGAGATGTTAACAGACTCCACGCCCATCGATACAGATGATGATGGCCTCCTCAAGGACGACCCTTGTGCCCCTCCACCTCTCGAAATGGTGAATATAACTCTGTATCTCGCCAATTACACATATGCATGTTTATGTTTTTTTTATTTCAAGGCCACAGTATCGTTGATGAGTGTGAGTTAATGTTTCTTCTCGAGAGGCAAACTATCACCGGGACGTCGTCACGAATGGCACTTGGGCAAGTGGCCCGTGTCCATATGTTCACCGCGTGCTGATTTCCTATTCTCCCTACTGCAGGAACTCGTGAACCCGGACACCACGGTCGTGGATGCAAGTGGTGTGCTGTACCTTGACCGGGGCACTTCCAGCAAGCCACGGCTAGCTGATTGGAAGTTTGGCCATGAATCGGTAGGGAGTGACTTGCATATGCAAACACATACAGAACTGTAAAAAAGACAAAGATCCCCTACAGAGCCTAAAAGACTTTTGGAGCAAGTGCTGTTAGCAAGCATCTATGAAGGCCGTCATTGTGGCACACAAGGGGGTAGGTGGCCAACACTACGCCCGGCCGCCGTTGTCTTCCCAATGACAATGTTGACACACTTCACTAAGTACTTATTTGAGGCTCAGTCGACTTCGGGAAGCCCCAGGACCCATTCAGATAATCGTCACTGGTATTGTCCATAAGCGGCCATAGAAGTCGGGTCACCGGGTTAGTAGAGCAGTGCGCTATCCGCTACACTACTGCTCTGCACGTACATACACACACGTACAAGTACCAACATATGCGTACACACACATGAAATGACAGCCATGTTAAGGTGTTCGCTGTGAAGCCCAGAGCATGGGTTTCGGATGTGCGAGCGAATCGCTCATTTGCCTCGGGCGTTCTCGACGAGTTAATGTCCATGGCGGTCTCCTTCACAGGCCTCCCAGCCCCGGGAGGGAGATGTTTCCCCATTGTATGAGAATCAGCAGCCACCGGGGTTCGTGCAGCATAAGGACGGCCACAGGTGAGACGCACGCGCGCATACACACAAACGAACGCACGGTCACGAGAGCATCGCCGTTCACACCCGACGCCACATCCCGTCCAGGCACGGACACGGGACCTCTATCGGCCTCACCCCCGCACCGTACCCCTCCTGCTGCGGGGGGGGTACCAACGGACTCTGCGGCTTGACGCTTTTTTTCTTCCGCAGATTTATCAACGTTGCGCCTTGCGCCAGCCAACCGTGGTAAGCAGGCACGAGCGTCCGCCCCACCCCGACCACGCTGCCTGCGAGATGGGAGATTGAGCGTGCTGCTGGTTCGGCACCTCCTGTGAACACGGTTCTTCCGCTGGGGAACTCTGGGAGATCGCTCCTCATCCTCCTCTGTGGACTATTTGTCAACATGGACCCTCATGAGAGGAAAACCCTCTCCAATCCGGACGGATGTTTGGGATAGCCCCTCTTTTGATAGTGCATGTATTACTAATTTGTAGGCTTTCGCGACCAATATCCATAATATAGGTTTTTTGGGGTTAGATCACGTAAATATAAATCTGTCGTTAAACCCGCCACCACCTGACAAAGCCAATTGGTTTATCATGTAAACAGAACATGCCAATTTGTTACTAGTACAGCACACCAGTGTGTTGGAGAGCAAATCCACAACATTTACAATCTGAGTACGACGTTTCACCAGTTATTACAACTAGCTTCATCATCATGAAGCTACCACCTGTTTTAGTTGATGACGTCACTTGTGAGTGCTTCTTGTACGAAGGGTGGGGGGGATTAATGAATGCATATACATTTTAATGGGTATCCATTGCCAGCTGCGTTATATATATATATGGTAATTATCAACATACATTATGTGTGCACATTATGCATGCACATTGTTCTTGAACTGCCTGTAGTTTGCGAGCAATCAATGAGTACGTGTTATTGTCTGTGTACAGGTAATCCCCATTTATGTATGGTGACCTCTAGACATGCATTTAAACAATGTATTATTTGATGATTCGCTTCTTAGCAGCACTAAGCCTGTAGCTATCGGAATGTTTACAATTATTTTTCTCAATTTCGATGGATTTTTTAATTAGTCTTGGCAGGTAGTAACTAGTTTTGCACAGACCTTCGAAATGATCATAATCACTTGAGTGTAATTGTTGGCATGCGTATTCTGCCACTGCTGACAGTTGTATTTGGGAGTATTTTATTGATTTTGTGTTCTTTTGGTCGTGCTGATGATTCGTCATGTCTGCCCAATATAGCATTTGGCACAAGTGCAATTAATCCGTTGCAAACTTTCTGTTGAATGCTTCGTTAATACATCTTCAGTACTAGATATTAGTTTATGTATTTTATGTACCATTCCAAATCTGACTCGGATGTTTTTTTTCCCAAAAATATCTACTACTACTAAAATACCGAACATCAACTAGCCAGATATTTGGAAAAACAAAACATCCGAATCAGAGTTGGCACAGTACATAAAATACAAAAACTAATAGCTGGTACTAAAGATGTATTAACGAATCTTGATTTGAAGCTTTCGTGACTGCAGGAATCCATATACTTTTGGTTCTTTCGGTAAAGTCACGTAGTTAGAAATCAAATTAAACAAATTACGAAGTTTTGGGCGCCACACAAGCGTCCGTCATCAGGTGGGACAACCACAGCAAGAAAACATTTGCTGAAGTGGGCGAGAGAGCTGCCGTGGCAAGAGGTTATATAGGTAAGAAAAGGGGGAGCAGCAAAGGGGGAGAGAGAGAGGGGGGGGGGGGGTGCGTGAGCGTTCGGGGGAGAGAGGACATGAGGTGGGGGGGGGAAGTGGGCGGGGCTGGAAGTGGAAAGCTGGGGATGCGGGGAGAAATTAACTCGGAAAAATAGGCTAGTACCCGACAGATATGATGGAAACAACCATACACAGTTAAGGTTTTACCTGGTTAATAACATCCTTCCAATGAGTGCTCCATTTGTATCCATCTCGGTTGAAGTTATGTTTATATATCTGGATGGCTTCATGAACAAACGTTTTATAGTAGCCAGAAGGTTTGCAGAGTACCTTGGTCTCGGAAATACCAATATCATGCGAGCCCACAGCGTTATAACAAAGGTCAGCCACGGCAGAGGTATTGGTTCTGCCTTGTGTTCGCGAACACAGTCCGAGACATGTCGTTTCGTTTCCCCAATGTAACTGCTACCACAGGTACAACTAGATTTGTAAACTCCAGGATATTGCATGTCAGGAATGACATCCTTCACAGATGGGATTAGATCACTGATTTTGTGTACTGTATTGAATCGGACTTGGATCTTGTGTTTGTTTAATATATTGAAAATCTGTTTGGTAACACCTGCTATGTATGGTAACGTGATGGTTTTGATCGGCTTCTCAGGGGGTTGTTTGACCATGGTTGGAGAAACAGCTTTGCGAATAATGCGGTCTGAGTAGCCATTCATCTTGAGGGCCTGGTGTACGTGTTCCAGTTCACTGGCTAGGTGGTGTCGGTCGTAAATGCAGTTGGCCTTATTGTGTAGTGTTTTGATGAGAATTCTGTGCCGGATGGGGGTGGGAATCAGGTTTCAGATAGGAATCTGTGTGGGTGGCTTTCCTGTAGACAGTGTCCCAACGAGCCGTCAAGTCTCTTCTCAAACAAAACATCCAGGAATGGTAGCTTACCATCCTTCTCCGCTTCCATGGTGAATTTGATGGATGGGTGTATGGAATTGATGTGGTTGAGAAATTGGTTCAATGCTGGCAGGCCAAATACCGAGAGTGTAATCTACATTTCTCTTCCACAATGAAGGACGTAGGGTGGATGTCTGGATGGCATCTGTTTCAAATTTCTCCATGAAAACATTTGCAATCACTGGTGATAAGGGGAAACCTTCATTTTGTTTGTAGAAAGTACCATTCCAGGTGTAGTAAGTATTGGTAAGGCAGTGCCTAACCAGAGTAGGTACATCAGGATTCAGTCCATGTTGGACTAAGTCTTCAATTATTGCTAAGGTGTCTGGTACAGGAACCTTGGTGAACAGAGAAACTACATCAAAGCTGACGAGCAATTCATCTGGGGACAGTGAAATGCCCTTGATTAGAGAGCCCAATTGAGCTGAGTTATGTACTGCTGAGGTGGTCTTGTCCGTGAATGGAAGCAAGGTATCAGATGGATAACGGGCCAGTTTGTAGGTAGGTGAGTTGATAGTGGAAACGATGGGCCGAAGTGGAGTACCTTCTTTATGGAATTTTGGAAGACCATAGAATCTGGGTGGTCTAGTAGCAGAATGTATTAGGGAGAGCCGTTTGAATGGCTCTATTAGAGGAGTTGAACTGGTAATGATATTGTTGGTTTTTGTAGCCAGGCGGTTGGTAGGATCTTTGTTGATTTTGGTGTAACTTCCATCATTAAGAAGGTCCTGGATTTTGTTGTTGTATGTGGTTTTATCCATGATGACAGGAGCATTGCCCTTGTCGGCTGAGAGGATGACTATCTCATCTCTCTTTTTCAATTTGGCGAGTTCAGAGTGCTCGTCTTTGCTGATGTTACTAATGGGTTTCTTAGCATTTTTAAGGATGGTGGCAATTTCAGATTTTGCCACGTCTGTCGGGATGTGTCCCAAGCATTTGAGGGCTACATCTACCTGGGAAATTCTATAATCCACTGGGATGTGTTTGGGGGTGACAGCAAATTTCATCCCTCTAGCTAGTACCGATTTTAGGCTATCGGAGATTGTGCTGCTACTCTGATTGATAACAGTCTTGTTAACATCTAGCTTTTTAATGTGTGGATCTGATTTCTTTTTTGACAAGTTATTGAATTTAGCAATAAGGTTAACCTTTCATTTGGAGGACATTGTTGCGACAGAAGAAGCAGTCATGTTATCTACAAGGTTCCAATCAAATGCGGACATTTAATCTGTTAATGTTAAGTGTGATTGTAGGAGACATTTGTCTAAATTATCAAGTTCAAGACGGAGTAGTCTTATCCTCTCTGAGATTTAAGAAAGGCTAGCTCTGAATTAGATCCATTTGGTGTTAGGAGTAGTGACAAGGTAATACCGACCACAGTGTAAATGTGGTCGGTATTACCTTGTTGTCGCAGCATCTCTTCAGAAAGGTGAAATACTCGATCATGTGAGCCACCTTGTCTCGTAGTCTGTTAAAAGCTCTAACAGATGTGTGAAAACCCTACCCGTAGAGGTGGTTCAATCTTGATTCGTGACTGCAGGCATCCATACTCGTACACTCACATCTGCTTCTGTCACTTCTCCTAACGCCAACTAATCTTATTCACAGCTAGCCTTTCTCTAATCTCAGAGAGGATAAGACTACTCCATCTTGAACTTGATAATTTAAACAAATATACACCAGGCCCTCAAGATGAATGGGTACTCGGACCGAATTATTCCCAAAGCTGTTTTTCCAACCATGGAGAAACAACCCCCTGAGAAGCCGATCAAAACCATCGCGTTACCATACATAGCAGGTGTTACCAAAAAGATTTCGAAAATCTTAAACAAACACAAGATCCAGGTCCGATTCAATACAGTACACAAAATCTGTGATCTAATCCCATCTGTGAAGGATGTCATTCCCGACATGCAATATCCTGGAGTTTACAAACTTGCGGTAGCAGTTACATTGGGGAAACAAAACGACATCTCTCGGACCATGTTCGCGAACACAAGGCAGATCTGTAACACGGCAGAAAACCAATACCTCTGCCATGGCTGACCTTTGTTATAATGCTGTGGGCTCGCATGATAATATTTTTTCCGAGACCAAGGTACTCTGCAAACCTTCCAGCTACTATCAAAGGTTAGTTCATGAAGCCATTCAGATACATAAACGTAGACATAACTTCAATCGAGAAGATGGATACAAATTGAGCAATCATTGGAAGGATGTTATTAACCAGGTAAAACCTTAACTCTTTATGGCTGTTTATCTGCCGGGTACTTGCCTATTTTCCGAGATAATTTCTCCCCGCATCCCCAGCTTTCCCAGCTTTCCCAGCCTCCCACTTCCAGCCCTGCCCACTCCCCCCCCCTCGCTCTGGCCTCACATCCTTTCTCCCCCGAGCACTCACGCAGCGCACCCCCTCTCTCTATCTCTCTTTCCCCCCTTTCTCCTCCCCCCTTTCTTACCTATATAATCTCTTGCCACGGGAGCTCTCTTGCCCACTTCAGCAAATGTGTTCTTGCTATGGTTGTCCCACCTGATGACGGACGCTTGTGTTGCGCCCGAAACTTCGTGATTTGTTTTATGTTATATTATTTCTAACTATGTGACTTTACCGAAACAACCAAAGACTATATTGATTCTTGCGGTCACGAAAACTTCAAATCAAGATTCGGTAATACATCTTTAGTACCAGATATTAGTTTTTGTATTTTTTGTACTGTGCCAACTCTGATTCGGATGTTTTGTTATTCCAAAAATCTGGCTAGTTGATGTACAGTATTTTAGTAGTTTAAATTACTTGGTCAGTTTCAACTCGTGTTATTAATTAAAACTATTCAAAATACCGTACATTGTGGGAGTAATGGATAAAATTTGTGAGATTTTTGGAAAAACAAAACATCCGAGTCAGATTTGGCATGGTACATTAAATACATAAACTAATATCTGGTACTGAAGATTTATTAACGAAGCATTTAACAGAAGGTGTGTAACGGATTAATTGCACTTGTGTCCAATGCTATGTTGAGCAGACAGGAAGAATGATCAGCACGAGACTAAAAGAAGACCAAAGAAATACTCCCAAATACAACTGTCAGCAGTGGCAGAACACGCATGCCAACAAGGACACTCATTGACGTTCTGTGCAAGACTAGTTACTACTGGCCAAGACTAATTAGAGAATCTATCGAAATGGAGATAAATACAAATAATTAATAATAAAGGTTTTTGGGTTAGATCGCGTTATTTATAAATGTGTCGTAACCCTCCACCACCCGACACAGCCGAACAGTAAAAAATGTCATGTTGACAAAAGACAAATAGTCGTGAACTATGTGACTTTTGTCAACGTGACTCAATTTTGGTAGAGGGTTACGACACATTTATAAATAACGCGATGTAACCCAAAAACCTTTTTTATGAATAATATTGTTCGCGAAAGCCTACGTGTTAAATACAAATAATCTTAACCATTCGGATAGCTACAGCCTTAGCGCTGCTCAGAAATGAATCTTCAAATAATTGTTTAAATGCATGCCTATACAGGTCAGCATACATAAATGGGGATCAACTGTATGCAGACAATACCAGGTGCTGTTATTTTATTGCACTCAAACAACAGGACGTACAAGAATAATGTGCATGCACAATGTACGTTGATTAACATATAAATAACCCAACAGGCAATGGATACCCCCATTGTTATTCATATGCATACATTAATCCTCCCCCTTCACACAAGAAGAGCTCACAAGTGACATCATCACATCTATCCCTCTTTAAGGAATGAAACAGGAGGATTTATACACAAATCTGGCTGTCGCCTGACGAAGCTATTTGTAATTACTGGCTAAACGGCGTATTCAGATTGTAAATGTTGTTGATTTGCTCTCCAACACACCGGTGTGCTGTACTAGTAATGAATTGGCATGTTCTGTTTACTTGACAAACCTTACCGTGTCAGGTTGTGGCGTGTTCCACGACACATTTATATTTACGCAATCTTCTTCTTCCTAGCGTTGTTCCCGCTGTGGCACAGGGTCCTCTTTTCGGCATTGTCTTCTCCATTTGGCTCGGTCCAGGGCATCTTCGGGGGATGCGTTGACCGTCTTCATGTCTTCCTTTATTCGATCCATCCATCGCTTCTTCGGACGTTCGCGTGGACGGCGGCCCTCTGGCTCAATACGCATGGCAGTCTTGGCCACTGATGACTCTTCACTTCACATCACATGGCTGTACCACCAAAGCCTTGCCTGAAGCATCTTGTCCGCAATGGGGGCCACACCAAGTTGCTTCCGAACGTCTTCGTTCATTACACGATCCCATCGAGTCAGTCCAAGGCTCCATCTGAGCATCCTCATCTCCATGGTATGGAGGGCTTGTTCGTGTACAGTTGTGGCTGGCCAGCACTCGGATCCATAGAGTGCCACCGGTCGGACGATGGTCTTGTAAATTTTTCCCTTCAGCCTATCCGGCATTTTCCGATCACAGAGGACTCTGGTGACTTGCCTCCACTTCATCCATGCTGCATTGACTCGTGACCTCACATCACGACTGCTTCCATCTGAGCTGATGCTGGAGCCCAGGTACTTAAAGTCCGTCACTTTCTTCAGATCTTCTCCGTCAATGCTGATGGTGCCGTCGGTTTGGGGGCCACACTCCATATACTCCGTCTTTTTGATGTTGAACCTCATCCCGTTTTCGTCCAAACGTTCCTTCCACAGGCGCGATTGTCTTTCCACATCTCCTCTCTCTTCATCTGAGAGGAGGACGTCATCCGCATAGAGAATTGACCATGGCAGGGGCGTGTGCAGGTCGGCAGTGATCGTGTCCATGCACAGGATAAACAGGAGTGGTGACAGGGCCGATCCTTGGTGCACTCCAACGCTGATGGGAAATGGCGGTGATATGCCCACTGCACACCTGACTGCACTGGTGACGTTCTTGTATAAGAGTTGCACCCAATGCACGTAGGTTTCAGGGACTCCATGGGATCGAAGCGAGTGCCAGATGAGGTCGTGGGGGACCCTGTCAAATGCCTTTTCAAGGTCGAGGAACGACACGTGCACAGCTTGGTTCTTCTCTCTGTGCCTCTCCAGCAGGAGCCTCGCCGCGAATATGGCGTCCGTAGTGCCACATCCTTTAACGAAGCCGCATTGGTTGGGTGATAGGGTGATGATGTTTCTAATCCTCGTGTCCAAAACTCGCTCAAAGATCTTCATCGCATGACACAGGAGCCGGATTGACCTGTAATTCGAGCATTCTGCCACGTCCCCTTTACCCTTCCAAATTGGAACCGTCGTGCTGGTCGACCAGGCTTCTGGGACCTCACCGGTGCTCGTGATGGTGCTGAAGAGCTGGGTAAGGAGGGCAGCACCCTGCCTGCCAAGGATCTTCCAGGCCTCAGCAGGGATATCGTCCGGGCCAGTCGCTTTCCCATTCTTCATTATCTTGATAGCTTGTTCCACTTCGATGATGGTGATAGGCAAAACGGGACCGAGGACGTGTTCAGCGCTAATAATCGGTGGGTGGGGAAATTCCTGGTTGCAGATTCCAGAGAAGTAGTCGCTCCAGCATTGAAGGATGGCAGGCGGGTCTCTGAGAGCGCTGTGATTCTCATCCTTTATGCATTTAACCTGACCAATATCCTGAGTCGAACGATGGCGCGCCTCTGCCAGTCGATAGATCTTATTGGCACCATCTTGTGTGTCCAGTTCGACATACAGTTGGTCGTATTGAGCTAATTTCACCGCTGCTACTACTCGCTTCGCTGCCGATTTGCAGTTTCTGTAGTACTCTTAGGTTTTTTCGGTAAAGTCACGTAGGTAAAAAAATTTAATTAATAAAAGTAAAATAAAACAAATTAAAAAATTCACGACGTTTCGGAAGCAACACAAGCCTCCGTCTTCAGGTGGAACCGTCACAGCCACGACAGCTGTATCAAGTACTTGTGTTGCTTCCGAAACGTCGTGAATTGTTTAATTTCTTTTATTTTACTTTTATTAATTTAAATTTTTTACCTACGTGACTTTACCGAAAAAACCTAAGAGTATGAATCATTGCAGTCACGAAAGCTTCAAATCTAGAATTAGTTTCTGCAGTGTTGGTAATCCAGATCTGCGAGCGTTTGGCGCCACTTCTTGAAAGCTAGCTTCTTCTCTTTCACTGCTAGCTGCACTTCTTCGTTCCACCACCATATTTGCTTGTCAATGAAGCGTTTTCCCGGCTTAGTTAGCCCCAGTGCTTCCATTGCTGCTGTGCACAGTTGGCCGGCGAGATCTTCCCAAATCGCATTCGCTGGTCGGTTGGTGTTCACGTCAATCTGATTGAGGGCGACTCTCAGCTGATCCTTGCATTCCTTCATCCGCCACCACTTAATTCGCTGCTGTCCCGTTGTTGGTGGGCGATGTCGCTGGCCAATGTCCATTTTCATGTCCATGACCAGGATGCGATGTTGTGGGGCGATGTTGTCCGATGGTATGACTTTAGTGTTTGTCACCGTTTTCAGCCTATCCCGCTTGACAAGCCAGTAATCAATTTGAGTTGATCTCCCACCACTGGCATACGTAATGAGATGGGACGGTCTCTTCTTGAAGAAGGTGTTGGCGAGAACAAGATCATAGGCTTCCGCAAAGTCCAGGGCTCGGTTTCCCTCATCGTTCCGGGTACCATATCCTTGGCCACCATGGTTTCGAGGGTATCCATCCCGGGCTTTTCCAACGTGTCCATTTAGGTCTCCACCAATTACTAACTGCTCTTCTCCGTTTATCGATTGCATGTGTTCATCAAATTGTTCCCAAAATTCCTCCTTGGTATCTGCTGGGTAGCCAGGCTGCGGCGCATAACAAGATACCACCCGGAGGCGTAGGTCGTTTGAGTTGATTTCGATGGACATGAGGCGGTCGGAAACACGGTGGATGGCCACGACGTTGTCTCGTAGATTTTGGCTGACTGCGATTCCAACGCAGTTCTTGGTGTTTCTTTCACCGTTGTAGAACAGTTTGTATCCTTATCCAATCTCCCTCGCCTTTGCTCCACTCCACTTCGTTTCTTGGATGCATACGATGTCGATACGACGGGCCTTAAGGGCAGCTGACGCAATATAACTCATGAAACCTATGTTATGTATTACCAACTGTAAATAAATTGTCTTGATAATTCACATTGACTCGAGTTCGTTTGTATGTATGTATGTATGTTGAATTTCTTTCGCATAGCCAACCGTGCTAATCAGAGTAGCAATTTGCATTGCTATTCTTTTTGCATTGCGAATTTGAGTGGGAAAAATATTATACATCACAAACGGGTTACACACGGTAAAATTTTTGACACCAGCAGCTCACAGGCAAGAGGCAAATTTACCTCTTGCAACAGGGCTAATTAACAATTGATTTATTTAGCGCAGACATGGGCCGTATATGGCCCGTTGGGCTTTTTAATCCGGCCCGCCGAAGTTGTCCAAATATTATTATTAAATTAAATTTCACCTTCCTCCTGTAATGACCCCATATCTCCATTAGAAGGCGCACTTTGTGTAATTCAACATAACAAACGAAACTTAACTCCGAGTTCTCTCCGAATTTCACGAGTCCGTTCTAGAACTCAGTTTTTTTAAAGAGTTTTAAGCACAGAAAACATCATTAAAGTTTGAAAAATCATTAATTATACAAACTTTTCAATAAATTCCTTCTTCGCTTCGATTTAAAATTTCTTTAAACACTTCTTCTCACCAACATTACCACTCATTACCACTTTCTCCGAAGGCAAGTTTGTAAAAGAATACATGGTACAGACAGCAGACATCTTGTGTCCGGAGATCAAAAGCAAATTTGAAAAAGTCAGTTTATCACGCAGGACTGTGACTCGCCGTGTGGAACTGATTGATAAAAATATAGCCAGTCAACTAAGCAAAAAATCTGATTTTTTTGAATTATATTCACTAGCACTGGATGAAAGTACAGACGTAAAATACACTGCTCAGCTCCTCATTTTTATCGGAGGCATTGACGACAGTTTTGCGATAACAGAGGAGTTTTTGACCATGGAGTCCCTGAAAGGAGCAACGAAGGGAGAGGACTTGTATAACCAGGTATCTGCTGTCATCGAAAGAATGACACTATCTCGGAGTAAACTTGTCAATGTCACAACGGATGGATTGCCAAATTTAACTGGAAAAAACGTTGGGCTGCTGAAAAGAATCCAGGATAAAGTGAAAGAGGAAAACCCTGTCCAGGATCTTATTTTCCTTCACTGCATCATCCATCAGGAATACCTGTGTAAGTCTGTATTGCAGCTGAATCATGTCGTGAATCCAGTCGTAAAACTTGTGAACTTTATACGAGCAAGGGGACTTCAGCACCGTCAGTTTATTACGTTCCTGGAGGAAACTGATGCGGATCATCAGGACTTGCTGTACCACTCTCGTGTCCGCTGGTTAAGTTTGGGGAAAGTGTTACAACGAGTGTGGGAGCTGAAAGAGGACATCATCGCATTTTTGGAGTTGATGGGGAAATCTGACGAATTCCCTAAGCTAAGCGACAAGAACTGGCTTAGTAACTTTGTGTTTGCTGTGGACATATTTTCACACATGAATGAGCTGAATGTGAAACTGCAGAGAGAAAGATCAGTTTGTTCACGACATGTACAAACATGTGAAACCCTTCAAATCCAAGCTCACTTTGTTCTCCGGACAAATTGCGAACAAATCTTTCGCTCATTTCCCCACACTTGCCATGCAGGAAGAGGCACCGCGAAACGCCAAAAAATACAGCAAATCGCTAGAGGACCTGCACGGAGAATTTTGCCATAGGTTCTCTGATTTCCAAAACATTGAACAGTCACTTCAGCTGGTGTCCTGTCCCCTGTCACAAGACCTTGAAACAGCACCACAGGAGCTGCAGTTGGAACTGATAGATCTTCAGTCTGACTCCGTCCTAAAGGAGAAGTTCAACTCTGTTAAACTGAATGACTTTTATGCTTCACTTAACAGAGCCACGTTTCCAAACCTCCGGAGGACTGCACAGAAAATACTGACTTTGTTTGGCTCGACTTATGTGTGTGAGCAGACATTCAGCATCATGAACGCCAACAAAGCCCGTCACAGATCAAAGTTAACGATCTATCCTGAGAATTGCCACAACCAAAATAACTCCAGACTTGGATGCACTGGCAAAAATGGGAGATCAACAACACTGTTCCCACTGAAACTGATTATGTGTTGCTGCAGCGAGGTTGGAGCCAAATCTCCATCACACAGCCTGCGTGGCTGCTCTAACCTGTTAATGTAGATAATAAAGAAGTTCAAGTGAGGTAATTGGTTTGGGCGCAGGCCTGAGATGTTTTCATGATGTTTGGTCAGTCATGTTACGACATGTTTTTCTATTGTTCATGTTCGTGCAATTTGTTAAATTGCCTTGCAAATAAATGCTTTGCTACCTATTAAAGGCCAAATCCTTTCATGTAATCATTTTTACATGTAATTTATATTAGTTCACACAATCACTCCATCCATCTGTTCCTGGCCCGGCCCCTCTGTCAAATTTTAGAACCCATTGTGGCCCGTGAGTGAAAAAGTTTGCCCACCCCTGCACTATCCTGTACATTACACTATTCCTCGGGCAATTGCCGGTGGCGCAGCCGGCCTTACCGCTGGCAACCAGCGGTTCTCTCCCCCCTGCATGGTCGTGTCGAGCCGGCCCGAGGGGGGACCTCACCGTGTGGGCCCTGGGGTTGGCCATGAGCTTCCTCAGCACGGTCTCGTTCCACTCCTTCAGATCCACGTCGAAGCCTCTCGGCACCGGCACACACAGAATGCGCTCGTTCATGTTCTGGGCGGAGGTGGGGGAAGTGGGTACCACGTGACCATGACGTGACGCCGTGTGGTCTCCTTGAAGACGTCTCTCCACTCAGGTTCACTTTGCACGATTCCCGGTGTGTACGGGGGGGGGGAGGCAACCCATATCGACCCAAGATGTGCTCTCTAGCCAGCGCTTTGAGTGAGCTCGCACGTCGAGTTGGAACCCACGACCTCCTGCGTACCAGGCGAGGTAGTTAACATCTCCCGGCCACCGTGATGATGAGACATACGCGAAGTCCAAATATGCAGCAGGGGTCGGGATGGAACCTATGGCCTTCTGCGTACCAGGCGAGGTCGTCAACATCTCCGCGATGTTATCCATAGCATGGCGGCGACATTGATGAATGTGCGTGGGGACTCTCTAGAGTCTAGAGTCTAGAGCGTTGGAACGACGTACCTGCAGCATCCCGGCAAAGATGCCTATCATGAACATGGGCACGGAGAGCATGTCGCACAACACGTCCCACCAGGGCTGAAGGATCTTGAGGTCCTGGTGACCCTCCAATGAGAAGGAGGAGGTCAGGGCTCCGACGGGAATCATGACTCGAGCCGAGACTGCACACAAGCAGACACACACGCAGACACACACACACAAGCAGACACACACACACAGACACACACACACACAAGCAGACACACACAGAGGCGCACACACACACACAGACACACAAGCAGACACACACAGACACACACACAAGCAGACAACAACAACCGCCATTCGCCACTAAGTGGCGGTGACGTCACCACGACGCTTGTGCCAGGCCAAGTGCACCTTGAGGCCACGTGAAGTGTCGAACGCCCGCTGGCAGGAGGTCACGGGGCAGACCCAGCAGGTGCCACGGGTCGACTGACCGAGATGACCGAGATTACTGGCTGATGCAGATGCACCACCTGTGCCCCCTACTGTACCAACTTGCTGTGCTTTAGCCACCCGGCGCTCCGCTCGTTGTTGTGAGCGTCGCTCCTCCGCCCTCCGTTGTTGTTGGAGGGCGACTGCCTCCAACTGCCAAGTAGCGTCTTTCACGAGCCTCCTCCACTGAGACCGATCTTGACACCGCTGGTACCAGTCATCGGCAAGTCCACTCAACTCCACGTCCTCCTGTACCACATCGCTCTATCTCTTCTCTAGCCCGTGCCGCGCCCGTTTAGCCCCCTCGATCCGGCCGAACAAAAGCTGTTTAGGCATGCGGTAGCTGGGCATGCGGGCTACATGACCCAGCCAACGCAGCCCTGCCTGCCAGAGGAGCTCACCGATGGGACTTTACCCAGATCTTTCAAGGATTTGTGAGCTCCTCACACAATCCAGCCTGGTTTAACCCAGGATTGATCGTAGGCAGGCCAGCCTAAATGTTTACAACCGACGAAGATGCTCCATTAGGGGGGTCCACGTTTCGCAAGCGTAGAGAAGGGAGGGAATGACCGTGGTTGAGAAGACCTGAAGCTTCGTGCGGAGCGACAGACCAGGTAGCTTCCACACAGCGTTACGCAACCGATGAAAATATATTGCCGCTCGACTGATTCGGAGTGAGACCTCTGCTGATAAACTGGAGCCGGTCATAAGCACACTGCCCAGGTATGGGAAACTCTCCACTCTCTCCACAACTGCCCCATCACCGATTGGGAGTTGTGGGGGTGGAGTGTCCGATGGTACAAAATACCCAGGCAGGTGCTTAGTTTTGGTGGGGCTGATGGTAAGGCCCCACCACAAGCAGACACACAGGCAGACACACACACACACATCTGGATGGTCTCAAGAACAGAATCACGGCAGCGGTGACTTCAGTGGAAGAAGACGCTTTGAGAGGCGTTTGGGACGAATTCAACTATCGTCTCGATGTTGTCCGTACAGCAGGTGGAGGGCACACAGAGCATTCATAAAATGGTTAGTAAAACTTGATAACTCATTAAAATTCGAGGTATGCATTTCCTTGGAGAAAATGTGTTCCAATCGACCTTTAAAATATGCTCATCCTATTAATAATATAAACGCCCACCTATTATCTGTGATGAACGCTGCACTTCCCATCATTTTCATGCAGGGGGTGCTGCAAACCTACGCGCCCCCTGCATGAACGACGGAGGCGCAGGGACAGACGTTCGATTACGTTGGAATCGATCTGCAGACGACGGTCTTCTCCCACGGCCAGCAGCTCTACGTCGCCTTGTCTCGATCCCGCAATCCCAACCAGGTGACAGTACGCATCGAACCTTGGAGGCGGCCCCCAACAACCTAGTTGAGAAATAACGTTATAGTGTTTATTGCAGGTTGGTATTGGGTTATGCTAACGTGTCTAGGTTATGGATACACTGTTTGAATCATGAACAACAGCTGTATTGGTAATTGCCGAGGCATGCAAGACATCCTAGTTAGACAATTCGTTTATTATGAATCCTTCAACTTTTATGGGATTTAAAGCGCAATCCTTTACAATGCCTCATGATGCGTCAATGCCAATAGCGTGCTTGGTTGCCATCAGACCCAAGTTTGATGTTTAACAAATCGTTTGATTGGTAGCTGCTTGGTCTAAAAACTCCCCCCTTATTTCCTCCCAACCGTAATCGGACAGGGGTGATGGGTGACAGCAATATGACCGCGATTATTAAACAGCCTTGTAAATTTCGATTTAAAGCTTTCGTGACTGCACGGATTCATCTTCTTGGTTCTTTCGGAAAAGTCACGTAGAAGGGAAATAATAAAATAATAAAAATAAAACATAATAAAATAATTCTCAAGACGTTTCGGCTACAACGCAAGCAGCCGTCCTCAGATGAAGAATGAAACACCACCAAGCTTGGAGCGTATATTTAAGCTGGGTTGGAGGGGGAATGTAAATGTCGCGTTGCATGCCGATGGTGCCACAGCACCTGCGATCGTAAGGTCACTAAGCAAAGCAGAGATTCTGGGACAATTGCGAAATTATCTCTCGGGTATCCTCCCAACGTTAGCAGTGAACCCCCAATGAAAGTCCAACTGTGTGCTGGCTACGTGAACACACTTTGCCCATTTGCACGGCATTGATAACACATTTTAGTTGGTTATTGGAACTGGTGTAGTGCGTTAATGTACACTGGGTTGACGGTGAATTTGAAGATAAGCTAACCCAAGCACGTTACCCCTTCATAATCAACGTTTTTGGGTTTAGATCGCGTTATTTATAAATGTGTCGTAACCCTCCACCACCCGACACGGCCAATCAGTAAAAAAGTGTCACGTTGACAAAAGACAAATTAGTTCACTACTTTAGCCCACCGGTGTGTTGAAGCGCGAAACCACAACATTTACAATTTGAGTACGACGTTTCGCTGGTAATTGCATCCAGCATCATCGGGCAATTACGACACATTTATAAATAACGCGATCTAAACCCAAAAACGTTGATTATGAATAATATTGGTCGCGAAAGCCTACGTGTTAAACTGACGTTACCCCTTGTTAAAGCACAAAACCATAACGCCCGATGATCACAAAAGGGGGGGAGGGGGGCAGAGAAGAAATTAAAAGACACTGGAAGGGGCCAAAACCACAGACAGAATGGGACTGGAGCCATTGAGGTACTGTATAGTCCAACGTGGCCTGAGCCTAGTTTCTAATCATTGTGGAAGTGTCGTGTTATGTCCACGACCTGACGCACTGCTCGAGTGACGAACGAATGCACAACACATACAAATCCCACTTCAAATGGCACAAGGCAGACATGGGTGGCGTACTCCACGTGAGAATAAATATTTCAAACACGAATTGGGGGCAAACTTTTCAGCCAATTACGATTGCAACTAAAATGAATCAACCGAGGAAGATCAGCAATGAATCCAAACCAAATCCAACAGCTGCTGTACACGCGCGAAGTAAGCGTAACCAAGACCGGCCGATGCGTTTACTTTACATCACGAGTGCTGTTGAAGGCTGTGCAGTGGCGGCTCACAGCCACGTGGCTGGAGGAGCTTCGAGCACACCGTCGGCCAGCGGTGTGCGGGGGGAGCGGGGGGAGCGGAGCGACTGACGGGAGAGCGCGTGCGGGGCGCGCGCGAGGAGCAGCTGGTCCGCTGTCGGGACCAGCGGAGTGCGAACGACGGGAACAAAGAGGAGTGACGGAGACCAAGCAGTGTGTCGGCGAAGTCCTTCGTTACTACTACACTATGGATGGCTACGTATGCATAGTCACACTGTTCGTGTCAGTAGCATAACTGTCAACCCCTTATCAGTGCCCTACCTTATTACAGACCAATTCAGACCTTACTGATCACCCCGTGCCCCTTATACATCTCAACGTTCATCCTGCAAAGTCCCATCACAAGGGAGAAACACAAATAGGCGCATTATGTTACTCAATGTCCCTGTACAAGAATACGAGTAAACCGTATGGGTTGACAGTATGCTATATGTATCTGTGTGGGTCTCCATTTATCTCTCTTGGGTCTCTATCTCTTTGGGTCTCTATCTATCTCGTTTAGGTCTCTATGGGTCTCTGTCTGTAATCATACCTGTCAACCCCTTTATCAGTGCCCTACTTGATTACAGACCAATTCAGGCCTTTTTGGTCACCCCCATGCCCTTAGAAATGTCAACGTTCATCCTATACATTATACTACACTATACACTACACAGCTGTCAACCCCTTATAAGTTACCACCCCAAGAGCCACGTGTGTTGACATTTCGCGGGTGTGTTTAAATTGGTCAGCTCCATTGCACGTGACATTGCACTTTATTTCATAGCCCGGATTAAGGCCCATGGTTAATAACATAGACTAGATAAGGCGCGGTTACGTTTCAGACTATACCAAGTATGGAGGGGCATCAACTCAAGACGCGCTTAAAAAATGTAGCGAACTTGTTTATAGTTTTATTGTTTCATCCATAGCAACAAGAAGCAAGACGGCTTGCTAGCGTTAGTGAAAGGTGGCGTTTGCTGTCTACCCCCTTAAATTAAAACAATTTAAGTTCGCCGATTGAATTCACCCCTCCCGCGCACGCCGCTCGAGTTGGTTTCGCCCACGCGGCCCTCTCCCTCAACCACCACCAACAAACCGTCGCGATTTGGCGGGAGAAGTGGAGCCTAACGACCAGCACTACCACAACATCTATAATCACAAGTATAACTACTATAATAACATCTCCCACGTCTATAATCATTACTATAATAACAACTACAACATCTATAATAATTATAACACTAATAATAACATCAATAAAATAAACAATTACTACTACTATAGTAATAAAAACATGAACTGCTGTAATAACTAATACTGTAACAACTACTATAATAACAACCACAACATCTATTATCACAACTATAACACTAATAACATCAATAAAATAATATAAACAACTACTACTACTATAGTAATACAAACATGAACTGATATAATAACTAATACTGTAATATCAACTACTATAATAACAACTACAACATCTATAATCACAACTATAACACTAATAACATCAATAAAATAACAAACAACTACTACTATAGTAATAAAACATGTACTGCTATACTAACTAATACTGTAATATCAACTACTACTATAATAAAACAAGGGCGGTGAGAGAGAGTGGAGCCAATCTCTGCCTCTGTAAGCCTCACAGCCTGTCAGAGGAGCTACACGGGGAGACATTTGTATTGTGTCTGCCTGTGTGTGTGTCTCTGTGTGCGTCTTTGTTGCCTGTGTGTGACCCTCTGTGTGCGTGTCTGCCGGTATGTGTCTGCCTGTGTGTGTCTGTGTGTGTGTCTGCTTGTGTGTGTGTCTGCTTGTGTATCTGCCTGTGTGTGTGTGTGTCTGCCTGTGTGTGTCTGCTTGTGTGCAGTCTCGGCTCGAGTCATGATTCCCATCGGAGCCCTGACCTCCTCCTTCTCATTGGAGGGTCACCAGGACCTCAAGATCCTTCAGCCCTGGTGGGACGTGTTGTGCGACATGCTCTCCGTGCCCATGTTCATGATAGGCATCTTTGCCGGGATGCTGCAGGTACGTCGTTCCAACGCTCTAGACTCTAGAGAGTCCCCACGCACATTCATAAATGTCGCCGCCATGCTATGGATAACATCGCGGAGATGTTGACGACCTCGCCTGGTACGCAGGAGGTCATAGGTTCCATCCCGACCCCTGCTGCATATTTGGACTTCGCGTGTGTCTCATCACTGTGGCTGGGAGATGTTAACTACCTCGCCTGGTACGCAGGAGGTCGTGGGTTCCAACTCGACGTGCGAGCTCACTCAGAGCGCTGGCTAGAGAGCACATCTTGGGTCGATATGGGTTGCCTCCCCCCCCCGTACACACCGGGAATCGCGCAAAGTGAACCTGAGTGGAGCGACGTCTTCAAGGAGACCACACGGCGTCACGTCATGGTCACGTGGTACCCACTTCCCCCACCTCCGCCCAGAACATGAACGAGCGCATTCTGTGTGTGCCGGTGCCGAGAGGCTTCGACGTGGATCTGAAGGAGTGGAACGAGACCGTGCTGAGGAAGCTCGTGGCCAACCCCAGGGCCCACACGGTGAGGTCCCCCCTCGGGCCGGCTCGACACGACCATGCAGGGGGGGGGGAACCGCTGGTTGCCAGCGGTAAGGCCGGCTGCGCCACCGGCAATTGCCCGAGGAATAGTGTAATGTACAGTATAGTGCAGGGGTGGGCAAACTTTTTCACTCGCGGGCCACAATGGGTTCTAAAATTTGACAGTGGCCGGGCCAGGAACAGATGGATGGAGTGTTTGTGTGAACTAATATAAATGACATGTAAAAATGATTACATGAATTGATTTGGCCTTTAACAGGTAGCAAAGCATTTATTTGTAAGGCAATTTAACAAATTGCACAAACATGAACAATACAAAAACATGTTGTAACGTGACTGATCAAACATCATTAAAACATCTGAGGCATGCGTCCAAACCAATTACCTCACTTGAACTTCTTTATTATCTACATTAACAGGTTAGAGCAGCAACGCAGGCTCTGTGATGGAGATTTTGCTCCAACCTCGCTGCAGCAACACATAATCAGTTTCAGTGGGAACAGCGTTGTTGATCTCCCATTTTTGCCAGTGCATCCAAGTTTGGAGTTATTTTGGTTGTGGCAATTCTCAGGATAGATCTGAGGTGCTGATCCGTTAACTTTGATCTGTGATGGGCTTTGTTAGTGTTCATGACGCTGAATGTCTGCTCACACATATAAGTGGAGCCAAACAATGTCAGTATCTTCTGTGTAGTCCTCCGGAGGTTTGGAAACGTGGCTCTGTTAAGTGAAGCATAAAAGTCATTCAGTTTAACAGAGTTGAACTTCTCCTTTAGGACAGAGTCAGACTGAAGATCTATCAGTTCCAACTGCAGCTCCTGTGGTGCTGTTTCAAGGTCTTGTGACAGGGGACAGGACACCAGCTGAAGTGACTGTTCAATGTTTTCGAAATCAGAGAACCTACGGCAGAATTCTCCGTGCAGGTCCTCAAGCGATTTGCTGTATTTTTTTGCGTTTCGCGGTGTCTCTTCCTGCATGGCAAGTGTGGGAAATGAGTGAAAGATTTGTTCGCAATTTGTCCGGAGAACAAAGTGAGCTTGGATTTGAAGGCTTTCACATGTTTGTACATGTCGTGAACAAACTGATCTTTCCCCTGCAGTTTCACATTCAGCTCATTCATGTGTGAAAATATGTCCACAGCAAACGCAAAGTCACTATGCCAGTTGTTGTCGCTTAGCTCAGGGAATTCGTCAAATTTCCCCATCAACTCCAAAAATGCGATGATATCTTCTTTCAGCTCCCACACTCGTTGTAACACTTTCCCCAAACTTAACCAGCGGACACGAGAGTGGTACAGCAAGTCCTGATGATCCGCATCAGTTTCCTCCAGGAAGGTAATAAACTGACGGTGCTGAAGTCCCCTTGCTCGTATAAAGTTCATAAGTTGTACGACTGGATTCACGACATGATTAAGCTGCAATACAGACTTACACAGGGATTCCTGATGGATGATGCAGTGAAGGAAAATAAGATCCTGGACAGGGCTTTCCTCTTTCACTTTATCCTGGATTATTTTCAGCAGCCCAACATTTTTTCCAGTTAAATTTGGCGATCCATCCGTTGTGACATTGACAAGTTTACTCCAAGATAGCGTCATTCTTTCGATCACAGCAGATACCTGGTTATACAAGTCCTCTCCCCGCGTTGTTCCGTTCAGGGACTCCATGGTCAAAAACTCCTCTGTTATCGCAAAACTGTCTTCAATGCCTCGGATAAAAATGAGGAGCTGAGCAGTGTCTTTTACGTCCGTACTTTCATCCAGTGCTAGTGAATATAAGTCAAAGGAATTTCGTTTAATTGACTGGCTATATTTTTATCAATCAGTTCCACATGGCGAGTCACAGTCCTGCGTGATGAACTGACTTTTTCAAATTTGCTTTTGATCTCCCGACACAAGATGTCTGCTGTCTGTACCATGTTTTCTTTTACAAACTTGCCTTCGGAGAAAGTGGTAATGAGTGGTAATGTTGGTGAGAAGAAGTTTTTAAAGAAAATTTAAATCGAAGTGAAGAAGGAAATTATTGAAAAGTTTGTATAATTAATGATTTTTCAAACTTTAATTATATTTTCTGTGCTTAAAACTCTTTAAAAAAACTGTGGGGTCTAGAACGGACTCGTGAAATTCGGAGAGAACTCGGACTTAAGTTTTATTTGTTTTGTTGAATTACACAAAGCGCAACAGTTATGTATATAACTTTTGTTATATAAAAGTCCTAGTAAGATATTAATTTTGCGATGTAGTCATACCCCTCCCCCTCATTCAAGCCGTAATTTAGAGAGCGAAAGCGCCGAGAACGTAAATCGCATAAGAACCCGTTAATCTCTTCTCGCATCATTCATACGATGATGATGCGATGAAGTAAACGTTCATACGATATTACAGTGAATGCTTCCAAAAACAATACTGTACCCAAATATTACTGTTAACTTACTTTCAATAGAAACATGAATTGCTCATACGAATATTCTCTCTCTCCTAGTCAAAGTGCGCCATCTATTGGGGAAATGGGGGCATTACAGGAGGAAGGTAAAATTTTATTTAATAATAATAATATTTGGACAAGTTCGGCAGATTAAAAGCCCAACGGGCCGTACTTTGCCCACGTCTGGTATAGTGTAATGTATAGTGTGGTGTATAGTGTAATGTATAGTGTAGTGTAATTTATAGTGTGGTGTATATTGTAATGTACATTATAGTGTAATGTATAGTGTAGTGTATAGTGTAATATCCTAGTACAGCACACCGGTGTGTTGGAGAGCAAAGCCATAACGTTGACGATCTTGAGTACGGTGACGTTTCGCCAGTAATTACAACCGGCATCATCAGGCAAAAGCCAGATTTGAGCCAGCTCTGTCACCGCAACGGAGGGGCATGCGACATCACCGCCACGCCTGTTAATTTTGCCCTTCCCACACTCGCCCAGGTTGGCTTCGACCAGTACCAGTACCGGTTGATCAACCAGTTCTGCTACGACAACGCGGTGCTGTGGATCAGCAAATACTTCCCGCACCTCGTCGTGCTGCACACGCTCATCCTGACGGCCACCAGGAACTTCTGGTTCAGGTTCCCGGAGACGAGCTCCAAGATTGAGCACTTTGTGTGCGTGCTGGGCAAGTGCATGGATTCGCAGTGGACCACGCACGCCGTGCACGAAGCCGCGCTGGACGGGTTGGCGTCAGCGGCGGCGGCGCTGCAGCCGCCACCGCCCGCCACGGCGGGGAGCTGCAGGTTAGAAGGGGGCTGACTACTAAGAGACGGCCCACGGCTCCTTCCTTCCTTTGTCATCCCTTCCCCCCTTAAGTAACAAAATTAAAAAAAGTTCCCCCTTTCTCCATTCGGGGGGGACCCTGCGTGGGTTTGGGGCAGAGGTCGCAAATGGGTTTTGATTCCTTACCCGAACCCGTACCCGGCCGCACCAGGGTCGCAAATGGGTACCCGTACCCGGTCGGGTACGGGTACCCGTTCCCTACCCGTACCCTACCCGAAATGAGTGACAAACAGTTACTCACCAGTGACTCACGGCCTACCCGTACCCGGCCGCATCAGGGTCGCAAACTGCTACCCGTACCTGTACCCGGCCGGGTACGGGTAGCCGGGTATTGGGTAGGATACGGGTATCAGGTACCCGGTTGCGACCTCTGTTTTGGGGCAGCGAGCCCGTTCACGCATCTTTCTATCCCCCTGCTTTTCATAACCAGTTTGGCTTACGGTTGGTGGTGTGTGTGTGGGGAACGGTAGTGAAGCGGTTAGCGCTACGCTGCGCTATGATCCCGGCGACCCAGGTTCGATTACCGCTCATGGCCAACACCGGCGACGATTATCTGAAACACGTTCCTTCGGAGTGGGCAGGTAGTAACTTGGTTGGACAGCGCGTTGGTGCACGACAGACAAATAATCCCTGGTGGGCAGTGTAACCTGTTGTTCATACTTGTGCCAGCTCTGGGCCTCTCCTAGGTCTACTCAGCCTCAAATGAGTACCTGGTGCGGTGTGTAAACATCGCCACTGGGGAGACAAAGGCGGCCACGCGTGGTGCTAGCCACCCACCCCCTCATGTACAGTTCCAGCCTTCATAAGTGCTCGCCAACAGCACTTGCCCCTATAGTCTGTTAAGGCTATACGGGGGATCTTGGTGTGCGTGTGTATGTGCGTCACGATGTGGGTGTCTGAGTCTGTATGGATCTCTGGGTTTCTGTGGGTCTCTGCGGGTCTGTGGGTCTTTATGGGTCTCTACGGGTCTCTGTGAGTCCTGATAGGTCTCTGCGGGTCTCTATGAGTCACTATGGGTCTCTGTGGGTCTCTGTGGGTCTCTGTGAGTCTCGATTGGTCTCTGTGAGTCTCTATGGGTTTCTGTGAGTCTCTATGGCTTTCTGTGAGTCTCTAGGGGTTTCTGTGAGACTTTATGTATCTTTTTGGGTCTCTGCAGTTCTCTGTGAGTCTCGATGGGTCTCTGTGAGTCTCTATGGGTCTCTGTGAGTCTCTATGGGTCTCTGTGCGTCTCTGCGTCCCACGCTTGCAGCGACCCGAGATCCGACAAACTCCCCATGGAGAAACTGCCTTCTGAGTCTCCGCCGGCACCGCCCCGGCCTTCCGTCCGATTCGTCGACCCCGGCGAGGCCGCCCCGCCCCCCGACTGCCCCCCCCCCGGAGCAGAACGAGGGCCGGCGGACGCCATCGGATGATCGCATCCTGGACAAGAAGGAGGGCGAGCAGGCCAAGGCTCTCTTCGAGAAGGTGAAGAAACTACGTGCTCACACGGAGGCGAGCGGCGGGCTCCACAGGCTCTACGTGTGGCAGACGGGGGCCCGCTTGCTGCAGGCGCTGGTGGTGCTCGCGTACACCGGTTACGCCGGCCCCAACATGCGCTACCACATCCACTGCGTGGAAGACGAGTACATCACGGGCTACGGAGACTTCTATTGCGTCCACGGGCTGTGGCGCATCTTCCGCATGATGTGGATGGCCTACGCGACCACGATGTGCGTCTACGCGCTCACCTGTGCCTACGTCTTCTACTGGGTGGTGACCGGCAGGTGAGAGGGGGGGGCGGCGGGCTGCCGCAGAGCGGTTGCGTGGCACCGGATCGCCGTGCGGCAGCCTTCTGACTTTGGTCTGCGGGCTTTTCGGCGATCGTGGAGATGCGGTTAGCGCGGACGGCGACACCGCTACGTATATCTAATAGTAATGTTCTACCGGTGGCTTCGTGGGAGATCTTCCGCGTTGGGACGAGGGTTGACGGGCGCTGAGTTTTCTGTGCTGGGGGGGGCGCTGACACCGCAGGCTCAAGGAGTACAGCTTCGCGGAGGCGCGCCAGGAGACGGGGGTGGACGACATTCCGGACGTGCGGAACGACTTTGCCTTCCTCCTTCACCTAGTGGACAAGTACGACCCCTGCTACGCGTGCAAGTTCTCTGTCTTCCTGTCCGAGGTGAGGAGAAGCCGCTCGCAGAGCGCGCTGTGCGCTGCACGCAGAGCGCCTCACCTTTGACGGAGCCGACCGCGCCGATCGGAGATGTGGGGTAAGGACAACAAACTGTGGGTCTCTGTGTGGTCAACGTGGTGCTGGCCACCCACCCCCTCGTGTGCCGCCGTTCTGGTCTGCATAGGTGCTCGCTAACGGCACTTGCCCCAACAGTCCGTCGAGGCTATACGGGGGATGTTGAGTCTTTGGGTCTCTATCTGAGTCTATGGGCCGTGTTAGTCTATGTGCAAGTTATGTAATGACTAATTATAAGGGAGGCGTATCGGTGGTGAAGGTCAAAGGCTGAGTGAGACCACAAGCTCCGGGAACCTGCTTGAAGATTCTGGAAGGGGGCGTGGCCGGAGGCGGGGCTTGGCTGCACCGGGGTGTATATAAGGGGGACCGAACCAGAGGTTCGGTGCTGTTGCTGGTCCTGGGTCCTGGCTGCGTCGCCGCTCGCCGTCATCTCTCTTCGTCGTGGCCGATCTCCTGCAGGGCTCTCATCGTCGCTGTCGCTGCGCTAGTCAAATAACCGTGTAGTTGGACGCCGACGATGGGGTTGTGTAGAAGGGTCGGCTATGTGTAGCTACGTAGAGACGTTCATATTTCTGTATCGTCCAGTGTGAGAATAAATAAGAAGGCCTCTACATGATGTGTCTCAAAAGTCGCTCACTACATGTGTATAACGTCTTTACCGTCATGGGGCGTAACGGCTCATTGGGCCCTCGCTGCTGAAACAAATAAAATCCATCCACGCGTGGCTGCTGGTGCTGTTGCTGCTGCTGCTGCTCCAGGTGAGCGAAAATAAGCTTAGGCAGGTGAACGTGGATCAAGCGTGGACCCTGTCGCATCTGACGGGGCTGCTGGCGATCAATGCGCAGGGCGAAAGCGAGCTACATCTCTCCAAGCTGGCAGCGGTGCCAGTGGACACATACCGGCTCACTCAGATACAGGTGCCCGTGGACACACCCACTTACCCACCCACCTATGCACCCACCCATCTACACCCGCACACCCACTCCCCCACCAATTCACTCACCCACCCACTCACCCAGACACCCACTTACCCACCAACTCACCCGCACACCCACCCAACCACTTGCGCACACACCCACCCACTTGCTCACTCACCCACTCACTCGCCAACACACCGCCCACGCACACACCCACCCACACACCCACTCACTCACCAACCCATACACCCACCCACCCACACACCCATGCACCCACCAACTTACACAGCCACTCACCCACTAACTCACTCACCCTCATACCCACTGACCTACCAACTCACTCACCCTCGTACCCAATCCCCCACCGAAGGTGCTGACACTGGACTCGATGCACGGGGTGACGCTGGGGGCGGCGGTGGTGCAGATGGTGAATCTGCACAAGCTCCGGCTGCTGAACTGCACCGTGGGCGTCGACAATCGCGCACTCGCCTTCCTCAGCGAGGAGCTGCGCCAGCTGGAGGTGCGTGGGTGGATGGGCGGGCGGGCGCGAGGGTGGCTCGGTCTGAGCGGTCCATTCGGCTCCACTGATCCGGGCCGTGACATCGCCAAAAAGTCACCTCCCCCACCAAATGTATTTAAGTCACAATGTCGGGGACCGACATTCACCATCCGCCCCCCCCGCGCCCTCTCGCAGGTGAAGTTTGCAATCAAGGCGGAGGTCCCGGGCTGGCTGCGTGACATGCGCCACCTGGAGGAGCTGTCCCTGGAGGGGCCCCTGACGCCGGCGCTCCTCAAGCCGCTGGGCGGCCTCAGGCGCCTGCAGGGCCTGCGCCTGACGACCAGCGTCGCCCGCCTCCCGCCCGGCCTGGCCACTGTCGCCGGCGGCGGCGGCGGCCTGCGCACGTTCGCCCTCGACAACGGCGGCGCGCGCCTCGAGTCGCTGGCGCCCCTGAGCAAGCTGCGCAGCCTGGAGACGCTGCGGCTGACGCGCTGCGGCCTGGAGCCCGCCGAGCTTGCGCGGCCCCTGCTGGCGCTGGGACGCCTGAGCGACCTCGACCTTTCCCGCAACGGCCTCCGCTCGCCGGGCGACGGCGACGACGTGGCGATGCTGCCGGCGGCCGCCTGCAAGCGCCTCGCCGTCCTGCGTCTCTCGGACAACGCCCTCGCGAGCGTCCCGCGCTTGGCGGCGGCGGGGGGGGCAGGCTCGCCGGCGCTGCGCTCGCTCTTCCTCGACGGGAACCTCATCGGGGGCGAGCTGCCCGCTGGGCTGTTCCGTCTGCACGGCCTGCAGGTCCTCGACCTGAGCCGCAACGCCATCGCCGCCCTGCCGCCCGAGGTGTGCCAGCTGACTCGGCTGAGCACCCTCCGTCTATCAGGCAACGCCCTGCGGAGTCTGCCCGACGAGTTGTTCCGGTGCGAGGGGTTGCGGACGCTGGCACTCGCCAACAACGAGCTGCGCGAATTGAGCGGCCTGGTCGGGAGGCTGTCGAGGCTGCGCCGCTTGGAGCTGGTCGGGAACCGGCTGACGGAGCTGCCGGCCGAGCTGGGGGAGTGCGCGGAGCTGAGGCGCGGGGGGCTGCTGGTGGAGGAGGAGCTGTTCGAGTCGCTGCCGGCGCAGGTGAAGGAGGCGATGCGGGGCGAGCCCAGCGGCGCGACGCAGAGCCCCCATGGAAGCTGGGAGAGAAGTCCAAGGAACTGAGAGAGAAATCCGAGAAAGTGAGAACCCCGAAGACACCGAGAGACTTTCACCGGCAATTACAACCGGCATTGTCAACTCCAACTATACAGCAGTAGGCAGCGTCAGGGTCGGGATCGAAGCCACGACCTCCTGTATAACAGGTGAGGTAGGTAACATCTCAATTACCAAGACCTGTATAACAGGTGAGGTAGTTGACATCTCAATTACCAAGGCCTGTATAACAGGTGAGGTAGTTGACATCTCAACTACCAAGGCCTGTATAACAGGTGAGGTAGTTGACATCTCAATTACCAAGGCCTGTATAACAGGTGAGGTAGTTGACATCTCAATTACCAAGGCCTGTATAACAGGCGAGGTAGTTGACATCTCAATTACCAAGGCCTGTATAACAGGTAAGGTAGGTAACATCTCAATTACCAAGGCCTGTATAACAGGTGAGGTAGTTGACATCTCAATTACCAAGGCCTGTATAACAGGTGAGGTAGTTGACATCTCAATTAACAAGGCGTGTATAACAGGTGAGGTAGTCAACATCTCAATTACCAAGGCCTGTATAACAGGTAAGGTAGTTGACATCTCAATTACCAAGGCGTGTATAACCGGTGAGGTAGTTGACATCTCAATTACCAAGGCCTGTATAACAGGTGAGGTAGTTAACATCTCAATTACCAAGACCTGTATAACAGGTGAGGTAGTCAACATCTCAATTACCAAGGCCTGTATAACAGGTGAGGTAGTCAACATCTCAATTACCAAGGCCTGTATAACAGGTGAGGTAGTTGACATCCTAATTACCAAGACCTGTATAACAGGTAAGGTAGTTAACATCTCAATTACCAAGGCCTATATAACAGGTGAGGTAGTTAACAACTCATTTACCAAGACCTGTATAACAGGTGAGGTAGTCAACATCTCAATTACCAAGGCCTGTATAACAGGTGAGGTATTTGACATCTCAATTACCAAGACCTGTATAACAGGTGAGGTAGTCAACATCTCAATTACCAAGGCCTGTATAACAGGTGAGGTAGGTAACATCTCAATTACCAAGGCCTGTATAACAGGTGAGGTAGTTGACATCTCAATTACCAAGGCCTGTATAACAGGTGAGTTAGTTGACATCTCAATTACCAAGGCCTGTATTACAGGTGAGGTAGTTGACATCTCAATTACCAAGACCTGTATAACAGGTGAGGTAGTTGACATCTCAATTAACAAGGCGTGTATAACAGGTGAGGTAGTCAACATCTCAATTACCAAGGCCTGTATAACAGGTAAGGTAGTTGACATCTCAATTACCAAGGCGTGTATAACCGGTGAGGTAGTTGACATCTCAATTACCAAGGCCTGTATAACAGGTGAGGTAGTTAACATCTCAATTACCAAGACCTGTATAACAGGTGAGGTAGTCAACATCTCAATTACCAAGGCCTGTATAACAGGTGAGGTAGTCAACATCTCAATTACCAAGGCCTGTATAACAGGTGAGGTAGTTGACATCCTAATTACCAAGACCTGTATAACAGGTAAGGTAGTTAACATCTCAATTACCAAGGCCTGTATAACAGGTGAGGTAGTTAACAACTCATTTACCAAGACCTGTATAACAGGTGAGGTAGTCAACATCTCAATTACCAAGGCCTGTATAACAGGTGAGGTATTTGACATCTCAATTACCAAGACCTGTATAACAGGTGAGGTAGTCAACATCTCAATTACCAAGGCCTGTATAACAGGTGAGGTAGGTAACATCTCAATTACCAAGGCCTGTATAACAGGTGAGGTAGTTGACATCTCAATTACCAAGGCCTGTATAACAGGTGAGTTAGTTGACATCTCAATTACCAAGGCCTGTATTACAGGTGAGGTAGTTGACATCTCAATTACCAAGACCTGTATAACAGGTGAGGTAGTTGACATCTCAATTACCAAGGCCTGTATGACAGTTGAGGTAGTTGATATCTCAATTAACAAGGCCTGTATAACAGGTGAGGTAGTTGACATCTTAATTACCAAGGCCTGTATAACAGGTGAGGTAGTCAACATCTCAATTACCAAGGCCTGTATAACAGGTGAGGTAGGTAACATCTCAATTACCAAGGCCTGTATAACAGGTGAGGTAGTTGACATCTCAATTACCAAGGCCTGTATAACAGGTGAGGTTGTTAACATCTCAATTACCAATACCTGTATAACAGGTGAGGTAGTCAACATCTCAATTACCAAGGCCTGTATAACAGGTGAGGTAGTTAACATCTCAATTACCAAGACCTGTATAACAGGTGAGGTAGTCAACATCTCAATTACCAAGGCCTGTATAACAGGTGAGGTAGTCAACATCTCAATTACCAAGGCCTGTATAACAGGTGAGGTAGTCAACATCTCAATTACCAAGGCCTGTATAACAGGTGAGGTAGTTGACATCTCAATTAACAAGGCCTGTATAACAGGTGAGGTAGTTGACATCTCAATTACCAAGACCTGTATAACAGGTGAGGTAGTTGACATCTCAATTACCAAGGCCTATATAACAGGTGAGGTAGGTAACATCTCAATTACCAAGGCCTGTATAACAGGTGAGGTAGTTGACATCTCAATTACCAAGGCCTGTATAACAGGTGAGGTAGTTAACATCTCAATTACCAATACCTGTATAACAGGTGAGGTAGTTGACATCTCAATTACCAAGGCCTGTATAACAGGTGAGGTAGTTAACATCTCAATTACCAAGACCTGTATAACAGGTGAGGTAGTCAAAATCTCAATTACCAAGGCCTGTATAACAGGTGAGGTAGTCAACATCTCAATTACCAAGGCCTGTATAACAGGTGAGGTAGTTGACATCCTAATTACCAAGACCTGTATAACAGGTAAGGTAGTTAACATCTCAATTACCAAGGCCTGTATAACAGGTGAGGTAGTTAACAACTCATTTACCAAGACCTGTATAACAGGTGAGGTAGTCAACATCTCAATTACCAAGGCCTGTATAACAGGTGAGGTATTTGACATCTCAATTACCAAGACCTGTATAACAGGTGAGGTAGTCAACATCTCAATTACCAAGGCCTGTATAACAGGTGAGGTAGTTGACATCTCAATTACCAAGGCCTGTACAACAGGTGAGTTAGTTGACATCTCAATTACCAAGGCCTGTACAACAGGTGAGTTAGTTGACATCTCAATTACCAAGGCCTGTACAACAGGTGAGTTAGTTGACATCTCAATTACCAAGGCCTGTATAACAGGTGAGGTAGGTAACATCTCAATTACCAAGGCCTGTATAACAGGTGAGGTAGTTGACATCTCAATTACCAAGGCCTGTACAACAGGTGAGTTAGTTGACATCTCAATTACCAAGGCCTGTATTACAGGTGAGGTAGTCAACATCTCAATTACCAAGACCTGTATAACAGGTGAGGTAGTTGACATCTCAATTACCAAGGCCTGTATTACAGGTGAGGTAGTCAACATCTCAATTACCAAGGCCTGTATTACAGGTGAGGTAGTTGACATCTCAATTACCAAGACCTGTATTACAGGTGAGGTAGTTGACATCTCAATTACCAAGACCTGTATAACAGGTGAGGTAGTTGACATCTCAATTACCAAGACCTGTATAACAGGTGAGTTAGTTGACATCTCAATTACCAAGGCCTGTATTACAGGTGAGGTAGTCAACATCTCAATTACCAAGGCCTGTATTACAGGTGAGGTAGTTGACATCTCAATTACCAAGACCTGTATAACAGGTGAGGTAGTTGACATCTCAATTACCAAGGCCTGTATAACAGTTGAGGTAGTTGATATCTCAATTAACAAGGCCTGTATAACAGGTGAGGTAGTTGACATCTTAATTACCAAGGCCTGTATAACAGGTGAGGTAGTCAACATCTCAATTACCAAGGCCTGTATAACAGGTGAGGTAGGTAACATCTCAATTACCAAGGCCTCTATAACAGGTGAGGTAGTTGACATCTCAATTACCAAGGCCTGTATAACAGGTGAGGTTGTTAACATCTCAATTACCAATACCTGTATAGCAGGTGAGGTAGTTGACATCTCAATTACCAAGGCATGTATAACAGGTGAGGTAGTCAACATCTCAATTACCAAGGCCTGTATAACAGGTAAGGTAGTTGACTTCTCAATTACCAAGGCGTGTATAACAGGTGAGGTAGTTGACATCTCAATTACCAAGGCCTGTATAACAGGTGAGGTAGTTAACATCTCAATTACCAAGACCTGTATAACAGGTGAGGTAGTCAACATCTCAATTACCAATGCCTGTATAACAGGTGAGGTAGTCAACATCTCAATTACCAAGGCCTGTATAACAGGTGAGGTAGTTGACATCTCAATTACCAAGGCCTGTATAACAGGTGAGGTAGTTGACATCTCAATTACCAAGGCCTATATAACAGGTGAGGTAGGTAACATCTCAATTACCAAGGCCTGTATAACAGGTGAGGTAGTTGACATCTCAATTACCAAGGCCTGTATAACAGGTGAGGTAGTTAACATCTCAATTACCAATACCTGTATAACAGGTGAGGTAGTTGACATCTCAAGTACCAATGCCTGTATAACAGATGAGGTGGTTAACATCTCAATTACCAAGGCCTGTATAACAGGTGAGGTAGTTAACATTGTAATTGCCAAGGCGTGTATAACAGGTGAGGTAGTTGACATCTCTATTACCAAGGCCTGTATAACAGGTGAGTTAGTTGACATCTCAATTACCAAGGCCTGTATAACAGGTGAGTTAGTTGACATCTCAATTACCAAGGCCTATATAACAGGTGAGGTAGGTAACATCTCAATTACCAAGGCCTGTATAACAGGTGAGGTAGTTGACATCTCAATTACCAAGGCCTGTATAACAGGTGAGGTAGGTAACATCTCAATTACCAAGGCCTGTATAACAGGTGAGGTAGTTAACATCTCAATTACCAAGACCTGTATAACAGGTGAGGTAGTCAACATCTCAATTACCAAGGCCTGTATAACAGGTGAGGTAGTCAACATCTCAATTACCAAGGCCTGTATAACAGGTGAGGTAGTCAACATCTCAATTACCAAGGCCTGTATAACAGGTGAGGTAGTTGACATCTCAATTAACAAGGCCTGTATAACAGGTGAGGTAGTTGACATCTCAATTACCAAGACCTGTATAACAGGTGAGGTAGTTGACATCTCAATTACCAAGGCCTATATAACAGGTGAGGTAGGTAACATCTCAATTACCAAGGCCTGTATAACAGGTGAGGTAGTTGACATCTCAATTACCAAGGCCTGTATAACAGGTGAGGTAGTTAACATCTCAATTACCAATACCTGTATAACAGGTGAGGTAGTTGACATCTCAATTACCAAGGCCTGTATAACAGGTGAGGTAGTTAACATCTCAATTACCAAGACCTGTATAACAGGTGAGGTAGTCAAAATCTCAATTACCAAGGCCTGTATAACAGGTGAGGTAGTCAACATCTCAATTACCAAGGCCTGTATAACAGGTGAGGTAGTTGACATCCTAATTACCAAGACCTGTATAACAGGTAAGGTAGTTAACATCTCAATTACCAAGGCCTGTATAACAGGTGAGGTAGTTAACAACTCATTTACCAAGACCTGTATAACAGGTGAGGTAGTCAACATCTCAATTACCAAGGCCTGTATAACAGGTGAGGTATTTGACATCTCAATTACCAAGACCTGTATAACAGGTGAGGTAGTCAACATCTCAATTACCAAGGCCTGTATAACAGGTGAGGTAGGTAACATCTCAATTACCAAGGCCTGTATAACAGGTGAGGTAGTTGACATCTCAATTACCAAGGCCTGTACAACAGGTGAGTTAGTTGACATCTCAATTACCAAGGCCTGTATTACAGGTGAGGTAGTTGACATCTCAATTACCAAGACCTGTATAACAGGTGAGGTAGTTGACATCTCAATTACCAAGGCCTGTATAACAGTTGAGGTAGTTGATATCTCAATTAACAAGGCCTGTATAACAGGTGAGGTAGTTGACATCTTAATTACCAAGGCCTGTATAACAGGTGAGGTAGTCAACATCTCAATTACCAAGGCCTGTATAACAGGTGAGGTAGGTAACATCTCAATTACCAAGGCCTCTATAACAGGTGAGGTAGTTGACATCTCAATTACCAAGGCCTGTATAACAGGTGAGGTTGTTAACATCTCAATTACCAATACCTGTATAGCAGGTGAGGTAGTTGACATCTCAATTACCAAGGCATGTATAACAGGTGAGGTAGTCAACATCTCAATTACCAAGGCCTGTATAACAGGTAAGGTAGTTGACTTCTCAATTACCAAGGCGTGTATAACAGGTGAGGTAGTTGACATCTCAATTACCAAGGCCTGTATAACAGGTGAGGTAGTTAACATCTCAATTACCAAGACCTGTATAACAGGTGAGGTAGTCAACATCTCAATTACCAATGCCTGTATAACAGGTGAGGTAGTCAACATCTCAATTACCAAGGCCTGTATAACAGGTGAGGTAGTTGACATCTCAATTACCAAGGCCTGTATAACAGGTGAGGTAGTTGACATCTCAATTACCAAGACCTGTATAACAGGTGAGGTAGTTGACATCTCAATTACCAAGGCCTATATAACAGGTGAGGTAGGTAACATCTCAATTACCAAGGCCTGTATAACAGGTGAGGTAGTTAACATCTCAATTACCAAGGCCTGTATAACAGGTGAGGTAGTTAACATCTCAATTACCAATACCTGTATAACAGGTGAGGTAGTTGACATCTCAAGTACCAAGGCCTGTATAACAGATGAGGTGGTTAACATCTCAATTACCAAGGCCTGTATAACAGGTGAGGTAGTTAACATTGTAATTGCCAAGGCGTGTATAACAGGTGAGGTAGTTGACATCTCTATTACCAAGGCCTGTATAACAGGTGAGTTAGTTGACATCTCAATTACCAAGGCCTGTATAACAGGTGAGTTAGTTGACATCTCAATTACCAAGGCCTGTATTACAAGTGAGGTAGTTGACATCTCAATTACCAAGACCTGTATAACAGGTGAGGTAGTTGACATCTCAATTACCAAGGCCTGTATAACAGTTGAGGTAGTTGATATCTCAATTAACAAGGCCTGTATAACAGGTGAGGTAGTTGACATCTTAATTACCAAGGCCTGTATAACAGGTGAGGTAGTCAACATCTCAATTACCAAGGCCTGTATAACAGGTGAGGTAGGTAACATCTCAATTACCAAGGCCTGTATAACAGGTGAGGTAGTTGACATCTCAATTACCAAGGCCTGTATAACAGGTGAGGTAGTTAACATCTCAATTACCAAGACCTGTATAACAGGTGAGGTAGTCAACATCTCAATTACCAAGGCCTGTATAACAGGTGAGGTAGTCAACATCTCAATTACCAAGGCCTGTATAACAGGTGAGGTAGTTGACATCTCAATTACCAAGGCCTGTATAACAGGTGAGGTAGTTAACATCTCAATTACCAAGACCTGTATAACAGGTGAGGTAGTCAACATCTCAATTACCAAGGCCTGTATAACAGGTGAGGTAGTCAACATCTCAATTACCAAGGCCTGTATAACAGGTGAGGTAGTTGACATCTCAATTACCAAGGCCTGTATAACAGGTGAGGTAGTTGACATCTCAATTACCAAGGCCTGTATAACAGGTGAGGTAGTTGACATCTCAATTACCAAGGCCTGTATAACAGGTGAGGTAGTTGACATCTCAATTACCAAGACCTGTATAACAGGTGAGGTAGTTGACATCTCAATTACCAAGGCCTGTATAACAGTTGAGGTAGTTGATATCTCAATTAACAAGGCCTGTATAACAGGTGAGGTAGTTGACATCTTAATTACCAAGGCCTGTATAACAGGTGAGGTAGTCAACATCTCAATTACCAAGGCCTGTATAACAGGTGAGGTAGGTAACATCTCAATTACCAAGGCCTGTATAACAGGTGAGGTAGTTGACATCTCAATTACCAAGGCCTGTATAACAGGTGAGGTAGTTAACATCTCAATTACCAAGACCTGTATAACAGGTGAGGTAGTCAACATCTCAATTACCAAGGCCTGTATAACAGGTGAGGTAGTCAACATCTCAATTACCAAGGCCTGTATAACAGGTGAGGTAGTTGACATCTCAATTACCAAGGCCTGTATAACAGGTGAGGTAGTTGACATCTCAATTACCAAGACCTGTATAACAGGTGAGGTAGTTGACATCTCAATTACCAAGGCCTATATAACAGGTGAGGTAGGTAACATCTCAATTACCAAGGCCTGTATAACAGGTGAGGTAGTTGACATCTCAATTACCAAGGCCTGTATAACAGGTGAGGTAGTTAACATCTCAATTACCAATACCTGTATAACAGGTGAGGTAGTTGACATCTCAAGTACCAAGGCCTGTATAACAGATGAGGTGGTTAACATCTCAATTACCAAGGCCTGTATAACAGGTGAGGTAGTTAACATTGTAATTGCCAAGGCGTGTATAACAGGTGAGGTAGTTGACATCTCTATTACCAAGGCCTGTATAACAGGTAAGGTAGGTAACATCTCAATTACCAAGGCCTGTATAACAGGTGAGGTAGTTGACATCTCAATTACCAAGGCGTGTATAACAGGTGAGGTAGTCAACATCTCAATTACCAAGGCCTGTATAACAGGTAAGGTAGTTAACATCTCAATTACCAAGACCTGTATAACAGGTGAGGTAGTCAACATCTCAATTACCAAGGCCTGTATAACAGGTGAGGTAGTCAACATCTCAATTACCAAGGCCTGTATAACAGGTGAGGTAGTTGACATCTCAATTACCAAGGCCTGTATAACAGGTGAGGTAGTCAACATCTCAATTACCAAGGCCTGTATAACAGGTGAGGTAGGTAACATCTCAATTACCAAGGCCTGTATAACAGGTGAGGTAGTTGACATCTCAATTACCAAGGCCTGTATAACAGGTGAGGTAGTTGACATCTCAATTACCAAGGCCTGTATAACAGGTGAGGTAGTTGACATCTCAATTACCAAGACCTGTATAACAGGTGAGGTAGTTGACATCTCAATTACCAAGGCCTATATAACAGGTGAGGTAGTTGATATCTCAATTACCAAGGCCTGTATAACAGGTGAGGTAGGTAACATCTCAATTACCAAGGCCTGTATAACAGGTGAGGTAGTTGACATCTCAATTACCAAGGCCTGTATAACAGGTGAGGTAGTTAACATCTCAATTACCAATACCTGTATAACAGGTGAGGTAGTTGACATCTCAATTACCAAGGCCTGTATAACAGGTGAGGTAGTTAACATCTCAATTACCAAGACCTGTATAACAGGTGAGGTAATCAACATCTCAATTACCAAGGCATGTATAACAGGTGAGGTAGTTGACATCTCAATTACCAAGACCTGTATAACAGGTGAGATAGTTGACATCTCAATTACCAAGGCGTGGACACCAATGAAGGTGCAGACGACCACCAGACTGAGTTTGGGCCGAGTGGGTCTAGGGTGGGTCCAATACTGCACGGTGTTGCGTCTGTGTTTTATTGATCGAACAGTTGGTTAATGTAGCCGCAAACTACAGTTATGCGCATTGAATAATCTGTGGCTGAAAGTCACCTGATAATAGTGAGTGGAGTTTGTATGATTAGGGGTTGACAGGTCTGGGTGTAGACACTGATAAGGGGTCTAACACCTAAATAAATAAAAACTTGTATTAGGGGAAGCCACCGTTGGCCAATTTGGACCCCCGTTTTTGTTTGTTTTTCCCCGTTTTTGTTTGTTTTTCCCGTTGGCTCCAAGCGCTTGATCATAGCCCCCAGCTTTTAAGGGCGGTCCGTGAATCGCCGCTTCTCGCCCCTTCCGCCGGGATACCCGAGAGCGTGAATGCAAACATTAAAACGTTTCCCCGTCTTGACCGGGCCGTCTTTGTTTCTTACGTCCTGTTGATTGCGTTGCCTTGAGTGATCTGTTTGTCCCCGCGAGGCCATGCCGCCCGGACCCTCCTTGAAGAGACACACGGGGCCAAAAGAGATGCTGCTTATACACATGGACCCAGGGCTGGAAACCCAGGATCTCGGATGTCTCCGTTATAACCATTGTGAATCCCCCGAGAGACACAGCCATTATGAATCCACTGAGAGAGAGAGACTGCCATTGTGAACCCTCTGAGAGACAGCCATTATGAATCCACTGAGAAAGAGAGACTGCCATTGTGAATCCCCCGAGAGACACAGCCATTATGAATCCACTGAGAAAGAGAGACTGCCATTGTGAACCCTCTGAGAGACACACCCATTATGAATCCTCTGTGTGTGTCAGTGTGTGTCAGTTTGTGTGAGTTGTGGGGGGTGGTGGTGTAGCGGTTATCGCTACGCTGCGCTACGAACCCGGCGACCCGGGTTCAATTCCCGCTCACGGCTAATACCAGTCAGTCACGATTATCTGAACCGGTCCTGGACCTCCCCTAAGTCGACTCGGCCTCAAATGAGTACCTGGTGTGATGTGTGAATATCGTCACTGGGGAGACAAAGGCGGCCGGACGTGGTGTTGGCCGCACCCCCCCGTGTACCATCCCAGCCTTTATAGGTGCTGCTACTCGCTAACAGCACTTGCCCCTACAGTCTGTCAGGGTCGTTTGTCAGCCCATGAACCCATAATGAAGGGGGCCATTTTGGGTTCGATCGCATAACCCAAAAAATAACCTTGGATTGGTATAGTGAAAACCTACTTGTTAAACGAAGGGGCCGTCCATAAATGACGTCACGCACCTGGGGGGGGGGGTCAGACATTTGTGACTGTGACAAGGGGGGGTGGGGTTTGAGAAATTTGACGTCACATCAAAATGCGCAACTTTGATTAAATATAGACGACACGTTCTACTGAATTAAATATACTTTTTAATGAATGTTTTTTCCTACGACATCAGAGTGCAGCGCCACATTAAATACGCACTGCAACACACTTTTTCTGGCATAAGGTATTCCAACGGTTTTAAGGTAATTTTGGGGTGCTGATTCCAAATCTGGCATCAGTTTTTGTCTATCACATCAGGTTTTTTGAGATATCAAATATTGCATTTTCAATAAAAAACTGCAGAAGAAAAATATTAAATAAATGTGGATATCTACATAAAATTATATTATAAACACACTATCCTAAAAATACAGCACCATATTTTAACCATAAAGCAATCACTTACTCGCAACAACTTGCAATCATAAGTGACGGAGTTAATTTCGGGTAAAATAAATGCAAATGGGGTATGCCGATAGCATAAAAATGAGATGTGATAGAGCAAATCTGAGATCAGATTTGGAATCAGCACCCTGAAATTAGTCTAGAACAGCTGCAAAAGTCCAGGCCAGAAAAATATGTTTTTTTGTTGTTGTTGACCAGTGCAACAGAAGACAGATCCCCCGTGTCGCCCCTGCAGACTCTAAGGGCAAGGGCCTCGATTGTTTGTGTTGCGATCGAAACGTCGTGACATTTTAATTATTTTTAAAATTATTTTATTGTTATTATTTTTTCTACCTACGTTACTTTACGGAAAGAACCATAGAATATGAATTCCTGCAGTCACGAAAGTTGTAAGTCAAAATATATTAAACTAGATTCGAAGCTTTCGTGACTGCAGGAATTACTCTTTAGTTATTTCGGTAAAATCATTTCGAAAAAAAAGTTAATTAAATAATAATAGAATACGACGTTTCGATTGCATTATATTTCTAAGTTTGCTTTGTTTGTTTTCTCATTCATTCGTACCTGAGGATGGTTGCTTGTGTTGCAATCGAAACGTCGTATTCTATTATTATTTAATTTATTTTCTTTCTACATGACTTTACCGAAAGATTCAAAATATATTCCTTCAGTCACAAATCTTTTAAAGTCAAAATGAATGCTGGTAGTGATTACAGTGATGGGCCAGCTTCATGGTGATTATGGGACTCGAGTTGGTCGGGTGATGCGGATGGAGTGATGGAGATTGGTGATGTTCGTGGGGGTTGGAGAGGGTGATTGCAGGAAGGATGGGGGTCATGCTGATTGGGAGAGTGGCTGAGGTTTGATGGGGAAAGCAACTGCATACCTGTCAACCCCTTATCAGTGCCTACCTCATGACAAACAAATTCAGACCTTATTGGTCACCCCGTGCCCTTATAAATCTCAACGTTCATCCTACAAAGTCCCATCACAAGGGAGAAACAAACAAATTGATAAAAAGTATCTATTTTTTTTAATCTGTAAGAAATATGAAAACATTTGCCCGTATTAAAACGGCTTTACGCCTTATGGACCTGAAAACTCTATTTCCCCATACAAGAATACAGGTAAATCGTATGGATTGACAGGTATGCAACTGAGATGTGGAGGGGGTACACAGGGTGATGGGATTGGGTAGGGAATGGAGATGGACGGTGATGATGGAGTACTTTGGGGGACATCGTGATGCGAGTGGAGTTTTGAAGTCGCGTCCCGCTCCTCTTCACAAAATCCTCACGGGAGATCCGCAGGTTCCTGCTGAGGTCGGCCTCCCCGAGGTCAACCTCATCTTCATTGAGCACCGAGTGCGGTGTGTCAACATCCCCACTGGGTAGACAGGCAACCGGACCCATTGCTGCCCATCCACCTCGTGTGCCGTGCCGGCCATCATAGATGTTGCTCTGCAACATCTATGGTTGTTTAGTTACTGCAGCTACATACTATTAACATTCCTTCCCTTTATTAATGCTACCCCTATCCCCTCCCTTTGATGCTGCTAATCCTGCATAATGCACGGGCATAATATGACTTTTAAAATCCCCCGCCCACCTACGCATTTCACAAGTAGTACTAATCACATACCTGCATTTCCCATAAATATGCTAAATTGCTCTTGATATGCAAATTCATTTGTCAAGGCGCCCTTCCCCCCTTCCAACCCAGCTTAAATATACGCTCCAAGCGTGGTGGTGTTTCATTATGCTTCCTCTTAGTATCTTTCACTCGACGGTCAATGGTATAGTGTATAGCAGATTGTATAATAATAAATAGTATAAAATTGTAATGTTTAATACAATGTATAAGGCAATATATAGTATCGTAATTGTATAGTGAATATACAACAGTGTGATTTACAGTAGGGTGGGTAGAATAATACATAGTGTAATATTACAATGTATAGTCGAAGGTTATAGGGTGGTGTATAGTAATACAGTATATAATTTAATGTTGGGTTTAGACCCTTGTGATGTAAGGGAAAAAGTTTAGCTGGAAGCATATTATATTTTTTGCGACGTAGAATTGTAATGTATTACTTACTGTTAGTAGCTCAGCTTATTGGAGAGTATATTTAGTATACTGATGATACTATGTAGTTTATACTTTAGTTTTTTACGTGGTTGTTTAGTTACTGTAGCTACATACTATTAACATTCCTTCCCTTTATTAATGCTACCCCTATCCCCTCCCTTTGATGCTGCTAATCCTGCATAATGCACGGGCATAATATGACTTTGAAATCCCCCGCCCACCTCCTACGCATTTCACAAGTAGTACTAATCCCATATCTGCATTTCCCATAAATATGCTAAATTCCTCTTGATATGCAAATTCTTTTGTCAAGTCGTTCTTCCCCCTCCAACCCAGCTTAAATATACGCTCCAAGCCTGGGGTGTTTCATTCAGACGCTGTCTTCCCGACAGACCTGTTCTTCACCTGAGGACGGCTGCTTGCGTTGTGGCCGCAACGTCGTGAGAATTATTTTATTATGTTTTACTTTTATTATTTTATTATTTCCATTCTACGTGACTTTGCCGAAAGAACCAAGAAGATGAATTCCTGCAGTCACGAAAGTTTTAAATCGAAAAGCCTCATAATAATCACGATCATACTTGACACCACTCGCTTTTGACCGTCTAATGCGTATTGTCTCCGTGGCACAATAGCGCGTTTAGTCCAGCAGGGGCTGCTCCGGCAATGTTGTTGACGCACGTGTTGGCTTTACGTGCTATGAAGAAGAGCAATTGACCAGATGTCGCGTATTAAAAAAGAAGTACTTTTAAGACCACAGTTTGTTATTTACGAATTTTCGCTGAGTTGTCATTGCACTGCAGCACGTGACTTGTTTTTTTTTTTATCGAGGTCAAGAGTCATAACATAGGAAATGTGCAATTCCAAAGACCCCCATGGATGATTATGGTGGGTGTTTCAGATTGCCATCAAACACCCGACCTGTGTCACGCACTGGATTATATATTTTTTAAAATCTGAGATAAAATTTATACGTCGTACAAAGTTCACATTTAATACCATAGTCAGTTGGATTAATACGGTCAAAATAAGTTATCTTCCGACTCTATACTTTGAGAACTACTCAAATTAATGCTGTGAAAACACACCGGCTTATGTAAGCCGATTCATAATCTGTGCCATAACTCACACATGTCTCCCTTTTTACCTCTCCAGAGGCTGGCCTCACTCCTTGCCTTGGCCTCGCCCCGCCAACAGTTGGCCCTGTTCAGCTCCATCCACCACATGAACCACGTATTTTTCTTTAAGCTAGTTTAGAGGCTATCTGCAGTTGTTATAGGTCGTTACCAATACCATAGGTTATCGGTTTCTGGTTAAAATCAGCTGGACCGTAAAATGAAAATTACAGGAAGCCCTCGACTTACGAACACCCGACGTATGAGCACCCGCCTTAGGAACACCTGCACTTTAGACTCGGCCTAAATGAGTACTAGTAAACATCGCCATTTGGGAGACAAAGGCGGTCCGCTGTGGTGCTGGCCACCCACCCTCTTGTGTGCCGTGTCGGCCTTCATAGTTGCTCGCTAACTGCACTCGCCCCAACAGTCTGTTAAAGCTATGTGAGGGATCTTAGTCTGTGTACATGTGAAGTTGCCTTAACAGCTGTGACGATTATCCCCGAGCACCTAGGTCTACTTAGTCTGAAATGCCTACCTGGTGCGGTGTGTAAACAACGCCACTGTGGAGAAAAAGGTCGCCGGCCGTGGTGCTGGCCACCCACCTCGTGTGCCATTCGGTCCTTCAGATGTGCTGCTCGCTAACAGCACTTGCCCCACCAGTCTGTTAAGGCTATAGGGGGATCTTTGTCTTTTTTTGTGTGTACGTGAAAGTTGCGTCGGGAGCAGTAGTGTAGTCGTGAGCGCTTAGTTGTAATGAAGACGTTAGCGCGCTGCACTACGAACCCGGCGACCCGAGTTTGATTCTCGCTCACGGCCAACACCAGTGAGGATTATCTTAATGCGTCCTGGGCCTCCCCTAGGTCGACTCTGCCTGAAATGAGTACCTGGTGTGGTGTGTAAACATCGCTACTAGGGAGTCAAAGGTGGCCGGGCATGGTACTGGTCACCCACCCCCTCGTGTGCCGTGCCGGCCTTCATAGGTGCTCACTAACAGCACTTGCCCCGACAGTCTACCAAGGCTACACGGGGGATCTTTGTTTTTTCTCGTTGTATGTCGTTAGAACAGATTCCCTTCGTAAATCGAGGACTGCCCAAATCCTCGCCGAAGTTTCGCGGATTCCTGCTGATATTGATAGCAATACCGCAATTACATGTAACCAGCCCAAACTGGACATCTGTAAAGAAGAGCTTCATAGCTCATCGGATCCCTCCAGCCTAAATAAAGATTCTGATGTTAGGGAATTCATAGTAATGGTGCAATTAAATTTCGATTTAAAGCTTTCCTGACTGCAGGGATTCATATTCTTGGCTCTTTCGGTAAAGTCACGTAGAAAGGAAATAATACAATAATTAAAATAAAACTATTAAATTTTCACGACGTTTCGATTGCAACACAGGCAATCATCGTCAGGTGTGAAAATCACAGCAAGAAAATTTGAAAAAGTGGCGTTTTTTTCTTAACGTCAGCAACACGGACAGCAACTAGCGGTCGTTCAGACGGACGAGTCCATCTATGCTCGGAAGGGAGGAGGGGGGAGAGAAGGAGAATGGAATGTTGTCTGAAAGTCACCGTTAGCGTGAACACAATTAAGACCCGAAATGGTTAATCACATCCAATGATTGCTAAGCCAGAAGAGATTCTTTCATGAGGCTATCCACATATACAAACACAGAGACAATTTCAACCGAGAAGATGGTTTCTGGCTGAGCAATCGCTGTCCTGGGTTGTTAAAGTTAAGAAAAAACGCCACTTTTTTCAAAATTTCTTGCTGTGAATTTCACACCTGATCATGATTGCTTGTGTTTCAGTCGAAACGTCGTGAGAATTTTGTTGTTTGATATTTTTATTACTTTATTATTTCCCTCGTACGTGACTTTACCGAAAGAACCAAGAATATAACACAAACAAGTGTTGTTGTTATGTAACAACAACACAAACACGCTGTTGGGGACGCTTGGTGCATCGCCCGTTGGAGAGCCCCGCCCCGCACGCCCCCCCATCCCCCGCAAGCCCCTCCCCCTCACAACCCTCCCCCCAATCCCCCGCGCCCCTCCCCCCCACAGACACAGGACCCGCCCACCGTCGCGTGACGTCACGCCCAACTGCCGCCCGTTCTGCGACATTGCAGTGGAGGCTCCCGCTCCAGTTGGTTCACTCCGAGACTCACGACCCCGAGACTCGCCTCTCTGGGGGAGCCTCTCACTCGCCTCCAGGGGCGGTTTCTTCATTAGGGCGATTGGGCGACGCACCACCAATGTCATTCAACCACAGAGTCACGCTAGCCGTCACTGTGCCTCTGGATATAGTCCAATCAGCGTCATGCTACGTTCTGTGGAGTACCGCCTCTTTTTGGGCGATTTCCCTCCAGCTGAGAATCGCCCCGAGTGGTCCCATAGACTTACATTCAAAGATGATTTTTTTTCGAACGGGGGCGCTGCAATGCATTCTCTATGGCTTCCGGGAGGGCTCGCCCTAACATGCTTACGTCATCATACGTGCTTACGTCATCATACGTAAGCACGTTTCATCCAACAATATAATTTGTCGCCACCTAGTGGAATCTTTAATAAAATAAACTTGAGTGGTTTGTTTTAATAGTGAGTATAGAAACAAACAAGATGTATTTTAAGAGTCACTTTATTTTTCATTAATATTAAAGAAGTGAAGTTGCCTTTATATGCTTAAGCTGTTAATTTATCCATTGCATGGGTGGACCTTATCCTTATCAATCATCCAGACATTTTCCCCCCCTGAGAGATTTTGCAGGAGCCGCCACTGCTCGCCTCGCTCTCCCAGCTTCACTGAAGACCCTTCTCGCCGACTTGCTGCCGCAGACGGTCGAAGGATGAGAACATCTCCGAGGTGAGTGTGAGACGGCACTGGGGAGAGAGACAAAGACGGCTGTGACACGTGTGCAGCGGGCGAGGGAGACGACGGCCCTGGACACGGCACACGCCGCCTGTGTTGTGGCCGAGGCCTTCGTCAGATCGCTCATTGCTTTCAGAGGGACATTGATACAGACCGTGAGGGAGACACGTGGACACAACGGAGACACAGGAGGCAGACTATAAGTTGCTTTTCTCTTGGGAGCGAACACTCCGCAGCAACACACGGAGACAGGCAAAGCGTTCCAGTCCTCCAATCCCTCCTTCACACGCAACTCTCTCTCATCCTCCTCATGCACTGCTCTCTCCTCCTCATCAGCTGCTCTCTCTCTCATCCACTCCTCCTGCCGACATTCCCTCTTATCCCGACGGCCCCCTCTACCATTTGTGGCCATCTGGCTTCTGAAAAAAGCTAATAGCTCTGTGGGCTTTACCTGCTAAAATGAACCTAGTTGAGTTTCATTTGTATATATTTTTAAAGTGATTTGCTTACCTTTCCTGTACTCTGCACTCCTATCGTGTTTTTGTATTGTTGTAACTTTTTGAGCAACCCCCAACTAGACATCTATGAATAGGGGCCGTCCATAAATGACGTCACGCGATTTTGGCCGATTTTTGCCCCCCCCCCCCCTCGTCACACGGCGTCACAAAAAGTCAGACCCCCCTCAAATATGACGTCACAAGGCTCTGCCCCCCCCCCCAAACCATATTTACATTTTGAAACTAAAACATGCTTCAAATCACTTTAAACTATTATCATTGTAGTGCGTATTTAATGTGGCGCTGCACTCTGATGTTGTAGTTGTAGGAAAAAACACGTATTAAAAAGGAGGCGTTGGAAAGCTGAAATTTAGCGTAAAATTCACTGCAAAATATTCAACGTCTAAATAAAACTGCAGATGTTCAGCATATTATATTGAAACTAGCAGAAGTACCCGGCGTTGCCCGGGTGAAAAATATATTTCTTAATAACCTTACATATGTAGTGGTGATACGTGCTGGGGTAGGGATCGGGTGCCAGCGCGTAGTGATTGGCTGTGTGTGTGGTGACGCGCGCTGACGGTGAAGGATCAGGAGTCAGCGCGGGGTCGTGGGTTATGTGGTGCTGATTGGCTGTGTGCCGGTGACGCGCTTGAGAGGGAGTGATCGGGTGGCAGCGCGGCGTGATTGGTTGGGTAGTGGAAACGCGCTGGGGGAAAACGGATCGTAGAAATAGCGCGTCGTGATTGGTTAACTAAGGAGCGATGCTGACGTCGAGGTCCGCATCCGCTCCGTCTCCCGTGAGCAGGGACTATATAAGGTGATGCACACAGGCGTACGGGGAGAGTGTAACCAGCGAAGACTGAAGACGGAAGACGGAGAGGAAGAGATAGGGCCCTGTGGTACCCAGTCCCGCTGTCCTGTAGGGACCGGGACTCTGTGTAACCCAGAAGCGGAGTGTAGGGTGAGCATGCAGTGTGAGCATGCAGTATGTGTAGCCAGAGGCATAGGGTCTACACGAGACGAGTGATGCGTGTGTAGCCAGAGGCATAGGGTCTACACGAGACGAGTGATGCGTGTGTAGCCAGAGGCATAGAGTCTACACGAGCTAAGTGAAGTGTGCAGTCAGAGGAATAGAGGTCACACGTTGTATCGTTGTATCGTGACAGTAGTCAGAAGAATAGAGACCACACGTTGTATCGTGACAAGTCAAGATTTAATAAAAAGTGTGTTACCCGTCAAGGAGTTTCCTGCCGTCATTTCCAATACTTCACATATATACACAGATGAAATAAATAAATAAATATAGTTGAATAACACTAAATCGATCATTAAACCACTTTAAAGGTGACGGATAAAAAAACTGACATGCCTATTCCCATCGCGGGGCACGGGTCGTGCCTCCCGGCAAATCCCTCGCAAGCGAGCGTACACAGACGGACAGACAATTTTTGAGTACGACGTTTCGCTGGTAATTGCATCCAGCATCAGCGAAACGTCGTACTCTGAAATAGTAATTGTTGTGGTTTCACGCTTCAACACACCGGTGGGCTAAAGCAGTGAACTATTAGTCTTTTATCAACGTGACACTTTTTTACTGATTGGCCGTGTCGGGTGGTGGAGGGTTACAACACATTAATAAATAAGGCGATCTAAACCCAATAACGTTGTTTATGAATAATGGTCGCGAAAGCCTACGTGTTACAAATTGACTCACTTTACTTAATAATCAGGCTACAGTCTACATTATAGACTGCCAGTACACCCACCCAGCTTAATAACCAGGCTACAGTCTACATTATAGACTGCCAGTACGCTCACCCAGCTTAATAACCAGGCTACAGTCTACATTATAGACTGCCAGTACGCTCACCCAGCTTAATGACTATTTGTACAGTCAACATTTAAAGAATGGATTCTTGTCGCGTCGGGTTTAAAAGTAATTACACAGTTGTTTTTTCATTGGTATGTAATGTTTGAAAGTTTTCAGAAGATTTTAAATGTATTTTCCCCCTGGGCAACGCTGGGTATATCGAGTTTATACCACAAAGTCGTCGCTTGACACGGGTGGGGTGTCGAGGCCTAGTACCGTGCAGAGCCTCCGGCCTCGCCTAGATTGCCCACCCGGTTGAGGCTGGGTACTGGGGCCGTTACCCCCCCCCCCCCCGCGCTACAATTATAATACTGTCTAATCGCTATAATTGTATTATCTACCGACCCTATAATAGTAATTACACATATTGAGGTGGTGGGGGAGTGAAGAGGACGTGAAACTTTGATGAATTTACCTCAGAGTCGCGTGTTAATGCGTGCGCATATTTTTAACGGGAATTAAAAATGGTGTCCACCCCACAGCGAATGCGTCGCTAGCCGTTGCCAGGGGCAACCGCCGTGGAAAACCAAACGGACCAATCGTGTCTCGCAAATCCCTCACATTTCGTCCAATGAAACTGCGTATGGTCCGGCGACACACAGACACACACACAGACAGACAGACAGATTTGCGATTTTATATATATAGATTCTCTTATAATTACCTGAATTTTTTCATAATTATAACTATAAAAAAATACTTGAAACTTTGTAGTAAAACGAAGCAAAATGGAGAGTACAATTATAACAATCACATATTCATTCCACAGAAGGAAAAGCCCTGGTAGAATCATTGGAATCAAAATGTTTAATAACAATCATACATTTATTTTTTACAAAATGTATGTTTATCCATTCTCCCATGGAGAAGCAAAATGCTCTTTCATGGAATAAATTAAAAGGTGACCTTAATAAATATAAATAATCGATGGTTAATAATGAAAATGTATCAAAATTAGTGTTGCTATAACAATTATATTTAATTAAGTTTATTTGAAGTTGCGCATTTTGATGTGACGTCACATCTCAAACCCCCCTCCCCCCTCGTCACACATCGTCACAAATGTATGACTCCCCTCCCTCCCCCTAGGTGCGAGACGTCATTTATGGACGGCCCCAAAATAGCTTCATAGTTCATCGGATTCCTCCAATGTAAATAAAGATTCTAATTTCACTTGACTCGAGTGTGAATGCAAAGTGACAGAAGCCCGTGACTGTTGGCGCGACGGCTGCGAGCATCTGTGACCCCAAATTACGCTCCGTCTGCCTTTGCAGACAAGTGGTCATTGACCACATTCCGACCGCGACACGTTACAACCAGTCGCCCGACGACGACCTGCCGGAGAAGGAGGAGAGCAGCCTGTTCTGCTGGGGCGTTTTTTGTGGGAAGGGGTCACGTCGGTCGGCGGCGGACAAAGCCCTCCTCAAGGCGCAGAGAAAGCTCGCCAAGACCCAGATGAGGGCGCGCCAGGTCCTGGAGGAGCTGTGGCGGGACGCCGCCGCGGTCGATGCCGCCATGGAGCGAAATAAGGAGGAGGAGAAGGAGAGCGTGGAAGAAGGAGATGTCCAGAAGGCGCTCGGCAGATGGAGGCGCACGATGGACTTGTCTGGCAAGGGTAGGAGACCAGGTGAGGGGATTGAGCTCGGCTCGCGGTGAGAGACTCGACCAGTCTAATGTGTTGCTAAACACGTGATGTTGATTCTAAATGTGGAGGGAAAAACCGGAGGACCGTGAGAAAAATATACGTGACCACAGGGAGAGAGACATGCAAATTCCCAATATACAACAGGCGTCAGGGTCGGGATAGAACTCATCACCACCTGTATACCAGGTGAGATAGTTAACATCTCAGTACCGTGGCACCCTTAAAGGTAAGACGTGTTGATGCAGTGCCTTTAATGCAGACAGAGGCTCTCGTCCAAACGGTTTTGAAAGTCGTTCTGCGATGCCACCTTCTCGGGCGCTGCGAGTGCGCGTGAGTCACGAGGGGGGGGGGGGGTCCTTCTGTCGCAGGAACAACCGCCCGGCGAGAGATAGACCGGGATGCGCTGATCGAGCTCGTGGATGAGGCGATGAGCTTCCTCCCCGTTAACACTGCGGACACACTGCTCTTCGAGGGAAGCAGCAACAGTGTGCACACGAGCCACGCCAGCATCAGCATCGGCATGTACGTCGGCTGTGGACGCAGCTTCTACAAAAGCAACAGCAGCAGCGGCAGCAGCAGCGGGAGCAGCAGTGGCTACCTGCCACAGTCTGAGTCCCAGATGTTAACAGACTCCACGCCCATCGATACGGATGATGATGGCCTCCTCAAGGACGCCCCTTGTGCCCCTCCACCTCTCGAAATGGTGAATATAACTGTCTGTATCTCGCCAATTACACATATGCATGTTTATGTTTTTTTATTTCAAGGCCACAGTATCGTTGATGAGTGTGAGTTAATGTTTCTTCTCGAGAAGCAAAGTATCACCGGGACGTCGTGAAGAATGGCACTTGGGCAAGTGGCCTGTGTCCATATGTTCACCGCGTGCTGATTTCCTATTCTCCCTACTGCAGGAACTCGTGAACCCGGACACCACGGTTGTGGATGCGAGTGGTATGCTGTACCTTGACCGGGGCACTTTGTTGTATCCTAAGCCTTCTTCCAAACTTGATATTTTTATATATTATCTTTTTACTTGATATATAATGAATGAAAACACCCCAAAGCGCAGCAGGCTGCAAAAACCAGGTGTTGTTAAGTAATGAACTGGAGGAGGGCTAGGATGACAGAATTTGCAACCTTGCTTCAAGGAAGGAGGGGGCCTGATGAACGGGCATATGTCACCCGTGCAGGCGGCAGAGACAGTGGGAGAGTCAGCCAGACATAATTAAGGCAAAAAGCCAACCATCCTGCATGGTTTTAAGGAATTAAATTATTAAATCCAGGGTGAGTGGTCAAATGAAGTGGGTCAGCAACGCTGTGTGCACAGGGGAGGGAGCTGATTAACAACCCTGCACGGCTGAACGTGAGGGGGCCTTTGACCTGAAATTAAGAATAACACTCCCAGAGCAGAAGGTTGGATGGCCACAGTGAGACGAATAAGAGCGTTGTATATCAAGGATGCAGACTCAGCTGAACGGCGAGGCTGCGGAGGTTACCAGGAGTTCGCGTTCGCCTAGTTAAGTCAAAAAGCTCAATAATTCTGTATTGCTATTAAGGTAACGTTAAAGTCGGAATTTAACAACAGGATAGGCTAAAGTTATCGATATTCACACCCACTCCAATTAAACCAGGCCACAAGTTACGCCTACTGAACCATCACCATCATTAAGTCAATAGGAAATGTTATTTCCATACTTTAAAATACAACTCGACCCAAAGCATATGACAATCAGAACCTTCCTAAGTCAAAATTGAATCGCACCCAGACAGGAGCGAATAGTCGATATAAGGTTGAAGAGGGAAGGAAATTAAGAGCACGGCGAACTGCAAACGTAAGCAAAAAGCCGGGAACAACACACCAAGCCCAGCAACAGCGAGTCGGGCTTCGACAGGCCATAAAAGTAGGAATAATAACTCTCGGGGTCAGGGGACATCAGAAAAAGCAAGCAGACAAAAACCAGAACTGACTCCAAGGTTCAACCGCCCTCACCTACAAGGAGTGACGGAAATTAATGAGGCCTTGAGTTAACGGCGTCAGCTGGACAGCAACAACACCGGCGAGCAGAGACAGAGTGAGGCAAAAACCTGCGAGGCTATGAAATGCAACTTCATGTCAGTGAAGCCCTGACCAACAAGTTAAGTTAAAGACATCACAATACATAATATCGTACATAACATCAATGTTAACGCTATTCACCGTCAACTATATTCCGCTTATATAACCATGCAGACACCAAGGAATACGAATTCCTAGGATCAAGAAACTTACCCCTTAACCTAAGATATCGGAAATAAATTAATAATAATAAGCCTATGCATGAAAGACAAAAGTAAAACTTATGAAAAGCCAGGATAGCGGGATAAATCACCACCAGGTCGAAATAAAATACATAATAAAAGAGCGATGTTAAACCCAGGGTCGGAGAGAAAGGGAGATCCCGGCCGTCTTTGTATCCCCGCAGCGCGGGATGGGAGTGTGTATGTGCTCGGGGAGGCACCTCCACTTGGGTCAAGCACCACGATGGGAAACGACACCTTAGGCTACATACAGAATCATAACTGGGAAATGGTAAGGGACAAATGTTAATTTAAAACTTTTTAACCATGTCTGTGTGCGTCTGTGAGGGTCGGAGGGAGTGTGCCCCTCCCTCCAGGTCGTGCAACACGGACAGAAACGCCGGTGAGACGATTTGTAACGTCTGTGTTTTGGTTCATGAAGGAGGCCAGACAAGAGATAATATTGCACCCAGACAGAGAGACGACTTCGAGGCAATTTGTAACATCTGATTGTTTGCTCATGGATTTTATGGAGGGAGTATGACAACGGAAAATACCATGGGTGATGCACACAAGGACACACGGACGTACGGACACACACATGAACACACCTACACACGGACAGATCCTGACACAGTAAATCAAAAGAAAACCCCGCCTTGTGGGCAGGACCCAAAGGGATTTTTCGGCATAAAAGAAAAGGACCCTGAGCATTGGAAACCAGTTCGACCAGGAGTCAACTCATCACGAGTGCGACCAACAGGGTCGGCTCAGGAGCGAGCTCGACCGGGAGGGTCGGCTCGACTCATCTTGAGTTCGACCGAGCGGGTCGACTCAAGGGCGAGCTGCGACTAACGGGTCGGCTCGACTCTTCAGCTTCTGGGACTCAGCCGAGTTCAGACGGCTCTCGGGGCTCGACTCAAGCGGCTCCCCGTCTCCTCTGCAGGCGGGCAAGACCCGCTTGACAGCTCAACTCGGCCTGCGTGGGCCAACCTCTGCGAGTCGAAGGTTTCCCTGCTGCCGCGAGAATCGCGGTTTGGCGACGACGCTGCGAGCGAGCTGTGGGCGCCACCTACCGACCGGGTTCCGAATTACGACAGCGTATCAACGGACATCCGAACCAAGTTCACCGCGACAGGGGAGCGATTGATACGTATGACGCGCACCGCCCCCTCACCACACGACCACCAGGCGTTTGTTTGACATAAAGAACCGACTCCGAACATTGACTATTCAAGACCACTCTTACCACTCAAACACACTCGAACCCCTAAGCCATCCGTGGCTGTGAAGAAAACACTCGAGACCGAGTGATGGCCATCCGTCGTTTATAAGAGTATTCGTAATTTTTATCTTTAATATTTAGTGGACTGTACTCTTAATCGCATAAATTCCCAACAGATCCATCAATACGAATTGATTCTTGGCACCGCCTTCCGCCGAGCAACGCTCACGTGGGGAGTGGTGGCCCACCAGATCCTTATCAGGTGATCTATCTTCGGAAAAGGAGAGCCGTCGCAGGCCTTTACTCCGAGCCATTCTGCTGTCAGATAACCTGCCGATGTATCTGTTGAGATTGGTGCCTTTAAGAATAATAACTGTTTTGATTGTGTTTTTTTTATCGCCGTATAATCTTTCAAGTATCTTTCATTCATTAACGTTAAGGTTTTTCTTAGCATAGTATTTGCATGTTTTAACGACTCTCTCTCTCACTAACAACCATCGCGTTATGCGGGATCTGTGTGCCGTTGTCAAGTGAAATCAGACAATCGTTGATGATACTGTATTGATGCCGTATTGACGTTCCGGGATTGAGAGTTCGCATACTATATCATAGTTGAGGTTGAATTAGTAATAAATTGATTAATACAGAAGTGGTTGTGTGATTCTTTCCTGAACTATGCATAAGATCTGCTTCTGCGTTGAGATCTGAACTTGGTGACCTTAATAAACACACTAATACACTCAATAAATGTTAAAGCGATAACGGGGTGAACCGGGGACCTAAAGATAAGCGAGAATGAGACGAACCTAGACAACGATGCCGAGTTAATCTAAGTTAATCTTGCATACTTACACCACACCTGCATAACTGCATACGATTAATTGCCTTATTCCGATCGATAACCCACCCTCGTCACCGAGGCGGGGTCTGGTTATCATAACGACTTGCATTATCATAATTACACCCACTCGTATAATTACTACGATTACCTCTCGAATTGGCATAATTAAATGTGCATAATTACATCAATTAACATATTTCCGGATAATTACACATTTGGCCAAATTTCATTTGATTACTATTATTTTCACTGAATATTCATAACCCACATATACAACATAATAATTTCACCCACGCACGCATACAACATATCAAAATTTTCACACCCAACATATACAACAACTTCCAGCAAGCCACGGCTAGCTGATTGGAAGTTTGGCCATGAATCGGTAGGGAGTTACTTGCATATGCAAACACATACAGAACTGTAAAAAAGACAAAGATCCCCTACAGAGCCTAAAAGACTTTTGGAGCAAGTGCTGTTAGCAAGCATCTTTGAAGGGCGTCATTGTGGCACACAAGGGGGTAGGTGGCCAACACTACGCCCGGCCGCCTTTGTCTTCCCAATGACAATGTTGACACACTTCACAAAGTACTCATTTGAGGCTCAGTCGACTTCGGGAAGCCCCAGGACCCATTCAGATAATCGTCACTGGTATTGTCCATAAGCGGCCATAGAAGTCGGGCCACCGGGTTAGTAGGGCAGCGCGCTATCCGCTACACTACTGCTCCGCACGTACATACCCACACGTACAAGTACCAACATATGCGTACACACACATGCAATGATAGCCATGTTAAGGTGTTCGCTGTGAAGCCCAGAGCACGGGTTTCGGATGTGCGAGCGAATCGCTCGTTTGCCTCGGGCGTTCTCGACGAGCTAATGTCCCTGGCGGTCTCCTTCACAGGTCTCCCAGCCCCGGGAGGGAGATGCTTCCCCATTGTATGAAAACCAACAGCCACCGGGGTTCGTGCAGCAGAAGGACGGCCACAGGTGAGACGCACGCGTGCATACACACAAACGAACGCACGGTCACGAGAGCATCGCCGTTCACACCCGGCGCCATATCCCGTCCAGGCACGGACACGGGACCTCTTTGGGCCTCACCCCCGCGCCGTACCCCTCCTGCTGCGCTGACTCAGCTTGCGTGTGCCAGGTGGGAAAGATGGGAGGGGGGGGGCACCAACGGACTGTGCGGCTTGACGCTCGTTTTCTTCCGCAGATTTATCAACGTTGCGCCTTGCGCCAGCCAACTGTGGTAAGCAGGCACGAGCGTCCGCCCCACCCCGACCCCGCCGCCTGCGAGATGGGAGATTGAGTGTGCTGCTGGTTCGGCACCTCCGGTGAACACGGTTCTTCCGCTGGGAAACTCTGGGAGATCGCTCCTCATGCGTATTCTGCCACTGCTGACAGTTGTATTTGGGAGTATTTGATATTGATTTGGTGTTCTTTTGGTCGTGCTGATCATTCGTCATATCTGCCCAATATAGCATTTGGCACAAGTGCAATTAATCCGTTGCACACCTTCTGTTGAATGCTTCGTTAATAAATCTTCAGTACTAGATATTAATTTATGTATGTTTTGTACCATGCCAAATCTGACTCGGATGTTTTGTTTTTCCAAAAATATCACTAGTTTATCCATTACTCCCACAATGTACGTATTTTGAATAGTTTTAATTAATAACACGAGTTGAAACTGACGAAGTAATTCAAACTACTAAAATATCGAACAACAACTAGCCAGATTTTTGGAAAAACAAAACATCCGAATCAGAGTTGGTACAGTACAAAAAATACAAAATCTAATATCTGGTACTAAAGATGTATTACCGAATCTTGATTTGAAGCTTTCGGGACTGCAGGAATCCATATACTCTTTGGTTCTTTCGGTAAAGTCACGTAGTTAGAAATAAAATTAAACAAATCACGAAGTTTCGGGCGCAACACAAGTGTCCATCATCAGGTGGGACAACCACAGCAAGAAAACATTTGCTGAAGTGGGCGAGAGAGCTGCCGTGCCAAGAGGTTATGTAGGTAAGAAAAGGGGGAGCAGCAAAGGGGGAGAGAAAGAGGGGGGGGGTATGGGGTAGGGGGGGGGGGCGCTGCGTGAGCGTTCGGGGGAGAGAGGACATGAGGTGGGGGGGGGGAAGTGGGCGGGGCAGGAAGTGGAAAGCTGGGGATGCGGGTAGAAATTAACTCGGAAAATAGGCTAGTACCCGGCAGATATGATGAAACCATGAACGGTTAAGGTTTTACCTGGTTAATAACATCCTTCCAATGAGTGCTCCATTTGTATCCATCTTCTCGGTTGAAGTTATGTTTATATATCTGCCTTGTGTTCGCGAACACAGTCCGAGACATGTCGTTTCGTTTCCCCAATGTAATTGCTACCACAGGTACAACTCGATTTGTAAACCCCAGGATATTGCATGTCAGGAATGACATCCTTCACAGATGGGATTAGATCACTGATTTTGTCTACTGTATTGAATCGGACCTGGATCTTGTGTTTGTTTAATATTTTGGAAATCTGTTTGGTAACACCTGCTATGTATGGTAACGTGATGGTTTTGATCGGCTTCTCAGGGGGTTGTTTCTCCATGGTTGGAGAAACAGCTTAGCGAATAATGCGGTCTCATTAATCTTGAGGGCTGGTGTACGTGTTCCAGTTCACTGGCTAGGTGGTGTCGGTCGTAAATGCAGTTGGCCCTATTGTGTAGTGTTTTGATGATAATTCTTCTGTGCCGGATGGGGGTGGGAATCCGGTTTCAGGTAGGAATCTGTGTGGGTGGCTTTCCTGTAGACAGTGTCCCAACGAGCCGTCAAGTCTCTTCTCAAATAAAACATCCAGGAATGGTAGCTTACCATCCTTCTCTGCTTCCATGGTGAATTTGATGGATGGGTGTATGGAATTGATGTGGTTGAGAAATTGGTTCAATACTGGCAGGCCAAACACCGAAAGTGTCGTCTATATTTCTCTTCCACAATGAAGGACGTAGGGTGGATATCTGGATGGCATCTGTTTCAAATTTCTCCATGAAAACATTCGCAATCACTGTTGATAATGGGGGGAACCTTCATTTTGTTTGTAGAAAGTACCATTCCAGGTGAAGTAAGTGTTGGTAAGGCAGTGCCTAACCAGAGTATGTACACCAGGATTCAGTCCATGTTGGACTAAGTCTTCAATTATTGCTAAGGTGTCAGGTGCAGGAACCTTGGTGAACAGAGAAACTACATCAAAGCTGACGAGCAAATCATCTGGGGACAGTGAAATGCCCTTGATTAGAGAGCCCAATTGAGCTGAGTTATGTACTGCTGAGGTGGTCTTGCCCGTGAATGGAAGCAAGGTATCAGACAGACAACGGGCCAGTTTGTAGGTAGGTGAGTTGATAGTGGAAACGATGGGCCGAAGTGGAGTACCTTCTTTATGGAATTTTGAAAGACCATAGAATCTGGGTGGTCTAGTAGCAGAAGGTTTTAGGGAGAGCCGTTTGAATGGCTCTATTAGAGGAGTTGAACTGGTAATGATATTGTTGGTTTTTGTACCCAGGCGGTTGGTAGGATCTTTGTTGATTTTAGTGTAACTTTCATCATTAAGAAGGTCCTGGATTTTGTTGTTGTATGTGGTTTTATCCATGATGACAGGAGCATTGTCCTTGTCGGCTGAGAGGATGACTATGTGATCTCTCTTTTTCAATTTAGCGAGTTCAGAGCGCTCGTCTTTGGTGATGTTACTAATGGGTTTCTTAGCATGTTTAAGGATGGTGGCAATTTCAGATGTTGCCACGTCTGTCAGGATGTGCCCCAAGCATTTGAGGGCTACATCTACCTGGGCAATTATATAATCGACTGGGATGTGTTTGGGGGTGACAGCAAAATTCATCCCTCTAGCTAGTACCGATTTTAGGCTATCGGAGATTGTGCTGCTACTCTGATTGATAAGTCTTGTTAACATCTAGCTTTTTAATGTGTGGATCTGATTTTTATTTTTTGACAAGTTATTGAATTTAGCAATAAGGTTAACCTTACATTTGGAGGACATTGTTGCGGCAGAATAAGTAGTCATGTTATCTACAAGGTTCCAATCAAATGCGGACATTTTATCTGTTAATGTTAAGTGTGATTGTAGGAGACATTTGTCTAAATTATCAAGTTCAAGACGGAGTAGTCTTATCCTCTCTGAGATTAGAGAAAGGCTCGCTCTGAATTAGATCCGTTTGGCGTTAGGAGTAGTGACAAGGTAATACCGACCACAGTGTAAATGTGGTCGGTATTACCTTGTTGTCGCAGCATCTCTTCAGAAAGGTGAAAGACTCGATCATGTGAGCCACCTTGTCTCGTAGTCTGTTAAAAGCTCTAACAGATGTGTGAAAATCCTACCCGTAGAGGTGGTTCAATCTTGATTTGAAGCTTTCGTGACTGCAGGCATCCATACTCTTACACTAACATCTGCTTCTGTCACTTCTAACGCCAAACTAATCTTATTCAGAGCTAGCCTTTCTCTAATCTCAGAGAGGATAAGACTACCCCGTCTTGAACTTGATTATTTAGACAAACATACACCAGGCCCTCAAGATGAATGGGTACTCGGACCGCATTATTCCCAAAGCTGTTTTTCCAACCATGGAGAAACAACCCCCTGAGAAGCCGATCAAAACTATCGCGTTACCATACATAGCAGGTGTTACCAAAAATATTTCGAAAATCTTAAACAAACACAAAATCCAGGTCCGATTCAATACAGTACACAAAATCCGTTATCTAATCGCATCTGTGAAGGATGTGATTCCTGACATGCAATATCCTGGAGTTTACAAACTTGCGGTAGCAGTTACATTGGGGAAACGAAACGACATCTCTCGGACCGTGTTCGCGAACACAAGGCAGATCTGAAACACGGCAGAAAACCAATACCTCTGCCATGGCTGACCTTTGTAATAATGCTGTGGGCTCGCATGATAATGTTTTTTTCCGAGACCAAGGTACTCTGCAAACCTTCCGGCTACTATAAAACGTTTGTTCATGAAGCCATCCAGATATATAAACATAACTTCAACCGAGAAGATGGATACAAATGGATCACTCATTGGAAGGGTGTTATTAACCAGGTAAAACCTTAACTCTTTATGGATGTTTATCTGCCGGGTACTTGCCTATTTTTCCGAGATAATTTCTCCCCGCATCCCCAGCTGTCCCAGCCTCCCACTTCCAGCCCTGCCCACTCCCCCACCTCTGGCCTCACATCCTTTCTCCCCCGATCATTCACGCAGCGCTCCCCCCCTCTCTCTATCTCTCTTTCCCCCCTTTCTCCTCCCCCCTTTCTTACCTATATAACCTCATGCCACGGCAGCTCTCTCGCCCACTTCAGCAAATATTTTCTTGCTGTGGTTGTCCCACCTGATGAAGTTCGCTTGTTTTGTGATCGAAACGTCGTGATTTGTTTTATTTTATTTCTAACTACGTGACTTTACCGAAAGAACCAAAGAGTATATGGATTCTTGCAGTCACGAAAACTTCAAATCAAGATTCGGTAAAACATCTTTAGTACCAGATATTCGTTTTTGTATTTTGTGTACTGCGCCAACTCTGATTCGGATGTTTTGTTTTTCCAAAAATCTGGCTAGTTGATGTATGGTATTTTAGTAGTTTGAATTACTTGGTCAGTTTAACTCGTGTTATTAATTAAAAATATTTAAAATACCGTACATTGTGGGAGTAATGGAAAAACTAGTGAGATTTTTGGAGAAAAAAAACATCTGAGTCAGAAGATTTATTAACGAAGCATTTAACAGAAGGTCTATAACGGATGAATTGCACTTGTGCCCAATGCTATGTTGAGCAGACAGTAAGAATGATCAGCACGAGACTAAATTAACACCAAAGAAATATGAAATACTCCCAAATACAACTGTCAGCAGTGTTAGAACACGCATGCCAACAAGGACACTCATTGACGTTCTGTGCAAGACTAGTTACTACTGGCCAAGACTAATTAGAGAATCTATCGAAATGGAGATAAATACAAATAATTAATAATAAAGATTTTTGGGATTCATCGCGTTATTTATAAATGTGTCGTAATCCTCCACCACCCGACACAGCTGAACAGTAAAAAATTGTCACGTTGACAAAAGACAAATTGTCGTGAACTATTTGACTTTTGTCAACGTGACTCAATTTTGGTGGAGAGTTAGGACACATTTATAAATAACGTGATCTAACCAAAAAACCTTTATTATGAATAATATTGGTCGCGAAAGCCTACGTGTTAAATACAAATAATCTTAACCATTCGGATAGCTACATTATTTGAATGTTCAAATAATTGTTTAAATGCATGCCTATACAGGTCACCATACATAAATGGGGATCAACTGTATGCAGACAATACCAGGTGCTGTTATTTTATTGCACTCAAACGACAGGAGGTACAAGAATAATGTTCATGCACAATGTACGTTGATTAACATATCAATAACCCAACCGGCAATGGATACCCCCATTGTTATTCATATGCATAAATGAATCCACCCCCTCCCCCTTCGCACAAGAATGGCTCACAAGTGACGTCATCACATATATCCCTCTTTAAGGAATGAAACAGGAGGATTTATACACAAATCTCCGGTCGCCTGATGAAGCTGTTTGTAATTACTGGCCAAACGTCATATTCAGATTGTAAATGTTGTGGATTTGCTCTCCAACACACCGGTCTGCTGTACTTGTAATTAATTGGCATGTTCTGTTTATGTGACAAACCTTACTGTGTCGGGTGGTGGCGTGTTCCGCGACACATTTATATTTAGCAATCTAACTCATGAAACCTATGTTATGTATTACCAACTGTAAATAAATTGTCTTGATAATTCACATTGACTCGAGTTCGTTTGTATGTATGTATGTTGAATTTCTTTCGCATAGCCAACCGTGCTAATCAGAGTAGCAATTTGCATTGCTATTCTTTTTGCATTGCGAATTTGAGTGGGAAAAATGTTATACATCACAAACGAGTTACACACGGTAAAATTTTTGACACCAGCAGCTCACAGGCAAGAGGCAAATTTATCTCTTGCAACAGGGCTCATTAACAATTTTTTTACTTAGCGCCATCGCACAGGCTGAGTGGCTGCTTGCTGAGTGATATGTCACGTATACATGCCCTGTAAACGTGAAGATACAAACTTGCGATAAATATATATATTTGCAACTCACCGTCATAACACTTTACGGCCAGTTCCCGCTTCACGAACAGGTTGTGTGCCTGAGGCCCGTTCATTGATCCAACTCATTGTAAGTTGACACTCAGTGAACGAAAGCCCCATTTATGACAACACAGAGATAACACATTCCGTGAGAAAAAAAAACTTTTAATAACAGCTTGACAACGCCGAATTGCACTGGCGATACGAACCACCCAACCATTTGGTTTGGCGGAGCCAGCTGTAATGAGTCCTAACATCACCGCTGAGAGTGTGTGTACGTGTGCGCGTATGTATATGTGCGACAGGGATGTTCTCTGGCTTCAACATTATTTAACATCTAATAAAGAATAATTATTTCATATTTTAATAGCAAATGCTATCACCATCATTTTACAACAAAAAAACTGAAGGCACGCAATGGGTTCTCCCTTCTCTCCGGTTGTAGCCAATATTTTCATGGAAATATTTGAGACGGACGCCATCCAGGCATCCACTCTACGCCCGTCCTTGTGGAAGTGGTACGTGGATGACACGTTTGTCATCTAGCCACATGGCCGACCGGCTCTAACCAATTCCTCAACCACATCAATTCCATACACCCAACCATCAAATTCACCATGGAGGTAGAAAAGGATGGCATGCTACCTTTCTTGAATGTCCTAATCAAAAAGAGACCAGATGGCTCGGAGCCATTCTGTCGACAGGAAAGTAACCCATACTGACGCCTACCTAAAACCTGATTCCCACCACCATTCATCCCAGAAGAATTGCCTCATCAAAATGCTACACCATAGAGCTCAATGTATCTCCGAGCATGAACACCTGACCAGTGAACTCAAACACTATGCAATCAACAAAGCCATCACCCCAACCGTGAGGAAGGAGCCATCTGAAGATCCAATGAAAACCATCACCTTATCTTACTTCGCAGGGATAACCAAAAAGATTTCCAAAATCATGAACAAACACAAGATCCAGGTCCGATTTAACACAGTGCATAAAATTCGTGACTTGAACCCATCTGTGAAGGACAAGATTCCTGACATGCAATATCCAGGCGTCTACAAACTAAGCTGTATCTGCGGCAGCAGTTACATTGGGGAAACCAAACGACATGTCTCGAAACGTGTTCGTGAACATAAGGCAGATCTGAAACATAGCAGGACCAATACTTCTGCTGTGGCTGATCATTACTTTAATGCGGCTGGCTCACATGAAATTGATTTCTCAAAGACGATGGTACTTTGCAAGCCGACTGGCTATCAACAAAGATTCGTTCACGAAGACATCCATATATACAGACCCAGACACAATTTCAACCGAGACGACGGTATTAACCACAGCAATCATTCGAAGAATGTCATCAACCACTCTGGGTCATGACTTGATTTGTGTTTTCTTGTCCACCTCCACCGTCAGCAGTGTTGATGTGTGAAGCGAGGTGCAATGCTATGATTGGTGTAGAACTACTGCCGGTGTCGGAGACCTCTCTTACATTAACAGCTGCCCAGCCCATCTCTAAACCTTTATAAACAGCCTCCCTCAGCAGCGTTCCCCCTCTTTTTTCTCCTGATGACGATTGCTTGTGTTGCGATCAAAACGTCGTGATATTTTAATTATTTTTAAAATTATGTTATTGTTATTATTTTTTTTATCAACGTGACTTTACCGAAAGAACCATATAATATGAATTCCTGCAGTCACGAAAGTTTCATGTAAAAATGTAAAGGCTATTTCCTCCAATATTTGAGGTGCCGCAGGCCCAGCAGGGTCAATCCCACCTTGCCCCATTTTGTTATATGAGCGGAGGGATTTCTCCACCCCCAAGAACTCAGAAAAGCTCAAAATATATTAAACTAGATTCGAAGCTTTCGTGACTGCAGGAATTACTCTTTAGTTATTTTAGTAAAGTCATTTCGAAAGGAAATGAATTAAATAATAATAGAATACGACGTTTTAATTGCATTATATTTCTAAGTTTGCTATGTTTGTTTTCTCATTCATTCGTACCTGATGATGGTTGCTTGTGTTGCAATCGAAATGTCGTATTCTATTATTATTTAATTTACTTTCTTTCTACGTGACTTTACCGAAGGAATCAAAATATATTCCTGCATTCACGAAAATATTTTAAATCAAAATGTATGCTGGTAGTGATTACAGTGATGGGCCAGCTTCATGGTGATTATGGGACTCGAGTTGGTCGGGTGATGCGGATGGAGTGATGGAGATTGGTGATGTTCGTGGGGGTTGGAGAGGGTGATTGCAGGAAGGATGGGGTTCATGCTGATTGGGAGAGTGGCTGAGGTTTGATGGGGAAAGCAACTACATACATGTCAACCCCTTATCAGTGCCTACCTTATTACAGACCAATTCAGACAGTATTAGTCACCCCGTGCCCTTATAAATCTCAACGTTCATCCTACAAAGTCCCATCAAAAGGGAGAAACACAAACAAATTGACAAAAAATAAAAAATAATTATTGAATATGTAATATATAGTACATGAAAAAAATTGCTCGTAAAAAAGGGCTTTACGCCTTATGGACCTGGAAACTCAATTTCCCCATACAAGAATACAGGTAAATCGTATGGGTTGACAGGTATGCAACTGAGATGTGGAGGGGGTACAGTGTGATGAGATTGGGTAGGGAATGGTGATGGGCGGTGATGATGGAGGACACTGGGGGACATCGTGATGTGAATGGAGTTTTGAAGTCGCGCCCCGCTCCTCTTCACAAAATCCTCACGGGAGTTCCACAGGTTCCTGCTGAGGTCGGCCTCCCCGAGGTCAACCTCATCTTCATTGAGCACCGAGTGCGGTGTGTCAACATCCCCACTGGGTAGACAGGCAACCGGACCTATTGCTGCCCATCCACCTCGTGTGCCGTGCCGGCCATCATAGATGTTGCTCTCTAAGTGCACTTGCCCCAAGAGTATGCTAAGGTTACAAGGGGGATATTTGTCTTTGTGTTCGCATGTGAAAGTGTGAGTGTGTGTTAAATTTTAAGAGTTTACTCCTGAATAGCGCTCTGCTCTCCATCATAAAATCCACGCGGAAGTTCCGCGGGTTCCTGCTAGTTAGTAGTATTACACGTGTTTGTTTACCCAGCAAAGCCTCATTAAGTCTCCAGACTCTTTAACAGGAGGGCCATATTGCCCAGTTTTCATCGCAGTAGGGGAGATGTGGCTGTGTGTGTCATCACAATGGAATAACATGCAGGTCATTTATCAGCAATTGGATGTTTGGCCAATACCAGTTTTACGATGGCCGGAAACCATGCAGAACAGCGGGAGAACATACAAACTCCACTCAGAAAGGCACCCTAGTCGGTAATTGAACCAAAGCCCTTTTTGCTGTGACGTGCAACCACTCGGCGAACCTGCTGCGCTGACAGTCTGTCACCCACTACCAATTATAGCGAGAAAACTTGGAATCCTGTCATCGGATGTGACTGCATACCACACAGGAAACATTCTAGACAGGTACAGTCTTCATGTGTTTGGTGGCCTTGGGAAACAAAAACAACCTCATGTACCCCTAGAGGTCACCAGCAGGGATAGAGGTCACTAGCAACAGGGTGGTCTCCGTCTGTCCTTGTATGTCGCTCTCTCTCTCTGCATCTCTCTTTACATTTCTGTTTCTCTATCTGTTTCTATGTCAGTCTGTGTATCACTCTGTGTCTGTATCTTTCTCCCTATGTTTCTGTATTTATGTTTCTATCTCTGTGTCTGTCTCTATATACATGTGGAACTTCTTTTGTACCGTAGATAGCCAACCGTGCTAATCGGAGGTGCGAGGGAAATACAGCCTACTAAACACAAAAAGAAGTTTCAAGAAATGAGTTTTCAATCTATATTTAAAATTGCATACCTCCAGTGGCTTCCTTATATCGGGACAGCGTTCCAGACGGGCGTAAAACTGCATCAGAAAACACGCGATGCGGTGACTGTCTTTGTTCGATGGCCAGCCAAAAGCCACTGTGAGGATGACCGGAGTCCTCGTGATGGCTTTTCTCTGTGTCTGTGTCCCTTTGTGTGTGTGTGTTTGTAGGCCTGGGCTCTGTGAAGTTCTTCGTGCTTTCGAAGTCCCCAACCCTCTGCTCACAATCATTAAGGACCTTCATGATGGTGAGCGGGCCCGGGCAAAACTACGTGGCCGGGAGTCAGAGCCATTCCCTGTACACCTTGGGGTGCGACAGGGATGTCCTCTGGCTCCCACATTATTTAACATCTATTTTGACCACGTAGTTCGTGAAGCCTTCAATGCTGTACCGGAGGAATTTCCATTTGGTACAGATACAATGGAAGGCTGATCGATGCCCGTGTAATTGCTGCTCACTCAGAGGAGGAGTTGGAGGCTCTGCTGCTGAACCTGGAGCTTGCCAATAAGAGGTGGGGCCTTACCATCAGCCCCACCAAAACTTAGCACCTGCCTGGGTATTTTGTACCATCGGACACTCCACCCCCACAACTCCCAATTGGTGATAGGACAGTTGTGGAGAGAGTGGAGAGTTTCCCATACCTTGGCAGTGTGCTCATGACCGTCTCCGGTTTAACAGCAGAGGTCTCACTCCGAATTAGTCGAGCGGCATTATCTTTTCATTGGTTGCATATCGCTGTTTGGAAGCTACCTGGTCTATCACTCCACACAAAGCTTCAGGTCTTCTCAGCCACGGTCATTCCCTGCCTTCTCTAAGCTTGCGAAACGTGGACACCCTTAATGGAACATCTTAGCCGGTTAGACACATTTTTTCTGGCCTGCCTACGATCCATCCTGGGTTTAACCAGGCTGGATTGTGTGAGGAGCTCACAATTCCTTGAAAGATGTGGACAAAGTCCCATTGGTGAGCTCCTCCGGCAGGCAAGGTTGCGTTGGCTGGATCATGTCGCCCGCATGCCCAGCCACCACATGCCTTAACAGCTTTTGTTCAGCCGGATCGAGGGGGTGAAACGGGCGCGGTACGGGCTAGAGTAAAGATGGAGTGATGTGGTATAGGAGGATGTGGAGGTGAGTGGACTTGCCGATGACTGGTACCAGCGGTGTCAAGATCGGCCTCTGTGGAGGAGACTCGTGAAGGACGCTACTGTGCAGTTGGATGCAGTCGCCCTCCAACAACAAAGGAGGGCGGAGGAGCGACGCTCACAACAATGCGCGGAGTGCCGGGTGTCTAAAGCACAGCAAGTTGGCACAGTAGGGGGCACAGGTGGTGCATCAGCCAGTCGTCTCAGTCAGTCGACCCGTGGCATCTGGGTCTGCCCCGTGACCTCATGCCAGCGGGCGTTCGACACTTCACGTGGCCTCAAGGTGCACATAGCCTGATACAAGCGTCGTGGTGACGTAACCGCCACTTAGTTGCGTATGGCATTTGTTGTTGTTGTTGTGTGTTTGTTTCTCACTGTACTCCTATGTCTCTCACTGACTATTTCTGTGTCTATCTTTCGCTGTGTTTGTTTCTCTCCGTGTCTTTCTCTCCCCCCCTATTTGCCCATGTCGATGCCCTCATTATTTTCCATTACAGATTTTCGCCCGTGCGTAGCCGCCCCGATCGTCCATTCCTAATTCCAGTCCTGACTTTAGTGCTAAAACATTTTACAATACGAGAATCACAGTCACATCCACCTCATGCCAATACTGTACGTAACTAATCAGGCCTATTCACCATGTAGAGTGGTGAAAGTTTCCGTGGAAAAATATTGTAAAATCATTGTAGCTCCCTATGAAATCAATGTTGGAGGAACTGGAAAGTACATGCTCACATGTAAACAGTACCTAGGGGAGTTATTGAAGGCAGACCGGAATCATAGCCAGGACAAAAGACGACGTTAGATGGAAGTAATTCTGAATATCGACGTAGCTATGTGCTCAGGGAATCACGTTTACAAACGGTGCATCTATCACCTGCTGTGACGTATGGATCAGATCTCTCGATTAATGTATCAGCATCTGCGTGCTGAAGAAGGAAACAAATGCATGGAAATGTAAAACATTAGTATAAACTGAGATTGAAAACATCTAGATTTGAAGCTTTCGTGACTGCAAGAATTCATACTCTTAGTTCTTTCGGTAAAGTCACGTAGGTAAAAAATGAAATTAAAATGAATTATTAATTTAAATTTCATGTTTTTTTACCTAAAAATAATTATTAAATATTTTTTTTTACCTACGTGACTTTACCGAAAGAACTAAGAGTATTGAAAACATCGGTAGACCTGCTGCTGGCGGATGGTTCCTAGGCACGCAGTTATGTAGCCCACCAATAATTCAATTCGTCACAATTCAGAATTTACAATTGCATTTATTGTTTGCTTATGCCTCGTTTTTTTACCGTCTCCTGTGTAGACACGCACACAACAAAAGCTGGGCGGTGGCGGCGACGCTGCTGCACGTGGCTGCAGCACTGTGGAGGCAGCAGCGAATGGATCACCGCACTTCGATGTTGTGAAACTCCCTTGCCATGGGCGTCGAGGAGGTGCCATACCCTGGCTATGCCAGGAGAAGGCGGTACAGAAAGAATGTGGACTGCATGGGATTGAGTGTTGGCCCCCTTCGCACGCATGGGCACCACGGTGGTGAGATGTTACCTTCAACGCCTGGTATACAGGAGGTCGTGGATTCGATCCCGACCCAGACGCCTGCTGTATATTTGGAGTTTGCATGTCTCTGTCTCCCCGTGGTCGCGTTGATTTTTTCCGAGTCCTCCGGTTTTAACCTCCTCAGATAGAGAATAAACGAGCGTTTTGAGTATTTGACTGCTATAAATTTCCACAAGATACGCCACTTCGTTGAGCTATCATTTGGGGCCAGGTCGTTTCTGAAAAAAGAGCTGCAAAGCTGAGTGAACTTTACCTGGTAAACATTTTTTTGTTTAGTTATTCTTCAGGTGCTCCGGTTTCCTCCCACATTGATTTGCCCACACCACCTCAAATTGTAGAGGACCGCAGAGCTTGGGCAATCGTTGGCGCCGACTAGTCGCCTGGCTGCTGCCTTCCCGCTCATCCGTGGTTCCTCCTCGCGCCTTAGAGTCGTTGTCCTCTCTGCGAGAGCGAGCGAGTGATGTGCGGTAGCGGCGTGTTGAAAGTTGACATTATTATTATTATTATTGACACACTCGGGGACGGATAAGGTGGCGTGACCTCACATGCATGACAACTGACCTATCGCCCTCACCACTCACCAGATATCATTCACCTGGCACACACATGATATGCTCATCAACCACCACACACCACTCACCTGATCCGAACCAAACACTCCAGGCATTTGCCATTCACTCGCACACACTCACTCCATTCTCACCTATTCGTCCATAACATTGACAAAAAACACGTCTCATTCACAATCCTGTATCTGTCTCATCGCATAAAACAACAAAATCAATGTTTTGTTTTTTATCCCATCAGCCCCACGGTCTTCTTGGAGTGCATAAAGTCAGCAGTATTAGTTCAATACAAAGCAAGCTATGGGCTCGCTTCGACATTCAGCGTCTCATCAGTAGTCAGGCTTGCCCCAACCAACGTTGGTGAATCTCAAGATACTAAAGATGCTAATAAGCAAAGACGCCCCACCCCCGCTAACTTCAAGATAATGAGTCCAAGTTTTCACGCAAAATGGTATACTGTAGTGTGATATATTCTGATATAAAGTACACATTACTCAATTGGGATTATACATAGCCATCCTCCTACTGTAAAAACTGGCATATAGTATCGTAATTGTATAGTGAATATACAGCAGTGTGATATACAGTAGGGTGTGTAGAATAATACACTGTGTAATATTACAATGTATAGTCGAAGTTATAGGGTGGTGTTTAGTAATACAGTATATAATTTAATGTTGGGTTTGTCTATGGCAGTATATAGTACGGGGTAGACCCGTGTGATGTAAGAGAAAAAAGTTTAGCTGGAAGCATATTATATTTTTTGCGACGTAGAATTGTAATGTATTACTTACTGTTAGTAGCTCAGCTTATTGGAGAGTATATTTAGTATACTGATGATACTATGTAGTTTATACTTTAGTTTTTTACGTGGTGGTTTAGTTACTGCAGCTACATACTATTAACATTCCTTCCCTTTATTAATGCTACCCCTACCTGCCTGGGTATTTTGTACCATCGGACACTCCACCCCCACAACTCCCAATTGGTGATAGGACAGTTGTGGAGAGAGTGGAGAGTTTCCCATACCTTGGCAGTGTGCTCATGACCGTCTACGGTTTAACAGCAGAGGTCTCACTCCGAATTAGTCGAGCGGCATTATCTTTTCATTGGTTGCATATCGCTGTTTGGAAGCTACCTGGTCTATCACTCCACACAAAGCTTCAGGTCTTCTCAGCCACGGTCATTCCCTGCCTTCTCTAAGCTTGCGAAACGTGGACACCCTTAATGGAACATCTTAGCCTGTTAGACACATTTTTTCTGGCCTGCCTACGATCCATCCTGGGTTTAACCAGGCTGGATTGTGTGAGGAGCTCACAATTCCTTGAAAGATGTGGACAAAGTCCCATTGGTGAGCTCCTCCGGCAGGCAAGGTTGCGTTGGCTGGATCATGTCGCCCGCATGCCCAGCCACCACATGCCTTAACAGCTTTTGTTCAGCCGGATCGAGGGGGTGAAACGGGCGCGGTACGGGCTAGAGTAAAGATGGAGTGATGTGGTATAGGAGGATGTGGAGGTGAGTGGACTTGCCGATGACTGGTACCAGCGGTGTCAAGATCGGCCTCTGTGGAGGAGACTCGTGAAGGACGCTACTGTGCAGTTGGATGCAGTCGCCCTCCAACAACAAAGGAGGGCGGAGGAGCGACGCTCACAACAATGCGCGGAGTGCCGGGTGTCTAAAGCACAGCAAGTTGGCACAGTAGGGGGCACAGGTGGTGCATCAGCCAGTCGTCTCAGTCAGTCGACCCGTGGCATCTGGGTCTGCCCCGTGACCTCATGCCAGCGGGCGTTCGACACTTCACGTGGCCTCAAGGTGCACATAGCCTGATACAAGCGTCGTGGTGACGTAACCGCCACTTAGTTGCGTATGGCATTTGTTGTTGTTGTTGTGTGTTTGTTTCTCAATGTACTCCTATGTCTCTCACTAAATATTTCTGTGTCTATCTTTCGCTGTGTTTGTTTCTCTCCGTGTCTTTCTCTCCCCCCCTATTTGCCCATGTCGATGCCCTCATTATTTTCCATTACAGATTTTCGCCCGTGCGTAGCCGCCCCGATCGTCCATTCCTAATTCCAGTCCTGACTTTAGTGCTAAAACATTTTACAATACGAGAATCACAGTCACATCCACCTCATGCCAATACTGTACCATATACTTAGCATGAAGACGTAACTAATCAGGCCTATTCACCATGAAGAGTGGTGAAAGTTTCCGTGGAAAAATATTGTAAAATCATTGTAGCTCCCTATGAAATCAATGTTGGAGGAACTGGAAAGTACATGCTCACATGTAAACAGTACCTAGGGGAGTTATTGAAGGCAGACCGGAATCATAGCCAGGACAAAAGAGAGGGGGACGACGTTAGATGGAAGTAATTCTGAATATCGACGTAGCTATGTGCTCAGGGAATCACGTTTACAAACGGTGCATCTATCACCTGCTGTGACGTATGGATCAGACACACCGATATATCAAATGAGTGTAGCTAATACTTGGACGAGGAAGACAGTGACATATGATCTCTCGATTAATGTATCAGCATCTGCGTGCTGAAGAAGGAAACAAATGCATGGAAATGTAAAACATTAGTATAAACTGAGATTGAAAACATCTAGATTTGAAGCTTTCGTGACTGCAAGAATTCATACTCTTAGTTCTTTCGGTAAAGTCACGTAGGTAAAAAATGAAATTAAAATGAATTATTAATTTAAATTTCATGTTTTTTTACCTAAAAATAATTATTAATTTTTAATTTTTTTTTACCTACGTGACTTTACCGAAAGAACTAAGAGTATTGAAAACATCGGTAGACCTGCTGCTGGCGGATGGTTCCTAGGCACGCAGTTATGTAGCCCACCAATAATTCAATTCGTCACAATTCAGAATTTACAATTGCATTTATTGTTTGCTTATTCCTCGTTTTTTTACCGTCTCCTGTGTAGACACGCACACAACAAAAGCTGGGCGGTGGCGGCGACGCTGCTGCACGTGGCTGCAGCACTGTGGAGGCAGCAGCGAATGGATCACCGCACTTCGATGTTGTGAAACTCCCTTGCCATGGGCGTCGAGGAGGTGCCATACCCTGGCTATGCCAGGAGAAGGCGGTACAGAAAGAATGTGGACTGCATGGGATTGAGTGTTGGCCCCCTTCGCACGCATGGGCACCACGGTGGTGAGATGTTACCTTCAACGCCTGGTATACAGGAGGTCGTGGATTCGATCCCGACCCAGACGCCTGCTGTATATTTGGAGTTTGCATGTCTCTGTCTCCCCGTGGTCGCGTTGATTTTTTCCGAGTCCTCCGGTTTTAACCTCCTCAGATAGAGAATAAACGAGCGTTTTGAGTATTTGACTGCTATAAATTTCCACAAGATACGCCACTTCGTTGAGCTATCATTTGGGGCCAGGTCGTTTCTGAAAAAAGAGCTGCAAAGCTGAGTGAACTTTACCTGGTAAACATTTTTTTGTTTAGTTATTCTTCAGGTGCTCCGGTTTCCTCCCACATTGATTGGCCCACACCACCTCAAATTGTAGAGGACCGCAGAGCTTGGGCAATCGTTGGCGCCGACTAGTCGCCTGGATGCTGCCTTCCCGCTCAACCGTGGTTCCTCCTCGCGCCTCAGAGTCGTTATCCTCTCTGCGAGAGCGAGCGAGTGATGTGCGGTAGCGGCGTGTTGAAAGTTGACATTATTATTATTATTATTGACACACTCGGGGACGGATAAGGTGGCGTGACCTCACATGCATGACAACTGACCTATCGCCCTCACCACTCACCAGATATCATTCACCTGGCACACACATGATATGCTCATCAACCACCACACACCACTCACCTGATCCGAACCAAACACTCCAGGCATTTGCCATTCACTCGCACACACTCACTCCATTCTCACCTATTCGTCCATAACATTCACAATCCTGTATCTGTCTAATCGCATAAAACAACAAAATCAATGTTTTTTTTTATCCCATCAGCCCCACGGTCTTCTTGGAGTGCATAAAGTCAGCAGTATTAGTTCAATACAAAGCAAGCTATGGGCTCGCTTCGACATTCAGCGTCTCATCAGTAGTCAGGCTTGCCCCAACCAACGTTGGTGAATCGCAAGATACTAAATATGCTAATAAGCAAAGACGCCCCACCCCCGCTAACTTCAAGATAATGAGTCCAAGTTTTCACGCAAAATGGTATACTGTAGTGTGATATATTCTGATATAAAGTACACATTACTCAATTGGGATTATACATAGCCATCCTCCTACTGTAAAAACTGGCATATAGTATCGTAATTGTATAGTGAATATACAGCAGTGTGATATACAGTAGGGTGTGTAGAATAATACATAGTGTAATATTACAATGTATAGTCGAAGTTATAGGGTGGTGTATAGTAATACCGTATATAATTTAATGTTGGGTTTGTCTATGGCAGTATATAGTACGGGGTAGACCCTTGTGATGTAAGAGAAAAAAGTTTAGCTGGAAGCATATTATATTTTTTGCGACGTAGAATTGTAATGTATTACTTACTGTTAGTAGCTCAGCTTATTGGAGAGTATATTTAGTATACTGATGATACTATGTAGTTTATACTTTAGTTTTTTACGTGGTGGTTTAGTTACTGCAGCTACATACTATTAACATTCCTTCCCTTTATTAATGCTACCCCTATCCCCTCCCTTTGATGCTGCTAATCCTGCATAATGCACGGGCATAATATGACTTTGAAACCCCCCGCCCACCTCCTACGCATTTCACAAGTAGTACTAATCCCATATCTGTATTTCCGATAAATATGCTAAATTCCTCTTGATATGCAAATTATTTTGTCAAGGCGCTCTTCCCCCTCCAACCCAGCTTAAATATACGCTCCAAGCCTGGGGTGTTTCATTCATACGCTGTCTTCTCGACAGACCTGTTCTTCACCTGAGGACGGCTGCTTGCGTTGTGGCCGAAACGTCGTGAGAATTTTGATTATATTTTTTTTTTATTTTATTATTTCCATTCTACGTGACTTCACCGAAAGAACCAAGAAGATGAATCCCTGCAGTCACGAAAGCTTTAAATCGAAAAGCCTCATAATAATCACGATCATACTTGACACCACTCGCTTTTGGCCGTCTAATGCGTATTGTCTCCGTGGCACAATAGCGCGTTTAGTCCAGCAGGGGCTGCTCCGGCAGTGTTGCCTCCGAAACGTCGTGAATTTTATTTTGTTTTGTTTTATTTTACTTTCATTAATTTTAATGTTTTTACCTACGTGACTTTACCGAAAAAACCTGAGAATATGAATCATTGCAGTCACGAAAGCTTCAAATCTAGAATCCGGCAGTGTTGTTGACGTACGTGTTGGCTTTACGTGCTATGAAGAAGAGCAATTGACCAGATGTCGCGTATTAAAAAATAAATACTTTTAAGACCACAGTTTGTTATTTACGAATTTTCACTGAGTTGTCATTGCACTGCAGCACGTGACTTGTTTTTTTAATCGAGGTCAAGAGTCATAACATAGGCAATGTGCAATTCCAAAGACACCCATGGGTAATTATGGTGGGTGTTTCAGGTTGCCATCAAACACCCGACCTGTGTCACGCACTGGATTATATATTTTTTAAAATTCTGAGATAAAATTCATACGTCGTACAAAGTTCACATTTAATACCATAGCCAGCTGGATTAATACGGTCAAAATAAGTTATCTTCCGATTCTATTCTTTGAGAACTACTCAAATTAATGCTGCGAAAACACACCGGCTTATGTAAACCGATTCATAATCTGTGCCATAACTCACACATGTCTCCCTTTTTGCCTCTCCAGAGGCTGGCCTCACTCCTTGCCTTGGCCTCGCCCCTCCAACAGTTGGCCCTGTTCAGCTCCATCCACCACATGAACCACAGATTTTTATTTAAGCTAGTTTAGAGGCTATCTGCCATAGGTTATCAGTTTCTAGTTAAAATCAGCTGGACCGTAAAATGAAAATTACAGGAAACCCTCGACTTACGAACACCCGACGTATGAGCACCCGCCTTAGGAACACCTGCACTGAAGACTCGGCCTAAAATGAGTACCAGTAAACATCGCCATTTGGGAGACAAAGGCGGTCCACTGTGGTGCTGGCCACCCACCCTCTTGTGTGCCGTGTCGGCCTTCATATTTGCTCGCTAACTGCACTCGCCCCAACAGTCTGTTAAAGCTATGTGAGGGATCTTAGTCTGTGTGCATGTGAATGTGCCTTAACAGCTGTGACGATTATCCCCGAGCACCTAGGTCTACTTAGTCTGAAATGCCTACCTGGTGCGGTGTGTAAACAACGCCACTGTGGAGAAAAAGGTCGCCGGGCGTGGTGCTGGCCACCCACCTCGTGTGCAATTCGGTCCGTCAGATGTGCTGCTCGCTAACAGCACTTGCCCCACCAGTCTGTTAAGGCTATAGGGGGATCTTTGTCTTTTTTTGTGTGTACGTGAAAGTTGGGTCGGGAGCAGTAGTGTAGTTGTGAGCGCTTTGTTGTAATGAAGACGTTAGCGCGCTGCTCGACGATCCCAGCGACCCGAGTTTGATTCTCGCTCAAGGCCAACACCAGTGAGGATTATCTTAATGCGTCCTGGGCCTCCCCTAGGTCGACTCAGCCTGAAATGAGTACCTGGTGTGGTGTGTAAACATCGCTACTGGGGAGACAAAGGTGGCCGGGCATGATACCTACCCCCTCGTGTGCCGTGCCGGCCTTCATAGATGCTCACTAACAGCACTTGCCCCGACAGTCTACCAAGGCTACACGGGGGATCTTTGTTTTTCTCTTGTATGTCGTTAGAACAGATTCCCTTCGTAAATCGAGGACTGCCCAAATCCTCGCCGAAGTTTCGCGGATTCCTGCTGATATTGATAGCAATACCGCAATTACATGTAACCAGCCCGAACTGGACATCTGTAAAGAAGAGATTCATAGCTCATCGGATCCCTCCAGCCTAAATGAAGATTATGGTTCTGATGTTAGGGAATTTATAGTAATGGTGCAATTAAATTTCGATTTAAAGCTTTCCTGACTGCAGGGATTCATATTCTTGGCTCTTTCGGTAAAGTCACGTAGAAAGGAAATAATAAAATAATAAAAAATACAACTATAAAATTCTCACGACGTTTCTATTGCAACACAGGCAATCATCGCCAGGTCTGAAAACCACAGCAAGAAGATTTGAAAAAGTGGCGTTTTTTTCTTAACGTCAGCACCACGGACAGCAACTAGCGGTCGTTCAGACGGACGAGTCCATCTATGCTCGGAACGGAGGAGGGGGGAGAGAAGGAGAATGGAATGCGGTCTGAAAGTCACCGTTAGCGTGAACACAATCAATTAAGACCCGAAATGGTTAATCACATCCAATGATTGCTAAGCCAGAAGAGATTCTTTCATGAGGCTATCCACATATACAAACACAAAGACAATTTCAACCGAGAAGATGGTTTCTGGCTGAGCAATCGCTGTCCTGGGTTGTTAAAGTTAAGAAAAAACGCCACTTTTTTCAAAATTTCTTGCTGTGAATTTCACACCTGATGATGATTGCTTGTGTTTCAGTCGAAACGTCGTGAGAATTTTGTTGTTTGATATTTTTATTACTTTATTATTTCCCTCGTACGTGACTTTACCGAAAGAACCAAGAATATAACACAAACAAGTGTTGTTGTTATGTTATGTAACAACAACACAAACACGTGTTGTTGTTATCATGTAACAACAACACAAACACGCTGTTGGGGACGCTTGGTGCATCGTCCGTTGGAGAGCCCCGCCCCGCACGCCCCCCATCCCCCGCAAGCCCCTCCCCCTCACAACCCTCCCCCCAATCCCACGCGCCCCTCCCCCCCACAGACACAGGCCCCGCCCACCGTCGCGTGACGTCACGCCCAACTGCCGCCCGTTCTGCGACATTGCAGTGGAGGCTCCCGCTCCAGTCGGTTCACTCCGAGACTCACGACGGCGAGACTCGCCTCTCTGGGGGAGCCTCTCACTCGCCTCGCTCTCCCAGCTTCACTGAAGACCCTTCTCGCCGACTTGCTGCCGCAGACGGTCGAAGGATGAGAACATCTCCGAGGTGAGTGTGAGACGGCACTGGGGAGAGAGACAAAGACGCCTGTGACACGTGTGCAGCGGGCGAGGGAGACGACGGCCCTGGACACGGCACACGCCGCCTGTGTTGTGGCCGAGGCCTTCGTCAGATCGCTCGTTGCTTTCAGAGGGACATTGATACAGACCGTGAGGGAGACACGTGGACACAACAGAGACACAGGAGGCAGACTATAAGTTGCTTTTCTCTTGGGAGCGAACACTCCGCACCAACACACGGAGACAGGCAAAGCGTTCCAGTCCTCCAATCCCTCCTTCACACGCAACTCTCTCTCATTCTCCTCATGCACTGCTCTCTCCTCCTCATCAGCTGCTCTCTCTCATCCACTCCTCCTGCCGACATCCCCTCTTATCCCGACGGCCCCCTCTAGCATTTGTGGCCATCTGGCTTCTGAAAAAAGCTAATAGCTCTGTGGGCTTTACCTGGTAGGATGAACCTAGTTGAGTTTCATTTGTATATATTTTTGAAGTGATTTGCTTACCTTTCCTGTACTTTGCACTCCTATCGTGTTTTTGTATTGTTGTAACTTTTTGAGCAACCCCCAACTAGACATCTATGAATAGGGGCCGTCCATAAATGACGTCACGCGATTTTGGCCGATTTTTGCCCCCCCCCCCCCTCGTCACACGGCGTCACAAAAAGTCAGACCCCCTTCAAATATGACGTCACTAGGCTCTGCCCCCCCCCCAACCATATTTACATTTTGAAACTAAAACATGCTTCAAATCACTTTAAACTATTGTCATTGTAGTGCGTATTTTACGTGGTGCTGCACTTATAGGAGAAACATTTATTTAAAAGGAGGCATTAGAAAGCTGAAATTCAGCATACAATTCATTTACAAATATTCAACGCCTAAATAAAACTGCAGATGTTCAGAATATTATATTGAAATTTTTTATATTATACATTTTTTTAGGTAATTATAACTATAAAAAAGAGTTGAAATTTTGTAGTAGAAAGAAGCAAAATGGAGAGTACAATTATAACAATCACATATTCATTCCACAGAATGAAAAGTCCTGGTAGAATCATTAGAATCAAAATGTTTATTAACAATAATTCAAATTTTTTATTAATTTATGTTTCTCCATTTTCCCATGGAGAAGCAAAATGCTCCTTCATGGAATAAATAAAAAGGTGACCTTAGTAAATATAAATAATCGAATAGTTATTAATGAAAATTAATCAAAATTAGTGTTGTTATAACAATTCTATTTAATTAAGTTTATTTAAAGTTGCGCATTTTGATGTGACGTCACATTTATCAAAACCCCCTCCCCCCCTCGTCACACATCGTCACAAATGTCTGACCCCCCTCCCTCCCCCTAGGTGCGAGACGTCATTTATGGATGGCCCCAAAATAGCTTCATAGTTCATCGTATTCCTCCAATATAAATAAAGATTCTAATTTCACTTGACTTGAGTGTGAATGCAAGTTGACAGAAGCCCGTGACTGTTGGCGCGACGGCTGCAAAGCATCTGTGACCCCAAATTACACTCCGTCTGCCTTTGCAGACAAGTGGTCATTGACCACATTCCGACCGCGACGCGTTACAACCTGTCGCCCGACAACGACCTGCCGGAGAAGGAGGAGAGCAGCCTGTTCTGCTGGGGCCTTTTTTGTGGGAAGGGGTCACGTCGGTCAGCGGCGGATAAAGCCCTCCTCAAGGCGCAGAGAAAGCTCGCCAAGACCCAGATGAGGGCGCGCCAGGTCCTGGAGGAGCTGTGGCGGGACGCCGCCGTGGTCGATGCCGCCAAGGAGCGGAAGGAGGAGGAGAAGGAGAGCATGGAAGGAGATGTCAAGAAGGCGCTCGGCAGATGGAGGCGCACGATGGACTTGTCTGGCAAGGGTAGGAGACCAGGTGAGGAGATTGAGTTCAGCTCGCGATGAGAGACTCGCCCAGTCTAAGGTGTTGCTAAACACGTGATGTTGATTCTAAATGTGGAGGGAAAAACCGGAGGACCGTGAGAAAAATATACGTGACCACAGGGAGAGAGACATGCAAATTCCCAATATACAACAGGCATCAGGGTCGGGATAAAGGTAAGACATGTTGAAGCAGTGCCTTTAATGCGGACAGAGGCTCTCGTCCAAACGGTTTTGAAAGTCGTTCTGCGATGCCACCTTCTCGGGCGCTGCGAGTGCGCGTGAGTCACGAGGGGGGATGGTCCTTTTGTCGCAGGAACAACCGCCCGGCGAGAGATTGACCGGGATGCGCTGATCGAGCTCGTGGATGAGGCGATGAGCTTCCACCCCGTCCACACTGCGGACGCGCTGCTCCTCGAGGGAAGCAGCAACAGTGTGCACACGAGCCATGCCAGCATCAGCATCGACATGTACGTCGGCTGTGGTAGCAGCTTCTGCAAAAGCAACAGCAGCAGCGGCAGCAGCAGTGGCGCCAGCAGCGGGGGCAGCAGTGGCTACCTGCCACAGTCTGAGTCCGAGATGTTAACAGACTCCACGCCCATCGATACAGATGATGATGGCCTCCTCAAGGACGACCCTTGTGCCCCTCCACCTCTCGAAATGGTGAATATAACTCTGTATCTCGCCAATTACACATATGCATGTTTATGTTTTTTTATTTCAAGGCCACAGTATCGTTGATGAGTGTGAGTTAATGTTTCTTCTCGAGAGGCAAACTATCACCGGGACGTCGTGACGAATGGCACTTGGGCAAGTGGCCCGTGTCCATATGTTCACCGCGTGCTGATTTCCTATTCTCCCTACTGCAGGAACTCGTGAACCCGGACACCACGGTTGTGGATGCAAGTGGTATGCTGTACCTTGACCGGGGCACTTCCAGCAAGCCACGGCTAGCTGATTGGAAGTTTGGCCATGAATCGGTAGGGAGTTACTTGCATATGCAAACACATACAGAACTGTAAAAAAGACAAAGATCCCCTACAGAGCCTAAAAGACTTTTGGAGAAAGTGCTGTTAGCAAGCATCTATGAAGGTCGTCATTGTGGCACACAAGGGGGTAGGTGGCCAACACTACGCCCGGCCGCCTTTGTCTTCCCAATGACAATGTTGACACACTTCACAAAGTACTCATTTGAGGCTCAGTCGACTTCGGGAAGCCCCAGGACCCATTCAGGTAATCGTCACTGGTATTGTCCATAAGCGGCCATAGAAGTCGGGCCACCGGGTTAGTAGGGCAGCGCGCTATCCACTACACTACTGCTCCGCACGTACATACACACACGTACAAGTACCAACATATGCGTACACACACATGCAATGATAGCCATGTTAAGGTGTTCGCTGTGAAGCCCAGAGCATGGGTTTCGGATGTGCGAGCGAATCGCTCGTTTGCCTCGGGCGTTCTCGACGAGCTAATGTCCATGGCGGTCTCCTTCACAGGTCTCCCAGCCCCGGGAGGGAGATGCTTCCCCATTGTATGAAAACCAACAGCCACCGGGGTTCGTGCAGCAGAAGGACGGCCACAGGTGAGACGCACGCGTGCCTACACACAAACGAACGCACGGTCACGAGAGCATCGCCGTTCACACCCGGCGCCACATCCCGTCCAGGCACGGACACGGGACCTCTTTCGGCCTCACCCCCGCGCCATACCCCTCCTGCTGCGCTGACTCAGCTTGCGTGTGCCAGGTGGGAAAGATGGGAGGGGGGGGCACCAACGGACTGTGCGGCTTGACGCTCGTTTTCTTCCGCAGATTTATCAACGTTGCGCCTTGCGCCAGCCAACTGTGGTAAGCAGGCACGAGCGTCCGCCCCACCCCGACCCCGCCGCCTGCGAGATGGGAGATTGAGTGTGCTGCTGGTTCGGCACCTCCGGTGAACACGGTTCTTCCGCTGGGAAACTCTGGGAGATCGCTCCTCATGCGTATTCTGCCACTGCTGACAGTTGTATTTGGGAGTATTTGATATTGATTTGGTGTTCTTTTGGTCGTGCTGATCATTCGTCATATCTGCCCAATATAGCATTTGGCACAAGTGCAATTAATCCGTTGCACACCTTCTGTTGAATGCTTCGTTAATAAATCTTCAGTACTAGATATTAATTTATGTATGTTTTGTACCATGCCAAATCTGACTCGGATGTTTTGTTTTTCCAAAAATATCACTAGTTTATCCATTACTCCCACAATGTACGTATTTTGAATAGTTTTAATTATTAACACGAGTTGAAACTGACGAAGTAATTCAAACTACTAAAATATCGAACAACAACTAGCCAGATTTTTGGAAAAACAAAACATCCGAATCAGAGTTGGTACAGTACAAAAAATACAAAATCTAATATCTGGTACTAAAGATGTATTACCGAATCTTGATTTGAAGCTTTCGGGACTGCAGGAATCCATATACTCTTTGGTTCTTTCGGTAAAGTCACGTAGTTAGAAATAAAATTAAACAAATCACGAAGTTTCGGGCGCAACACAAGTGTCCATCATCAGGTGGGACAACCACAGCAAGAAAACATTTGCTGAAGTGGGCGGGAGAGCTGCCGTGCCAGGAGGTTATGTAGGTAAGAAAAGGGGGAGCAGCAAAGGGGGAGAGAGAGAGGGGGGGGGTATGGGGTAGGGGTGGGGGGCGCTGCGTGAGCGTTCGGGGGAGAGAGGACATGAGGTGGGGGGGGGGAAGTGGGCGGGGCTGGAAGTGGAAAGCTGGGGATGCGGGTAGAAATTAACTCGGAAAATAGGCTAGTACCCGGCAGATATGATGAAACCATAAACAGTTAAGGTTTTACCTGGTTAATAACATCCTTCCAATGAGTGCTCCATTTGTATCCATCTTCTCGGTTTAAGTTATGTTTATATATCTGCCTTGTGTTCGCGAACACAGTCCGAGACATGTCGTTTCGTTTCCCCAATGTAATTGCTACCACAGGTACAACTCGATTTGTAAACCCCAGGATATTGCATGTCAGGAATGACATCCTTCACAGATGGGATTAGATCACTGATTTTGTCTACTGTATTGAATCGGACCTGGATCTTGTGTTTGTTTAACATTTTGGAAATCTGTTTGGTAACACCTGCTATGTATGGTAACGTGATGGTTTTGATCGGCTTCTCAAGGGGTTGTTTCTCCATGGTTGGAGAAACAGCTTAGCGAATAATGCGGTCTCATTAATCTTGAGGGCTGGTGTACGTGTTCCAGTTCACTGGCTAGGTGGTGTCGGTCGTAAATGCAGTTGGCCCTATTGTGTAGTGTTTTGATGAGAATTCTTCTGTGCCGGATGGGGGTGGGAATCCGGTTTCAGGTAGGAATCTGTGTGGGTGGCTTTCCTGTAGACAGTGTCCCAACGAGCCGTCAAGTCTCTTCTCAAATAAAACATCCAGGAATGGTAGCTTACCATCCTTCTCTGCTTCCATGGTGAATTTGATGGATGGGTGTATGGAATTGATGTGGTTGAGAAATTGGTTCAATACTGGCAGGCCAAACACCGAAAGTGTCGTCTATATTTCTCTTCCACAATGAAGGACGTAGGGTGGATATCTGGATGGCATCTGTTTCAAATTTCTCCATGAAAACATTCGCAATCACTGGTGATAATGGGGGGAACCTTCATTTTGTTTGTAGAAAGTACCATTCCAGGTGAAGTAAGTGTTGGTAAGGCAGCGCCTAACCAGAGTATGTACATCAGGATTCAGTCCATGTTGGACTAAGTCTTCAATTATTGCTAAGGTGTCAGGTGCAGGAACCTTGGTGAACAGAGAAACTACATCAAAGCTGACGAGCAAATCATCTGGGGACAGTGAAATGCCCTTGATTAGAGAGCCCAATTGAGCTGAGTTATGTACTGCTGAGGTGGTCTTGCCCGTGAATGGAAGCAAGGTATCAGACAGACAACGGGCCAGTTTGTAGGTAGGTGAGTTGATAGTGGAAACGATGGGCCGAAGTGGAGTGCCTTCTTTATGGAATTTTGAAAGACCATAGAATCTGGGTGGTCTAGTAGCAGAAGGTTTTAGGGAGAGCCGTTTGAATGGCTCTATTAGAGGAGTTGAACTGGTAATGATATTGTTGGTTTTTGTACCCAGGCGGTTGGTAGGATCTTTGTTGATTTTAGTGTAACTTCCATCATTAAGAAGGTCCTGGATTTTGTTGTTGTATGTGGTTTTATCCATGATGACAGGAGCATTGTCCTTGTCGGCTGAGAGGATGACTATGTCATCTCTCTTTTTCAATTTAGCGAGTTCAGAGCGCTCGTCTTTGGTGATGTTACTAATGGGTTTCTTAGCATTTTTAAGGATGGTGGCAATTTCAGATGTTGCCACGTCTGTCGGGATGTGCCCCAAGCATTTGAGGGCTACATCTACCTGGGCAATTATATAATCGACTGGGATGTGTTTGGGGGTGACAGCAAAATTCATCCCTCTAGCTAGTACCGATTTTAGGCTATCGGAGATTGTGCTGCTACTCTGATTGATAAGTCTTGTTAACATCTAGCTTTTTAATGTGTGGATCTGATTTTTATTTTTTGACAAGTTATTGAATTTAGCAATAAGGTTAACCTTACATTTGGAGGACATTGTTGCGGCAGAATAAGTAGACATGTTATCTACAAGGTTCCAATCAAATGCGGACATTTAATCTGTTAATGTTAAGTGTGATTGTAGGAGACATTTGTCTACATTATCAAGTTCAAGACGGAGTAGTCTTATCCTCTCTGAGATTAGAGAAAGGCTCGCTCTGATTTAGATCCGTTTGGCGTTAGGAGTAGTGACAAGGTAATACCGACCACAGTGTAAATGTGGTCGGTATTACCTTGTTGTCGCAGCATCTCTTCAGAAAGGTGAAAGACTCGATCATGTGAGCCACCTTGTCTCGTAGTCTGTTAAAAGCTCTAACAGATGTGTGAAAACCCTACCCGTAGAGGTGGTTCAATCTTGATTTGAAGCTTTCGTGACTGCAGGCATCCATACTCTTACACTAACATCTGCTTCTGTCACTTCTAACGCCAAACTAATCTTATTCAGAGCTAGCCTTTCTCTAATCTCAGAGAGGATAAGACTACCCCGTCTTGAACTTGATTATTTAGACAAACATACACCAGGCCCTCAAGATGAATGGGTACTCGGACCGCATTATTCCCAAAGCTGTTTTTCCAACCATGGAGAAACAACCCCCTGAGAAGCCGATCAAAACTATCGCGTTACCATACATAGCAGGTGTTACCAAACATATTTCGAAAATCTTAAACAAACACAAAATCCAGGTCCGATTCAATACAGTACACAAAATCCGTTATCTAATCGCATCTGTGAAGGATGTGATTCCTGACATGCAATATCCTGGAGTTTACAAACTTGCGGTAGCAGTTACATTCGGGAAACGAAACGACATCTCTCGGACCGTGTTCGCGAACACAAGGCAGATCTGAAACACGGCAGAAAACCAATACCTCTGCCATGGCTGACCTTTGTTATAATGCTGTGGGCTCGCATGATAATGTTTTTTTTTCCGAGACCAAGGTACTCTGCAAACCTTCTGGCTACTATAAAACGTTTGTTCATGAAGCCATCCAGATATATAAACATAACTTCAACCGAGAAGATGGATACAAATAGAGCACTCATTGGAAGGGTGTTATTAACCAGGTAAAACCTTAACTCTTTATGGATGTTTATCTGCCGGGTACTTGCCTATTTTTCCGAGATAATTTCTCCCCGCATCCCCAGCTGTCCCAGCCTCCAACTTCCAGCCCTGCCCACTCCCCCACCTCTGGCCTCACATCCTTTCTCCCCCGAGCACTCACGCAGCGCTCCCCCCCTCTCTCTATCTCTCTTTCCCCCTTTCTCCTCCCCCCTTTCTTACCTATATAACCTCATGCCACGGCAGCTCTCTCGCCCACTTCAGCAAATATTTTCTTGCTGTGGTTGTCCCACCTGATGAAGTTCGCTTGTGTTGTGATCGAAACGTCGTGATTTGTTTTATTTTATTTCTAACTACGCGACTTTACCGAAAGAACCAAAGAGTATATGGATTCTTGCAGTCACGAAAACTTCAAATCAAGATTCGGTAAAACATCTTTAGTACCAGATATTCGTTTTTGTATTTTGTGTACTGCGCCAACTCTGATTCGGATGTTTTGTTTTTCCAAAAATCTGGCTAGTTGATGTACGGTATTTTAGTAGTTTGAATTACTTGGTCAGTTTAACTCGTGTTATTAATTAAAAATATTTAAAATACCGTACATTGTGGGAGTAATGGATAAACTAGTGAGATTTTTGGAGAAAAAAAACATCTGAGTCAGAAGATTTATTAACGAAGCATTTAACAGAAGGTCTATAACGGATGAATTGCACTTGTGCCCAATGCTATGTTGAGCAGACAGTAAGAATGATCAGCACGAGACTAAATTAACACCAAAGAAATATGAAATACTCCCAAATACAACTGTCAGCAGTGTTAGAACACGCATGCCAACAAGGACACTCATTGACGTTCTGTGCAAGACTAGTTACTACTGGCCAAGACTAATTAGAGAATCTATCGAAATGGAGATAAATACAAATAATTAATAATAAAGATTTTTGGGATTCATCGCGTTATTTATAAATGTGTCGTAACCCTCCACCACCCGACACAGCTGAACAGTAAAAAATTGTCACGTTGACAAAAGACAAATTGTCGTGAACTATTTGACTTTTGTCAACGTGACTCAATTTTGGTGGAGAGTTACGACACATTTATAAATAATGTGATCTAACCAAAAAACCTTTATTATGAATAATATTGGTCGCGAAAGCCTACGTGTTAAATACAAATAATCTTAACCATTCGGATAGCTACAGCCTTAGTGCTGCTCAGAATTGAATGTTCAAATAATTGTTTAAATGCATGCCTATACAGGTCACCATACATAAATGGGGATCAACTGTATGCAGACAATACCAGGTGCTGTTATTTTATTGCACTCAAACGACAGGAGGTACAAGAATAATGTTCATGCACAATGTACGTTGATTAACATATCAATAACCCAACCGGCAATGGATACCCCCATTGTTATTCATATGCATGCATGAATCCACCCCCTCCCCCTTCGCACAAGAAGGGCTCACAAGTGACGTCATCACATCTATCCCTCTTTAAGGAATGAAACAGGAGGATTTATACACAAATCTCCGGTCGCCTGATGAAGCTGTTTGTAATTACTGGCCAAACGTCATATTCAGATTGTAAATGTTGTGGATTTGCTCTCCAACACACCGGTCTGCTGTACTTGTAATTAATTGGCATGTTCTGTTTACGTGACAAACCTTACTGTGTCGGGTGGTGGCGTGTTCCGCGACACATTTATATTTACGCAATCTAACTCATGAAACCTATGTTATGTATTACCAACTGTAAATAAATTGTCTTGATAATTCACATTGACTCGAGTTCGTTTGTATGTATGTATGTTGAATTTCTTTCGCATAGCCAACCGTGTTAATCAGAGTAGCAATTTGCATTGCTATTCTTTTTGCATTGCGAATTTGAGTGGGAAAAATGTTATACATCACAAACGGGTTACACACGGTAAAATTTTTGACACCAGCAGCTCACAGGCAAGAGGCAAATTTATCTCTTGCAACAGGGCTCATTAACAATTTTTTTACTTAGCGCCATCGCACAGGCTGAGTGGCTGTTTGCTGAGTGATATGTCACGTATACATGCCCTGTAAACGTGAAGATACAAACTTGCGATAAATATATATATTTGCAACTCGCCGTCATAACACTTTACGGCCAGTTCCCGCTTCACGAACAGGTTGTGTGCCTGAGGCCCGTTCATTGATCCAACTCATTGTAAGTTGACACTCAGTGAACGAAAGCCCCATTTATGACAACACTGAGATAACACATTCCGTGAGAAAAAAAACTTTTAATAACAGCTTGACAACGCCGAATTGCACTGGCGATACGAACCACCCAACCATTTGGTTTGGCGGAGCCAGCTGTAATGAGTCCTAACATCACCGCTGAGAGTGTGTGTACGTGTGCGCGTATGTATATGTGCGACAGGGATGTTCTCTGGCTTCAACATTATTTAACATCTAATAAAGAATAATTATTTCATATTTTAATAGCAAATGCTATCACCATCATTTTACAACAAAAAAACTGAAGGCACCCAATGGGTTCTCCCTTCTCTCCGGTTGTAGCCAATATTTTCATGGAAATATTTGAGACGGACGCCATCCAGGCATCCACTCTACGCCCGTCCTTGTGGAAGTGGTACGTGGATGACACGTTTGTCATCTAGCCACATGGCCGACCGGCTCTAACCAATTCCTCAACCACATCAATTCCATACACCCAACCATCAAATTCACCATGGAGGTAGAAAAGGATGGCATGCAACCTTTCTTGAATGTCCTAATCAAAAAGAGACCAGATGGCTCGGAGCCATTCTGTCGACAGGAAAGTAACCCATACTGACGCCTACCTAAAACCTGATTCCCACCACCATTCATCCCAGAAGAATTGCCTCATCAAAATGCTACACCATAGAGCTCAATGTATCTCCGACCATGAACACCTGACCAGTGAACTCAAACACTATGCAATCAACAAAGCCATCACCCCAACCGTGAGGAAGGAGCCATCTGAAGATCCAATGAAAACCATCACCTTATCTTACTTCGCAGGGATAACCAAAAAGATTTCCAAAATCATGAACAAACACAAGATCCAGGTCCGATTCAACACAGTGCATAAAATTCGTGACTTGAACCCATCTGTGAAGGACAAGATTCCTGACATGCAATATCCAGGCGTCTACAAACTAAGCTGTATCTGCGGCAGCAGTTACATTGGGGAAACCAAACGACATGTCTCGAAACGTGTTCGTGAACATAAGGCAGATCTGAAACATAGCAGGACCAATACTTCTGCTGTGGCTGATCATTACTTTAATGCGGCTGGCTCACATGAAATTGATTTCTCAAAGACGATGGTACTTTGCAAGCCGACTGGCTATCAACAAAGATTCGTTCACGAAGACATCCATATATACAGACCCAGACACAATTTCAACCGAGACGACGGTTTTAACCACAGCAATCATTCGAAGAATGTCATCAACCACTCTGGGTCATGACTTGATTTGTGTTTTCTTGTCCACCTCCACCGTCAGCAGTGTTGATGTGTGAAGCGAGGTGCAATGCTATGATTGGTGTAGAACTACTTCCGGGTTCGGAGACCTCTCTTACATTAACAGCTGCCCAGCCCATCTCTAAACCTTTATAAACAGCCTCCCTCAGCAGCGTTCCCCCTCTTTTTTCTCCTGATGACGATTGCTTGTGTTGCGATCAAAACGTCGTGATATTTTAATTATTTTTAAAATTATGTTATTGTTATTATTTTTTCTATCAACGTGACTTTACCGAAAGAACCATATAATATGAATTCCTGCAGTCACGAAAGTTTCATGTAAAAATGTAAAGGCTATTTCCTCCAATATTTGAGGTGCCGCAGGCCCAGCAGGGTCAATCCCACCTTGCCCCATTTTGTTATATGAGCGGAGGGATTTCTCCACCCCCAAGAACTCAGAAAAGCTCAAAATATATTAAACTAGATTCGAAGCTTTCGTGACTGCAGGAATTACTCTTTAGTTATTTTAGTAAAGTCATTTCGAAAGGAAATGAATTGAATAATAATAGAATACGACGTTTTAATTGCATTATATTTCTAAGTTTGCTATGTTTGTTTTCTCATTCATTCGTACCTGATGATGGTTGCTTGTGTTGCAATCGAAATGTCGTATTCTATTATTATTTAATTTACTTTCTTTCTACGTGACTTTACCGAAAGAATCAAAATATATTCCTGCATTCACGAAAATATTTTAAATCAAAATGTATGCTGGTAGTGATTACAGTGATGGGCCAGCTTCATGGTGATTATGGGACTCGAGTTGGTCGGGTGATGCGGATGGAGTGATGGAGATTGGTGATGTTCGTGGGGGTTGGAGAGGGTGATTGCAGGAAGGATGGGGTTCATGCTGATTGGGAGAGTGGCTGAGGTTTGATGGGGAAAGCAACTACATACATGTCAACCCCTTATCAGTGCCTACCTTATTACAGACCAATTCAGACAGTATTAGTCACCCCGTGCCCTTATAAATCTCAACGTTCATCCTACAAAGTCCCATCAAAAGGGAGAAACACAAACAAATTGACAAAAAATAAAAAATAATTATTGAATATGTAATATATAGTACATGAAAAAAATTGCTCGTAAAAAAGGGCTTTACGCCTTATGGACCTGGAAACTCAATTTCCCCATACAAGAATACAGGTAAATCGTATGGGTTGACAGGTATGCAACTGAGATGTGGAGGGGGTACAGTGTGATGGGATTGGGTAGGGAATGGTGATGGGCGGTGATGATGGAGGACATTGGGGGACATCGTGATGCGAGTGGAGTTTTGAAGTCGCGCCCCGCTCCTCTTCACAAAATCCTCACGGGAGTTCCACAGGTTCCTGCTGAGGTCGGCCTCCCCGAGGTCAACCTCATCTTCATTGAGCACCGAGTGCGGTGTGTCAACATCCCCACTGGGTAGACAGGCAACCGGACCTATTGCTGCCCATCCACCTCGTGTGCCGTGCCGGCCATCATAGATGTTGCTCTCTAAGTGCACTTGCCCCAAGAGTATACTAAGGTTACAAGGGGGATATTTGTCTTTGTGTTCGCATGTGAAAGTGTGAGTGTGTGTTAAATTTTAAGAGTTTACTCCTGAATAGCGCTCTGCTCCCCATCATAAAATCCACGCGGATGTTCCGCGGGTTCCTGCTAGTTAGTAGTATTACACGTGTTTGTTTACCCAGCAAAGCCTCATTAAGTCTCCAGACTCTTTAACAGGAGGGCCATATTGCCCAGTTTTCATCGCAGTAGGGGAGATGTGGCTGTGTGTGTCATCACAATGGAATAACATGCAGGTCATTTATCAGCAATTGGATGTTTGGCCAATACCAGTTTTACGATGGCCGGAAACCATGCAGAACAGCGGGAGAACATACAAACTCCACTCAGAAAGGCACCCTAGTCGGTAATTGAACCAAAGCCCTTTTTGCTGTGACGTGCAACCACTCGGCGAACCTGCTGCGCTGACAGTCTGTCACCCACTACCAATGATAGCGAGAAAGCTTGGAATCCTGTCATCGGATGTGACTGCATACCACACAGGAAACATTCTAGACAGGTACAGTCTTCATATGTTTGGTGGCCTTGGGAAACAAAAACAACCTCATGTACCCCTAGAGGTCACCAGCAGGGATAGAGGTCACTAGCAACAGGGTGGTCTCCGTCTGTCCTTGTATGTCGCTCTCTCTCTCTGCATCTCTCTTTACATTTCTGTTTCTCTATCTGTTTCTATGTCAGTCTGTGTATCACTCTGTGTCTGTATCTTTCTCCCTATGTTTCTGTATTTATGTTTCTATCTCTGTCTCTATATACATGTGGAACTTCTTTTGTACCGTAGATAGCCAACCGTGCTAATCGGAGGTGCGAGGGAAATACAGCCTACTAAACACAAAAAGAAGTTTCAAGAAATGAGTTTTCAATCTATATTTAAAATTGCATACCTCCAGTGGCTTCCTTATATCGGGACAGCGTTCCAGACGGGCGTAAAACTGCATCAGAAAACACGCGATGCGGTGACTGTCTTTGTTCGATGGCCAGCCAAAAGCCACTGTGAGGATGACCGGAGTCCTCGTGATGGTTTTTCTCTGTGCCTGTGTCCCTTTGTGTGTGTGTGTTTGTAGGCCTGGGCTCTGTGTAGTTCTTCGTGCTTTCGAAGTCCCTAACCCTCTGCTCACAATCATTAAGGACCTTCATGATGGTGAGCGGGCCCGGGTAAAACTACGTGGCCGGGAGTCAGAGCCATTCCCTGTACACCTTGGGGTGCGACAGGGATGTCCTCTGGCTCCCACATTATTTAACATCTATTTTGACCACGTAGTTCGTGAAGCCTTCAATGCTGTACCGGAGGAATTTCCATTTGGTACAGATACAATGGAAGGCTGATCGATGCCCGTGTAATTGCTGCTCACTCCGAGGAGGAGTTGGAGGCTCTGCTGCTGAACCTGGAGCTTGCCACTAAGAGGTGGGGCCTTACCATCAGCCCCACCAAAACTTAGCACCTGCCTGGGTATTTTGTACCATCGGACACTCCACCCCCACAACTCCCAATTGGTGATAGGACAGTTGTGGAGAGAGTGGAGAGTTTCCCATACCTTGGCAGTGTGCTCATGACCGTCTCCGGTTTAACAGCAGAGGTCTCACTCCGAATTAGTCGAGCGGCATTATCTTTTCATTGGTTGCATAACGCTGTTTGGAAGCTACCTGGTCTATCACTCCACACAAAGCTTCAGGTCTTCTCAGCCACGGTCATTCCCTGCCTTCTCTAAGCTTGCGAAACGTGGACACCCTTAATGGGACATCTTAGCCGGTTAGACACATTTTTTCTGGCCTGCCTACGATCCATCCTGGGTTTAACCAGGCTGGATTGTGTGAGGAGCTCACAATTCCTTGAAAGATGTGGACAAAGTCCCATTGGTGAGCTCCTCCGGCAGGCAAGGTTGCGTTGGCTGGATCATGTCGCCCGCATGCCCAGCCACCACATGCCTTAACAGCTTTTGTTCAGCCGGATCGAGGGGGTGAAACGGGCGCGGTACGGGCTAGAGTAAAGATGGAGTGATGTGGTATAGGAGGATGTGGAGGTGAGTGGACTTGCCGATGACTGGTACCAGCGGTGTCAAGATCGGCCTCTGTGGAGGAGACTCGTGAAGGACGCTACTGTGCAGTTGGATGCAGTCGCCCTCCAACAACAAAGGAGGGCGGAGGAGCGACGCTCACAACAATGCGCGGAGTGCCGGGTGTCTAAAGCACAGCAAGTTGGCACAGTAGGGGGCACAGGTGGTGCATCAGCCAGTCGTCTCAGTCAGTCGCCCGTGGCATCTGGGTCTGCCCCGTGACCTCATGCCAGCGGGCGTTCGACACTTCACGTGGCCTCAAGGTGCACATAGCCTGATACAAGCGTCGTGGTGACGTAACCGCCACTTAGTTGCGTATGGCATTTGTTGTTGTGTGTTTGTTTCTCACTGTACTCCTATGTCTCTCACTGACTATTTCTGTGTCTATCGTTCGCTGTGTTTGTTTCTCTCCGTGTCTTTCTCTCCCCCCCTATTTGCCCATGTCGATGCCCTCATTATTTTCCATTACAGATTTTCGCCCGTGCGTAGCCGCCCCGATCGTCCATTCCTAATTCCAGTCCTGACTTTAGTGCTAAAACATTTTACAATACGAGAATCACAGTCACATCCACCTCATGCCAATACTGTACCATATACTTAGCATGAAGACGTAACTAATCAGGCCTATTCACCATGTAGAGTGGTGAAAGTTTTCGTGGAAAAATATTGTAAAATCATTGTAGCTCCCTATGAAATCAATGTTGGAGGAACTGGAAAGTGCATGCTCACATGTAAACAGTACCTAGGGGAGTTATTGAAGGCAGACCGGAATCATAGCCAGGACAAAAGAGAGGGGGACGACGTTAAATGGAAGTAATTCTGAATATCGACGTAGCTATGTGCTCAGGGAATCACGTTTACAAACGGTGCATCTATCACCTGCTGTGACGTATGGATCAGACACACCGATATATCAAATGAGTGTAGCTAATACTTGGACGAGGAAGACAATGACATATGATCTCTCGATTAATGTATCAGCATCTGCGTGCTGAAGAAGGAAACAAATGCATGGAAATGTAAAACATTAGTATAAACTGAGATTGAAAACATCTAGATTTGAAGCTTTCGTGACTGCAAGAATTCATACTCTTAGTTCTTTCGGTAAAGTCACGTAGGTAAAAAATGAAATTAAAATGAATTATTAATTTAAATTTCATGTTTTTTTACCTAAAAATAATTATAAATTTTTAAAAAAATTTTACCTACGTGACTTTACCGAAAGAACTAAGAGTATTGAAAACATCGGTAGACCTGCTGCTGGCGGATGGTTCCTAGGCACGCAGTTATGTAGCCCACCAATAATTCAATCCGTCACAATTCAGAATTTACAATTGCATTTATTGTTTGCTTATGCCTCGTCTTTTTTACCGTCTCCTGTGTAGACACGCACACAACAAAAGCTGGGCGGTGGCGGCGACGCTGCTGCACGTGGCTGCAGCACTGTGGAGGCAGCAGCGAATGGATCACCGCACTTCGATGTTGTGAAACTCCCTTGCCATGGGCGTCGAGGAGGTGCCATACCCTGGCTATGCCAGGAGAAGGCGGTACAGAAAGAATGTGGACTGCATGGGATTGAGTGTTGGCCCCCTTCGCACGCATTGGCACCACGGTGGTGAGATGTTACCTTCAACGCCTGGTATACAGGAGGTCGTGGATTCGATCCCGACCCAGACGCCTGCTGTATATTTGGAGTTTGCATGTCTCTGTCTCCCCGTGGTCGCGTTGATTTTTTCCGAGTCCTCCGGTTTTAACCTCCTCAGATAGAGAATAAACGAGCGTTTTGAGTATTTGACTGCTATAAATTTCCACAAGATACGCCACTTCGTTGAGCTATCATTTGGGGCCAGGTCATTTCTGAAAAAAGAGCTGCAAAGCTGAGTGAACTTTACCTGGTAAACATTTTTTTGTTTAGTTATTCTTCAGGTGCTCCGGTTTCCTCCCACATTGATTGGCCCACACCACCTCAAATTGTAGAGGACCGCAGAGCTTGGGCAATCGTTGGCGCCGACTAGTCGCCTGGCTGCTGCCTTCCCGCTCATCCGTGGTTCCTCCTCGCGCCTCAGAGTCGTTGTCCTCTCTGCGAGAGCGAGCGAGTGATGTGCGGTAGCGGTGTGTTGAAAGTTGACATTATTATTATTATTATTGACACACTCGGGGACGGATAAGGTGGCGTGACCTCACATGCATGACAACTGACCTATCGCCCTCACCACTCACCAGATATCATTCACCTGGCACACACATGATATGCTCATCAACCACCACACACCACTCACCTGATCCGAACCAAACACTCCAGGCATTTGCCATTCACTCGCACACACTCACTCCATTCTCACCTATTCGTCCATAACATTGACAAAAAACACGTCTCCTTCACAATCCTGTATCTGTCTCATCGCATAAAACAACAAAATCAATGTTTTTTTTTTATCCCATCAGCCCCACGGTCTTCTTGGAGTGCATAAAGTCAGCAGTATTAGTTCAATACAAAGCAAGCTATGGGCTCGCTTCGACATTCAGCGTCTCATCAGTAGTCAGGCTTGCCCCAACCAACGTTGGTGAATCGCAAGATACTAAAGATGCTAATAAGCAAAGACGCCCCACCCCCGCTAACTTCAAGATAATGAGTTTTCACGCAAAATGGTATACTGTAGTGTGATATATTCTGATATAAAGTACACATTACTCAATTGGGATTATACATAGCCATCCTCCTACTGTAAAAACTGGCATATAGTATCGTAATTGTATAGTGAATATACAGCAGTGTGATATACAGTAGGGTGTGTAGAATAATACATAGTGTAATATTACAATGTATAGTCGAAGTTATAGGGTGGTGTATAGTAATACAGTATATAATTTAATGTTGGGTTTGTCTATGGCAGTATATAGTACGGGGTAGACCCGTGTGATGTAAGAGAAAAAAGTTTAGCTGGAAGCATATTATATTTTTTGCGACATAGAATTGTAATGTATTACTTACTGTTAGTAGCTCAGCTTATTGGAGAGTATATTTAGTATACTGATGATACTATGTAGTTTATACTTTAGTTTTTTACGTGGTGGTTTAGTTACTGCAGCTACATACTATTAACATTCCTTCCCTTTATTAATGCTACCCCTATCCCCTCCCTTTGATGCTGCGAATCCTGCATAATGCACGGGCATAATATGACTTTGAAACCCCCCGCCCACCTCCTACGCATTTCACAAGTAGTACTAATCCCATATCTGTATTTCCCATAAATATGCTAAATTTCTCTTTATATGCAAATTATTTTGTCAAGGCGCTCTTCCCCCTCCAACACCAGCTTAAATATACGCTCCAAGCCTGGGGTGTTTCATTCAGACGCTGTCTTCTCGACAGACCTGTTCTTCACCTGAGGACGGCTGCTTGCGTTGTGGCCGAAACGTAGTGAGAATTATTTGATTATGTTTTATTTGTATTATTTCATTATTTCCATTCTACGTGACTTCACCGAAAGAACCAAGAAGATGAATCCCTGCAGTCACGAAAGCTTTAAATCGAAAAGCCTCATAATAATCACGATCATACTTGACACCACTCGCTTTTGGCCGTCTAATGCGTATTGTCTCCGTGGCACAATAGCGCGTTTAGTCCAGCAGGGGCTGCTCCGGCAGTGTTGTTGACGCACGTGTTGGCTTTACGTGCTATGAAGAAGAGCAATTGACCAGATGTCGCGTATTAAAAAATAAATACTTTTAAGACCACAGTTTGTTATTTACGAATTTTCACTGAGTTGTCATTGCACTGCAGCACGTGACTTGTTTATTTGTAATCGAGGTCAAGAGTCATAACATAGGCAATGTGCAATTCCAAAGACCCCCATGGGTGATTATGGTGGGTGTTTCAGATTGCCATCAAACACCCGACCTGTGTCACGCACTGGATTATATATTTTTTTTAAATTCTGAGATAAAATTCATACGTCGTACAAAGTTCACATTTAATACCATAGCCAGCTGGATTAATACGGTCAAAATAAGTTATCTTCCGATTCTATTCTTTGAGAACTACTCAAATTAATGCTGCGAAAACACACCGGCTTATGTAAACCGATTCATAATCTGTGCCATAACTCACACATGTCTCCCTTTTTGCCTCTCCAGAGGCTGGCCTCACTCCTTGCCTTGGCCTCGCCCCTCCAACAGTTGGCCCTGTTCAGCTCCATCCAGCACATGAACCACATATTTTTATTTAAGCTTGTTTAGAGGCTATCTGCCATAGGTTATCAGTTTCTAGTTAAAATCAGCTGGACCGTAAAATGAAAATTACAGGAAACCCTCGACTTACGAACACCCGACGTATGAGCACCCGCCTTAGGAACACCTGCACTGAAGACTCGGCCTAAAATGAGTACCAGTAAACATCGCCATTTGGGAGACAAAGGCGGTTCGCTGTGGTGCTGGCCACCCACCCTCTTGTGTGCCGTGTCGGCCTTCATATTTGCTCGCTAACTGCACTCGCCCCAACAGTCTGTTAAAGCTATGTGAGGGATCTTAGTCTGTGTGCATGTGAATGTGCCTTAACAGCTGTGACGATTATCCCCGAGCACCTAGGTCTACTAAGTCTGAAATGCCTACCTGGTGCGGTGTGTAAACAACGCCACTGTGGAAAAAAAGGTCGCCGGGCGTGGTGCTGGCCACCCACCTCGTGTGCCATTCGGTCCTTCAGATGTGCTGCTCGCTAACAGCACTTGCCCCACCAGTCTGTTAAGGCTATAGGGGGATCTTTGTCTTTTTTTGTGTGTACGTGAAAGTTGGGTCGGGAGCAGTAGTGTAGTTGTGAGCGCTTTGTTGTAATGAAGACGTTAGCGCGCTGCTCGACGAACCCAGCGACCCGAGTTTGATTCTCGCTCAAGGCCAACACCAGTGAGGATTATCTTAATGCGTCCTGGGCCTCCCCTAGGTCGACTCAGCCTGAAATGAGTACCTGGTGTGGTGTGTAAACATCGCTACTGGGGAGACAAAGGTGGCCGGGCATGGTACCCACCCCCTCGTGTGCCGTGCCGGCCTTCATAGGTGCTCACTAACAGCACTTGCCCCGACAGTCTACCAAGGCTACACGGGGGATCTTTGTTTTTCTCTTGTATGTCGTTAGAACAGATTCCCTTCGTAAATCGAGGACTGCCCAAATCCTCGCCGAAGTTTCGCGGATTCCTGCTGATATTGATAGCAATACCGCAATTACATGTAACCAGCCCGAACTGGACATCTGTAAAGAAGAGATTCATAGATCATCGGATCCCTCCAGCCTAAATGAAGATTATGGTTCTGATGTTAGGGAATTTATAGTAATGGTGCAATTAAATTTCGATTTAAAGCTTTCCTGACTGCAGGGATTCATATTCTTGGCTCTTTCGGTAAAGTCACGTAGAAAGGAAATAATAAAATAATAAAAATAAAACTATAAAATTCTCACGACGTTTCTATTGCAACACAGGCAATCATCGCCAGGTGTGAAAACCACAGCAAGAAGATTTGAAAAAGTGGCGTTTTTTTCTTAACGTCAGCACCACGGACAGCAACTAGCGGTCGTTCAGACGGACGAGTCCATCTATGCTCGGAACGGAGGAGGGGGGAGAGAAGGAGAATGGAATGCGGTCTGAAAGTCACCGTTAGCGTGAACACAATCAATTAAGACCCGAAATGGTTAATCACATCCAATGATTGCTAAGCCAGAAGAGATTATTTTATGAGGCTATCCACATATACAAACACAAAGACAATTTCAACCGAGAAGATGGTTTCTGGCTGAGCAATCGCTGTCCTGGGTTGTTAAAGTTAAGAAAAAACGCCACTTTTTTCAAAATTTCTTTCTGTGAATTTCACACCTGATGATGATTGCTTGTGTTTCAGTCGAAACGTCGTGAGAATTTTGTTGTTTGATATTTGTATTACTTTATTATTTCCCTCGCACGTGACTTTACCGAAAGAACCAAGAATATAACACAAACAAGTGTTGTTGTTATGTTATGTAACAACAACACAAACACGTGTTGTTGTTGTCATGTAACAACAACACAAACACGCTATTGGGGACGCTTGGTGCATCGCCCGTTGGAGAGCCCCGCCCCGCACGCCCCCCCATCCCCCGCAAGCCCCTCCCCCTCACAACCCTCCCCCAATCCCACGCGCCCCTCCCCCCCACAGACACAGGCCCCGCCCACCGTCGCGTGACGTCACGCCCAACTGCCGCCCGTTCTGCGACATTGCAGTGGAGGCTCCCGCTCCAGTCGGTTCACTCCGAGACTCACGACGCCGAGACTCGCCTCTCTGGGGGAGCCTCTCACTCGCCTCGCTCTCCCAGCTTCACTGAAGACCCTTCTCGCCGACTTGCTGCCGCAGACGGTCGAAGGATGAGAACATCTCCGAGGTGAGTGTGAGACGGCACTGGGGAGAGAGACAAAGACGCCTGTGACACGTGTGCAGCGGGCGAGGGAGACGACGGCCCTGGACACGGCACACGCCGCCTGTGTTGTGGCCGAGGCCTTCGTCAGATCGCTCGTTGCTTTCAGACGGACATTGATACAGACCGTGAGGGAGACACGTGGACACAACAGAGACACAGGAGGCAGACTATAAGTTGCTTTTCTCTTGGGAGCGAACACTCCGCACCAACACACGGAGACAGGCAAAGCGTTCCAGTCCTCCAATCCCTCCTTCACACGCAACTCTCTCTCATCCTCCTCATGCACTGCTCTCTCCTCCTCATCAGCTGCTCTCTCTCATCCACTCCTCCTGCCGACATCCCCTCTTATCCCGACGGCCCCCTCTACCATTTGTGGCCATCTGGCTTCTGAAAAAAGCTAATAGCTCTGTGGGCTTTACCTGGTAGGATGAACCTAGTTGAGTTTCATTTGTATATATTTTTGAAGTGATTTGCTTACCTTTCCTGTACTTTGCACTCCTATCGTGTTTTTGTATTGTTGTAACTTTTTGAGCAACCCCCAACTAGACATCTATGAATAGGGGCCGTCCATAAATGACGTCACGCGATTTTGGCCGATTTTTGCCCCCCCCCCCTCGTCACACGGCGTCACAAAAAGTCAGACCCCCCTCAAATATGACGTCACTAGGCTCTGCCCCCCCCCCCCAACCATATTTACATTTTGAAACTAAAACATGCTTCAAATCACTTTAAACTATTGTCATTGTAGTGCGTATTTTACGTGGTGCTGCACTTATAGGAGAAACATTTATTTAAAAGGAGGCATTAGAAAGCTGAAATTTAGCATACAATTCATTTACAAATATTCAACGCCTAAATAAAACTGCAGATGTTCAGAATATTATATTGAAATTTTCTTATGATTATAAATTTTTTTAGGTAATTATAACTATAAAAAATAGTTGAAATTTTGTAGTAGAAAGAAGCAAAATGGAGAGTACAATTATCACAATCACATATTCATTCCACAGAATGAAAAGTCCTGGTAGAATCATTAGAATCAAAATGTTTATTAACAATAATTCAAATTTTTTATTAATTTATGTTTCTCCATTTTCCCATGGAGAAGCAAAATGCTCCTTCATGGAATAAATAAAAAGGTGACCTTAGTAAATATAAATAATCGAATAGTTATTAATGAAAATTAATCAAAATTAGTGTTGTTATAACAATTCTATTTAATTAAGTTTATTTAAAGTTGCGCATTTTGATGTGACGTCACATTTATCAAAACCCCCTCCCCCCCTCGTCACACATCGTCACAAATGTCTGACCCCCCTCCCTCCCCCTAGGTGCGAGACGTCATTTATGGACGGCCCCAAAATAGCTTAATAGTTCATCGTATTCCTCCAATATAAATAAAGATTCTAATTTCACTTGACTCGAGTGTGAATGCAAGTTGACAGAAGCCCGTGACTGTTGGCGCGACGGCTGCAAAGCATCTGTGACCCCAAATTACACTCCGTCTGCCTTTGCAGACAAGTGGTCATTGACCACATTCCGACCGCGACGCGTTACAACCTGTCGCCCGACAACGACCTGCCGGAGAAGGAGGAGAGCAGCCTGTTCTGCTGGGGCCTTTTTTGTGGGAAGGGGTCACGTCGGTCGGCGGCGGATAAAGCCCTCCTCAAGGCGCAGAGAAAGCTCGCCAAGACCCAGATGAGGGCGCGCCAGGTCCTGGAGGAGCTGTGGCGGGACGCCGCCGCGGTCGATGCCACCAAGGAGCGGAAGGAGGAGGAGAAGGAGAGCATGGAAGGAGATGTCAAGAAGGCGCTCGGCAGATGGAGGCGCACGATGGACTTGTCTGGCAAGGGTAGGAGACCAGGTGAGGAGATTGAGCTCAGCTCGCGATGAGAGACTCGCCCAGTCTAAGGTGTTGCTAAACACGTGATGTTGATTCTAAATGTGGAGGGAAAAACCGGAGGACCGTGAGAAAAATATACGTGACCACAGGGAGAGAGACATGCAAATTCCCAATATACAACAGGCATCAGGGTCGGGATAAAGGTAAGACATGTTGAAGCAGTGCCTTTAATGCGGACAGAGGCTCTCGTCCAAACGGTTTTGAAAGTCGTTCTGCGATGCCACCTTCTCGGGCACTGCGAGTGCGCGTGAGTCACGAGGGGGGTGGTCCTTTTGTCGCAGGAACAACCGCCCGGCGAGAGATAGACCGGGATGCGCTGATCGAGCTCGTGGATGAGGCGATGAGCTTCCACCCCATCCACACTGCGGACGCGCTGCTCTTCGAGGGAAGCAGCAACAGTGTGCACACGAGCCACGCCAGCATCAGCATCGACATGTACGTCGGCTGTGGTAGCAGCTTCTGCAAAAGCAACAGCAGCAGCGGCAGCAGCAGTGGCGCCAGCAGCGGGGGCAGCAGTGGCTACCTGCCACAGTCTGAGTCCGAGATGTTAAGAGACTCCACGCCCATCGATACAGATGATGATGGCCTCCTCAAGGACGACCCTTGTGCCTCTCCACCTCTCGAAATGGTGAATATAACTCTGTATCTCGCCAATTACACGTATGCATGTTTATGTTTTTTTATTTCAAGGCCACAGTATCGTTGATGAGTGTGAGTTAATGTTTCTTCTCGAGAGGCAAACTATCACCGGGACGTCGTGACGAATGGCACTTGGGCAAGTGGCCCGTGTCCATATGTTCACCGCGTGCTGATTTCCTATTCTCCCTACTGCAGGAACTCGTGAACCCGGACACCACGGTCGTGGATGCAAGTGGTGTGCTGTACCTTGACCGGGGCACTTCCAGCAAGCCACGGCTAGCTGATTGGAAGTTTGGCCATGAATCGGTAGGGAGTGACTTGCATATGCAAACACATACAGAACTGTAAAAAAGACAAAGATCCCCTACAGAGCCTAAAAGACTTTTGGAGCAAGTGCTGTTAGCAAGCATCTATGAAGGCCGTCATTGTGGCACACAAGGGGGTAGGTGGCCAACACTACGCCCGGCCGCCTTTGTCTTCCCAATGACAATGTTGACACACTTCACTAAGTACTTATTTGAGGCTCAGTCGACTTCGGGAAGCCCCAGGACCCATTCAGATAATCGTCACTGGTATTGTCCATAAGCGGCTATAGAAGTCGGGTCACCGGGTTAGTAGAGCAGTGCGCTATCCGCTACACTACTGCTCTGCACGTACATACACACACGTACAAGTACCAACATATGCGTACACACACATGAAATGACAGCCATGTTAAGGTGTTCGCTGTGAAGCCCAGAGCATGGGTTTCGGATGTGCGAGCGAATCGCTCGTTTGCCTCGGGCGTTCTCGACGAGTTAATGTCCATGGCGGTCTCCTTCACAGGCCTCCCAGCCCCGGGAGGGAGATGTTTCCCCATTGTATGAGAATCAGCAGCCACCGGGGTTCGTGCAGCATAAGGACGGCCACAGGTGAGACGCACGCGCGCATACACACAAACGAACGCACGGTCACGAGAGCATCGCCGTTCACACCCGACGCCACATCCCGTCCAGGCACGGACACGGGACCTCTATCGGCCTCACCCCCGCGCCGTACCCCTCCTGCTGCGGGGGGGGTACCAACGGACTCTGCGGCTTGACGCTTTTTTCTTCCGCAGATTCATCAACGTTGCGCCTTGCGCCAGCCAACCGTGGTAAGCAGGCACGAGCGTCCGCCCCACCCCGACCCCGCTGCCTGCGAGATGGGAGATTGAGCGTGCTGCTGGTTCGGCACCTCCTGTGAACACGGTTCTTCCGCTGGGGAACTCTGGGAGATCGTTCCTCATCCTCCTCTGTGGACTATTTGTCAACATGGACCCTCATGAGAAGAAAACCTCTCCAATCCGGACGGATGTTTGGGATATCCCCTCTTTTGATAGTGCATGTATTACTAACTTGTAGGCTTTCGCGACCAATATCCATAATATAGGTTTTTTTGGGTTAGATCACGTAAATATAAATCTGTTGTTAAACCCGCCACCACCTGACAAAGCCAATTGGTTTATCATGTAAACAGAACATGCCAATTTGTTACTAGTACAGCACACCAGTGTGTTGGAGAGCAAATCCACAACATTTACAATCTGAGTACGACGTTTCACCAGTTATTACAACTAGCTTCATCATCATGAAGCTACCACCTGTTTTGGTTGATGACGTCACTTGTGAGTGCTTCTTGTACGAAGGGTGGGGGGGATTAATGAATGCATATACATTTTAATGGGTATCCATTGCCAGCTGCGTTATATATATATATACGGTAATTATCAACATACATTATGTGTGCACATTATGCATGCACATTGTTCTTGAACTGCCTGTAGTTTGCGAGCAATCAATGAGTACGTGTTATTGTCTGTGTACAGGTAATCCCCATTTATGTATGGTGACCTCTAGACATGCATTTAAACAATGTATTATTTGATGATTCGCTTCTTAGCAGCACTAAGCCTGTAGCTATCGGAATGTTTACAATTATTTTTCTCAATTTCGATGGATTATTTAATTAGTCTTGGCAGGTAGTAACTAGTTTTGCACGGACCTTCGAAATGATCAGAATCACTTGAGTGTCATTGTTGGCATGCGTATTCTGCCACTGCTGACAGTTGTATTTGGGAGTATTTGATATTGATTTTGTGTTCTTTTGGTCGTGCTGATGATTCGTCATGTCTGCCCAATATAGCATTTGGCACAAGTGCAATTAATCCGTTGCAAACATTCTGTTGAATGCTTCGTTAATAAATCTTCAGTACTAGATATTAGTTTATGTATTTTATGTACCATTCCAAATCTGACTCAGATGTTTTTTTTCCCAAAAATATCTACTACTACTAAAATACCGAACATCAACTAGCCAGATATTTGGAAAAACAAAACATCCGAATCAGAGTTGGCACAGTACACAAAATACAAAAACTAATAGCTGGTACTAAAGATGTATTAACGAATCTTGATTTGAAGCTTTCGTGACTGCAGGAATCCATATACTCTTTGGTTCTTTCGGTAAAGTCACGTAGTTAGAAATCAAATTAAACAAATTACGAAGTTTTGGGCGCCACACAAGCGTCCGTCATCAGGTGGGACAACCACAGCAAGAAAACATTTGCTGAAGTGGGCGAGAGAGCTGCCGTGGCAAGAGGTTATATAGGTAAGAAAAGGGGGAGCAGCAAAGGGGGAGAGAGAGAGGGGGGGGGGGGTGAGCGTTCCGGGGAGAGAGGACATGAGGTGGGGGGGGGGGGGAAGTGGGCGGGGCTGGAAGTGGAAAGCTGGGGATGCGGGGAGAAATTAACTCGGAAAAATAGGCTAGTACCCGGCAGATATGATGGAAACAACCATACACAGTTAAGGTTTTACCTGGTTAATAACATCCTTCCAATGAGTGCTCCATTTGTATCCATCTCGGTTGAAGTTATGTTTATATATCTGGATGGCTTCATGAACAAACGTTTTATAGTAGCCAGAAGGTTTGCAGAGTACCTTGGTCTCGGAAATAACAATATCATGCGAGCCCACAGCGTTATAACAAAGGTCAGACACGGCAGAGGTATTGGTTCTGCCTTGTGTTCGCGAACACAGTCCGAGACATGTTTCGTTTCCCCAATGTAACTGCTACCACAGGTACAACTAGATTTGTAAACTCCAGGATATTGCATGTCAGGAATGACATCCTTCACAGATGGGATTAGATCACTGATTTTGTGTACTGTATTGAATCGGACTTGGATCTTGTGTTTGTTTAATATATTGAAAATCTGTTTGGTAACACCTGCTATGTATGGTAACGTGATGGTTTTGATCGGCTTCTCAGGGGGTTGTTTGACCATGGTTGGAGAAACAGCTTTGCGAATAATGCGGTCTGAGTAGCCATTCATCTTGAGGGCCTGGTATACGTGTTCCAGTTCACTGGCTAGGTGGTGTCGGTCGTAAATGCAGTTGGCCCTATTGTGTAGTGTTTTGATGAGAATTCTGTGCCGGATGGGGGTGGGAATCAGGTTTCAGATAGGAATCTGTGTGGGTGGCTTTCCTGTAGACAGTGTCCCAACGAGCCGTCAAGTCTCTTCTCAAACAAAACATCCAGGAATGGTAGCTTACCATCCTTCTCCGCTTCCATGGTGAATTTGATGGATGGGTGTATGGAATTGATGTGGTTGAGAAATTGGTTCAATGCTGGCAGGCCAAATACCGAGAGTGTAATCTACATTTCTCTTCCACAATGAAGGACGTAGGGTGGATGTCTGGATGGCATTTGTTTCAAATTTCTCCATGAAAACATTTGCAATCACTGGTGATAAGGGGAAACCTTCATTTTGTTTGTATAAAGTACCATTCCAGGTGTAGTAAGTATTGGTAAGGCAGTGCCTAACCAGAGTAGGTACATCAGGATTCAGTCCATGTTGGACTAAGTCTTCAATTATTGCTAAGGTGTCTGGTACAGGAACCTTGGTGAACAGAGAAACTACATCAAAGCTGACGAGCAATTCATCTGGGGACAGTGAAATGCCCTTGATTAGAGAGCCCAATTGAGCTGAGTTATGTACTGCTGAGGTGGTCTTGTCCGTGAATGGAAGCAAGGTATCAGATGGATAACGGGCCAGTTTGTAGGTAGGTGAGTTGATAGTGGAAACGATGGGCCGAAGTGGAGTACCTTCTTTATGGAATTTTGGAAGACCATAGAATCTGGGTGGTCTAGTAGCAGAAGGTTTTAGGGAGAGCCGTTTGAATGGCTCTATTAGAGGAGTTGAACTGGTAATGATATTGTTGGTTTTTGTAGCCAGGCGGTTGGTAGGATCTTTGTTGATTTTGGTGTAACTTCCATCATTAAGAAGGTCCTGGATTTTGTTGTTGTATGTGGTTTTATCCATGATGACAGGAGCATTGCCCTTGTCGGCTGAGAGGATGACTATCTCATCTCTCTTTTTCAATTTGGCGAGTTCAGAGTGCTCGTCTTTGCTGATGTTACTAATGGGTTTCTTAGCATTTTTAAGGATGGTGGCAATTTCAGATTTTGCCACGTCTGTCGGGATGTGTCCCAAGCATTTGAGGGCTACATCTACCTGGGAAATTCTATAATCCACTGGGATGTGTTTGGGGGTGACAGCAAATTTCATCCCTCTAGCTAGTACTGATTTTAGGCTATCGGAGATTGTGCTGCTACTCTGATTGATAACAGTCTTGTTAACATCTAGCTTTTTAATGTGTGGATCTGATTTCTTTTTTGACAAGTTATTGAATTTAGCAATAAGGTTAACCTTACATTTGGAGGACATTGTTGCGACAGAAGAAGCAGTCATGTTATCTACAAGATTCCAATCAAATGCGGACATTTAATCTGTTAATGTTAAGTGTGATTGTAGGAGACATTTGTCTAAATTATCAAGTTCAAGACGGAGTAGTCTTATCCTCTCTGAGATTTAAGAAAGGCTAGCTCTGAATTAGATCCATTTGGTGTTAGGAGTACTGACAAGGTAATACCGACCACAGTGTAAATGTGGTCGGTATTACCTTGTTGTCGCAGCATCTCTTCAGAAAGGTGAAATACTCGATCATGTGAGCCACCTTGTCTCGTAGTCTGTTAAAAGCTCTAACAGATGTGTGAAAACCCTCCCCGTAGAGGTGGTTCAATCTTGATTCGTGACTGCAGGCATCCATACTCGTACACTCACATCTGCTTCTGTCACTTCTCCTAACGCCAACTAATCTTATTCACAGCTAGCCTTTCTCTAATCTCAGAGAGGATAAGACTACTCCATCTTGAACTTGATAATTTAAACAAATATACACCAGGCCCTCAAGATGAATGGGTACTCGGACCGCATTATTCCCAAAGCTGTTGCGCTCGAAACTTCGTGATTTGTTTTATTTTATTTTATTTCTAACTACGTGACTTTACCGAAACAACCAAAGACTATATTGATTCTTGCTGTCACGAAAACTTCAAATCAAGATTCGGTAATACATCTTTAGTACCAGATATTAGTTTTTGTATGTTTTGTACTGTGCCAACTCTGATTCGGATGTTTTGTTTTTCCAAAAATCTGTCTAGTTGATGTACAGTATTTTAGTAGTTTAAATTACTTGGTCAGTTTCAACTCGTGTTATTAATTAAAACTATTCAAAATACCGTACATTGTGGGAGTAATGGATACAATTTGTGAGATTTTTGGAAAAACAAAACATCCGAGTCAGATTTGGCATGGTACATTAAATACATAAACTAATATCTGGTACTGAATATTTATTAACGAAGCATTTAACAGAAGGTGTGTAACGGATTAATTGCACTTGTGTCCAATGCTATGTTGAGCAGACAGGAAGAATGATCAGCACGAGACTAAAAGAACACCAAAGAAATACTCCCAAATACAACTGTCAGTAGTGGCAGAACACGCATGCCAACAAGGACACTCATTGACGTTCTGTGCAAGACTAGTTACTACTGGCCAAGACTAATTAGAGAATCTATCGAAATGGAGATAAATACAAATGATTAATAATAAAGGTTTTTGGGTTAGATCGCGTTATTTATAAATGTGTCGTAACCCTCCACCACCCGACACAGCCGAACAGTAAAAAATGTCACGTTGACAAAAGACAAATAGTCGTGAACTATTTGACTTTTGTCAACGTGACTCAATTTTGGTAGAGGGTTACGACACATTTATAAATAACGCGATGTAACCCAAAAACTTTTTTTATGAATAATATTGTTCGCGAAAGCCTACGTGTTAAATACAAATAATCTTAACCATTCGGATAGCTACAGCCTTAGCGCTGCTCAGAAATGAATCTTCAAATAATTGTTTAAATGCATGCCTATACAGGTCAGCATACATAAATGAGGATCAACTGTATCCAGACAATACCAGGTGCTGTTATTTTATTGCACTCAAACGACAGGACGTACAAGAATAATGTGCATGCATAATGTACGTTGATTAACATATAAATAACCCAACAGGCAATGGATACCCCCATTGTTATTCATATGCATACATTAATCCTCCCCCTTCACACAAGAAGAGCTCACAAGTGACATCATCACATCTATCCCTCTTTAAGGAATGAAACAGGGGGATTTATACACAAATCTGGCTGTCGCCTGACGAAGCTATTTGTAATTACTGGCTAAACGTCGTATTCAGATTGTAAATGTTGTTGATTTGCTCTCCAACACACCGGTGTGCTGTACTAGTAATGCATTGGCATGTTCTGTTTACTTGACAAACCTTACCGTGTCAGGTTGTGGCGTCTTCCACGACACATTTATATTTACGCAATCTTCTTCTTCCTAGCGTTGTTCCCGCTGTGGCACAGGGTCCTCTTTTCGGCATTGTCTTCTCCATTTGGCTCGGTCCAGGGCATCTTCGGGGGATGCGTTGACCGTCTTCATGTCTTCCTTTATTCGATCCATCCATCGCTTCTTCGGACGTCCGCGTGGACGGCGGCCCTCTGGCTCAATACGCATGGCAGTCTTGGCTACTGATGACTCTTCACTTCGCATCACATGGCTGTACCACCAAAGCCTTGCCTGAAGCATCTTGTCCGCAATGGGGGCCACACCAAGTTGCTTCCGAACGTCTTCGTTCATTACACGATCCCATCGAGTCAGTCCAAGGCTCCATCTGAGCATCCTCATCTCCATGGTATGGAGGGCTTGTTTGTGTACAGTTGTGGCTGGCCAGCACTCGGATCCATAGAGTGCCACCGGTCGGACGATGGTCTTGTAAATTTTTCCCTTCAGCCTATCCGGCATTTTCCGATCACAGAGGACTTTGGTGACTTGCCTCCACTTCATCCATGCCGCATTGACTCGTGACCTCACATCAGTCGTGATGCTTCCATCTGAGCTGATGCTGGAGCCCAGGTACTTAAAGTCCGTCACTTTCTTCAGATCTTCTCCGTCAATGCTGATGGTGCCGTCGGTTTGGGGGCCACACTCCATATACTCCGTCTTTTTGATGTTGAACCTCATCCCGTTTTCGTCCAAACGTTCCTTCCACAGGCGCGATTGTCTTTCCACATCTCCTCTCTCTTCATCTGAGAGGAGGACGTCATCCGCATAGAGAATTGACCATGGCAGGGGCGTGTGCAGGTCGGCAGTGATCGTGTCCATGCACAGGATAAACAGGAGTGGTGACAGGGCCGATCCTTGGTGCACTCCAACGCTGATGGGAAATGGCGGTGATATGCCCACTGCACACCTGACTGCACTGGTGACGTTCTTGTATAGGAGTTGCACCCAATGCACGTAGGTTTCAGGGACTCCATGGGATCGAAGCGAGTGCCAGATGAGGTCGTGGGGGACCCTGTCAAATGCCTTTTCAAGGTCGAGGAACGACACGTGCACAGCTTGGTTCTTCTCTCTGTGCCTCTCCAGCAGGAGCCTCGCCGCGAATATGGCGTCCGTAGTGCCACATCCTTTAACGAAGCCGCATTGGTTGGGTGATAGGGTGATGATGTTTCTAATCCTCGTGTCCAAAACTCGCTCAAAGATCTTCATCGCATGACACAGGAGCCGGATTGACCTGTAATTCGAGCATTCTGCCACGTCCCCTTTACCCTTCCAAATTGGAACCGTCGTGCTGGTCGACCAGGCTTCTGGGACCTCACCGGTGCTCGTGATGGTGCTGAAGAGCTGGGTAAGGAGGGCAGCACCCTGCCTGCCAAGGATCTTCCAGGCCTCAGCAGGGATATCGTCCGGGCCAGTCGCTTTCCCATTCTTCATTATCTTGATAGCTTGTTCCACTTCGATGATGGTGATAGGCAAAACGGGACCGAGGACGTGTTCAGCGCTAATAATCGGTGGGTGGGGAAATTCCTGGTTGCAGATTCCAGAGAAGTAGTCGCTCCAGCATTGAAGGATGGCAGGCGGGTCTCTGAGAGCGCTGTGATTCTCATCCTTTATGCATTTAACCTGACCAATATCCTGAGTCGAACGATGGCGCGCCTCTGCCAGTCGATAGATCTTATTGGCACCTTCTTGGGTGTCCAGTTCGACATACAGTTGGTCGTATTGAGCTAATTTCACCGCTGCTACTACTCGCTTCGCTGCCGATTTGCAGTTTCTGTAGTACTCTTAGGTTTTTTCGGTGAAGTCACGTAGGTAAAAAATTTAAATTAATAAAAGTAAAATAAAACAAATTAAAAAATTCACGACGTTTCGGAAGCAACACAAGCCTCCGTCTTCAGGTGGAACCGTCACAGCCACGACAGCTGTATCAAGTACTTGTGTTGCTTCCGAAACGTCGTGAATTTTTTTATTTCTTTTATTTTACTTTTATTAATTTAAAATTTTTACCTACGTGACTTTACCGAAAAAACCTAAGAGTATGAATCATTGCAGTCACGAAAGCTTCAAATCTAGAATTAGTTTCTGCAGTGTTGGTAATCCAGATCTGCGAGCTTTGGCGCCACTTCTTGAAAGCTAGCTTCTTCTCTTTCACTGCTAGCTGCACTTCTTCGTTCCACCACCATATTTGCTTGTCAATGAAGCGTTTTCCCGGCTTAGTTAGCCCCAGTGCTTCCATTGCTGCTGTGCACAGTTGGCCGGCGAGATCTTCCCAAATCGCATTCGCTGGTCGGTTGGTGTTCACGTCAATCTGATTGAGGGCGACTCTCAGCTGATCCTTGCATTCCTTCATCCGCCACCACTTAATACGCTGCTGTCCCGTTGTTGGTGGGCGATGTCGCTGGCCAATGTCCATTTTCATGTCCATGACCAGGATGCGATGTTGTGGGGCGATGTTGTCCGATGGTATGACTTTAGTGTTTGTCACCGTTTTCAGCTTATCCCGCTTGACAAGCCAGTAATCAATTTGAGTTGATCTCCCACCACTGGCATACGTAATGAGATGGGACGGTCTCTTCTTGAAGAAGGTGTTGGCGAGAACAAGATCATAGGCTTCCGCAAAGTCCAGGGCTCGGTTTCCCTCATCGTTCCGGGTACCATATCCTTGGCCACCATGGTTTCGAGGGTATCCATCCCGGGCTTTTCCAACGTGTCAATTTAGGTCTCCACCAATTACTAACTGCTCTTCTCCGTTTATCGATTGCATGTGTTCATCAAATTGTTCCCAAAATTCCTCCTTGGTATCTGCTGGGTAGCCAGGCTGCGGTGCATAACAAGATACCACCCGGAGGCGTAGGTCGTTTGAGTTGATTTCGATGGACATGAGGCGGTCGGAAACACGGTGGACGGCCACGACGTTGTCTCGTAGATTTTGGCTGACTGCGATTCCAACGCAGTTCTTGGTGTTTCTTTCACCGTTGTAGAACAGTTTGTATCCTTATCCAATCTCCCTCGCCTTTGCTCCACTCCACTTCGTTTCTTGGATGCATACGATGTCGATACGACGGGCCTTTAGGGCAGCTGACGCAATCTAACTCATGAAACCTATGTTATGTATTACCAACTGTAAATAAATTGTCTTGATAATTCACATTGACTCGAGTTCGTTTGTATGTATGTATGTTGAATTTCTTTCGCATAGCCAACCGTGCTAATCAGAGTAGCAATTTGCATTGCTATTCTTTTTGCATTGCGAATTTGAGTGGGAAAAATGTTATACATCACAAACGGGTTACACACGGTAAAATTTTTGACACCAGCAGCTCACAGGCAAGAGGCAAATTTACCTCTTGCAACAGGGCTAATTAACAATTGATTTATTTAGCGCAGACATGGGCCGTATATGGCCCGTTGGGCTTTTTAATCCGGCCCGCCGAAGTTGTCCAAATATTATTATTAAATTAAATTTCACCTTCCTCCTGTAATGCCCCCATATCTCCATTAGAATGCGCACTTTGTGTAATTCAACAAAACAAACGAAACTTAACTCCGAGTTCTCTCCGAATTTCACGAGTCCGTTCTAGACCTCAGTTTTTTAAAAGAGTTTTAAGCACAGAAAACATCATTAAAGTTTGAAAAATCATTAATTATACAAACTTTTCAATAAATTCCTTCTTCGCTTCGATTTAAAATTTCTTTAAACACTTCTTCTCACCAACATTACCACTCATTACCACTTTCTCCGAAGGCAAGTTTGTAAAAGAATACATGGTACAGACAGCAGACATCTTGTGTCCGGAGATCAAAAGCAAATTTGAAAAAGTCAGTTTATCACGCAGGACTGTGACTCGCCGTGTGGAACTGATTGATAAAAATATAGCCAGCCAATTAAACAAAAAGTCTGATTCCTTTGAATTATATTCACTAGCACTGGATGAAAGTACAGACGTAAAATACACTGCTCAGCTCCTCATTTTTATCGGAGGCATTGACGACAGTTTTGCGATAACAGAGGAGTTTTTGACCATGGAGTCCCTGAAAGGAGCAACGAAGGGAGAGGACTTGTATAACCAGGTATCTGCTGTCATCGAAAGAATGACACTATCTCGGAGTAAACTTGTCAATGTCACAACGGATGGATTGCCAAATTTAACTGGAAAAAACGTTGGGCTGCTGAAAAGAATCCAGGATAAAGTAAAAGAGGAAAACCCTGTCCAGGATCTTATTTTCCTTCACTGCATCATCCATCAGGAATACCTGTGTAAGTCTGTATTGCAGCTTAATCATGTCGTGAATCCAGTCGTAAAACTTGTGAACTTTATACGAGCAAGGGGACTTCAGCACCGTCAGTTTATTACGTTCCTGGAGGAAACTGATGCGGATCATCAGGACTTGCTGTACCACTCTCGTGTCCGCTGGTTAAGTTTGGGGAAAGTGTTACAACAAGTGTGGGAGCTGAAAGAGGACATCATCGCATTTTTGGAGTTGATGGGGAAATCTGACGAATTCCCTGAGCTAAGCGACAAGAACTGGCTTAGTAACTTTGTGTTTGCTGTGGACATATTTTCACACATGAATTAGCTGAATGTGAAACTGCAGAAGGAAAGATCAGTTTGTTCACGACATGTACAAACATGTGAAACCCTTCAAATCCAAGCTCACTTTGTTCTCCGGACAAATTGCGAACAAATCTTTCGCTCATTTCCCAAAACTTGCCATGCAGGAAGAGGCACCGCGAAACGCCAAAAAATACAGCAAATCGCTAGAGGACCTGCACAGAGAATTTTGCCATAGGTTCTCTGATTTCGAAAACATTGAACAGTCACTTTAGCTGGTGTCCTGTCCCCTGTCACAATACCTTGAAACAGCACCACAGGAGCTGCAGTTGGAACTGATAGATCTTCAGTCTGACTCCGTCCTAAAGGAGAAGTTCAACTCTGTTAAACTGAATGACTTTAATGCTTCACTTAACAGAGCCACGTTTCCAAACCTCCGGAGGACTGCACAGAAAATACTGACTTTGTTTGGCTCGACTTATGTGTGTGAGCAGACATTCAGCATCATGAACGCCAACAAAGCCCGTCACAGATCAAAGTTAACGGATCAGCACCTCAGATCTATCCTGAGAATTGCCACAACCAAAATAACTCCAGACATGGATGCACTGGCAAAAATGGGAGATCAACAACACTGTTCCCACTGAAACTGATTATGTGTTGCTGCAGCGAGGTTGGAGCCAAATCTCCATCACACAGCCTGCGTGGCTGCTCTAACCTGTTAATGTAGATAATAAAGAAGTTCAAGTGAGGTAATTGGTTTGGGCGCAGGCCTGAGATGTTTTCATGATGTTTGATCAGTCATGTTACGACATGTTTTTCTATTGTTCATGTTCGTGCAATTTGTTAAATTGCCTTGCAAATAAATGCTTTGCTACCTATTAAAGGCCAAATCCTTTCATGTAATCATTTTTACATGTAATTTATATTAGTTCACACAATCACTCCATCCATCTGTTCCTGGCCCTGCCCCTCTGTCAAATTTTAGAACCCATTGTGGCCCGTGAGTGAAAAAGTTTGCCCACCCCTGCACTATACTGTACATTACACTATTCCTCGGGCAATTGCCGGTGGCGCAGCCGGCATTACCGCTGGCAACCAGCGGTTCTCTCCCCCCTGCATGGTCGTGTCGAGCCGGCCCGAGGGGGGACCTCACCGTGTGGGCCCTGGGGTTGGCCATGAGCTTCCTCAGCACGGTCTCGTTCCACTCCTTCAGATCCACGTCGAAGCCTCTCGGCACCGGCACACACAGAATGCGCTCGTTCATGTTCTGGGCGGAGGTGGGGGAAGTGGGTACCACGTGACCATGACGTGACGCCGTGTGGTCTCCTTGAAGACGTGTCTCCACTCAGGTTCACTTTGCACGATTCCCGGTGTGTACGGGGGGGGGGGGGGAGGCAACCCATATCCACCCAAGATGTGCTCTCTAGCCAGCGCTTTGAGTGAGCTCGCACGTCGAGTTGGAACCCACGACCTCCTGCGTACCAGGCGAGGTAGTTAACATCTCCCGGCCACCGTGATGATGAGACATACGCGAAGTCCAAATATGCAGCAGGGGTCGGGATGGAACCTATGACCTTCTGCGTACCAGGCGAGGTCGTCAACATCTCCGCGATGTTATCCATAGCATGGCGGCGACATTGATGAATGTGCGTGGGGACTCTCTAGAGTCTAGAGTCTAGAGCGTTGGAACGACGTACCTGCAGCATCCCGGCAAAGATGCCTATCATGAACATGGGCACGGAGAGCATGTCGCACAACACGTCCCACCAGGGCTGAAGGATCTTGAGGTCCTGGTGACCCTCCAATGTGAAGGAGGAGGTCAGGGCTCCGACGGGAATCATGACTCGAGCCGAGACTGCACACAAGCAGACACACACGCAGACACACACACACAAGCAGACACACACACACAGACACACACACACAAGCAGACACACACAGAGGCGCACACACACACACAGACACACAAGCAGACACACACAGACACACACACAAGCAGACAACAACAACAACCGCCATTCGCCACTAAGTGGCGGTGACGTCATCACGACGCTTGTGCCAGGCCAAGTGCACCTTGAGGCCACGTGAAGTGTCGAACGCCCGCTGGCAGGAGGTCACGGGGCAGACCCAGCAGGTGCCACGGGTCGACTGACCGAGATGACCGAGATTACTGGCTGATGCAGATGCACCACCTGTGCCCCCTACTGTACCAACTTGCTGTGCTTTAGCCACCCGGCGCTCCGCTCGTTGTTGTGAGCGTCGCTCCTCCGCCCTCCGTTGTTGTTGGAGGGCGACTGCCTCCAACTGCCAAGTAGCGTCTACATGACCCAGCCAACGCAGCCTTGCCTGCCGGAGGAGCTCACCGATGGGACTTTACCCAGATCTTTCAAGGATTTGTGAGCTCCTCACACAATCCAGCCTGGTTAAACCCAGGATTGATCGTAGGCAGGCCAGCCTAAATGTTTACAACCGACGAAGATGCTCCATTAGGGGGGTCCACGTTTCGCAAGCGTAGAGAAGGGAGGGAATGACCGTGGCTGAGAAGACCTGAAGCTTCGTGCGGAGCGACAGACCAGGTAGCTTCCACACAGCGTTACGCAACCGATGAAAAGATATTGCCGCTCGACTGATTCGGAGTGAGACCTCTGCTGATAAACTGGAGCCGGTCATAAGCACACTGCCCAGGTATGGGAAACTCTCCACTCTCTCCACAACTGCCCCATCACCGATTGGGAGTTGTGGGGGTGGAGTGTCAGATGGTACAAAATACCCAGGCAGGTGCTTAGTTTTGGTGGGGCTGATGGTAAGGCCCCACCACAAGCAGACACACAGGCAGACACACACACACACATCTGGATGGTCTCAAGAACAGAATCACGGCAGCGGTGACTTCAGTGGAAGAAGACGCTTTGAGAGGCGTTTGGGACGAATTCAACTATCGTCTCGATGTTGTCCGTACAGCAGGTGGAGGGCACACAGAGCATTTATAAAATGGTTAGTAAAACTTGATAACTCATTAAAATTCGAGGTACGCATTTCCTTGGAGAAAATGTGTTCCAATCGACCTTTAAAATATGCTCATCCTATTAATAATATAAACGCCCACCTATTATCTGTGATGAACGCTGCACTTCCCATCATTTTCATGCAGGGGGTGCTGCAAACCTACGCGCCCCCTGCATGAACGACGGAGGCGCAGGGACAGACGTTCGATTACGTTGGAATCGATCTGCAGACGACGGTCTTCTCCCACGGCCAGCAGCTCTACGTCGCCTTGTCTCGATCCCGCAATCCCAACCAGGTGACAGTACGCATCGAACCTTGGAGGCGGCCCCCAACAACCTAGTTGAGAAATAACGTTATAGTGTTTATTGCAGGTTGGTATTGGGTTATGCTAACGTGTCTAGGTTATGGATACACTGTTTGAATCATGAACAACAGCTGTATTGGTAATTGCCGAGGCATGCAAGACATCCTAGTTAGACAATTCGTTTATTATGAATCCTTCAACTTTTATGGGATTTAAAGCGCAATCCTTTACAATGCCTCATGATGCGTCAATGCCAATAGCGTGCTTGGTTGCCATCAGACCCAAGTTTGATGTTTAACAAATCGTTTGATTGGTAGCTGCTTAGTCTAAAAACTCCCCCCTTATTTCCTCCCAACCGTAATCGGACAGGGGTGATGGGTGACAGCAATATGACCGCGATTATTAAACAGCCTTGTAAATTTCGATTTAAAGCTTTCGTGACTGCACGGATTCATCTTCTTGGTTCTTTCGGAAAAGGCACGTAGAAGGGAAATAATAAAATAATAAAAATAAAACATAATAAAATAATTCTCAAGACGTTTCGGCTACAACGCAAGCAGCCGTCCTCAGATGAAGAATGAAACACCACCAAGCTTGGAGCGTATATTTAAGCTGGGTTGGAGGGGGAATGTAAATGTCGCGTTGCATTCCGATGGTGCCACAGCACCTGCGATCGTAAGGTCACTAAGCAAAGCAGAGATTCTGGGACAATTGCGAAATTAACTCTCGGGTATCCTCCCAACGTTAGCAGTGAACCCCCAATGAAAGTCCAACTGTGTGCTGGCTACGTGAACACACTTTGCCCATTTGCACGGCATTGATAACACATTTTTGTTGGTTATTGGAACTGGTGTAGTGCGTTAATGTACACTGGGTTGACGGTGAATTTGAAGATAAGCTAACCCAAGCACGTTACCCCTTCATTATCAACGTTTTTGGGTTTAGATCGCGTTATTTATAAATGTGTCGTAACCCTCCACCACCCGACACGGCCAATCAGTAAAAAAGTGTTACGTTGACAAAAGACAAATTAGTTCACTACTTTAGCCCACCGGTGTGTTGAAGCGCGAAACCACAACATTTACAATTTGAGTACGACGTTTCGCTGGTAATTGCATCCAGCATCATCGGGCAATTACGACACATTTATAAATAACGCGATCTAAACCCAAAAACGTTGATTATGAATAATATTGGTCGCGAAAGCCTACGTGTTAAACTGACGTTACCCCTTGTTAAAGCACAAAACCATAACGCCCGATGATCACAAAAGGGGGGGAGGGGGGCAGAGAAGAAATTAAAAGACACTGGGAGGGGCCAAAACCACAGACAGAATGGGACTGGAGCCATTGAGGTACTGTATAGTCCAACGTGGCCTGAGCCTAGTTTCTAATCATTGTGGAAGTGTCGTGTTATGTCCACGACCTGACGCACTGCTCGAGTGACGAACGAATGCACAACGCATACAAATCCCACTTCAAATGGCACAAGGCAGGCATGGGTGGCGTACTCCACGTGAGAATAAATATTTCAAACACGAATTGGGGGCAAACTTTTCAGCCAATTACGATTGCAACTAAAATGAATCAACCGAGGAAGATCAGCAATGAATCCAAACCAAATCCAACAGCTGCTGTACACGCGCGAAGTAAGCGTAACCAAGACCGGCCGATGCGTTTACTTTACATCACGAGTGCTGTTGAAGGCTGTGCAGTGGCGGCTCACAGCCACGTGGCTGGAGGAGCTTCGAGCACACCGTCGGCCAGCGGTGTGCGGGGGGAGCGGGGGGAGCGGAGCGACTGACGAGAGAGCGCGTGCGGGGCGCGCGCGAGGAGCAGCTGGTCCGCTGTCGGGACCAGCGGAGTGCGAACGACGGGAACAAAGAGGAGTGACGGAGACCAAGCAGTGTGTCGGCGAAGTCCTTCGTTACTACTACACTATGGATGGCTACGTATGCATAGTCACACTGTTCGTGTCAGTAGCATAACTGTCAACCCCTTATCAGTGCCCTACCTTATTACAGACCAATTCAGACCTTACTGATCACCCCGTGCCCCTTATACATCTCAACGTTCATCCTGCAAAGTCCCATCACAAGGGAGAAACACAAACAAATAGGCGCATTATGTTACTCAATGTCCCTGTACAAGAATACGAGTAAACCGTATGGGTTGACAGTATGCTATATGTATCTGTGTGGGTCTCCATTTATCTCTCTTGGGTCTCTATCTCTTTGGGTCTCTATCTATCTCGTTTAGGTCTCTATGGGTCTCTGTCTGTAATCATACCTGTCAACCCCTTTATCAGTGCCCTACTTGATTACAGACCAATTCAGGCCTTTTTGGTCACCCCCATGCCCTTAGAAATGTCAACGTTCATCCTATACATTATACTACACTATACACTACACAGCTGTCAACCCCTTATAAGTGCTCTACCTTATTACAGACTAATTCGGACCTTATTGGTCACCCCGTGCCCCTTAAAAATATCAACATTCATCCTACAAAATCCCATCACAAAGGAGAAACAAAAATAGACACATTTTTTTGTACGCCCGTACAGACCTAAGAACTCAATTTGCCTGTGCAAAGACCACAACGGGGTAAAACCGTGACGGGGTTCGACAGCTCCGCAATAGTCGAGTGTGAATAGTCGCAATTGGTTATCAGAGGTTACCTCCACAAGCAAACAACGTGTGGGCGGCCATTTTGGATAGGGGGTGTGGGGGCTTCTCCCTTACCAAGATGGCCGCTACCACCCCAAGAGCCACGTGGTGTTGACATTTCGCGGGTGTTTTTTAATTGGTCAGCTCCGTTGCACTTGACATTGAACTTTATTTCATAGCCCGGATTAAGGCCCATGGTTAATAGCATAGACTAGATAAGGCGCGGTTACGTTTCAGACTATACCAAGTATGGAGGGGGATGGAAAGCATCAACTAAAGACGCGCTTAAAAAATGTAGCGAACTTGTTTATAGTTTTATTGTTTCATCCAAAGCAACAAGAAGCAAGAGGGCTCGCTAGCGTTAGTGAAAGGTGGCGTTTTCTGTCTACCCCCTTAAATTAAAACAATTTAAGTTCGCCGATTGAATTCACCCCTCCCGCGCACGCCGCTCGAGTTGGTTTCGCCCACGCGGCCCTCTCCCTCAACCACCACCAACAAACCGTCGCGATTTGGCGGGAGAAGTGGAGCCTAACGACCAGCACTACCACAACATCTATAATCACAAGTATAACTACTATAATAACATCTCCCACGTCTATAATCATTACTATAATAACAACTACAACATCTATAATAATTATAACACTAATAATAACATCAATAAAATAAACAATTACTACTACTATAGTAATAAAAACATGAACTGCTGTAATAACTAATACTGTAACAACTACTATAATAACAACCACAACATCTATTATCACAACTATAACACTAATAACATCAATAAAATAATATAAACAACTACTACTACTATAGTAATACAAACATGAACTGATATAATAACTAATACTGTAATATCAACTACTATAATAACAACTACAACATCTATAATCACAACTATAACACTAATAACATCAATAAAATAACAAACAACTACTACTATAGTAATAAAACATGTACTGCTATACTAACTAATACTGTAATATCAACTACTACTATAATAAAACAAGGGCGGTGAGAGAGAGTGGAGCCAATCTCTGCCTCTGTAAGCCTCACAGCCTGTCAGAGGAGCTACACGGGGAGACATTTGTATTGTGTCTGCCTGTGTGTGTGTCTCTGTGTGCGTCTTTGTTGCCTGTGTGTGACCCTCTGTGTGCGTGTCTGCCGGTATGTGTCTGCCTGTGTATGTCTGTGTGTGTGCCTGTGTGTCTGCTTGTGTGTGTCTGTGTGTGTGTCTGCTTGTGTGTCTGCCTGTGTGTGTGTGTGTCTGCCTGTGTGTGTCTGCTTGTGTGCAGTCTCGGCTCGAGTCATGATTCCCATCGGAGCCCTGACCTCCTCCTTCTCATTGGAGGGTCACCAGGACCTCAAGATCCTTCAGCCCTGGTGGGACGTGTTGTGCGACATGCTCTCCGTGCCCATGTTCATGATAGGCATCTTTGCCGGGATGCTGCAGGTACGTCGTTCCAACGCTCTAGACTCTAGAGAGTCCCCAAGCACATTCATAAATGTCGCCGCCATGCTATGGATAACATCGCGGAGATGTTGACGACCTCGCCTGGTACGCAGGAGGTCATAGGTTCCATCCCGACCCCTGCTGCATATTTGGACTTCGCGTGTGTCTCATCACGGTGGCTGGGAGATGTTAACTACCTCGCCTGGTACGCAGGAGGTCGTGGGTTCCAACTCGACGTGCGAGCTCACTCAGAGCGCTGGCTAGAGAGCACATCTTGGGTCGATATGGGTTGCCTCCCCCCCCCCCCCCGTACACACCGGGAATCGCGCAAAGTGAACCTGAGTGGAGCGACGTCTTCAAGGAGACCACACGGCGTCACGTCATGGTCACGTGGTACCCACTTCCCCCACCTCCGCCCAGAACATGAACGAGCGCATTCTGTGTGTGCCGGTGCCGAGAGGCTTCGACGTGGATCTGAAGGAGTGGAACGAGACCGTGCTGAGGAAGCTCGTGGCCAACCCCAGGGCCCACACGGTGAGGTCCCCCCTCGGGCCGGCTCGACACGACCATGCAGGGGGGGGGGGAACCGCTGGTTGCCAGCGGTAAGGCCGGCTGCGCCACCGGCAATTGCCCGAGGAATAGTGTAATGTACAGTATAGTGCAGGGGTGGGCAAACTTTTTCACTCGCGGGCCACAATGGGTTCTAAAATTTGACAGAGTGGCCGGGCCAGGAACAGATGGATGGAGTGTTTGTGTGAACTAATATAAATGACATGTAAAAATGATTACATGAATTGATTTGGCCTTTAACAGGTAGCAAAGCATTTATTTGTAAGGCAATTTAACAAATTGCACAAACATGAACAATACAAAAACATGTTGTAACGTGACTGATCAAACATCATTAAAACATCTGAGGCATGCGTCCAAACCAATTACCTCACTTGAACTTCTTTATTATCTACATTAACAGGTTAGAGCAGCAACGCAGGCTCTGTGATGGAGATTTTGCTCCAACCTCGCTGCAGCAACACATAATCAGTTTCAGTGGGAACAGCGTCGTTGATCTCCCATTTTTGCCAGTGCATCCAAGTTTGGAGTTATTTTGGTTGTGGCAATTCTCAGGATAGATCTGAGGTGCTGATCCGTTAACTTTGATCTGTGATGGGCTTTGTTAGTGTTCATGACGCTGAATGTCTGCTCACACATATAAGTGGAGCCAAACAATGTCAGTATCTTCTGTGCAGTCCTCCGGAGGTTTGGAAACGTGGCTCTGTTAAGTGAAGCATAAAAGTCATTCAGTTTAACAGAGTTGAACTTCTCCTTTAGGACAGAGTCAGACTGAAGATCTATCAGTTCCAACTGCAGCTCCTGTGGTGCTGTTTCAAGGTCTTGTGACAGGGGACAGGACACCAGCTGAAGTGACTGTTCAATGTTTTCGAAATCAGAGAACCTACGGCAGAATTCTCCGTGCAGGTCCTCAAGCGATTTGCTGTATTTTTTTGCGTTTCGCGGTGTCTCTTCCTGCATGGCAAGTGTGGGAAATGAGTGAAAGATTTGTTCGCAATTTGTCCGGAGAACAAAGTGAGCTTGGATTTGAAGGCTTTCACATGTTTGTACATGTCGTGAACAAACTGATCTTTCCCCTGCAGTTTCACATTCAGCTCATTCATGTGTGAAAATATGTCCACAGCAAACGCAAAGTCACTATGCCAGTTGTTGTCGCTTAGCTCAGGGAATTCGTCAAATTTCCCCATCAACTCCAAAAATGCGATGATATCTTCTTTCAGCTCCCACACTCGTTGTAACACTTTCCCCAAACTTAACCAGCGGACACGAGAGTGGTACAGCAAGTCCTGATGATCCGCATCAGTTTCCTCCAGGAAGGTAATAAACTGACGGTGCTGAAGTCCCCTTGCTCGTATAAAGTTCATAAGTTGTACGACTGGATTCACGACATGATTAAGCTGCAATACAGACTTACACAGGGATTCCTGATGGATGATGCAGTGAAGGAAAATAAGATCCTGGACAGGGCTTTCCTCTTTCACTTTATCCTGGATTATTTTCAGCAGCCCAACATTTTTTCCAGTTAAATTTGGCGATCCATCCGTTGTGACATTGACAAGTTTACTCCAAGATAGCGTCATTCTTTCGATCACAGCAGATACCTGGTTATACAAGTCCTCTCCCCGCGTTGTTCCGTTCAGGGACTCCATGGTCAAAAACTCCTCTGTTATCGCAAAACTGTCTTCAATGCCTCGGATAAAAATGAGGAGCTGAGCAGTGTCTTTTACGTCCGTACTTTCATCCAGTGCTAGTGAATATAAGTCAAAGGAATCAGACTTTTCGTTTAATTGACTGGCTATATTTTTATCAATCAGTTCCACATGGCGAGTCACAGTCCTGCGTGATGAACTGACTTTTTCAAATTTGCTTTTGATCTCCCGACACAAGATGTCTGCTGTCTGTACCATGTTTTCTTTTACAAACTTGCCTTCGGAGAAAGTGGTAATGAGTGGTAATGTTGGTGAGAAGAAGTTTTTAAAGAAAATTTAAATCGAAGTGAAGAAGGAAATTATTGAAAAGTTTGTATAATTAATGATTTTTCAAACTTTAATTATATTTTCTGTGCTTAAAACTCTTTAAAAAAACTGTGGGGTCTAGAACGGACTCGTGAAATTCGGAGAGAACTCGGACTTAAGTTTTATTTGTTTTGTTGAATTACACAAAGCGCAACAGTTATGTATATAACTTTTGTTATATAAAAGTCCTAGTAAGATATTAATTTTGCGATGTAGTCATACCCCTCCCCCTCATTCAAGCCGTAATTTAGAGAGCGAAAGCGCCGAGAACGTAAATCGCATAAGAACCCGTTAATCTCTTCTCGCATCATTCATACGATGATGATGCGATGAAGTAAACGTTCATACGATATTACAGTGAATGCTTCCAAAAACAATACTGTACCCAAATATTACTGTTAACTTACTTTCAATAGAAACATGAATTGCTCATACGAATATTCTCTCTCTCCTGGTCAAAGTGCGCCATCTATTGGGGAAATGGGGGCATTACAGGAGGAAGGTAAAATTTTATTTAATAATAATAATATTTGGACAAGTTCGGCAGATTAAAAGCCCAACGGGCCGTACTTTGCCCACGTCTGGTATAGTGTAATGTATAGTGTGGTGTATAGTGTAATGTATAGTGTAGTGTAATTTATAGTGTGGTGTATATTGTAATGTACATTATAGTGTAATGTATAGTGTAGTGTATAGTGTAATATCCTAGTACAGCACACCGGTGTGTTGGAGAGCAAAGCCATAACGTTGACGATCTTGAGTACGGTGACGTTTCGCCAGTAATTACAACCGGCATCATCAGGCAAAAGCCAGATTTGAGCCAGCTCTGTCACCGCAACGGAGGGGCATGCGACATCACCGCCACGCCTGTTAATTTTGCCCTTCCCACACTCGCCCAGGTTGGCTTCGACCAGTACCAGTACCGGTTGATCAACCAGTTCTGCTACGACAACGCGGTGCTGTGGATCAGCAAATACTTCCCGCACCTCGTCGTGCTGCACACGCTCATCCTGACGGCCACCAGGAACTTCTGGTTCAGGTTCCCGGAGACGAGCTCCAAGATTGAGCACTTTGTGTGCGTGCTGGGCAAGTGCATGGATTCGCAGTGGACCACGCACGCCGTGCACGAAGCCGCGCTGGACGGGTTGGCGTCAGCGGCGGCGGCGCTGCAGCCGCCACCGCCCGCCACGGCGGGGAGCTGCAGGTTAGAAGGGGGCTGACTACTAAGAGACGGCCCACGGCTCCTTCCTTCCTTTGTCATCCCTTCCCCCCTTAAGTAACAAAATTAAAAAAAGTTCCCCCTTTCTCCATTCGGGGGGGACCCTGCGTGGGTTTGGGGCAGAGGTCGCAAATGGGTTTTGATTCCTTACCCGAACCCGTACCCGGCCGCACCAGGGTCGCAAATGGGTACCCGTACCCGGTCGGGTACGGGTACCCGTTCCCTACCCGTACCCTACCCGAAATGAGTGACAAACAGTTACTCACCAGTGACTCACGGCCTACCCGTACCCGGCCGCATCAGGGTCGCAAACTGCTACCCGTACCTGTACCCGGCCGGGTACGGGTAGCCGGGTATTGGGTAGGATACGGGTATCAGGTACCCGGTTGCGACCTCTGTTTTGGGGCAGCGAGCCCGTTCACGCATCTTTCTATCCCCCTGCTTTTCATAACCAGTTTGGCTTACGGTTGGTGGTGTGTGTGTGGGGAACGGTAGTGAAGCGGTTAGCGCTACGCTGCGCTATGATCCCGGCGACCCAGGTTCGATTACCGCTCATGGCCAACACCGGCGACGATTATCTGAAACACGTTCCTTCGGAGTGGGCAGGTAGTAACTTGGTTGGACAGCGCGTTGGTGCACGACAGACAAATAATCCCTGGTGGGCAGTGTAACCTGTTGTTCATACTTGTGCCAGCTCTGGGCCTCTCCTAGGTCTACTCAGCCTCAAATGAGTACCTGGTGCGGTGTGTAAACATCGCCACTGGGGAGACAAAGGCGGCCACGCGTGGTGCTAGCCACCCACCCCCTCATGTACAGTTCCAGCCTTCATAAGTGCTCGCCAACAGCACTTGCCCCTATAGTCTGTTAAGGCTATACGGGGGATCTTGGTGTGCGTGTGTATGTGCGTCACGATGTGGGTGTCTGAGTCTGTATGGATCTCTGGGTTTCTGTGGGTCTCTGCGGGTCTGTGGGTCTTTATGGGTCTCTACGGGTCTCTGTGAGTCCTGATAGGTCTCTGCGGGTCTCTATGAGTCACTATGGGTCTCTGTGGGTCTTTGTGGGTCTCTGTGAGTCTCGATTGGTCTCTGTGAGTCTCTATGGGTTTCTGTGAGTCTCTATGGCTTTCTGTGAGTCTCTAGGGGTTTCTGTGAGACTTTATGTATCTTTTTGGGTCTCTGCAGTTCTCTGTGAGTCTCGATGGGTCTCTGTGAGTCTCTATGGGTCTCTGTGAGTCTCTATGGGTCTCTGTGCGTCTCTGCGTCCCACGCTTGCAGCGACCCGAGATCCGACAAACTCCCCATGGAGAAACTGCCTTCTGAGTCTCCGCCGGCACCGCCCCGGCCTTCCGTCCGATTCGTCGACCCCGGCGAGGCCGCCCCGCCCCCCGACTGCCCCCCCCCGGAGCAGAACGAGGGCCGGCGGACGCCATCGGATGATCGCATCCTGGACAAGAAGGAGGGCGAGCAGGCCAAGGCTCTCTTCGAGAAGGTGAAGAAACTACGTGCTCACACGGAGGCGAGCGGCGGGCTCCACAGGCTCTACGTGTGGCAGACGGGGGCCCGCTTGCTGCAGGCGCTGGTGGTGCTCGCGTACACCGGTTACGCCGGCCCCAACATGCGCTACCACATCCACTGCGTGGAAGACGAGTACATCACGGGCTACGGAGACTTCTATTGCGTCCACGGGCTGTGGCGCATCTTCCGCATGATGTGGATGGCCTACGCGACCACGATGTGCGTCTACGCGCTCACCTGTGCCTACGTCTTCTACTGGGTGGTGACCGGCAGGTGAGAGGGGGGGGCGGCGGGCTGCCGCAGAGCGGTTGCGTGGCACCGGATCGCCGTGCGGCAGCCTTCTGACTTTGGTCTGCGGGCTTTTCGGCGATCGTGGAGATGCGGTTAGCGCGGACGGCGACACCGCTACGTATATCTAATAGTAATGTTCTACCGGTGGCTTCGTGGGAGATCTTCCGCGTTGGGACGAGGGTTGACGGGCGCTGAGTTTTCTGTGCTGGGGGGGGCGCTGACACCGCAGGCTCAAGGAGTACAGCTTCGCGGAGGCGCGCCAGGAGACGGGGGTGGACGACATTCCGGACGTGCGGAACGACTTTGCCTTCCTCCTTCACCTAGTGGACAAGTACGACCCCTGCTACGCGTGCAAGTTCTCTGTCTTCCTGTCCGAGGTGAGGAGAAGCCGCTCGCAGAGCGCGCTGTGCGCTGCACGCAGAGCGCCTCACCTTTGACGGAGCCGACCGCGCCGATCGGAGATGTGGGGTAAGGACAACAAACTGTGGGTCTCTGTGTGGTCAACGTGGTGCTGGCCACCCACCCCCTCGTGTGCCGCCAATCTGGTCTGCATAGGTGCTCGCTAACGGCACTTGCCCCAACAGTCCGTCGAGGCTATACGGGGGATGTTGAGTCTTTGGGTCTCTATCTGAGTCTATGGGCCGTGTTAGTCTATGTGCAAGTTATGTAATGACTAATTATAAGGGAGGCGTATCGGTGGTGAAGGTCAAAGGCTGAGTGAGACCACAAGCTCCGGGAACCTGCTTGAAGATTCTGGAAGGGGGCGTGGCCGGAGGCGGGGCTTGGCCGCACCGGGGTGTATATAAGGGGGACCGAACCAGAGGTTCGGTGCTGTTGCTGGTCCTGGGTCCTGGCTGCGTCGCCGCTCGCCGTCATCTCTCTTCGTCGTGGCCGATCTCCTGCAGGGCTCTCATCGTCGCTGTCGCTGCGCTAGTCAAATAACCGTGTAGTTGGACGCCGACGATGGGGTTGTGTAGAAGGGTCGGCTATGTGTAGCTACGTAGAGACGTTCATATTTCTGTATCGTCCAGTGTGAGAATAAATAAGAAGGCCTCTACATGATGTGTCTCAAAAGTCGCTCACTACATGTGTATAACGTCTTTACCGTCATGGGGCGTAACGGCTCATTGGGCCCTCGCTGCTGAAACAAATAAAATCCATCCACGCGTGGCTGCTGGTGCTGTTGCTGCTGCTGCTGCTCCAGGTGAGCGAAAATAAGCTTAGGCAGGTGAACGTGGATCAAGCGTGGACCCTGTCGCATCTGACGGGGCTGCTGGCGATCAATGCGCAGGGCGAAAGCGAGCTACATCTCTCCAAGCTGGCAGCGGTGCCAGTGGACACATACCGGCTCACTCAGATACAGGTGCCCGTGGACACACCCACTTACCCACCCACCTATGCACCCACCCATCCACACCCGCACACCCACTCCCCCACCAATTCACTCACCCACCCACTCACCCAGACACCCACTTACCCACCAACTCACCCGCACACCCACCCAACCACTTGCGCACACACCCACCCACTTGCTCACTCACCCACTCACTCGCCAACACACCGCCCACGCACACACCCACCCACACACCCACTCACTCACCAACCCATACACCCACCCACCCACACACCCATGCACCCACCAACTTACACAGCCACTCACCCACTAACTCACTCACCCTCATACCCACTGACCTACCAACTCACTCACCCTCGTACCCAATCCCCCACCGAAGGTGCTGACACTGGACTCGATGCACGGGGTGACGCTGGGGGCGGCGGTGGTGCAGATGGTGAATCTGCACAAGCTCCGGCTGCTGAACTGCACCGTGGGCGTCGACAATCGCGCACTCGCCTTCCTCAGCGAGGAGCTGCGCCAGCTGGAGGTGCGTGGGTGGATGGGCGGGCGGGCGCGAGGGTGGCTCGGTCTGAGCGGTCCATTCGGCTCCACTGATCCGGGCCGTGACATCGCCAAAAAGTCACCTCCCCCACCAAATGTATTTAAGTCACAATGTCGGGGACCGACATTCACCATCCGCCCCCCCCGCGCCCTCTCGCAGGTGAAGTTTGCAATCAAGGCGGAGGTCCCGGGCTGGCTGCGTGACATGCGCCACCTGGAGGAGCTGTCCCTGGAGGGGCCCCTGACGCCGGCGCTCCTCAAGCCGCTGGGCGGCCTCAGGCGCCTGCAGGGCCTGCGCCTGACGACCAGCGTCGCCCGCCTCCCGCCCGGCCTGGCCACTGTCGCCGGCGGCGGCGGCGGCCTGCGCACGTTCGCCCTCGACAACGGCGGCGCGCGCCTCGAGTCGCTGGCGCCCCTGAGCAAGCTGCGCAGCCTGGAGACGCTGCGGCTGACGCGCTGCGGCCTGGAGCCCGCCGAGCTTGCGCGGCCCCTGCTGGCGCTGGGACGCCTGAGCGACCTCGACCTTTCCCGCAACGGCCTCCGCTCGCCGGGCGACGGCGACGACGTGGCGATGCTGCCGGCGGCCGCCTGCAAGCGCCTCGCCGTCCTGCGTCTCTCGGACAACGCCCTCGCGAGCGTCCCGCGCTTGACGGCGGCGGGGGGGGCAGGCTCGCCGGCGCTGCGCTCGCTCTTCCTCGACGGGAACCTCATCGGTGGCGAGCTGCCCGCTGGGCTGTTCCGTCTGCACGGCCTGCAGGTCCTCGACCTGAGCCGCAACGCCATCGCCGCCCTGCCGCCCGAGGTGTGCCAGCTGACTCGGCTGAGCACCCTCCGTCTATCAGGCAACGCCCTGCGGAGTCTGCCCGACGAGTTGTTCCGGTGCGAGGGGTTGCGGACGCTGGCACTCGCCAACAACGAGCTGCGCGAATTGAGCGGCCTGGTCGGGAGGCTGTCGAGGCTGCGCCGCTTGGAGCTGGTCGGGAACCGGCTGACGGAGCTGCCGGCCGAGCTGGGGGAGTGCGCGGAGCTGAGGCGCGGGGGGCTGCTGGTGGAGGAGGAGCTGTTCGAGTCGCTGCCGGCGCAGGTGAAGGAGGCGATGCGGGGCGAGCCCAGCGGCGCGACGCAGAGCCCCCATGGAAGCTGGGAGAGAAGTCCAAGGAACTGAGAGAGAAATCCGAGAAAGTGAGAACCCCGAAGACACCGAGAGACTTTCACCGGCAATTACAACCGGCATTGTCAACTCCAACTATACAGCAGTAGGCAGCGTCAGGGTCGGGATCGAAGCCACGACCTCCTGTATAACAGGTGAGGTAGGTAACATCTCAATTACCAAGACCTGTATAACAGGTGAGGTAGTTGACATCTCAATTACCAAGGCCTGTATAACAGGTGAGGTAGTTGACATCTCAACTACCAAGGCCTGTATAACAGGTGAGGTAGTTGACATCTCAATTACCAAGGCCTGTATAACAGGTGAGGTAGTTGACATCTCAATTACCAAGGCCTGTATAACAGGCGAGGTAGTTGACATCTCAATTACCAAGGCCTGTATAACAGGTAAGGTAGGTAACATCTCAATTACCAAGGCCTGTATAACAGGTGAGGTAGTTGACATCTCAATTACCAAGGCCTGTATAACAGGTGAGGTAGTTGACATCTCAATTAACAAGGCGTGTATAACAGGTGAGGTAGTCAACATCTCAATTACCAAGGCCTGTATAACAGGTAAGGTAGTTGACATCTCAATTACCAAGGCGTGTATAACCGGTGAGGTAGTTGACATCTCAATTACCAAGGCCTGTATAACAGGTGAGGTAGTTAACATCTCAATTACCAAGACCTGTATAACAGGTGAGGTAGTCAACATCTCAATTACCAAGGCCTGTATAACAGGTGAGGTAGTCAACATCTCAATTACCAAGGCCTGTATAACAGGTGAGGTAGTTGACATCCTAATTACCAAGACCTGTATAACAGGTAAGGTAGTTAACATCTCAATTACCAAGGCCTGTATAACAGGTGAGGTAGTTAACAACTCATTTACCAAGACCTGTATAACAGGTGAGGTAGTCAACATCTCAATTACCAAGGCCTGTATAACAGGTGAGGTATTTGACATCTCAATTACCAAGACCTGTATAACAGGTGAGGTAGTCAACATCTCAATTACCAAGGCCTGTATAACAGGTGAGGTAGGTAACATCTCAATTACCAAGGCCTGTATAACAGGTGAGGTAGTTGACATCTCAATTACCAAGGCCTGTATAACAGGTGAGTTAGTTGACATCTCAATTACCAAGGCCTGTATTACAGGTGAGGTAGTTGACATCTCAATTACCAAGACCTGTATAACAGGTGAGGTAGTTGACATCTCAATTACCAAGGCCTGTATGACAGTTGAGGTAGTTGATATCTCAATTAACAAGGCCTGTATAACAGGTGAGGTAGTTGACATCTTAATTACCAAGGCCTGTATAACAGGTGAGGTAGTCAACATCTCAATTACCAAGGCCTGTATAACAGGTGAGGTAGGTAACATCTCAATTACCAAGGCCTGTATAACAGGTGAGGTAGTTGACATCTCAATTACCAAGGCCTGTATAACAGGTGAGGTTGTTAACATCTCAATTACCAAGGCCTGTATAACAGGTGAGGTAGTTGACATCTCAATTACCAAGGCGTGTATAACAGGTGAGGTAGTCAACATCTCAATTACCAAGGCCTGTATAACAGGTAAGGTAGTTGACTTCTCAATTACCAAGGCGTGTATAACAGGTGAGGTAGTTGACATCTCAATTACCAAGGCCTGTATAACAGGTGAGGTAGTTAACATCTCAATTACCAAGACCTGTATAACAGGTGAGGTAGTCAACATCTCAATTACCAAGGCCTGTATAACAGGTGAGGTAGTCAACATCTCAATTACCAAGGCCTGTATAACAGGTGAGGTAGTCAACATCTCAATTACCAAGGCCTGTATAACAGGTGAGGTAGTTGACATCTCAATTAACAAGGCCTGTATAACAGGTGAGGTAGTTGACATCTCAATTACCAAGACCTGTATAACAGGTGAGGTAGTTGACATCTCAATTACCAAGGCCTATATAACAGGTGAGGTAGGTAACATCTCAATTACCAAGCCCTGTATAACAGGTGAGGTAGTTGACATCTCAATTACCAAGGCCTGTATAACAGGTGAGGTAGTTAACATCTCAATTACCAATACCTGTATAACAGGTGAGGTAGTTGACATCTCAATTACCAAGGCCTGTATAACAGGTGAGGTAGTTAACATCTCAATTACCAAGACCTGTATAACAGGTGAGGTAGTCAAAATCTCAATTACCAAGGCCTGTATAACAGGTGAGGTAGTCAACATCTCAATTACCAAGGCCTGTATAACAGGTGAGGTAGTTGACATCCTAATTACCAAGACCTGTATAACAGGTAAGGTAGTTAACATCTCAATTACCAAGGCCTGTATAACAGGTGAGGTAGTTAACAACTCATTTACCAAGACCTGTATAACAGGTGAGGTAGTCAACATCTCAATTACCAAGGCCTGTATAACAGGTGAGGTATTTGACATCTCAATTACCAAGACCTGTATAACAGGTGAGGTAGTCAACATCTCAATTACCAAGGCCTGTATAACAGGTGAGGTAGGTAACATCTCAATTACCAAGGCCTGTATAACAGGTGAGGTAGTTGACATCTCAATTACCAAGGCCTGTATAACAGGTGAGTTAGTTGACATCTCAATTACCAAGGCCTGTATTACAGGTGAGGTAGTTGACATCTCAATTACCAAGACCTGTATAACAGGTGAGGTAGTTGACATCTCAATTAACAAGGCCTGTATAACAGGTGAGGTAGTTGACATCCTAATTACCAAGGCCTGTATAACAGGTGAGGTAGTCAACATCTCAATTACCAAGGCCTGTATAACAGGTGAGGTAGGTAACATCTCAATTACCAAGGCCTGTATAACAGGTGAGGTAGTTGACATCTCAATTACCAAGGCCTGTATAACAGGTGAGGTTGTTAACATCTCAATTACCAATACCTGTATAGCAGGTGAGGTAGTTGACATCTCAATTACCAAGGCGTGTATAACAGGTGAGGTAGTCAACATCTCAATTACCAAGGCCTGTATAACAGGTAAGGTAGTTGACTTCTCAATTACCAAGGCGTGTATAACAGGTGAGGTAGTTGACATCTCAATTACCAAGGCCTGTATAACAGGTGAGGTAGTTAACATCTCAATTACCAAGACCTGTATAACAGGTGAGGTAGTCAACATCTCAATTACCAAGGCCTGTATAACAGGTGAGGTAGTCAACATCTCAATTACCAAGGCCTGTATAACAGGTGAGGTAGTTGACATCCTAATTACCAAGACCTGTATAACAGGTGAGGTAGTCAACATCTCAATTACCAAGGCCTGTATAACAGGTGAGGTAGTCAACATCTCAATTACCAAGGCCTGTATAACAGGTGAGGTAGTTGACATCTCAATTACCAAGGCCTGTATAACAGGTGAGGTAGTTGACATCTCAATTACCAAGACCTGTATAACAGGTGAGGTAGTTGACATCTCAATTACCAAGGCCTATATAACAGGTGAGGTAGGTAACATCTCAATTACCAAGGCCTGTATAACAGGTGAGGTAGTTGACATCTCAATTACCAAGGCCTGTATAACAGGTGAGGTAGTTAACATCTCAATTACCAATACCTGTATAACAGGTGAGGTAGTTGACATCTCAAGTACCAAGGCCTGTATAACAGATGATGTGGTTAACATCTTAATTACCAAGGCCTGTATAACAGGTGAGGTAGTTAACATTGTAATTGCCAAGGCGTGTATAACAGGTGAGGTAGTTGACATCTCTATTACCAAGGCCTGTATAACAGGTGAGTTAGTTGACATCTCAATTACCAAGGCCTGTATAACAGGTGAGTTAGTTGACATCTCAATTACCAAGGCCTGTATTACAAGTGAGGTAGTTGACATCTCAATTACCAAGACCTGTATAACAGGTGAGGTAGTTGACATCTCAATTACCAAGGCCTGTATAACAGTTGAGGTAGTTGATATCTCAATTAACAAGGCCTGTATAACAGGTGAGGTAGTTGACATCTTAATTACCAAGGCCTGTATAACAGGTGAGGTAGTCAACATCTCAATTACCAAGGCCTGTATAACAGGTGAGGTAGGTAACATCTCAATTACCAAGGCCTGTATAACAGGTGAGGTAGTTGACATCTCAATTACCAAGGCCTGTATAACAGGTGAGGTTGTTAACATCTCAATTACCAATACCTGTATAACAGGTGAGGTAGTTGACATCTCAATTACCAAGGCGTGTATAACAGGTGAGGTAGTCAACATCTCAATTACCAAGGCCTGTATAACAGGTAAGGTAGTTGACTTCTCAATTACCAAGGCGTGTATAACAGGTGAGGTAGTTGACATCTCAATTACCAAGGCCTGTATAACAGGTGAGGTAGTTAACATCTCAATTACCAAGACCTGTATAACAGGTGAGGTAGTCAACATCTCAATTACCAAGGCCTGTATAACAGGTGAGGTAGTCAACATCTCAATTACCAAGGCCTGTATAACAGGTGAGGTAGTTGACATCTCAATTACCAAGGCCTGTATAACAGGTGAGGTAGTTGACATCTCAATTACCAAGACCTGTATAACAGGTGAGGTAGTTGACATCTCAATTACCAAGGCCTATATAACAGGTGAGGTAGGTAACATCTCAATTACCAAGGCCTGTATAACAGGTGAGGTAGTTGACATCTCAATTACCAAGGCCTGTATAACAGGTGAGGTAGTTAACATCTCAATTACCAATACCTGTATAACAGGTGAGGTAGTTGACATCTCAAGTACCAAGGCCTGTATAACAGATGAGGTGGTTAACATCTCAATTACCAAGGCCTGTATAACAGGTGAGGTAGTTAACATTGTAATTGCCAAGGCGTGTATAACAGGTGAGGTAGTTGACATCTCTATTACCAAGGCCTGTATAACAGGTAAGGTAGGTAACATCTCAATTACCAAGGCCTGTATAACAGGTGAGGTAGTTGACATCTCAATTACCAAGGCGTGTATAACAGGTGAGGTAGTCAACATCTCAATTACCAAGGCCTGTATAACAGGTAAGGTAGTTAACATCTCAATTACCAAGACCTGTATAACAGGTGAGGTAGTCAACATCTCAATTACCAAGGCCTGTATAACAGGTGAGGTAGTCAACATCTCAATTACCAAGGCCTGTATAACAGGTGAGGTAGTTGACATCTCAATTACCAAGGCCTGTATAACAGGTGAGGTAGTCAACATCTCAATTACCAAGGCCTGTATAACAGGTGAGGTAGGTAACATCTCAATTACCAAGGCCTGTATAACAGGTGAGGTAGTTGACATCTCAATTACCAAGGCCTGTATAACAGGTGAGGTAGTTGACATCTCAATTACCAAGGCCTGTATAACAGGTGAGGTAGTTGACATCTCAATTACCAAGACCTGTATAACAGGTGAGGTAGTTGACATCTCAATTACCAAGGCCTATATAACAGGTGAGGTAGTTGATATCTCAATTACCAAGGCCTGTATAACAGGTGAGGTAGGTAACATCTCAATTACCAAGGCCTGTATAACAGGTGAGGTAGTTAACATCTCAATTACCAATACCTGTATAACAGGTGAGGTAGTTGACATCTCAATTACCAAGGCATGTATAACAGGTGAGGTAGTTGACATCTCAATTACCAAGACCTGTATAACAGGTGAGGTAGTTGACATCTCAATTACCAAGGCGTGGACACCAATGAAGGTGCAGACGACCACCAGACTGAGTTTGGGCCGAGTGGGTCTAGGGTGGGTCCAATACTGCACGGTGTTGCGTCTGTGTTTTATTGATCGAACAGTTGGTTAATGTAGCCGCAAACTACAGTTATGCGCATTGAATAATCTGTGGCTGAAAGTCACCTGATAATAGTGAGTGGAGTTTGTATGATTAGGGGTTGACAGGTCTGGGTGTAGACACTGATAAGGGGTCTAACACCTAAATAAATAAAAACTTGTATTAGGGGAAGCCACCGTTGGCCAATTTGGACCCCCGTTTTTGTTTGTTTTTCCCCGTTTTTGTTTGTTTTTCCCGTTGGCTCCAAGCGCTTGATCATAGCCCCCAGCTTTTAAGGGCGGTCCGTGAATCGCCGCTTCTCGCCCCTTCCGCCGGGATACCCGAGAGCGTGAATGCAAACATTAAAACGTTTCCCCGTCTTGACCGGGCCGTCTTTGTTTCTTACGTCCTGTTGATTGCGTTGCCTTGAGTGATCTGTTTGTCCCCGCGAGGCCATGCCGCCCGGACCCTCCTTGAAGAGACACACGGGGCCAAAAGAGATGCTGCTTATACACATGGACCCAGGGCTGGAAACCCAGGATCTCGGATGTCTCCGTCTTAACCATTGTGAATCCCCCGAGAGACACAGCCATTATGAATCCACTGAGAGAGAGAGACTGCCATTGTGAACCCTCTGAGAGACAGCCATTATGAATCCACTGAGAAAGAGAGACTGCCATTGTGAATCCCCCGAGAGACACACCCATTATGAATCCTCTGTGTGTGTCAGTGTGTGTCAGTTTGTGTGAGTTGTGGGGGGTGGTGGTGTAGCGGTTATCGCTACGCTGCGCTACGAACCCGGCGACCCGGGTTCAATTCCCGCTCACGGCTAATACCAGTCAGTCACGATTATCTGAACCGGTCCTGGACCTCCCCTAAGTCGACTCGGCCTCAAATGAGTACCTGGTGTGATGTGTGAATATCGTCACTGGGGAGACAAAGGCGGCCGGACGTGGTGTTGGCCGCACCCCCCCGTGTACCATCCCAGCCTTTATAGGTGCTGCTACTCGCTAACAGCACTTGCCCCTACAGTCTGTCAGGGTCGTTTGTCAGCCCATGAACCCATAATGAAGGGGGCCATTTTGGGTTCGATCGCATAACCCAAAAAATAACCTTGGATTGGTATAGTGAAAACCTACTTGTTAAACGAAGGGGCCGTCCATAAATGACGTCACGCACCTGGGGGGGGGGGGGGTCAGACATTTGTGACTGTGACAAGGGGGGGTGGGGTTTGAGAAATTTGACGTCACATCAAAATGCGCAACTTTGATTAAATATAGACGACACGTTCTACTGAATTAAATATACTTTTTAATGAATGTTTTTCCTACGACATCAGAGTGCAGCGCCACATTAAATACGCACTGCAACACACTTTTTCTGGCATAAGGTATTCCAACGGTTTTAAGGTAATTTTGGGGTGCTGATTCCAAATCTGGCATCAGTTTTTGTCTATCACATCAGGTTTTTTGAGATATCAAATATTGCATTTTCAATAAAAAACTGCAGAAGAAAAATATTAAATAAATGTGGATATCTACATAAAATTATATTATAAACACACTATCCTAAAAATACAGCACCATATTTTAACCATAAAGCAATCACTGACTCGCAACAACTTGCAATCATAAGTGACGGAGTTAATTTCGGGTAAAATAAATGCAAATGGGGTATGCCGATAGCATAAAAATGAGATGTGATAGAGCAAATCTGAGATCAGATTTGGAATCAGCACCCTGAAATTAGTCTAGAACAGCTGCAAAAGTCCAGGCCAGAAAAATATGTTTTTTTGTTGTTGGCCAGTGCAACAGAAGACAGATCCCCCGTGTCGCCCCTGCAGACTCTAAGGGCAAGGGCCTCGATTGTTTGTGTTGCGATCGAAACGTCGTGACATTTTAATTATTTTTAAAATTATTTTATTGTTATTATTTTTTCTACCTACGTTACTTTACGGAAAGAACCATAGAATATGAATCCCTGCAGTCACGAAAGTTGTAAGTCAAAATATATTAAACTAGATTCGAAGCTTTCGTGACTGCAGGAATTACTCTTTAGTTCTTTCGGTAAAGTAATTTCGAAAAAAAAGTTAATTAAATAATAATAGAATACGACGTTTCGATTGCAGTATATTTCTAAGTTTGCTTCGTTTGTTTTCTCATTCATTCGTACCTGAGGATGGTTGCTTGTGTTGCAATCGAAACGTCGTATTCTATTATTATTTAATTTATTTTCTTTCTACATGACTTTACCGAAAGATTCAAAATATATTCCTTCACTATGGGAACCTCATTTGCCAGTAAAAATATGATAATTGGTTCTTTACCCTTCTATCTGGCAACAAAACTGACACCTTTTTTTTGCATGGAGTCATGTTTGCATAGACCGCAATACCTGCAGTCATAATACAAACAAAAGAACATAACTCTAATAATGTGCACTGTCCTTAAAGTTGATTGATCCACACCCGAGACAGCTTTCCTTAGAGCCTAGTCTCATATGGGTTGGACCAGATGACGCCTTTTGACTCCTTGTAAAAAAAAGGTGTCAGTTTTGTTGCCAGATAGAAGGGTAAAGAACCAATTATTATATTCCTTCAGTCACTAAAATCTTTTAAAGTCAAAATGAATGCTGGTAGTGATTACAGTGATGGGCCAGCTTCATGGTGATTATGGGACTCGAGTTGGTCGGGTGAAGCGGATGGAGTGATGGAGATTGGTGATGTTCGTGGGGGTTGGAGAGGGTGATTGCAGGAAGGATGGGGTTCATGCTGATTGGGAGAGTGGCTGAGGTTTGATGGGGAAAGCAACTGCATACCTGTCAACCCCTTATCAGTGCCTACCTCATGACAAACAAATTCAGACCGTATTGGTCACCCCGTGCCCTTATAAATCTCAACGTTCATCCTACAAAGTCCCATCACAAGGGAGAAACAAACAAATTGATAAAAAGTATATATTTTTTTTAATCTGTAAGAAATATGAAAACATTTGCCCGTATTAAAACGGCTTTACGCCTTATGGACCTGAAAACTCTATTTCCCCATACAAGAATACAGGTAAATCGTATGGGTTGACAGGTATGCAACTGAGATGTGGAGGGGATACACAGGGTGATGGGATTGGGTAGGGAATGGTGATGGGCGGTGATGATGGAGTACTTTGGGGGACATCGTGATGCGAGTGGAGTTTTGAAGTCGCGTCCCGCTCCTCTTCACAAAATCCTCACGGGAGATCCGCAGGTTCCTGCTGAGGTCGGCCTCCCCGAGGTCAACCTCATCTTCATTGAGCACCCGAGTGCGGTGTGCCAACATCCCCACTGGGTAGACAGGCAACCGGACCTATTGCTGCCCATCCACCTCGTGTGCCGTGGCGGCCATCATAGATGTTGCTCTCTAAGTGCAATATCTATGGTTGTTTAGTTACTGCAGCTACATACTATTAACATTCCTTCCCTTTATTAATGCTACCCCTATCCCCTCCCTTTGATGCTGCTAATCCTGCATAATGCACGGGCATAATATGACTTTGAAATCCCCCGCCCACCTACGCATTTCACAAGTAGTACTAATCCCATATCTGCATTTCCCATAAATATGCTAAATTCCTCTTGATATGCAAAATCTTTTGTCAAGGCGCTCTTCCCCCTCCAACCCAGCTTAAATATACGCTCCAAGCCTGGGGTGTTTCATTCAGACGCTGTCTTCCCGACAGACCTGTTCTTCACCTGAGGACGGCTGCTTGCGTTGTGGCCGAAACGTCGTGAGAATTATTTTATTATGTTTTACTTTTATTATTTCCATTCTACGTGACTTTGCCGAAAGAACCAAGAAAATGAATCCCTGCAGTCATGAAAGTTTTAAATCGAAAAGCCTCATAATAATCATGATCATACTTGACACCACTCGCTTTTGACCGTCTAATGCGTATTGTCTCCGTGGCACAATAGCGCATTTAGTCCAGCAGGGGCTGCTCCGGCAATGTTGTTGACGCACGTGTTGGCTTTACGTGCTATAAAGAAGAGCAATTGACCAGATGTCGCGTATTAAAAAAGAAGTACTTTTAAGACCACAGTTTGTTATTTACGAATTTTCGCTGAGTTGTCATTGCACTGCAGCACGTGACTTGTTTTTTTGTATCGAGGTCAAGAGTCATAACATAGGCAATGTGCAATTCCAAAGACCCCCATGGATGATTATGGTGGGTGTTTCAGATTGCCATCAAACACCCGACCTGTGTCACGCACTGGATTATATATTTTTTAAAATCTGAGATAAAATTTATACGTCGTACAAAGTTCACATTTAATACCATAGTCAGTTGGATTAATACGGTCAAAATAAGTTATCTTCCGACTCTATACTTTGAGAACTACTCAAATTAATGCTGTGAAAACACACCGGCTTATGTAAGCCGATTCATAATCTGTGCCATAACTCACACATGTCTCCCTTTTTACCTCTCCAGAGGCTGGCCTCACTCCTTGCCTTGGCCTCGCCCCTCCAACAGTTGGCCCTGTTCAGCTCCATCCACCACATGAACCACATATTTTTCTTTAAGCTAGTTGAGAGGCTATCTGCAGTTGTTATAGGTCGTCACCAATACCATAGGTTATCGGTTTCTGGTTAAAATCAGCTGGACCGTAAAATGAAAATTACAGGAAGCCCTCGACTTACGAACACCCGACGTATGAGCACCCGCCTTAGGAACACCTGCACTTAAGACTCGGCCTAAATGAGTACCAGTAAACATCGCCATTTGGGAGACAAAGGCGGTCCGCTGTGGTGCTGGCCACCCACCCTCTTGTGTGCCGTGTCGGCCTTCATAGTTGCTCGCTAACTGCACTCGTCCCAACAGTCTGTTAAAGCTATGTGAGGGATCTTAGTCTGTGTACATGTGAATGTGCCTTAACAGCTGTGACGATTATCCCCGAGCACCTAGGTCTATTTAGTCTGAAATGCCTACCTGGTGCGGTGTGTAAACAACGCCACTGTGGAGAAAAAGGTCGCCGGCCGTGGTGCTGGCCACCCACCTCGTGTGCCATTCGGTCCTTCAGATGTGCTGCTCGCTAACAGCACTTGCCCCACCAGTCTGTTAAGGCTATAGGGGGATCTTTGTCTTTTTTTGTGTGTACGTGAAAGTTGGGTCGGGAGCAGTAGTGTAGTCGTGAGCGCTTAGTTGTAATGAAGACGTTAGCGCGCTGCACTACGAACCCGGCGACCCGAGTTTGATTCTCGCTCACGGCCAACACCAGTGAGGATTATCTTAATGCGTCCTGGGCCTCCCCTAGGTCGACTCAGCCTGAAATGAGTACCTGGTGTGGTGTGTAAACATCGCTACTAGGGAGTCAAAGGTGGCCGGGCATGGTACTGGCCACCCACCCCTTCGTGTGCCGTGCCGGCCTTCATAGGTGCTCACTAACAGCACTTGCCCCGACAGTCTACCAAGGCTACACGGGGGATCTTTGTTTTTCTCTTGTATGTCGTTAGAACAGATTCCCTTCGTAAATCGAGGACTGCCCAAATCCTCGCCGAAGTTTCGCGGATTCCTGCTGATATTGATAGCAATACCGCAATTACATGTAACCAGCCCGAACTGGACATCTGTAAAGAAGAGATTCATAGCTCATCGGATCCCTCCATCCTAAATGAAGATTATGGTTCTGATGTTAGGGAATGTATAGTAATGGTGCAATTAAATTTCGATTTAAAGCTTTCCTGACTGCAGGGATTCATATTCTTGGCTCTTTCGGTAAAGTCACGTAGAAAGGAAATAATAAAATAATAAAAAATAAAACTATAAAATTCTCACGACGTTTCTATTGCAACACAGGCAATCATCGCCAGGTGTGAAAACCACAGCAAGAAGATTTGAAAAAGTGGCGTTTTTTTCTTAACGTCAGCACCACGGACAGCAACTAGCGGTCGTTCAGACGGACGAGTCCATCTATGCTCGGAACGGAGGAGGGGGGAGAGAAGGAGAATGGAATGCGGTCTGAAAGTCACCGTTAGCGTGAACACAATCAATTAAGACCCGAAATGGTTAATCACATCCAATGATTGCTAAGCCAGAAGAGAATCTTTCATGAGGCTATCCACATATACTAACACAAAGACAATTTCAACCGAGAAGATGGTTTCTGGCTGAGCAATCGCTGTCCTGGGTTGTTAAAGTTAAGAAAAAACGCCACTTTTTTCAAAATTTCTTGCTGTGAATTTCACACCTGATGATGATTGCTTGTGTTTCAGTCGAAACGTCGTGAGAATTTTGTTGTTTGATATTTTTATTACTTTATTATTTCCCTCGTACGTGACTTTACCGAAAGAACCAAGAATATAACACAAACAAGTGTTGTTGTTATGTTATGTAACAACAACACAAACACGTGTTGTTGTTGTCATGTAACAACAACACAAACACGCTGTTGGGGACGCTTGGTGCATCGCCCGTTGGAGAGCCCCGCCCCGCACGCCCCCCCATCCCCCGCAAGCCCCTCCCCCTCACAACCCTCCCCCCAATCCCACGCGCCCCTCCCCCCCACAGACACAGGCCCCGCCCACCGTCGCGTGACGTCACGCCCAACTGCCGCCCGTTCTGCGACATTGCAGTGGAGGCTCCCGCTCCAGTCGGTTCACTCCGAGACTCACGACGCCGAGACTCGCCTCTCTGGGGGAGCCTCTCACTCGCCTCGCTCTCCCAGCTTCACTGAAGACCCTTCTCGCCGACTTGCTGCCGCAGACGGTCGAAGGATGAGAACATCTCCGAGGTGAGTGTGAGACGGCACTGGGGAGAGAGACAAAGACGCCTGTGACTCGTGTGCAGCGGGCGAGGGAGACGACGGCCCTGGACACGGCACACGCCGCCTGTGTTGTGGCCGAGGCCTTCGTCAGATCGCTCGTTGCTTTCAGAGGGACATTGATACAGACCGTGAGGGAGACACGTGGACACAACAGAGACACAGGAGGCAGACTATAAGTTGCTTTTCTCTTTGGAGCGAACACTCCGCACCAACACACGGAGACAGGCAAAGCGTTCCAGTCCTCCAATCCCTCCTTCACACGCAACTCTCTCTCATCCTCCTCATGCACTGCTCTCTCATCCTCATCAGCTGCTCTCTCTCATCCACTCCTCCTGCCGACATCCCCTCTTATCCCGACGGCCCCCTCTACCATTTGTGGCCATCTGGCTTCTGAAAAAAGCGAATAGCTCTGTGGGCTTTACCTGGTAGGATGAACCTAGTTGAATTTCATTTGTATATATTTTAGAAGTGATTTGCTTACCTTTCCTGTACTTTGCACTCCTATCGTGTTTTTGTATTGTTGTAACTTTTTGAGCAACCCCCAACTAGACATCTATGAATAGGGGCCGTCCATAAATGACGTCACGCGATTTTGGCCGATTTTTGCTCCCCCCCCCCTCGTCACACGGCGTCACAAAAAGTCAGACCCCCTTCAAATATGACGTCACTAGGCTCTGCCCCCCCCCAACCATATTTACATTTTGAAACTAAAACATGCTTCAAATCGCTTTAAACTATTGTCATTGTAGTGCGTATTTTACGTGGTGCTGCACTTATAGGAGAAACATTTATTTAAAGGAGGCATTAGAAAGCTGAAATTTAGCATACAATTCATTTACAAATATTCAACGCCTAAATAAAACTGCAGATGTTCAGAATATTATATTGAAATTTTCTTATGATTATACATTTTTTTAGGTAATTATAACTATAAAAAATAGTTGAAATTTTGTAGTAGAAAGAAGCAAAATGGAGAGTACAATTATAACAATCACATATTCATTCCACAGAATGAAAAGTCCTGGTAGAATCATTAGAATCAAAATGTTTATTAACAATAATTCAAATTTTTTATTAATTTATGTTTCTCCATTTTCCCATGGAGAAGCAAAATGCTCCTTCATGGAATAAATAAAAAGGTGACCTTAGTAAATATAAATAATCGAATAGTTATTAATGAAAATTAATCAAAATTTGTGTTGTTATAACAATTCTATTCAATTAAGTTTATTTAAAGTTGCGCATTTTGATGTGACGTCACATTTATCAAAACCCCCTCCCCCCCTCGTCACACATCGTCACAAATGTCTGACCCCCCTCCCTCCCCCTAGGTGCGAGACGTCATTTATGGACGGTCCCAAAATAGCTTCATAGTTCATCGTATTCCTCCAATATAAATAAAGATTCTAATTTCACTTGACTTGAGTGTGAATGCAAGTTGACAGAAGCCCGTGACTGTTGGCGCGACGGCTGCAAAGCATCTGTGACCCCAAATTACACTCCGTCTGCCTTTGCAGACAAGTGGTCATTGACCACATTCCGACCGCGACACGTTACAACCTGTCGCCCGACAACGACCTGCCGGAGAAGGAGGAGAGCAGCCTGTTCTGCTGGGGCCTTTTTTGTGGGAAGGGGTCACGTCAGTCAGCGGCAGATAAAGCCCTCCTCAAGGCGCAGAGAAAGCTCTCCAAGACCCAGATGAGGGCGCGCCAGGTCCTGGAGGAGCTGTGGCGGGACGCCGCCGCGGTCGATGCCGCCAAGGAGCGGAAGGAGGAGGAGAAGGAGAGCATGGAAGGAGATGTCAAGAAGGCGCTCGGCAGATGGAGGCGCACGATGGACTTGTCTGGCAAGGGTAGGAGACCAGGTGAGGAGATTGAGCTCAGCTCGCGATGAGAGACTCGCCCAGTCTAAGGTGTTGCTAAACACGTGATGTTGATTCTAAATGTGGAGGGAAAAACCGGAGGACCGTGAGAAAATATACGTGACCACAGGGAGAGAGACATGCAAATTCCCAATATACAACAGGCATCAGGGTCGGGATAAAGGTAAGACATGTTGAAGCAGTGCCTTTAATGCGGACAGAGGCTCTCGTCCAAACGGTTTTGAAAGTCGTTCTGCGATGCCACCTTCTCGGGCGCTGCGAGTGCGCGTGAGTCACGAGGGGGGTGGTCCTTTTGTCGCAGGAACAACCGCCCGGCGAGAGATTGACCGGGATGCGCTGATCGAGCTCGTGGATGAGGCGATGAGCTTCCACCCCGTCCACACTGCGGACGCGCTGCTCCTCGAGGGAAGCAGCAACAGTGTGCACACGAGCCACGCCAGCATCAGCATCGACATGTACGTCGGCTGTGGTAGCAGCTTCTGCAAAAGCAACAGCAGCAGCGGCAGCAGCAGTGGCGCCAGCAGCGGGGGCAGCAGTGGCTACCTGCCACAGTCTGAGTCCGAGATGTTAACAGACTCCACGCCCATCGATACACATGATGATGGCCTCCTCAAGGACGACATTTGTGCCCCTCCACCTCTCGAAATGGTGAATATAACTCTGTATCTCGCCAATTACACATATGCATATTTATGTTTTTTTATTTCAAGGCCACAGTATCGATGATGAGTGTGAGTTAATGTTTCTTCTCGAGAGGCAAACTATCACCGGGACGTCGTGACGAATGGCACTTGGGCAAGTGGCCCGTGTCCATATGTTCACCGCGTGCTGATTTCCTATTCTCCCTACTGCAGGAACTCGTGAACCCGGACACCACGGTTGTGGATGCAAGTGGTATGCTGTACCTTGACCGGGGCACTTCCAGCAAGCCACGGCTAGCTGATTGGAAGTTTGGCCATGAATCGGTAGGGAGTTACTTGCATATGCAAACACATACAGAACTGTAAAAAAGACAAAGATCGCCTACAGAGCCTAAAAGACTTTTGGAGCAAGTGCTGTTAGCAAGCATCTATGAAGGTCGTCATTGTGGCACACAAGGGGGTAGGTGGCCAACACTACGCCCGGCCGCCTTTGTCTTCCCAATGACAATGTTGACACACTTCACAAAGTACTCATTTGAGGCTCAGTCGACTTCGGGAAGCCCCAGGACCCATTCAGATAATCGTCACTGGTATTGTCCATAAGCGGCCATAGAAGTCGGGCCACCGGGTTAGTAGGGCAGCGCGCTATCCGCTACACTACTGCTCCGCACGTACATACACACACGTACAAGTACCAACATATGCGTACACACACATGCAATGATAGCCATGTTAAGGTGTTCGCTGTGAAGCCCAGAGCATGGGTTTCGGATGTGCGAGCGAATCGCTCGTTTGCCTCGGGCGTTCTCGACGAGCTAATGTCCATGGCGGTCTCCTTCACAGGTCTCCCAGCCCCGGGAGGGAGATGCTTCCCCATTGTATGAAAACCAACAGCCACCGGGGTTCGTGCAGCAGAAGGACGGCCACAGGTGAGACGCACGCGTGCATACACACAAACGAACGCACGGTCACGAGAGCATCGCCGTTCACACCCGGCGCCACATCCCGTCCAGGCACGGACACGGGACCTCTTTCGGCCTCACCCCCGCGCCGTACCCCTCCTGCTGCGCTGACTCAGCTTGCGTGTGCCAGGTGGGAAAGATGGGAGGGGGGGGCACCAACAGACTGTGCGGCTTGACGCTCGTTTTCTTCCGCAGATTTATCAACGTTGCGCCTTGCGCCAGCCAACTGTGGTAAGCAGGCACGAGCGTCCGCCCCACCCCGACCCCGCCGCCTGCGAGATGGGAGATTGAGTGTGCTGCTGGTTCGGCACCTCCGGTGAACACGGTTCTTCCGCTGGGAAACTCTGGGAGATCGCTCCTCATGCGTGTTCTGCCACTGCTGACAGTTATATTTGGGAGTATTTGATATTGATTTGGTGTTCTTTTGGTCGTGCTGATCATTCGTCATATCTGCCCAATATAGCATTTGGCACAAGTGCAATTAATCCGTTGCACACCTTCTGTTGAATGCTTCGTTAATAAATCTTCAGTACTAGATATTAATTTATGTATGTTTTGTACCATGCCAAATCTGACTCGGATGTTTTGTTTTTCCAAAAATATCACTAGTTTATCCATTACTCCCACAATGTACGTATTTTGAATAGTTTTAATTATTAACACGAGTTGAAACTGACGAAGTAATTCAAACTACTAAAATATCGAACAACAACTAGCCAGATTTTTGGAAAAACAAAACATCCGAATCAGAGTTGGTACAGTACAAAAAATACAAAATCTAATATCTGGTACTAAAGATGTATTACCGAATCTTGATTTGAAGCTTTCGGGACTGCAGGAATCCATATACTCTTTGGTTCTTTCGGTAAAGTCATGTAGTTAGAAATAAAATTAAACAAATCACGAAGTTTCGGGGGGGGTATGGGGTAGGGGGGGGCGCTGCGTGAGCGTTCGGGGGAGAGAGGACATGAGGTGGGGGGGGGGAAGTGGGCGGGGCTGGAAGTGGAAAGCTGGGGATGCGGGTAGAAATTAACGCGGAAAATAGGCTAGTACCCGGCAGATATGATGAAACCATAAACAGTTAAGGTTTTACCTGGTTAATAACATCCTTCCAATGAGTGCTCCATTTGTATCCATCTTCTCGGTTGAAGTTATGTTTATATATCTGCCTTGTGTTCGCGAACACAGTCCGAGACATGTCGTTTTGTTTCCCCAATGTAATTGCTACCACAGGTACAACTCGATTTGTAAACCCCAGGATATTGCATGTCAGGAATGACATCCTTCACAGATGGGATTAGATCACTGATTTTGTCTACTGTATTGAATCAGACCTGGATCTTGTGTTTGTTTAACATTTTGGAAATCTGTTTGCTAACACCTGCTATGTATGGTAACGTGATGGTTTTGATCGGCTTCTCAGGGGGTTGTTTCTCCATGGTTGGAGAAACAGCTTAGCGAATAATGCGGTCTCATTAATCTTGAGGGCTGGTGTACGTGTTCCAGTTCACTGGCTAGGTGGTGTCGGTCGTAAATGCAGTTGGCCCTATTGTGTAGTGTTTTGATGAGAATTCTTCTGTGCCGGATGGGGGTGGGAATCCGGTTTCAGGTAGGAATCTGTGTGGGTGGCTTTCCTGTAGACAGTGTCCCAACGAGCCATCAAGTCTCTTCTCAAATAAAACATCCAGGAATGGTAGCTTACCATCCTTCTCTGCTTCCATGGTGAATTTGATGGATGGGTGTATGGAATTGATGTGGTTGAGAAATTGGTTCAATACTGGCAGGCCAAACACCGAAAGTGTCGTCTATATTTCTCTTCCACAATGAAGGACGTAGGGTGGATATCTGGATGGCATCTGTTTAAAATTTCTCCATGAAAACATTCGCAATCACTGGTGATAAGGGGGGGAACCTTCATTTTGTTTGTAGAAAGTACCATTCCAGGTGAAGTAAGTGTTGGTAAGGCAGTTCCTAACCAGAGTATGTACATCAGGATTCAGTCCATGTTGGACTAAGTCTTCAATTATTGCTAAGGTGTCAGGTGCAGGAACCTTGGTGAACAGAGAAACTACATCAAAGCTGACGAGCAAATCATCTGGGGACAGTGAAATGCCCTTGATTAGAGAGCCCAATTGAGCTGAGTTATGTACTGCTGAGGTGGTCTTGCCCGTGAATGGAAGCAAGGTATCAGACAGACAACGGGCCAGTTTGTAGGTAGGTGAGTTGATAGTGGAAACGATGGGCCGAAGTGGAGTGCCTTCTTTATGGAATTTTGAAAGACCATAGAATCTGGGTGGTCTAGTAGCAGAAGGTTTTAGGGAGAGCCGTTTGAATGGCTCTATTAGAGGAGTTGAACTGGTAATGATATTGTTGGTTTTTGTACCCAGGCGGTTGGTAGGATCTTTGTTGATTTTAGTGTAACTTCCATCATTAAGAAGGTCCTGGATTTTGTTGTTGTATGTGGTTTTATCCATGATGACAGGAGCATTGTCCTTGTCGGCTGAGAGGATGACTATGTCATCTCTCTTTTTCAATTTAGCGAGTTCAGAGCGCTCGTCTTTGGTGATGTTACTAATGGGTTTCTTAGCATTTTTAAGGATGGTGGCAATTTCAGATGTTGCCACGTCTGTCGGGATGTGCCCCAAGCATTTGAGGGCTACATCTACCTGGGCAATTATATAATCGACTGGGATGTGTTTGGGGGTGACAGCAAAATTCATCCCTCTAGCTAGTACCGATTTTAGGCTATCGGAGATTGTGCTGCTACTCTGATTGATAAGTCTTGTTAACATCTAGCTTTTTAATGTGTGGATCTGATTTTTATTTTTTGACAAGTTATTGAATTTAGCAATAAGGTTAACCTTACATTTGGAGGACATTGTTGCGGCAGAATAAGTAGTCATGTTATCTACAAGGTTCCAATCAAATGCGGACATTTTATCTGTTAATGTTAAGTGTGATTGTAGGAGACATTTGTCTAAATTATCAAGTTCAAGACGGAGTAGTCTTATCCTCTCTGAGATTAGAGAAAGGCTCGCTCTGAATTAGATCCGTTTGGCGTTAGGAGTAGTGACAGGGTAATACCGACCACAGTGTAAATGTGGTCGGTATTACCTTGTTGTCGCAGCATCTCTTCAGAAAGGTGAAAGACTCGATCATGTGAGCCACCTTGTCTCGTAGTCTGTTAAAAGCTCTAACAGATGTGTGAAAACCCTACCCGTAGAGGTGGTTCAATCTTGATTTGAAGCTTTCGTGACTGCAGGCATCCATACTCTTACACTAACATCTGCTTCTGTCACTTCTAACGCCAAACTAATCTTATTCAGAGCTAGCCTTTCTCTAATCTCAGAGAGGATAAGACTACCCCGTCTTGAACTTGATTATTTAGACAAACATACACCAGGCCCTCAAGATGAATGGGTACTCGGACCGCATTATTCCCAAAGCTGTTTTTCCAACCATGGAGAAACAACCCCCTGAGAAACCGATCAAAACTATCGCGTTACCATACATAGCAGGTGTTACCAAAAATATTTCGAAAATCTTAAACAAACACAAAATTTAGGTCCGATTCAATACAGTACACAAAATCCGTTATCTAATCGCATCTGTGAAGGATGTGATTCCTGACATGCAATATCCTGGAGTTTACAAACTTGCGGTAGCAGTTACATTGGGGAAACGAAACGACATCTCTCGGACCGTGTTCGCGAACACAAGGCAGATCTGAAACACGGCAGAAAACCAATACCTCTGCCATGGCTGACCTTTGTTATAATGCTGTGGGCTCGCATGATAATGTTTTTTTTCCGAGACCAAGGTACTCTGCAAACCTTCTGGCTACTATAAAACGTTTGTTCATGAAGCCATCCAGATATATAAACATAACTTCAACCGAGAAGATGGATACAAATGGAGCACTCATTGGAAGGGTGTTATTAACCAGGTAAAACCTTAACTCTTTATGGATGTTTATCTGCCGGGTACTTGCCTATTTTTCCGAGATAATTTCTCCCCGCATCCCCAGCTGTCCCAGCCTCCCACTTCCAGCCCTGCCCACTCCCCCACCTCTGGCCTCACATCCTTTCTCCCCCGAGCACTCACGCAGCGCTCCCCCCCTCTCTCTATCTCTCTTTCCCCCCTTTCTCCTCCCCCCTTTCTTACCTATATAACCTCATGCCACGGCAGCTCTCTCGCCCACTTCAGCAAATATTTTCTTGCTGTGGTTGTCCCACCTGATGAAGTTCGCTTGTGTTGTGATCTGTTGTGATCGAAACGTCGTGATTTGTTTTATTTTATTTCTAACTACGTGACTTTACCGAAAGAACCAAAGAGTATATGGATTCTTGCAGTCACGAAAACTTCAAATCAAGATTCGGTAAAACATCTTTAGTACCAGATATTCGTTTTTGTATTTTGTGTACTGCGCCAACTCTGATTCGGATGTTTTGTTTTTCCAAAAATCTGGCTAGTTGATGTACGGAATTTTAGTAGTTTGAATTACTTGGTCAGTTTAACTCGTGTTATTAATTAAAAATATTTAAAATACCGTACATTGTGGGAGTAATGGATAAACTAGTGAGATTTTTGGAAAAAAAAAACATCTGAGTCAGAAGATTTATTAACGAAGCATTTAACAGAAGGTCTATAACGGATGAATTGCACTTGTGCCCAATGCTATGTTGAGCAGACAGTAAGAATGATCAGCACGAGACTAAATTAACACCAAAGAAATATGAAATACTCCCAAATACAACTGTCAGCAGTGTTAGAACACGCATGCCAACAAGGACACTCATTGACGTTCTGTGCAAGACTAGTTACTACTGGCCAAGACTAATTAGAGAATCTATCGAAATGGAGATAAATACAAATAATTAATAATAAAGATTTTTGGGATTCATCGCGTTATTTATAAATGTATCGTAACCCTCCACCACCCGACACAGCTGAACGGTAAAAAATTGTCATGTTGACAAAAGACAAATTGTCGTGAACTATTTGACTTTTGTCAACGTGACTCAATTTTGGTGGAGAGTTACGACACATTTATAAATAACGTGATCTAACCAAAAAACCTTTATTATGAATAATATTGGTCGCGAAAGCCTACGTGTTAAATACAAATAATCTTAACCATTCGGATAGCTACAGCCTTAGTGCTGCTCAGAATTGAATGTTCAAATAATTGTTTAAATGCATGCCTATACAGGTCACCATACATAAATGGGGATCAACTGTATGCAGACAATACCAGGTGCTGTTATTTTATTGCACTCAAACGACAGGAGGTACAAGAATAATGTTCATGCACAATGTACGTTGATTAACATATCAATAACCCAACCGGCAATGGATACCCCCATTGTTATTCATATGCATACATGAATCCACCCCCTCCCCCTTCGCACAAGAAGGGCTCACAAGTGACGTCATCACATCTATCCCTCTTTAAGGAATGAAACAGGAGGATTTATACACAAATCTCCGGTCGCCTGATGAAGCTGTTTGTAATTACTGGCCAAACGTCATATTCAGATTGTAAATGTTGTGGATTTGCTCTCCAACACACCGGTCTGCTGTACTTGTAATTAATTGGCATGTTCTGTTTACGTGACAAACCTTACTGTGTCGGGTGGTGGCGTGTTCCGCGACACATTTATATTTACGCAATCTAACTCATGAAACCTATGTTATGTATTACCAACTGTAAATAAATTGTCTTGATAATTCACATTGACTCGAGTTCGTTTGTATGTATGTATGTTGAATTTCTTTCGCATAGCCAACCGTGCTAATCAGAGTAGCAATTTGCATTGCTATTCTTTTTGCATTGCGAATTTGAGTGGGAAAAATGTTATACATCACAAACGGGTTACACACGGTAAAATTTTTGACACCAGCAGCTCACAGGCAAGAGGCAAATTTACCTCTTGCAACAGGGCTCATTAACAATTTTTTTACTTAGCGCCATCGCACAGGCTGAGTGGCTGCTTGCTGAGTGATATGTCACGTATACATGCCCTGTAAACGTGAAGATACAAACTTGCGATAAATATATATTTTTGCAACTCGCCGTCATAACACTTTACGGCCAGTTCCCGCTTCACGAACAGGTTGTGTGCCTGAGGCCCGTTCATTGATCCAACTCATTGTAAGTTGACACTCAGTGAACGAAAGCCCCATTTATGACAACACAGAGATAACACATTCCGTGAGAAAAAAAAACTTTTAATAACAGCTTGACAACGCCGAATTGCACTGGCGATACGAACCACCCAACCATTTGGTTTGGCGGAGCCAGCTGTAATGAGTCCTAACATCACCGCTGAGAGTGTGTGTACGTGTGCGCGTATGTATATGTGCGACAGGGATGTTCTCTGGCTTCAACATTATTTAACATCTAATAAAGGATAATTATTTCATATTTTAATAGCAAATGCTATGACCATCATTTTACAACAAAAAAACTGAAGGCACCCAATGGGTTCTCCCTTCTCTCCGGTTGTAGCCAATATTTTCATGGAAATATTTGAGACGGACGCCATCCAGGCATCCACTCTACGCCCGTCCTTGTGGAAGTGGTACGTGGATGACACGTTTGTCATCTAGCCACATGGCCGACCGGCTCTAACCAATTCCTCAACCACATCAATTCCATACACCCAACCATCAAATTCACCATGGAGGTAGAAAAGGATGGCATGCAACCTTTCTTGAATGTCCTAATCAAAAAGAGACCAGATGGCTCGGAGCCATTCTGTCGACAGGAAAGTAACCCATACTGACGCCTACCTAAAACCTGATTCCCACCACCATTCATCCCAGAAGAATTGCCTCATCAAAATGCTACACCATAGAGCTCAATGTATCTCCGAGCATGAACACCTGACCAGTGAACTCAAACACTATGCAATCAACAAAGCCATCACCCCAACCGTGAGGAAGGAGCCATCTGAAGATCCAATGAAAACCATCACCTTATCTTACTTCGCAGGGATAACCAAAAAGATTTCCAAAATCATGAACAAACACAAGATCCAGGTCCGATTTAACACAGTGCATAAAATTCGTGACTTGAACCCATCTGTGAAGGACAAGATTCCTGACATGCAATATCCAGGCGTCTACAAACTAAGCTGTATCTGCTGCAGCAGTTACATTGGGGAAACCAAACGACATGTCTCGAAACGTGTTCGTGAACATAAGGCAGATCTGAAACATAGCAGGACCAATACTTCTGCTGTGGCTGATCATTACTTTAATGCGGCTGGCTCACATGAAATTGATTTCTCAAAGACGATGGTACTTTGCAAGCCGACTGGTTATCAACAAAGATTCGTTCACGAAGACATCCATATATACAGACCCAGACACAATTTCAACCGAGACGACGGTTTTAACCACAGCAATCATTCGAAGAATGTCATCAACCACTCTGGGTCATGACTTGATTTGTGTTTTCTTGTCCACCTCCACCGTCAGCAGTGTTGATGTGTGAAGCGAGGTGCAATGCTATGATTGGTGTAGAACTACTGCCGGTGTCGGAGACCTCTCTTACATTAACAGCTGCCCAGCCCATCTCTAAACCTTTATAAACAGCCTCCCTCAGCAGCGTTCCCCCTCTTTTTTCTCCTGATGACGATTGCTTGTGTTGCGATCAAAACGTCGTGATATTTTAATTATTTTTAAAATTATGTTATTGTTATTATTTTTTCTATCAACGTGACTTTACCGAAAGAACCATATAATATGAATTCCTGCAGTCACGAAAGTTTCATGTAAAAATGTAAAGGCTATTTCCTCCAATATTTGAGGTGCCGCAGGCCCAGCAGGGTCAATCCCACCTTGCCCCATTTTGTTATATGAGCGGAGGGATTTCTCCACCCCCAAGAACTCAGAAAAGCTCAAAATATATTAAACTAGATTCGAAGCTTTCGTGACTGCAGGAATTACTCTTTAGTTATTTTAGTAAAGTCATTTCGAAAGGAAATGAATTGAATAATAATAGAATACGACGTTTTAATTGCATTATATTTCTAAGTTTGCTATGTTTGTTTTCTCATTCATTCGTACCTGATGATGGTTGCTTGTGTTGCAATCGAAATGTCGTATTCTATTATTATTTAATTTACTTTCTTTCTACGTGACTTTACCGAAAGAATCAAAATATATTCCTGCATTCACGAAAATATTTTAAATCAAAATGTATGCTGGTAGTGCTTACAGTGATGGGCCAGCTTCATGGTGATTATGGGACTCGAGTTGGTCGGGTGATGCGGATGGAGTGATGGAGATTGGTGATGTTCGTGGGGGTTGGAGAGGGTGATTGCAGGAAGGATGGGGTTCATGCTGATTGGGAGAGTGGCTGAGGTTTGATGGGGAAAGCAACTACATACATGTCAACCCCTTATCAGTGCCTACCTTATTACAGACCAATTCAGACAGTATCAGTCACCACGTGCCCTTATAAATCTCAACGTTCATCCTACAAAGTCCCATCAAAAGGGAGAAACACAAACAAATTGACAAAAAATAAAAAATAATTATTGAATATGTAATATATAGTACATGAAAAAAATTGCTCGTAAAAAAGGGCTTTACGCCTAATGGACCTGGAAACTCAATTTCCCCATACAAGAATACAGGTAAATCGTATGGGTTGACAGGTATGCAACTGAGATGTGGAGGGGGTACAGTGTGATGGGATTGGGTAGGGAATGGTGATGGGCGGTGATGATGGAGGACATTGGGGGACATCGTGATGCGAGTGGAGTTTTGAAGTCGCGCCCCGCTCCTCTTCACAAAATCCTCACGGGAGTTCCACAGGTTCCTGCTAAGGTCGGCCTCCCCGAGGTCAACCTCATCTTCATTGAGCACCGAGTGCGGTGTGTCAACATCCCCACTGGGTAGACAGGCAACCGGACCTATTGCTGCCCATCCACCTCGTGTGCCGTGCCGGCCATCATAGATGTTGCTCTCTAAGTGCACTTGCCCCAAGAGTATGCTAAGGTTGCAAGGGGGGTATTTGTCTTTGTGTTCGCATGTGAAAGTGTGAGTGTGTGTTAAATTTTAAGAGTTTACTCCTGAATAGCGCTCTGCTCCCCATCATAAAATCCACGCGGAAGTTCCGCGGGTTCCTGCTAGTTAGTAGTATTACACGTGTTTGTTTACCCAGCAAAGCCTCATTAAGTCTCCAGACTCTTTAACAGGAGGGCCATATTGCCCAGTTTTCATCGCAGTAGGGGAGATGTGGCTGTGTGTGTCATCACAATGGAATAACATGCAGGTCATTTATCAGCAATTGGATGTTTGGCCAATACCAGTTTTACGATGGCCGGAAACCATGCAGAACAGCGGGAGAACATACAAACTCCACTCAGAAAGGCACCCTAGTCGGTAATTGAACCAAAGCCCTTTTTGCTGTGACGTGCAACCACTCGGCGAACCTGCTGCGCTGACAGTCTGTCACCCACTACCAATGATAGCGAGAAAGCTTGGAATCCTGTCATCGGATGTGACTGCATACCACACAGGAAACATTCTAGACAGGTACAGTCTTCATGTGTTTGGTGGCCTTGGGAAACAAAAACAACCTCATGTACCCCTAGAGGTCACCAGCAGGGATAGAGGTCACTAGCAACAGGGTGGTCTCCGTCTGTCCTTGTATGTCGCTCTCTCTCTCTGCATCTCTCTTTACATTTCTGTTTCTCTATCTGTTTCTATGTCAGTCTGTGTATCACTCTGTGTCTGTATCTTTCTCCCTATGTTTCTGTATTTATGTTTCTATCTCTGTGTCTGTCTCTATATACATGTGGAACTTCTTTTGTACCGTAGATAGCCAACCGTGCTAATCGGAGGTGCGAGGGAAATACAGCCTACTAAACACAAAAAGAAGTTTCAAGAAATGAGTTTTCAATCTATATTTAAAATTGCATACCTCCAGTGGCTTCCTTATATCGGGACAGCGTTCCAGACGGGCGTAAAACTGCATCAGAAAACACGCGATGCGGTGACTGTCTTTGTTCGATGGCCAGCCAAAAGCCACTGTGAGGATGACCGGAGTCCTCGTGATGGTTTTTCTCTGTGCCTGTGTCCCTTTGTGTGTGTGTGTTTGTAGGCCTGGGCTCTGTGTAGTTCTTCGTGCTTTCGAAGTCCCTAACCCTCTGCTCACAATAATTAAGGACCTTCATGATGGTGAGCGGGCCCGGGTAAAACTACGTGGCCGGGAGTCAGAGCCATTCCCTGTACACCTTGGGGTGCGACAGGGATGTCCTCTGGCTCCCACATTATTTAACATCTATTTTGACCACGTAGTTCGTGAAGCCTTCAACGCTGTACCGGAGGAATTTCCATTTGGTACAGATACAATGGAAGGCTGATCGATGCCCGTGTAATTGCTGCTCACTCAGAGGAGGAGTTGGAGGCTCTGCTGCTGAACCTGGAGCTTGCCACTAAGAGGTGGGGCCTTACCATCAGCCCCACCAAAACTTAGCACCTGCCTGGGTATTTTGTACCATCGGACACTCCACCCCCACAACTCCCAATTGGTGATAGGACAGTTGTGGAGAGAGTGGAGAGTTTCCCATACCTTGGCAGTGTGCTCATGACCGTCTCCGGTTTAACAGCAGAGGTCTCACTCCGAATTAGTCGAGCGGCATTATCTTTTCATTGGTTGCATAACGCTGTTTGGAAGCTACCTGGTCTATCACTCCACACAAAGCTTCAGGTCTTCTCAGCCACGGTCATTCCCTGCCTTCTCTAAGCTTGCGAAACGTGGACACCCTTAATGGAACATCTTAGCCGGTTAGACACATTTTTTCTGGCCTGCCTACGATCCATCCTGGGTTTAACCAGGCTGGATTGTGTGAGGAGCTCACAATTCCTTGAAAGATGTGGACAAAGTCCCATTGGTGAGCTCCTCCGGCAGGCAAGGTTGCGTTGGCTGGATCATGTCGCCCGCATGCCCAGCCACCACATGCCTTAACAGCTTTTGTTCAGCCGGATCGAGGGGGTGAAACGGGCGCGGTACGGGCTAGAGTAAAGATGGATTGATGTGGTATAGGAGGATATGGAGGTGAGTGGACTTGCCGATGACTGGTACCAGCGGTGTCAAGATCGGCCTCTGTGGAGGAGACTCGTGAAGGACGCTACTGTGCAGTTGGATGCAGTCGCCCTCCAACAACAAAGGAGGGCGGAGGAGCGACGCTCACAACAATGCGCGGAGTGCCGGGTGTCTAAAGCACAGCAAGTTGGCACAGTAGGGGGCACAGGTAGTGCATCAGCCAGTCGTCTCAGTCAGTCGACCCGTGGCATCTGGGTCTGCCCCGTGACCTCATGCCAGCGGGCGTTCGACACTTCACGTGGCCTCAAGGTGCACATAGCCTGATACAAGCGTCGTGGTGACGTAACCGCCACTTAGTTGCGTATGGCATTTGTTGTTGTGTGTTTGTTTCTCACTGTACTCCTATGTCTCTCACTGACTATTTCTGTGTCTATCTTTCGCTGTGTTTGTTTCTCTCCGTGTCTTTCTCTCCCCCCCTATTTGCCCATGTCGATGCCCTCATTATTTTCCATTACAGATTTTCGCCCGTGCGTAGCCGCCCCGATCGTCCATTCCTAATTCCAGTCCTGACTTTAGTGCTAAAACATTTTACAATACGAGAATCACAGTCACATCCACCTCATGCCAATACTGTACGTAACTAATCAGGCCTATTCACCATGTAGAGTGGTGAAAGTTTCCGTGGAAAAATATTGTAAAATCATTGTAGCTCCCTATGAAATCAATGTTGGAGGAACTGGAAAGTACATGCTCACATGTAAACAGTACCTAGGGGAGTTATTGAAGGCAGACCGGAATCATAGCCAGGACAAAAGAGAGGGGGACGACGTTAGATGGAAGTAATTCTGAATATCGACGTAGCTATGTGCTCAGGGAATCACGTTTACAAACGGTGCATCTATCACCTGCTGTGACGTATGGATCAGACACACCGATATATCAAATGAGTGTAGCTAATACTTGGACGAGGAAGACAATGACATATGATCTCTCGATTAATGTATCAGCATCTGCGTGCTGAAGAAGGAAACAAATGCATGGAAATGTAAAACATTAGTATAAACTGAGATTGAAAACATCTAGATTTGAAGCTTTCGTGACTGCAAGAATTCATACTCTTAGTTCTTTCGGTAAAGTGTTGTATCCTAAGCCTTCTTCCAAACTTGATATTTTTATATATTATCTTTTTACTTGATATATAATGAATGAAAACACCCCAAAGCGCAGCAGGCTGCAAAAAACAGGTGTTGTTAAGTAATGAACTGGAGGAGGGCTAGGATGACAGAATTTGCAACCTTGCTTCAAGGAAGGAGGGGGCCTGATGAACGGGCATATGTCACCCGTGCAGGCGGCAGAGACAGTGGGAGAGTCAGCCAGACATAATTAAGGCAAAAAGCCAACCATCCTGCATGGTTTTAAGGAATTAAATTATTAAATCCAGGGTGAGTGGTCAAATGAAGTGGGTCAGCAACGCTGTGTGCACAGGGGAGGGAGCTGATTAACAACCCTGCGCGTCTGAACGTGAGGGGGCCTTTGACCTGAAATTAAAAATAACACTCCCAGAGCAGAAGGTTGGATGACCACAGTGAGACGAATAAGAGCGTTGTATATCAAGGATGCAGACTCAGCTGAATAACAAGGCTGCGGAGGTCACCAAAAGTTCGCGTTCGCCTAGTTAAGTCGAAAAGCTCAATTATTCTGTATTGCTATTAAAGTAACGTTAAAGTCAGAATTTAACAACAGGGTAGGCTAAAGTTATTGATATTCACACCCACTCCAATTAAACCAGGCCACAAGTTACGCCTACTGAACCATCACCATCATTAAGTCAATATGAAATGTTATTTCCATACTTTAAAATACAACTCGACCCAAAGCATATGACAATCAGAACCTTCCTAAGTCAAAATTGAATCGCACCCAGACAGGAGCGAATAGTCGATATAAGGTTGAAGAGGGAAGGAAATTAAGAGCACGGCGAACTGCAAACGTAAGCAAAAAGCCGGGAACAACACACCAGCCAGCAACAGCAAGTCGGGCTTCGACAGGCCATAAAAGTAGGAATGATAACTCCCGGGGTCAGGGGACATCAGAAAAAGCAAGCAGACAAAAACCAGAACTGACTCCAAGGTTCAACCGCCCTCACCTACAAGGAGTGACGGAAATTAATGAGGCCTTGAGTTAACGGCGTCAGCTGGACAGCAACAACAACGGCGAGCAGAGACAGAGTGAGGCAAAAACCTGCGAGGCTATGAAATGCAACTTCATGTCAGTGAAGCCTGACCAACAAGTTAAGTTAATGACATCACAATACATAATATCGTACATAACATCAATGTTAACGCTATTCACCGTCAACTATATTCCGCTTGTATAACCATGCAGACACCAAGGAATACGAATTCCTAGGATCAAGAAACTTACCCCTTAACCTAAGATATCGTAAATAAATTAATAATAATAAGCCTATGCATGAAAGACAAAAGTAAAACTTATGAAAAGCCAGGATAGCGGGATAAATCACCACCAGGTCGAAATAAAATACATAATAAAAGAGCGATGTTAAACCCAGGGTCGGAGAGAAAGGGAGATCCCGGCCGTCTTTGTATCCCCGCAGCGCGGGATGGGAGTGTGTATGTGCTCGGGGAGGCACCGCCACTTGAGTCAAGCACCACGATGGGAAATGACAGACCTTAGGCTACATACAGAATCATAACTGGGAAATGGTAAGGGACAAATGTTAATTTAAAACTTTTTAACCATGTCTGTGTGCGTCTGTGAGGGTCGGAGGGAGTGTGCCCCTCCCTCCAGGTCGTGCAACACGGACAGAAACGCCGGTGAGACGATTTGTAACGTCTGTGTTTTGGTTCATGAAGGAGGCCAGACAAGAGATAATATTGCACCCAGACAGAGAGACGACTTCGAGGCAATTTGTAACATCTGATTGTTTGCTCATGGATTTTATGGAGGGAGTATGACAACGGAAAATACCATGGGTGATGCACACAAGGACACACGGACGTACGGACACACACATGAACACACCTACACACGGACAGATCCTGACACAGTAAATCAAAAGAAAACCCCGCCTTGTGGGCAGGACCCAAAGGGATTTTTCGGCATAAAAGAAAGGACCCTGAGCATTGGAAACCAGTTCGACCAGGAGTCAACTCATCACGAGTGCGACCAACGGGTCGACTCCGGAGCGAGCTCGACCGGGAGGGTCGGCTCGGCTCATCAGGAGTTGACCGAGCGGGTCGACTCAAGGGCGAGCTGCGACCAAGGGTCGGCTCGACTCTTCAGCTTCTGGGACTCAGCCGAGTTCAGACGGCTCTCGGGGCTCGACTCAAGCGGCTCCCCGTCTCCTCTGCAGGCGGGCAAGACCCGCTTGACAGCTCAACTCGGCCTGCGTGGGCCAACCTCTGCGAGTCGAAGGTTTCCCTGCTGCCGCGAGAATCGCGGTTTGGCGACGACGCTGCGAGCGAGCTGTGGGCGCCACCTACCGACCGGGTTCCGAATTACGACAGCGTATCAACGGACATCCGAACCAAGTTCACCGCGACAGGGGAGCGATTGATACGTATGACGCGCACCGCCCCCTCACCACACGACCACCAGGCGTTTGTTTGACATAAAGAACCGACTCCGAACATTGACTATTCAAGACCACTCTTACCACTCAAACACACTCGAACCCATAAGCCATCCGTGGCTGTGAAGAAAACACTCGAGACCGAGTGATGGCCATCCGTCGTTTATAAGAGTATTCGTAATTTTTATCTTTAATATTTAGTGGACTGTACTCTTAATCGCTTAAATTCCCCACAGATCCATCAATACGAATTGATTCTTGGCACCTCCTTCCGCCGAGCAACGCTCACGTGGGGAGTGGTGGCCCACCAGATCCTTAACAGGTGATCTGGTCCCCAATTAGTAAACTCTGTATAAGATAACGATCTTCGGAAAAGGAGCGCCGTCGCAGGTCCTTACTCCGAGCCATTCTGTTGTCAGATAACCTGCCGATGTATCTGTTGAGATTAGTGCCTTTAAGAATAATAACTGTTTTGATTGTGTTTTCTTTATCGCCGTATAATCTTTCAAGTATCTTTCATTCATTAACGTTAAGGTTTTTCTTAGCATAGTATTTGCATGTTTTAACGACTCTCTCTCACTAACAACCATCGCGTTACGCGGGATCCATGTGCCGTTGTCAAGTGAAATCAGACAATCATTGATGATACTGTATTGATGCCGTGTTGACGTTCCGGGATTGAGAGTTCGCATACTATATCATAGTTGAGGTTGAATTAGTAATAAATTGATTAATACAGAAGTGGTTGTGTGATTCTTTCCTGAAGTCTATGCATAAGATCTGCTTCTGCGTTGAGATCTGAACTTGGTGACCTTAATAAACACACTAACACATACTCAGTAAATGTTAAAGCGATAACGGGGTGAACCGGGGACCTAAAGATAAGCGAGAATGAGACGAACCTAGACAACGATGCCGAGTTAATCTAAGTTAATCTTGTATACCTACACCACACCTGCATAACTGCATACGATTAATTGCCTTATTCCGATCGATAACCCACCCTCGTCACCGAGGCGGGGTCTGGTTATCATAACGACTTGCATTATCATAATTACACCCACTCGCATAATTACTACGATTACCTCTCGAATTGGCATAATTAAATGTGCATAATTACATAAATTAATATATTTCCGGATAATTACACATTTGGCCAAATTTCATTTGATTATTATTATTTTCACTGAATATTCATAACCCACATATACAACATAATAATTTCACCCACGCACGCATACAACATATCAAAATTTTCACACCCAACATATACAACATAATGGGGGCTCGGGTCCGGGATTTCTCGCAGACAGTTTATGCATGAATTCAGGAACGAATCACTGTTGTGTTAATCAAAGTGTTGTGAACTAACGTTGCCTTGTGATTATAAACGGGGGTATACGCGCGCTCTGAAGGGAAATACCAGAGTAGCAGAGTATAACAAAGACAGCTGGGCTGAAATTATTTGCTCGAGTTGAACTGACGCATCCTGTGATACAATTGTGTATAAGTACTCTGAAAAGGAATGTCAAAGTAACTCCTGCCACTTGAGATGATAGGATTAAGAATAATTTTTGAATGGGTGACGGGGTACGGGGAGCTCGTATTAAAACGTACCGACCAATCTGTTACAAAGCAGTACAGTCAGAGAGACATATGGGGAGGGAGCTGTATCGATAACACGAACACACCTCGGAGGAAACTAATTGACTGGATAAAATGTAACAGAGGCGAACACGATGCAAAAGCTGCAGAGAAGGCAGGACAGGACTCATTCCTCCTCACACAGGCATACAGTCAGGGATGGTGGAATAAAGGAAAATTCGGGAAGGAAACAGGAGAGAAATCGTCTCTAATAAACGAGGGAAAATGTCCTCACACCGTCGTAAGGGAGGAGAAATCAGGGCTCGCGACACCAGCGAAACTCACAGACGTGGATCCACAGAATAAATATGGAAGTAACATTAAATCACACTCATTCGAGAGAAGGGATGGAGAGATACATATGCAAACAAAAACATGTGAGATTGACAACTTCACAGATAGAGGGAAGCAAAATGTTAAAGTAAAGTCGACAGGACGTGCTCCGCTAAGGGCAGAGAAAAAAACTGAAGGGAAATGGCAACACGAGCGACACGGCACTGGGCGCGCACACAGGAAATGCACACCGCTTAATCACGCCCCACACAGAACAGATAAAAGTGACAGATTGCCTGATGATAACTTGTTTGATGATGACGCTGACGGCGATCAACTTTCGGAATACTTTTTCAACAGTAAAACCCTTAAATTGATGGACAAGGCTCTAGTCAGAATTCCCGATTTTGACCCCCACAGTAAGTCCATGGATATCCACACACATATCGCGACAGTGGAAGAGGAGGCAATGATTAGAGGGTTGATGAGACGGGATGAAAAAGCGAGTTTGTTGAAACGGACCTTAAATAAAGATTCTATCCCATGGGTAAAGTCACTACCACACAAGGTTAGAAATGATTTTAAACAACTGAGCCTGGCAGTGATTCGGAAGTTTGGAGAATATTCGACACTCACTGAAGGGTTTTATGCTGTAAAATCGATGACCCAGGGCATGGACCAAGATCCACGTGACTACCTCGTACAATTTAAAAGAGCGTATTACGCAGGCGATGTGAATCAATACCACGAAGGAGATAAAATGTTCAAAATTATGTTTTTTGAATCCTTGAGCCCAGAGATTACCGAAAGGGTGAGAATGGTTGTGAATCCAGAAACCGCATCCTTACGCCGCATAGAGAGCAAGGCGTACATGGCATGGTTATACAGAGCTAAGAATCATAATTCGGATCCAGAACACAGGGAGAGGGATAAGGAACCCAGCCTCTCAGAGAGGAATAAAAATCACCGAGCAGTCCCACAATGCAGGACGGAGCAAACAAACACGCACACATGGCAAAATAACCCAGAGAGAGGTTGGCACGAGAATGAGAGCGGCATAAAGCCGGACATTCAGAGGAATCGCAGGAGGGGGAGGTTCGGAACAGAACCATACCAACACCCCATGCCACGACACACACGAGGCCAAAATTACGCACAGAGATGGCGAGATAACCATCCAGCGGGAAGGTACACAGACTGCGGAGGTATGGATGCGAACATGCAGGAGAATCGTAGGGGGGAGAGGTTCAGAGCAGAACCATATCAACACCCCATCCCACGACACACGCAAGGTTCAAATTACGCACAGAGATGGCAAGATAACCACCTAGCGGGAAGGGGTTACACAGACCGCGGAGGTATGGATGCGAACATTCAGAGGAATCGCAGGATGGGAGGTCAAACACAATTGATCCAATTCCGACCAATTCCTCCACCGGCTATACCAGGAGGGAATAGAGGAATAAAACAGAATGCGGTCCAAAGACATGATAAACAACCCACAGTGAGCGCGAGCGAGCGGCCAACACGCGCCCCACCCGCCGAGATATTAAACCCGAAACTCAATGAGAAATACGGGCAGGCTGCAAGTGACTGGGCGGGCAGGAACGTGGACAGTACTCCCGTAAATGACGCGCGGATCGAATACAAGGACAGGGTTGCATTGAAGCGTGATCGGACAGTACAAAAACCGACAGCAGGGACACGCCCTGAGGAGCGCAGGCATGAGCCTTTGAATGGAAAATATCCAAGGGAAACCAAAATTTATGTGGGTCGGAGTGCTAAAATGGAGACGAATGTCCATGACGTATCGGGAATGGTGTTGGAATCCAACACACTCGTAAAAACAAAGAGGGCAACATTACGAGGGACAGAATTAAATCGACACACTGACTCGGCAAATGTGCATGTAATCGCAGAGAGAGCGAATGCCAGTGATGACGGAGTAAAGAAGTTGGTTGTGTGCGCGAATTCTGATTATGTGCAGCACAATTTTACACCACACACTCCCACGACGCGAGAGAGTGAGAGGGGAAATTACAAAAACGAACCGGAAAACCGTGATCGAATGATCAAAGTGATAAGTGGTAAACCAGACACTCAGAACTTGGTAAAAAGATTGCAAGGATGTAACAGGAGGGAATTAACGCAAAAATGCGTTCGAAACCGCTACCTAGCGTTTCCCAGGATTTAACAAAAACCAAAAAAATTAATATCCGTCGGAGTTATGAGGGATGAGAACCATGTAACTGGTGATATCGATGTTCAAGTTTTGTGGTATTTTTTTTTGTTTATTTCAAATGTAATCTTGTTAAGATTGTGATACATGCGCGCTTTGGAAGGAATGCGTTATGGATTAGTACCGATGTTTAACGTGGTGTTTTATTTTTTTTGCTTGTTTCAAAAGTAACCATGTTACGATGGTGATACATATGTGCGCGTCGTAAGAAATAACCGCCGAGAGTGAGGGCGGCTTATAGATTCATAACACAAAAAAAGGGGCATTTACTTGGTTTGGAAATTCGCCAGTGGCCAAATCGACCCCTGATAATTATTCAAACGGCCGGATTGTTGTGTCTATTTTTTTTTTAATTAAGAACAATTCAAAAAAAATATAATAATTTTTTTAATTTATATATATACCTTTTTTTTTAATTAATTAATGAAAACAACTCACTTCTCCTCACAAGAACACCAGGAATCCATGAAACATGGAGGGCGGTTAAAGTGTTGAGAGTTCAGTCACAAAGAGGTCATGGACATCCAAATGGACAAAAGATGTATGGACTAGCCTCCCAAGACATCTAGAGATACAGATAAGGGCAGAATAAATAACGGTTGAAACTTCGCGTTTCTTAACGTTTTCCGTACCGAAAAGTAGAAACTTAACAAAGATAATTAACCAACAAACAATAATTTCTTATTATTATATGTTTCCTACCTACACGACCTCCCAAAAAAATAAAAAAAAAAAGAGTACGAATTCCAGAAAGCTTAAGTGGAAACATAATAACGCTTAACCTTAGGACATAAAAAAAATTAACTCAGAATAAAACACCAATCTCTGGGGAACTAAACTAATGGGCATATCACACTACGATAATATGTAACATGTTTTCCAGGAAATGGCAGCCCTCCTGCTCACGCTCCTGCTAACGTACCTTGCCAAGCTAGAAGGGAGCCAAGGCCTGATGATGCCACCCAAGAATAACCGTAGAAACTATCTTTTTAACGATATCTCCTATAACACGTAGTCAATAGAATAATTTCTCCCTTCCTTATCGTTTTACCTTCCTTTAGAAAAAAAAAAAATTTCCTCTCTTGTCACATATAATCATGTTAAGTTGTGACACGCGTTGTAAGGAAATAGCAGCAAAACTTGAGGACAATCGATGGTTCATGATGGAAGAAGGGTATACATTTTTTTTAAAAATAACCCGTGGCCATTTGACCACTGGCCATTTTTAAAAGGGCGGAATGTTGTATCCTAAGCCTTCTTCCAAACTTGATATTTTTATATATTATCTTTTTACTTGATATATAATGAATGAAAACACCCCAAAGCGCAGCAGGCTGCAAAAACCAGGTGTTGTTAAGTAATGAACTGGAGGAGGGCTAGGATGACAGAATTTGCAACCTTGCTTCAAGGAAGGAGGGGGCCTGATGAACGGGCATATGTCACCCGTGCAGGCGGCAGAGACAGTGGGAGAGTCAGCCAGACATAATTAAGGCAAAAAGCCAACCATCCTGCATGGTTTTAAGGAATTAAATTATTAAATCCAGGGTGAGTGGTCAAATGAAGTGGGTCAGCAACGCTGTGTGCACAGGGGAGGGAGCTGATTAACAACCCTGCGCGTCTGAACGTGAGGGGGCCTTTGACCTGAAATTAAGAATAACACTCCCAGAGCAGAAGGTTGGATGACCACAGTGAGACGAATAAGAGCGTTGTATATCAAGGATGCAGACTCAGCTGAATAACAAGGCTGCGGAGGTCACCAAAAGTTCGCGTTCGCCTAGTTAAGTCGAAAAGCTCAATTATTCTGTATTGCTATTAAAGTAACGTTAAAGTCAGAATTTAACAACAGGGTAGGCTAAAGTTATTGATATTCACACCCACTCCAATTAAACCAGGCCACAAGTTACGCCTACTGAACCATCACCATCATTAAGTCAATATGAAATGTTATTTCCATACTTTAAAATACAACTCGACCCAAAGCATATGACAATCAGAACCTTCCTAAGTCAAAATTGAATCGCACCCAGACAGGAGCGAATAGTCGATATAAGGTTGAAGAGGGAAGGAAATTAAGAGCACGGCGAACTGCAAACGTAAGCAAAAAGCCGGGAACAACACACCAGCCAGCAACAGCAAGTCGGGCTTCGACAGGCCATAAAAGTAGGAATGATAACTCCCGGGGTCAGGGGACATCAGAAAAAGCAAGCAGACAAAAACCAGAACTGACTCCAAGGTTCAACCGCCCTCACCTACAAGGAGTGACGGAAATTAATGAGGCCTTGAGTTAACGGCGTCAGCTGGACAGCAACAACAACGGCGAGCAGAGACAGAGTGAGGCAAAAACCTGCGAGGCTATGAAATGCAACTTCATGTCAGTGAAGCCTGACCAACAAGTTAAGTTAATGACATCACAATACATAATATCGTACATAACATCAATGTTAACGCTATTCACCGTCAACTATATTCCGCTTGTATAACCATGCAGACACCAAGGAATACGAATTCCTAGGATCAAGAAACTTACCCCTTAACCTAAGATATCGTAAATAAATTAATAATAATAAGCCTATGCATGAAAGACAAAAGTAAAACTTATGAAAAGCCAGGATAGCGGGATAAATCACCACCAGGTCGAAATAAAATACATAATAAAAGAGCGATGTTAAACCCAGGGTCGGAGAGAAAGGGAGATCCCGGCCGTCTTTGTATCCCCGCAGCGCGGGATGGGAGTGTGTATGTGCTCGGGGAGGCACCGCCACTTGAGTCAAGCACCACGATGGGAAATGACAGACCTTAGGCTACATACAGAATCATAACTGGGAAATGGTAAGGGACAAATGTTAATTTAAAACTTTTTAACCATGTCTGTGTGCGTCTGTGAGGGTCGGAGGGAGTGTGCCCCTCCCTCCAGGTCGTGCAACACGGACAGAAACGCCGGTGAGACGATTTGTAACGTCTGTGTTTTGGTTCATGAAGGAGGCCAGACAAGAGATAATATTGCACCCAGACAGAGAGACGACTTCGAGGCAATTTGTAACATCTGATTGTTTGCTCATGGATTTTATGGAGGGAGTATGACAACGGAAAATACCATGGGTGATGCACACAAGGACACACGGACGTACGGACACACACATGAACACACCTACACACGGACAGATCCTGACACAGTAAATCAAAAGAAAACCCCGCCTTGTGGGCAGGACCCAAAGGGATTTTTCGGCATAAAAGAAAGGACCCTGAGCATTGGAAACCAGTTCGACCAGGAGTCAACTCATCACGAGTGCGACCAACGGGTCGACTCCGGAGCGAGCTCGACCGGGAGGGTCGGCTCGGCTCATCAGGAGTTGACCGAGCGGGTCGACTCAAGGGCGAGCTGCGACCAAGGGTCGGCTCGACTCTTCAGCTTCTGGGACTCAGCCGAGTTCAGACGGCTCTCGGGGCTCGACTCAAGCGGCTCCCCGTCTCCTCTGCAGGCGGGCAAGACCCGCTTGACAGCTCAACTCGGCCTGCGTGGGCCAACCTCTGCGAGTCGAAGGTTTCCCTGCTGCCGCGAGAATCGCGGTTTGGCGACGACGCTGCGAGCGAGCTGTGGGCGCCACCTACCGACCGGGTTCCGAATTACGACAGCGTATCAACGGACATCCGAACCAAGTTCACCGCGACAGGGGAGCGATTGATACGTATGACGCGCACCGCCCCCTCACCACACGACCACCAGGCGTTTGTTTGACATAAAGAACCGACTCCGAACATTGACTATTCAAGACCACTCTTACCACTCAAACACACTCGAACCCATAAGCCATCCGTGGCTGTGAAGAAAACACTCGAGACCGAGTGATGGCCATCCGTCGTTTATAAGAGTATTCGTAATTTTTATCTTTAATATTTAGTGGACTGTACTCTTAATCGCTTAAATTCCCCACAGATCCATCAATACGAATTGATTCTTGGCACCTCCTTCCGCCGAGCAACGCTCACGTGGGGAGTGGTGGCCCACCAGATCCTTAACAGGTGATCTGGTCCCCAATTAGTAAACTCTGTATAAGATAACGATCTTCGGAAAAGGAGCGCCGTCGCAGGTCCTTACTCCGAGCCATTCTGTTGTCAGATAACCTGCCGATGTATCTGTTGAGATTAGTGCCTTTAAGAATAATAACTGTTTTGATTGTGTTTTCTTTATCGCCGTATAATCTTTCAAGTATCTTTCATTCATTAACGTTAAGGTTTTTCTTAGCATAGTATTTGCATGTTTTAACGACTCTCTCTCACTAACAACCATCGCGTTACGCGGGATCCATGTGCCGTTGTCAAGTGAAATCAGACAATCATTGATGATACTGTATTGATGCCGTGTTGACGTTCCGGGATTGAGAGTTCGCATACTATATCATAGTTGAGGTTGAATTAGTAATAAATTGATTAATACAGAAGTGGTTGTGTGATTCTTTCCTGAAGTCTATGCATAAGATCTGCTTCTGCGTTGAGATCTGAACTTGGTGACCTTAATAAACACACTAACACATACTCAGTAAATGTTAAAGCGATAACGGGGTGAACCGGGGACCTAAAGATAAGCGAGAATGAGACGAACCTAGACAACGATGCCGAGTTAATCTAAGTTAATCTTGTATACCTACACCACACCTGCATAACTGCATACGATTAATTGCCTTATTCCGATCGATAACCCACCCTCGTCACCGAGGCGGGGTCTGGTTATCATAACGACTTGCATTATCATAATTACACCCACTCGCATAATTACTACGATTACCTCTCGAATTGGCATAATTAAATGTGCATAATTACATAAATTAATATATTTCCGGATAATTACACATTTGGCCAAATTTCATTTGATTATTATTATTTTCACTGAATATTCATAACCCACATATACAACATAATAATTTCACACACGCACGCATACAACATATCAAAATTTTCACACCCAACATATACAACAAAAGTCACGTAGGTAAAAAATGAAATTAAAATGAATTATTAATTTAAATTTCATGTTATTTTTACCTAAAATAATAATTAATTTTTAATTTTTTTTTACCTACGTGACTTTACCGAAAGAACTAAGAGTATTGAAAACATCGGTAGACCTGCTGCTGGCGGATGGTTCCTAGGCACGCAGTTATGTAGCCCACCAATAATTCAATTCGTCACAATTCAGAATTTACAATTGCATTTATTGTTTGCTTATTCCTCGTTTTTTTTACCGTCTCCTGTGTAGACACGCACACAACAAAAGCTGGGCGGTGGCGGCGACGCTGCTGCACGTGGCTGCAGCACTGTGGAGGCAGCAGCGAATGGATCACCGCACTTCGATGTTGTGAAACTCCCTTGCCATGGGCGTCGAGGAGGTGCCATACCCTAGCTATGCCAGGAGAAGGCGGTACAGAAAGAATGTGGACTGCATGGGATTGAGTGTTGGCCCCCTTCGTACGCATGGGCACCACGGTGGTGAGATGTTACCTTCAACGCCTGGTATACAGGAGGTCGTGGATTCGATCCCGACCCAGACGCCTGCTGTATATTTGGAGTTTGCATGTCTCTGTCTCCCCGTGGTCGCGTTGATTTTTTCCGAGTCCTCCGGTTTTAACCTCCTCAGATAGAGAATAAACGAGCGTTATTTGACTACTATAAATTTCCACAAGATACGCCACTTCGTTGAGCTATCATTTGGGGCCAGGTCGTTTCTGAAAAAAGAGCTGCAAAGCTGAGTGAACTTTACCTGGTAAACATTTTTTTGTTTAGTTATTCTTCAGGTGCTCCGGTTTCCTCCCACATTGATTGGCCCACACCACCTCAAATTGTAGAGGACCGCAGAGCTTGGGCAATCGTTGGCGCCGACTAGTCGCCTGGCTGCTGCCTTCCCGCTCATCCGTGGTTCCTCCTCGCGCCTCAGAGTCGTTGTCCTCTCTGCGAGAGCGAGCGAGTGATGTGCGGTAGCGGCGTGTTGAAAGTTGACATTATTATTATTATTGACACACTCGGGGACGGATAAGGTGGCGTGACCTCACATGCATGACAACTGACCTATCGCCCTCACCACTCACCAGATATCATTCACCTGGCACACACATGATATGCTCATCAACCACCACACACCACTCACCTGATCCGAACCAAACACTCCAGGCATTTGCCATTCACTCGCACACACTCACTCCATTCTCACCTATTCGTCCATAACATTGACAAAAAACACGTCTCATTCACAATCCTGTATCTGTCTCATCGCATAAAACAACAAAAACAATGTTTTTTTTTTATCCCATCAGCCCCACGGTCTTCTTGGAGTGCATAAAGTCAGCAGTATTAGTTCAATACAAAGCAAGCTATGGGCTCGCTTCGACATTCAGCGTCTCATCAGTAGTCAGGCTTGCCCCAACCAACGTTGGTGAATCGCAAGATACTAAAGATGCTAATAAGCAAAGACGCCCCACCCCCGCTAACTTCAAGATAATGAGTCCAAGTTTTCACGCAAAATGGTATACTGTAGTGTGATATATTCTGATATAAATTACACATTACTCAATTGGGATTATACATAGCCATCCTCCTACTGTAAAAACTGGCATATAGTATCGTAATTGTATAGTGAATATACAGCAGTGTGATATACAGTAGGGTGTGTAGAATAATACATAGTGTAATATTACAATGTATAGTCGAAGTTATAGGGTGGTGTATAGTAATACAGTATATAATTTAATGTTGGGTTTGTCTATGGCAGTATATAGTACGGGGTAGACCCTTGTGATGTAAGAGAAAAAAGTTTAGCTGGAAGCATATTATATTTTTTGCGACGTAGAATTGTAATGTATTACTTACTGTTAGTAGCTCAGCTTATTGGAGAGTATATTTAGTATACTGATGATACTATGTAGTTTATACTTTAGTTTTTTACGTGGTGGTTTAGTTACTGCAGCTACATACTATTAACATTCCTTCCCTTTATTAATGCTACCCCTATCCCCTCCCTTTGATGCTGCTAATCCTGCATAATGCACGGGCATAATATGACTTTGAAACCCCCCGCCCACCTCCTACGCATTTCACAAGTAGTACTAATCCCATATCTGTATTTCCCATAAATATGCTAAATTCCTCTTGATATGCAAATTATTTTGTCAAGGCGCTCTTCCCCCTCCAACCCAGCTTAAATATACGCTCCAAGCCTGGGGTGTTTCATTCATACGCTGTCTTCTCGACAGACCTATTCTTCACCTGAGGACGGCTGCTTGCGTTGTGGCCGAAACGTCGTGAGAATTATTTGATTATATTTTATTTTTATTATTTTATTATTTCCATTCTACGTGACTTCACCGAAAGAACCAAGAAGATGAATCCCTGCAGTCACGAAAGCTTTAAATCGAAAAGCCTCATAATAATCACGATCATACTTGACACCACTCGCTTTTGGCCGTCTAATGCGTATTGTCTCCGTGGCACAATAGCGCGTTTAGTCCAGCAGGGGCTGCTCCGGCAGTGTTGTTGACGTACGTGTTGGCTTTACGTTCTATGAAGAAGAGCAATTGACCAGATGTCGCGTATTAAAAAATAAATACTTTTAAGACCACAGTTTGTTATTTACGAATTTTCACTGAGTTGTCATTGCACTGCAGCACGTGACTTGTTTTTTTTTATCGAGGTCAAGAGTCATAATATAGGCAATGTGCAATTCCAAAGACCCCCATTGGTGATTATGGTGGGTGTTTCAGATTGCCATCAAACACCCGACCTGTGTCACGCACTGGATTATATATATTTTTTAATTCTGAGACAAAATTCATACGTCGTACAAAGTTCACATTTAATACCATAGCCAGCTGGATTAATACGGTCAAAATAAGTTATCTTCCGATTCTATTCTTTGAGAACTACTCAAATTAATGCTGCGAAAACACACCGGCTTATGTAAACCGATTCATAATCTGTGCCATAACTCACACATGTCTCCCTTTTTGCATCTCCAGAGGCTGGCCTCACTCCTTGCCTTGGCCTCGCCCCTCCAACAGTTGGCCCTGTTCAGCTCCATCCACCACATGATCCACATATTTTTCTTTAAGCTAGTTTAGAGGCTATCTGCCATAGGTTATCAGTTTCTAGTTAAAATCAGCTGGACCGTAAAATGAAAATTACAGGAAACCCTCGACTTACGAACACCCGGCGTATGAGCACCCGCCTTAGGAACACCTGCACTGAAGACTCGGCCTAAGATGAGTACCAGTAAACATCGCCATCTGGGAGACAAAGGCGGTCCGCTGTGGTGCTGGCCACCCACCCTCTTGTGTGCCGTGTCGGCCTTCATATTTGCTCGCTAACTGCACTCGCCCCAACAGTCTGTTAGAGCTATGTGAGGGATCTTAGTCTGTGTGCATGTGAATGTGCCTTAACAGCTGGGACGATTATCCCCGAGCACCTAGGTCTACTTAGTCTGAAATGCCTACCTGGTGCGGTGTGTAAACAACGCCACTGTGGAGAAAAAGGTCGCCGGGCGTGGTGCTGGCCACCCACCTCGTGTGCCATTCGGTCCTTCAGATGTGCTGCTCGCTAACAGCACTTGCCCCACCAGTCTGTTAAGGCTATAGGGGGATCTTTGTCTTTTTTTGTGTGTACGTGAAAGTTGGGTCGGGAGCAGTAGTGTAGTTGTGAGCGCTTTGTTGTAATGAAGACGTTAGCGCGCTGCTCTACGAACCCAGCGACCCGAGTTTGATTCTCGCTCAAGGCCAACACCAGTGAGGATTATCTTAATGCGTCCTGGGCCTCCCCTAGGTCGACTCAGCCTGAAATGAGTACCTGGTGTGGTGTGTAAACATCGCTACTGGGGAGACAAAGGTGGCCGGGCATGGTACCCACCCCCTCGTGTGCCGTGCCGGCCTTCATAGGTGCTCACTAACAGCACTTGCCCCGACAGTCTACCAAGGCTACACGGGGGATCTTTGTTTTTCTCTTGTATGTCGTTAGAACAGATTCCCTTCGTAAATCGAGGACTGCCCAAATCCTCGCCGAAGTTTCGCGGATTCCTGCTGACATTGATAGCAATACCGCAATTACATGTAACCAGCCCGAACTGGACATCTGTAAAGAAGAGATTCATAGCTCATCGGATCCCTCCAGCCTAAATGAAGATTATGGTTCTGATGTTAGGGAATGTATAGTAATGGTGCAATTAAATTTCGATTTAAAGCTTTCCTGACTGCAGGGATTCATATTCTTGGCTCTTTCGGTAAAGTCAGGTAGAAAGGAAATAATAAAATAATAAAAATAAAACTATAAAATTCTCACGTCGTTTCTATTGCAACACAGGCAATCATCGCCAGGTGTGAAAACCACAGCAAGAAGATTTGAAAAAGTGGCGTTTTTTTCTTAACGTCAGCACCACGGACAGCAACTAGCGGTCGTTCAGACGGACGAGTCCATCTATGCTCGGAACGGAGGAGGGGGGAGAGAAGGAGAATGGAATGCGGTCTGAAAGTCACCGTTAGCGTGAACACAATCAATTAAGACCCGAAATGGTTAATCACATCCAATGATTGCTAAGCCAGAAGAGATTCTTTCATGAGGCTATCCACATATACAAACACAAAGACAATTTCAACCGAGAAGATGGTTTCTGGCTGAGCAATCGCTGTCCTGGGTTGTTAAAGTTAAGAAAAAACGCCACTTTTTTCAAAATTTCTTGCTGTGAATTTCACACCTGATGATGATTGCTTGTGTTTCAGTCGAAACGTCGTGAGAATTTTGTTGTTTGATATTTTTATTACTTTATTATTTCCCTCGTACGTGACTTTACCGAAAGAACCAAGAATATAACACAAACAAGTGTTGTTGTTATGTTATGTAACAACAACACAAACACGTGTTGTTGTTGTCATGTAACAACAACACAAACACGCTGTTGGGGACGCTTGGTGCATCGCCCGTTGGAGAGCCCCGCCCCGCACGCCCCCCCCATCCCCCGCAAGCCCCTCCCCCTCACAACCCTCCCCCCAATCCCACGCGCCCCTCCCCCCCACAGACACAGGCCCCGCCCACCGTCGCGTGACGTCACGCCCAACTGCCGCCCGTTCTGCGACATTGCAGTGGAGGCTCCCGCTCCAGTCGGTTCACTCCGAGACTCACGACGGCGAGACTCGCCTCTCTGGGGGAGCCTCTCACTCGCCTCGCTCTCCCAGCTTCACTGAAGACCCTTCTCGCCGACTTGCTGCCGCAGACGGTCGAAGGATGAGAACATCTCCGAGGTGAGTGTGAGACGGCACTGGGGAGAGAGACAAAGACGCCTGTGACACGTGTGCAGCGGGCGAGGGAGACGACGGCCCTGGACACGGCACACGCCGCCTGTGTTGTGGCCGAGGCCTTCGTCAGATCGCTCGTTGCTTTCAGAGGGACATTGATACAGACCGTGAGGGAGACACGTGGACACAACAGAGACACAGGAGGCAGACTATAAGTTGCTTTTCTCTTGGGAGCGAACACTCCGCACCAACACACGGAGACAGGCAAAGCGTTCCAGTCCTCCAATCCCTCCTTCACACGCAACTCTCTCTCATCCTCCTCATGCACTGCTCTCTCCTCCTCATCAGCTGCTCTCTCTCATCCACTCCTCCTGCCGACATCCCCTCTTATCCCGACGGCCCCCTCTAGCATTTGTGGCCATCTGGCTTCTGAAAAAAGCTAATAGCTCTGTGGGCTTTACCTGGTAGGATGAACCTAGTTGAGTTTCATTTGTATATATTTTTGAAGTGATTTGCTTACCTTTCCTGTACTTTGCACTCCTATCGTGTTTTTGTATTGTTGTAACTTTTTGAGCAACCCCCAACTAGACATCTATGAATAGGGGCCGTCCATAAATGACGTCACGCGATTTTGGCCGATTTTTGCCCCCCCCCCCCTCGTCACACGGCGTCACAAAAAGTCAGACCCCCTTCAAATATGACGTCACTAGGCTCTGCCCCCCCCCCAACCATATTTACATTTTGAAACTAAAACATGCTTCAAATCACTTTAAACTATTGTCATTGTAGTGCGTATTTTACGTGGTGCTGCACTTATAGGAGAAACATTTATTTAAAAGGAGGCATTAGAAAGCTGAAATTCAGCATACAATTCATTTACAAATATTCAACGCCTAAATAAAACTGCAGATGTTCAGAATATTATATTGAAATTTTCTTATGATTATACATTTTTTTAGGTAATTATAACTATAAAAAAGAGTTGAAATTTTGTAGTAGAAAGAAGCAAAATGGAGAGTACAATTATAACAATCACATATTCATTCCACAGAATGAAAAGTCCTGGTAGAATCATTAGAATCAAAATGTTTATTAACAATAATTCAAATTTTTTATTAATTTATGTTTCTCCATTTTCCCATGGAGAAGCAAAATGCTCCTTCATGGAATAAATAAAAAGGTGACCTTAGTAAATATAAATAATCGAATAGTTATTAATGAAAATTAATCAAAATTAGTGTTGTTATAACAATTCTATTTAATTAAGTTTATTTAAAGTTGCGCATTTTGATGTGACGTCACATTTATCAAAACCCCCTCCCCCCCTCGTCACACATCGTCACAAATGTCTGACCCCCCTCCCTCCCCCTAGGTGCGAGACGTCATTTATGGATGGCCCCAAAATAGCTTCATAGTTCATCGTATTCCTCCAATATAAATAAAGATTCTAATTTCACTTGACTTGAGTGTGAATGCAAGTTGACAGAAGCCCGTGACTGTTGGCGCGACGGCTGCAAAGCATCTGTGACCCCAAATTACACTCCGTCTGCCTTTGCAGACAAGTGGTCATTGACCACATTCCGACCGCGACGCGTTACAACCTGTCGCCCGACAACGACCTGCCGGAGAAGGAGGAGAGCAGCCTGTTCTGCTGGGGCCTTTTTTGTGGGAAGGGGTCACGTCGGTCAGCGGCGGATAAAGCCCTCCTCAAGTCGCAGAGAAAGCTCGCCAAGACCCAGATGAGGGCGCGCCAGGTCCTGGAGGAGCTGTGGCGGGACGCCGCCGTGGTCGATGCCGCCAAGGAGCGGAAGGAGGAGGAGAAGGAGAGCATGGAAGGAGATGTCAAGAAGGCGCTCGGCAGATGGAGGCGCACGATGGACTTGTCTGGCAAGGGTAGGAGACCAGGTGAGGAGATTGAGTTCAGCTCGCGATGAGAGACTCGCCCAGTCTAAGGTGTTGCTAAACACGTGATGTTGATTCTAAATGTGGAGGGAAAAACCGGAGGACCGTGAGAAAAATATACGTGACCACAGGGAGAGAGACATGCAAATTCCCAATATACAACAGGCATCAGGGTCGGGATAAAGGTAAGACATGTTGAAGCAGTGCCTTTAATGCGGACAGAGGCTCTCGTCCAAACGGTTTTGAAAGTCGTTCTGCGATGCCACCTTCTCGGGCGCTGCGAGTGCGCGTGAGTCACGAGGGGGGATGGTCCTTTTGTCGCAGGAACAACCGCCCGGCGAGAGATTGACCGGGATGCGCTGATCGAGCTCGTGGATGAGGCGATGAGCTTCCACCCCGTCCACACTGCGGACGCGCTGCTCCTCGAGGGAAGCAGCAACAGTGTGCACACGAGCCATGCCAGCATCAGCATCGACATGTACGTCGGCTGTGGTAGCAGCTTCTGCAAAAGCAACAGCAGCAGCGGCAGCAGCAGTGGCGCCAGCAGCGGGGGCAGCAGTGGCTACCTGCCACAGTCTGAGTCCGAGATGTTAACAGACTCCACGCCCATCGATACAGATGATGATGGCCTCCTCAAGGACGACCCTTGTGCACCTCCACCTCTCGAAATGGTGAATATAACTCTGTATCTCGCCAATTACACATATGCATGTTTATGTTTTTTTATTTCAAGGCCACAGTATCGTTGATGAGTGTGAGTTAATGTTTCTTCTCGAGAGGCAAACTATCACCGGGACGTCGTGACGAATGGCACTTGGGCAAGTGGCCCGTGTCCATATGTTCACCGCGTGCTGATTTCCTATTCTCCCTACTGCAGGAACTCGTGAACCCGGACACCACGGTTGTGGATGCAAGTGGTATGCTGTACCTTGACCGGGGCACTTCCAGCAAGCCACGGCTAGCTGATTGGAAGTTTGGCCATGAATCGGTAGGGAGTTACTTGCATATGCAAACACATACAGAACTGTAAAAAAGACAAAGATCCCCTACAGAGCCTAAAAGACTTTTGGAGAAAGTGCTGTTAGCAAGCATCTATGAAGGTCGTCATTGTGGCACACAAGGGGGTAGGTGGCCAACACTACGCCCGGCCGCCTTTGTCTTCCCAATGACAATGTTGACACACTTCACAAAGTACTCATTTGAGGCTCAGTCGACTTCGGGAAGCCCCAGGACCCATTCAGGTAATCGTCACTGGTATTGTCCATAAGCGGCCATAGAAGTCGGGCCACCGGGTTAGTAGGGCAGCGCGCTATCCACTACACTACTGCTCCGCACGTACATACACACACGTACAAGTACCAACATATGCGTACACACACATGCAATGATAGCCATGTTAAGGTGTTCGCTGTGAAGCCCAGAGCATGGGTTTCGGATGTGCGAGCGAATCGCTCGTTTGCCTCGGGCGTTCTCGACGAGCTAATGTCCATGGCGGTCTCCTTCACAGGTCTCCCAGCCCCGGGAGGGAGATGCTTCCCCATTGTATGAAAACCAACAGCCACCGGGGTTCGTGCAGCAGAAGGACGGCCACAGGTGAGACACACGCGTGCCTACACACAAACGAACGCACGGTCACGAGAGCATCGCCGTTCACACCCGGCGCCACATCCCGTCCAGGCACGGACACGGGACCTCTTTCGGCCTCACCCCCGCGCCATACCCCTCCTGCTGCGCTGACTCAGCTTGCGTGTGCCAGGTGGGAAAGATGGGAGGGGGGGGCACCAACGGACTGTGCGGCTTGACGCTCGTTTTCTTCCGCAGATTTATCAACGTTGCGCCTTGCGCCAGCCAACTGTGGTAAGCAGGCACGAGCGTCCGCCCCACCCCGACCCCGCCGCCTGCGAGATGGGAGATTGAGTGTGCTGCTGGTTCGGCACCTCCGGTGAACACGGTTCTTCCGCTGGGAAACTCTGGGAGATCGCTCCTCATGCGTATTCTGCCACTGCTGACAGTTGTATTTGGGAGTATTTGATATTGATTTGGTGTTCTTTTGGTCGTGCTGATCATTCGTCATATCTGCCCAATATAGCATTTGGCACAAGTGCAATTAATCCGTTGCACACCTTCTGTTGAATGCTTCGTTAATAAATCTTCAGTACTAGATATTAATTTATGTATGTTTTGTACCATGCCAAATCTGACTCGGATGTTTTGTTTTTCCAAAAATATCACTAGTTTATCCATTACTCCCACAATGTACGTATTTTGAATAGTTTTAATTATTAACACGAGTTGAAACTGACGAAGTAATTCAAACTACTAAAATATCGAACAACAACTAGCCAGATTTTTGGAAAAACAAAACATCCGAATCAGAGTTGGTACAGTACAAAAAATACAAAATCTAATATCTGGTACTAAAGATGTATTACCGAATCTTGATTTGAAGCTTTCGGGACTGCAGGAATCCATATACTCTTTGGTTCTTTCGGTAAAGTCACGTAGTTAGAAATAAAATTAAACAAATCACGAAGTTTCGGGCGCAACACAAGTGTCCATCATCAGGTGGGACAACCACAGCAAGAAAACATTTGCTGAAGTGGGCGGGAGAGCTGCCGTGCCAAGAGGTTATGTAGGTAAGAAAAGGGGGAGCAGCAAAGGGGGAGAGAGAGAGGGGGGGGTATGGGGTAGGGGTGGGGGGCGCTGCGTGAGCGTTCGGGGGAGAGAGGACATGAGGTGGGGGGGGGGAAGTGGGCGGGGCTGGAAGTGGAAAGCTGGGGATGCGGGTAGAAATTAACTCGGAAAATAGGCTAGTACCCGGCAGATATGATGAAACCATAAACAGTTAAGGTTTTACCTGGTTAATAACATCCTTCCAATGAGTGCTCCATTTGTATCCATCTTCTCGGTTTAAGTTATGTTTATATATCTGCCTTGTGTTCGCGAACACAGTCCGAGACATGTCGTTTCGTTTCCCCAATGTAATTGCTACCACAGGTACAACTCGATTTGTAAACCCCAGGATATTGCATGTCAGGAATGACATCCTTCACAGATGGGATTAGATCACTGATTTTGTCTACTGTATTGAATCGGACCTGGATCTTGTGTTTGTTTAACATTTTGGAAATCTGTTTGGTAACACCTGCTATGTATGGTAACGTGATGGTTTTGATCGGCTTCTCAAGGGGTTGTTTCTCCATGGTTGGAGAAACAGCTTAGCGAATAATGCGGTCTCATTAATCTTGAGGGCTGGTGTACGTGTTCCAGTTCACTGGCTAGGTGGTGTCGGTCGTAAATGCAGTTGGCCCTATTGTGTAGTGTTTTGATGAGAATTCTTCTGTGCCGGATGGGGGTGGGAATCCGGTTTCAGGTAGGAATCTGTGTGGGTGGCTTTCCTGTAGACAGTGTCCCAACGAGCCGTCAAGTCTCTTCTCAAATAAAACATCCAGGAATGGTAGCTTACCATCCTTCTCTGCTTCCATGGTGAATTTGATGGATGGGTGTATGGAATTGATGTGGTTGAGAAATTGGTTCAATACTGGCAGGCCAAACACCGAAAGTGTCGTCTATATTTCTCTTCCACAATGAAGGACGTAGGGTGGATATCTGGATGGCATCTGTTTCAAATTTCTCCATGAAAACATTCGCAATCACTGGTGATAATGGGGGGAACCTTCATTTTGTTTGTAGAAAGTACCATTCCAGGTGAAGTAAGTGTTGGTAAGGCAGCGCCTAACCAGAGTATGTACATCAGGATTCAGTCCATGTTGGACTAAGTCTTCAATTATTGCTAAGGTGTCAGGTGCAGGAACCTTGGTGAACAGAGAAACTACATCAAAGCTGACGAGCAAATCATCTGGGGACAGTGAAATGCCCTTGATTAGAGAGCCCAATTGAGCTGAGTTATGTACTGCTGAGGTGGTCTTGCCCGTGAATGGAAGCAAGGTATCAGACAGACAACGGGCCAGTTTGTAGGTAGGTGAGTTGATAGTGGAAACGATGGGCCGAAGTGGAGTGCCTTCTTTATGGAATTTTGAAAGACCATAGAATCTGGGTGGTCTAGTAGCAGAAGGTTTTAGGGAGAGCCGTTTGAATGGCTCTATTAGAGGAGTTGAACTGGTAATGATATTGTTGGTTTTTGTACCCAGGCGGTTGGTAGGATCTTTGTTGATTTTAGTGTAACTTCCATCATTAAGAAGGTCCTGGATTTTGTTGTTGTATGTGGTTTCATCCATGATGACAGGAGCATTGTCCTTGTCGGCTGAGAGGATGACTATGTCATCTCTCTTTTTCAATTTAGCGAGTTCAGAGCGCTCGTCTTTGGTGATGTTACTAATGGGTTTCTTAGCATTTTTAAGGATGGTGGCAATTTCAGATGTTGCCACGTCTGTCGGGATGTGCCCCAAGCATTTGAGGGCTACATCTACCTGGGCAATTATATAATCGACTGGGATGTGTTTGGGGGTGACAGCAAAATTCATCCCTCTAGCTAGTACCGATTTTAGGCTATCGGAGATTGTGCTGCTACTCTGATTGATAAGTCTTGTTAACATCTAGCTTTTTAATGTGTGGATCTGATTTTTATTTTTTGACAAGTTATTGAATTTAGCAATAAGGTTAACCTTACATTTGGAGGACATTGTTGCGGCAGAATAAGTAGACATGTTATCTACAAGGTTCCAATCAAATGCGGACATTTAATCTGTTAATGTTAAGTGTGATTGTAGGAGACATTTGTCTAAATTATCAAGTTCAAGACGGAGTAGTCTTATCCTCTCTGAGATTAGAGAAAGGCTCGCTCTGATTTAGATCCGTTTGGCGTTAGGAGTAGTGACAAGGTAATACCGACCACAGTGTAAATGTGGTCGGTATTACCTTGTTGTCGCAGCATCTCTTCAGAAAGGTGAAAGACTCGATCATGTGAGCCACCTTGTCTCGTAGTCTGTTAAAAGCTCTAACAGATGTGTGAAAACCCTACCCGTAGAGGTGGTTCAATCTTGATTTGAAGCTTTCGTGACTGCAGGCATCCATACTCTTACACTAACATCTGCTTCTGTCACTTCTAACGCCAAACTAATCTTATTCAGAGCTAGCCTTTCTCTAATCTCAGAGAGGATAAGACTACCCCGTCTTGAACTTGATTATTTAGACAAACATACACCAGGCCCTCAAGATGAATGGGTACTCGGACCGCATTATTCCCAAAGCTGTTTTTCCAACCATGGAGAAACAACCCCCTGAGAAGCCGATCAAAACTATCGCGTTACCATACATAGCAGGTGTTACCAAACATATTTCGAAAATCTTAAACAAACACAAAATCCAGGTCCGATTCAATACAGTACACAAAATCCGTTATCTAATCGCATCTGTGAAGGATGTGATTCCTGACATGCAATATCCTGGAGTTTACAAACTTGCGGTAGCAGTTACATTCGGGAAACGAAACGACATCTCTCGGACCGTGTTCGCGAACACAAGGCAGATCTGAAACACGGCAGAAAACCAATACCTCTGCCATGGCTGACCTTTGTTATAATGCTGTGGGCTCGCATGATAATGTTTTTTTTTTCCGAGACCAAGGTACTCTGCAAACCTTCTGGCTACTATAAAACGTTTGTTCATGAAGCCATCCAGATATATAAACATAACTTCAACCGAGAAGATGGATACAAATAGAGCACTCATTGGAAGGGTGTTATTAACCAGGTAAAACCTTAACTCTTTATGGATGTTTATCTGCCGGGTACTTGCCTATTTTTCCGAGATAATTTCTCCCCGCATCCCCAGCTGTCCCAGCCTCCAACTTCCAGCCCTGCCCACTCCCCCACCTCTGGCCTCACATCCTTTCTCCCCCGAGCACTCACGCAGCGCTCCCCCCCTCTCTCTATCTCTCTTTCCCCCTTTCTCCTCCCCCCTTTCTTACCTATATAACCTCATGCCACGGCAGCTCTCTCGCCCACTTCAGCAAATATTTTCTTGCTGTGGTTGTCCCACCTGATGAAGTTCGCTTGTGTTGTGATCGAAACGTCGTGATTTGTTTTATTTTATTTCTAACTACGCGACTTTACCGAAAGAACCAAAGAGTATATGGATTCTTGCAGTCACGAAAACTTCAAATCAAGATTCGGTAAAACATCTTTAGTACCAGATATTCGTTTTTGTATTTTGTGTACTGCGCCAACTCTGATTCGGATGTTTTGTTTTTCCAAAAATCTGGCTAGTTGATGTACGGTATTTTAGTAGTTTGAATTACTTGGTCAGTTTAACTCGTGTTATTAATTAAAAATATTTAAAATACCGTACATTGTGGGAGTAATGGATAAACTAGTGAGATTTTTGGAGAAAAAAAACATCTGAGTCAGAAGATTTATTAACGAAGCATTTAACAGAAGGTCTATAACGGATGAATTGCACTTGTGCCCAATGCTATGTTGAGCAGACAGTAAGAATGATCAGCACGAGACTAAATTAACACCAAAGAAATATGAAATACTCCCAAATACAACTGTCAGCAGTGTTAGAACACGCATGCCAACAAGGACACTCATTGACGTTCTGTGCAAGACTAGTTACTACTGGCCAAGACTAATTAGAGAATCTATCGAAATGGAGATAAATACAAATAATTAATAATAAAGATTTTTGGGATTCATCGCGTTATTTATAAATGTGTCGTAACCCTCCACCACCCGACACAGCTGAACAGTAAAAAATTGTCACGTTGACAAAAGACAAATTGTCGTGAACTATTTGACTTTTGTCAACGTGACTCAATTTTGGTGGAGAGTTACGACACATTTATAAATAATGTGATCTAACCAAAAAACCTTTATTATGAATAATATTGGTCGCGAAAGCCTACGTGTTAAATACAAATAATCTTAACCATTCGGATAGCTACAGCCTTAGTGCTGCTCAGAATTGAATGTTCAAATAATTGTTTAAATGCATGCCTATACAGGTCACCATACATAAATGGGGATCAACTGTATGCAGACAATACCAGGTGCTGTTATTTTATTGCACTCAAACGACAGGAGGTACAAGAATAATGTTCATGCACAATGTACGTTGATTAACATATCAATAACCCAACCGGCAATGGATACCCCCATTGTTATTCATATGCATGCATGAATCCACCCCCTCCCCCTTCGCACAAGAAGGGCTCACAAGTGACGTCATCACATCTATCCCTCTTTAAGGAATGAAACAGGAGGATTTATACACAAATCTCCGGTCGCCTGATGAAGCTGTTTGTAATTACTGGCCAAACGTCATATTCAGATTGTAAATGTTGTGGATTTGCTCTCCAACACACCGGTCTGCTGTACTTGTAATTAATTGGCATGTTCTGTTTACGTGACAAACCTTACTGTGTCGGGTGGTGGCGTGTTCCGCGACACATTTATATTTACGCAATCTAACTCATGAAACCTATGTTATGTATTACCAACTGTAAATAAATTGTCTTGATAATTCACATTGACTCGAGTTCGTTTGTATGTATGTATGTTGAATTTCTTTCGCATAGCCAACCGTGTTAATCAGAGTAGCAATTTGCATTGCTATTCTTTTTGCATTGCGAATTTGAGTGGGAAAAATGTTATACATCACAAACGGGTTACACACGGTAAAATTTTTGACACCAGCAGCTCACAGGCAAGAGGCAAATTTATCTCTTGCAACAGGGCTCATTAACAATTTTTTTACTTAGCGCCATCGCACAGGCTGAGTGGCTGTTTGCTGAGTGATATGTCACGTATACATGCCCTGTAAACGTGAAGATACAAACTTGCGATAAATATATATATTTGCAACTCGCCGTCATAACACTTTACGGCCAGTTCCCGCTTCACGAACAGGTTGTGTGCCTGAGGCCCGTTCATTGATCCAACTCATTGTAAGTTGACACTCAGTGAACGAAAGCCCCATTTATGACAACACTGAGATAACACATTCCGTGAGAAAAAAAACTTTTAATAACAGCTTGACAACGCCGAATTGCACTGGCGATACGAACCACCCAACCATTTGGTTTGGCGGAGCCAGCTGTAATGAGTCCTAACATCACCGCTGAGAGTGTGTGTACGTGTGCGCGTATGTATATGTGCGACAGGGATGTTCTCTGGCTTCAACATTATTTAACATCTAATAAAGAATAATTATTTCATATTTTAATAGCAAATGCTATCACCATCATTTTACAACAAAAAAACTGAAGGCACCCAATGGGTTCTCCCTTCTCTCCGGTTGTAGCCAATATTTTCATGGAAATATTTGAGACGGACGCCATCCAGGCATCCACTCTACGCCCGTCCTTGTGGAAGTGGTACGTGGATGACACGTTTGTCATCTAGCCACATGGCCGACCGGCTCTAACCAATTCCTCAACCACATCAATTCCATACACCCAACCATCAAATTCACCATGGAGGTAGAAAAGGATGGCATGCAACCTTTCTTGAATGTCCTAATCAAAAAGAGACCAGATGGCTCGGAGCCATTCTGTCGACAGGAAAGTAACCCATACTGACGCCTACCTAAAACCTGATTCCCACCACCATTCATCCCAGAAGAATTGCCTCATCAAAATGCTACACCATAGAGCTCAATGTATCTCCGACCATGAACACCTGACCAGTGAACTCAAACACTATGCAATCAACAAAGCCATCACCCCAACCGTGAGGAAGGAGCCATCTGAAGATCCAATGAAAACCATCACCTTATCTTACTTCGCAGGGATAACCAAAAAGATTTCCAAAATCATGAACAAACACAAGATCCAGGTCCGATTCAACACAGTGCATAAAATTCGTGACTTGAACCCATCTGTGAAGGACAAGATTCCTGACATGCAATATCCAGGCGTCTACAAACTAAGCTGTATCTGCGGCAGCAGTTACATTGGGGAAACCAAACGACATGTCTCGAAACGTGTTCGTGAACATAAGGCAGATCTGAAACATAGCAGGACCAATACTTCTGCTGTGGCTGATCATTACTTTAATGCGGCTGGCTCACATGAAATTGATTTCTCAAAGACGATGGTACTTTGCAAGCCGACTGGCTATCAACAAAGATTCGTTCACGAAGACATCCATATATACAGACCCAGACACAATTTCAACCGAGACGACGGTTTTAACCACAGCAATCATTCGAAGAATGTCATCAACCACTCTGGGTCATGACTTGATTTGTGTTTTCTTGTCCACCTCCACCGTCAGCAGTGTTGATGTGTGAAGCGAGGTGCAATGCTATGATTGGTGTAGAACTACTGCCGGTGTCGGAGACCTCTCTTACATTAACAGCTGCCCAGCCCATCTCTAAACCTTTATAAACAGCCTCCCTCAGCAGCGTTCCCCCTCTTTTTTCTCCTGATGACGATTGCTTGTGTTGCGATCAAAACGTCGTGATATTTTAATTATTTTTAAAATTATGTTATTGTTATTATTTTTTCTATCAACGTGACTTTACCGAAAGAACCATATAATATGAATTCCTGCAGTCACGAAAGTTTCATGTAAAAATGTAAAGGCTATTTCCTCCAATATTTGAGGTGCCGCAGGCCCAGCAGGGTCAATCCCACCTTGCCCCATTTTGTTATATGAGCGGAGGGATTTCTCCACCCCCAAGAACTCAGAAAAGCTCAAAATATATTAAACTAGATTCGAAGCTTTCGTGACTGCAGGAATTACTCTTTAGTTATTTTAGTAAAGTCATTTCGAAAGGAAATGAATTGAATAATAATAGAATACGACGTTTTAATTGCATTATATTTCTAAGTTTGCTATGTTTGTTTTCTCATTCATTCGTACCTGATGATGGTTGCTTGTGTTGCAATCGAAATGTCGTATTCTATTATTATTTAATTTACTTTCTTTCTACGTGACTTTACCGAAAGAATCAAAATATATTCCTGCATTCACGAAAATATTTTAAATCAAAATGTATGCTGGTAGTGATTACAGTGATGGGCCAGCTTCATGGTGATTATGGGACTCGAGTTGGTCGGGTGATGCGGATGGAGTGATGGAGATTGGTGATGTTCGTGGGGGTTGGAGAGGGTGATTGCAGGAAGGATGGGGTTCATGCTGATTGGGAGAGTGGCTGAGGTTTGATGGGGAAAGCAACTACATACATGTCAACCCCTTATCAGTGCCTACCTTATTACAGACCAATTCAGACAGTATTAGTCACCCCGTGCCCTTATAAATCTCAACGTTCATCCTACAAAGTCCCATCAAAAGGGAGAAACACAAACAAATTGACAAAAAATAAAAAATAATTATTGAATATGTAATATATAGTACATGAAAAAAATTGCTCGTAAAAAAGGGCTTTACGCCTTATGGACCTGGAAACTCAATTTCCCCATACAAGAATACAGGTAAATCGTATGGGTTGACAGGTATGCAACTGAGATGTGGAGGGGGTACAGTGTGATGGGATTGGGTAGGGAATGGTGATGGGCGGTGATGATGGAGGACATTGGGGGACATCGTGATGCGAGTGGAGTTTTGAAGTCGCGCCCCGCTCCTCTTCACAAAATCCTCACGGGAGTTCCACAGGTTCCTGCTGAGGTCGGCCTCCCCGAGGTCAACCTCATCTTCATTGAGCACCGAGTGCGGTGTGTCAACATCCCCACTGGGTAGACAGGCAACCGGACCTATTGCTGCCCATCCACCTCGTGTGCCGTGCCGGCCATCATAGATGTTGCTCTCTAAGTGCACTTGCCCCAAGAGTATGCTAAGGTTACAAGGGGGATATTTGTCTTTGTGTTCGCATGTGAAAGTGTGAGTGTGTGTTAAATTTTAAGAGTTTACTCCTGAATAGCGCTCTGCTCCCCATCATAAAATCCACGCGGATGTTCCGCGGGTTCCTGCTAGTTAGTAGTATTACACGTGTTTGTTTACCCAGCAAAGCCTCATTAAGTCTCCAGACTCTTTAACAGGAGGGCCATATTGCCCAGTTTTCATCGCAGTAGGGGAGATGTGGCTGTGTGTGTCATCACAATGGAATAACATGCAGGTCATTTATCAGCAATTGGATGTTTGGCCAATACCAGTTTTACGATGGCCGGAAACCATGCAGAACAGCGGGAGAACATACAAACTCCACTCAGAAAGGCACCCTAGTCGGTAATTGAACCAAAGCCCTTTTTGCTGTGACGTGCAACCACTCGGCGAACCTGCTGCGCTGACAGTCTGTCACCCACTACCAATGATAGCGAGAAAGCTTGGAATCCTGTCATCGGATGTGACTGCATACCACACAGGAAACATTCTAGACAGGTACAGTCTTCATATGTTTGGTGGCCTTGGGAAACAAAAACAACCTCATGTACCCCTAGAGGTCACCAGCAGGGATAGAGGTCACTAGCAACAGGGTGGTCTCCGTCTGTCCTTGTATGTCGCTCTCTCTCTCTGCATCTCTCTTTACATTTCTGTTTCTCTATCTGTTTCTATGTCAGTCTGTGTATCACTCTGTGTCTGTATCTTTCTCCCTATGTTTCTGTATTTATGTTTCTATCTCTGTCTCTATATACATGTGGAACTTCTTTTGTACCGTAGATAGCCAACCGTGCTAATCGGAGGTGCGAGGGAAATACAGCCTACTAAACACAAAAAGAAGTTTCAAGAAATGAGTTTTCAATCTATATTTAAAATTGCATACCTCCAGTGGCTTCCTTATATCGGGACAGCGTTCCAGACGGGCGTAAAACTGCATCAGAAAACACGCGATGCGGTGACTGTCTTTGTTCGATGGCCAGCCAAAAGCCACTGTGAGGATGACCGGAGTCCTCGTGATGGTTTTTCTCTGTGCCTGTGTCCCTTTGTGTGTGTGTGTTTGTAGGCCTGGGCTCTGTGTAGTTCTTCGTGCTTTCGAAGTCCCTAACCCTCTGCTCACAATCATTAAGGACCTTCATGATGGTGAGCGGGCCCGGGTAAAACTACGTGGCCGGGAGTCAGAGCCATTCCCTGTACACCTTGGGGTGCGACAGGGATGTCCTCTGGCTCCCACATTATTTAACATCTATTTTGACCACGTAGTTCGTGAAGCCTTCAATGCTGTACCGGAGGAATTTCCATTTGGTACAGATACAATGGAAGGCTGATCGATGCCCGTGTAATTGCTGCTCACTCCGAGGAGGAGTTGGAGGCTCTGCTGCTGAACCTGGAGCTTGCCACTAAGAGGTGGGGCCTTACCATCAGCCCCACCAAAACTTAGCACCTGCCTGGGTATTTTGTACCATCGGACACTCCACCCCCACAACTCCCAATTGGTGATAGGACAGTTGTGGAGAGAGTGGAGAGTTTCCCATACCTTGGCAGTGTGCTCATGACCGTCTCCGGTTTAACAGCAGAGGTCTCACTCCGAATTAGTCGAGCGGCATTATCTTTTCATTGGTTGCATAACGCTGTTTGGAAGCTACCTGGTCTATCACTCCACACAAAGCTTCAGGTCTTCTCAGCCACGGTCATTCCCTGCCTTCTCTAAGCTTGCGAAACGTGGACACCCTTAATGGGACATCTTAGCCGGTTAGACACATTTTTTCTGGCCTGCCTACGATCCATCCTGGGTTTAACCAGGCTGGATTGTGTGAGGAGCTCACAATTCCTTGAAAGATGTGGACAAAGTCCCATTGGTGAGCTCCTCCGGCAGGCAAGGTTGCGTTGGCTGGATCATGTCGCCCGCATGCCCAGCCACCACATGCCTTAACAGCTTTTGTTCAGCCGGATCGAGGGGGTGAAACGGGCGCGGTACGGGCTAGAGTAAAGATGGAGTGATGTGGTATAGGAGGATGTGGAGGTGAGTGGACTTGCCGATGACTGGTACCAGCGGTGTCAAGATCGGCCTCTGTGGAGGAGACTCGTGAAGGACGCTACTGTGCAGTTGGATGCAGTCGCCCTCCAACAACAAAGGAGGGCGGAGGAGCGACGCTCACAACAATGCGCGGAGTGCCGGGTGTCTAAAGCACAGCAAGTTGGCACAGTAGGGGGCACAGGTGGTGCATCAGCCAGTCGTCTCAGTCAGTCGCCCGTGGCATCTGGGTCTGCCCCGTGACCTCATGCCAGCGGGCGTTCGACACTTCACGTGGCCTCAAGGTGCACATAGCCTGATACAAGCGTCGTGGTGACGTAACCGCCACTTAGTTGCGTATGGCATTTGTTGTTGTGTGTTTGTTTCTCACTGTACTCCTATGTCTCTCACTGACTATTTCTGTGTCTATCGTTCGCTGTGTTTGTTTCTCTCCGTGTCTTTCTCTCCCCCCCTATTTGCCCATGTCGATGCCCTCATTATTTTCCATTACAGATTTTCGCCCGTGCGTAGCCGCCCCGATCGTCCATTCCTAATTCCAGTCCTGACTTTAGTGCTAAAACATTTTACAATACGAGAATCACAGTCACATCCACCTCATGCCAATACTGTACCATATACTTAGCATGAAGACGTAACTAATCAGGCCTATTCACCATGTAGAGTGGTGAAAGTTTTCGTGGAAAAATATTGTAAAATCATTGTAGCTCCCTATGAAATCAATGTTGGAGGAACTGGAAAGTGCATGCTCACATGTAAACAGTACCTAGGGGAGTTATTGAAGGCAGACCGGAATCATAGCCAGGACAAAAGAGAGGGGGACGACGTTAAATGGAAGTAATTCTGAATATCGACGTAGCTATGTGCTCAGGGAATCACGTTTACAAACGGTGCATCTATCACCTGCTGTGACGTATGGATCAGACACACCGATATATCAAATGAGTGTAGCTAATACTTGGACGAGGAAGACAATGACATATGATCTCTCGATTAATGTATCAGCATCTGCGTGCTGAAGAAGGAAACAAATGCATGGAAATGTAAAACATTAGTATAAACTGAGATTAAAAAGATCTAGATTTGAAGCTTTCGTGACTGCAAGAATTCATACTCTTAGTTCTTTCGGTAAAGTCACGTAGGTAAAAAATGAAATTAAAATGAATTATTAATTTAAATTTCATGTTTTTTTACCTAAAAATAATTATAATTTTTTAAAAAATTTTTACCTACGTGACTTTACCGAAAGAACTAAGAGTATTGAAAACATCGGTAGACCTGCTGCTGGCGGATGGTTCCTAGGCACGCAGTTATGTAGCCCACCAATAATTCAATCCGTCACAATTCAGAATTTACAATTGCATTTATTGTTTGCTTATGCCTCGTCTTTTTTACCGTCTCCTGTGTAGACACGCACACAACAAAAGCTGGGCGGTGGCGGCGACGCTGCTGCACGTGGCTGCAGCACTGTGGAGGCAGCAGCGAATGGATCACCGCACTTCGATGTTGTGAAACTCCCTTGCCATGGGCGTCGAGGAGGTGCCATACCCTGGCTATGCCAGGAGAAGGCGGTACAGAAAGAATGTGGACTGCATGGGATTGAGTGTTGGCCCCCTTCGCACGCATGGGCACCACGGTGGTGAGATGTTACCTTCAACGCCTGGTATACAGGAGGTCGTGGATTCGATCCCGACCCAGACGCCTGCTGTATATTTGGAGTTTGCATGTCTCTGTCTCCCCGTGGTCGCGTTGATTTTTTCCGAGTCCTCCGGTTTTAACCTCCTCAGATAGAGAATAAACGAGCGTTTTGAGTATTTGACTGCTATAAATGTCCACAAGATACGCCACTTCGTTGAGCTATCATTTGGGGCCAGGTCATTTCTGAAAAAAGAGCTGCAAAGCTGAGTGAACTTTACCTGGTAAACATTTTTTTGTTTAGTTATTCTTCAGGTGCTCCGGTTTCCTCCCACATTGATTGGCCCACACCACCTCAAATTGTAGAGGACCGCAGAGCTTGGGCAATCGTTGGCGCCGACTAGTCGCCTGGCTGCTGCCTTCCCGCTCATCCGTGGTTCCTCCTCGCGCCTCAGAGTCGTTGTCCTCTCTGCGAGAGCGAGCGAGTGATGTGCGGTAGCGGTGTGTTGAAAGTTGACATTATTATTATTATTATTGACACACTCGGGGACGGATAAGGTGGCGTGACCTCACATGCATGACAACTGACCTATCGCCCTCACCACTCACCAGATATCATTCACCTGGCACACACATGATATGCTCATCAACCACCACACACCACTCACCTGATCCGAACCAAACACTCCAGGCATTTGCCATTCACTCGCACACACTCACTCCATTCTCACCTATTCGTCCATAACATTGACAAAAACACGTCTCATTCACAATCCTGTATCTGTCTCATCGCATAAAACAACAAAATCAATGTGTTTTTTTTTATCCCATCAGCCCCACGGTCTTCTTGGAGTGCATAAAGTCAGCAGTATTAGTTCAATACAAAGCAAGCTATGGGCTCGCTTCGACATTCAGCGTCTCATCAGTAGTCAGGCTTGCCCCAACCAACGTTGGTGAATCGCAAGATACTAAAGATGCTAATAAGCAAAGACGCCCCACCCCCGCTAACTTCAAGATAATGAGTTTTCACGCAAAATGGTATACTGTAGTGTGATATATTCTGATATAAAGTACACATTACTCAATTGGGATTATACATAGCCATCCTCCTACTGTAAAAACTGGCATATAGTATCGTAATTGTATAGTGAATATACAGCAGTGTGATATACAGTAGGGTGTGTAGAATAATACATAGTGTAATATTACAATGTATAGTCGAAGTTATAGGGTGGTGTATAGTAATACAGTATATAATTTAATGTTGGGTTTGTCTATGGCAGTATATAGTACGGGGTAGACCCGTGTGATGTAAGAGAAAAAAGTTTAGCTGGAAGCATATTATATTTTTTGCGACATAGAATTGTAATGTATTACTTACTGTTAGTAGCTCAGCTTATTGGAGAGTATATTTAGTATACTGATGATACTATGTAGTTTATACTTTAGTTTTTTACGTGGTGGTTTAGTTACTGCAGCTACATACTATTAACATTCCTTCCCTTTATTAATGCTACCCCTATCCCCTCCCTTTGATGCTGCGAATCCTGCATAATGCACGGGCATAATATGACTTTGAAACCCCCCGCCCACCTCCTACGCATTTCACAAGTAGTACTAATCCCATATCTGTATTTCCCATAAATATGCTAAATTTCTCTTTATATGCAAATTATTTTGTCAAGGCGCTCTTCCCCCTCCAACACCAGCTTAAATATACGCTCCAAGCCTGGGGTGTTTCATTCAGACGCTGTCTTCTCGACAGACCTGTTCTTCACCTGAGGACGGCTGCTTGCGTTGTGGCCGAAACGTAGTGAGAATTATTTGATTATGTTTTATTTGTATTATTTCATTATTTCCATTCTACGTGACTTCACCGAAAGAACCAAGAAGATGAATCCCTGCAGTCACGAAAGCTTTAAATCGAAAAGCCTCATAATAATCACGATCATACTTGACACCACTCGCTTTTGGCCGTCTAATGCGTATTGTCTCCGTGGCACAATAGCGCGTTTAGTCCAGCAGGGGCTGCTCCGGCAGTGTTGTTGACGCACGTGTTGGCTTTACGTGCTATGAAGAAGAGCAATTGACCAGATGTCGCGTATTAAAAAATAAATACTTTTAAGACCACAGTTTGTTATTTACGAATTTTCACTGAGTTGTCATTGCACTGCAGCACGTGACTTGTTTATTTGTAATCGAGGTCAAGAGTCATAACATAGGCAATGTGCAATTCCAAAGACCCCCATGGGTGATTATGGTGGGTGTTTCAGATTGCCATCAAACACCCGACCTGTGTCACGCACTGGATTATATATTTTTTTTAAATTCTGAGATAAAATTCATACGTCGTACAAAGTTCACATTTAATACCATAGCCAGCTGGATTAATACGGTCAAAATAAGTTATCTTCCGATTCTATTCTTTGAGAACTACTCAAATTAATGCTGCGAAAACACACCGGCTTATGTAAACCGATTCATAATCTGTGCCATAACTCACACATGTCTCCCTTTTTGCCTCTCCAGAGGCTGGCCTCACTCCTTGCCTTGGCCTCGCCCCTCCAACAGTTGGCCCTGTTCAGCTCCATCCACCACATGATCCACATATTTTTCTTTAAGCTAGTTTAGAGGCTATCTGCCATAGGTTATCAGTTTCTAGTTAAAATCAGCTGGACCGTAAAATGAAAATTACAGGAAACCCTCGACTTACGAACACCCGACGTATGAGCACCCGCCTTAGGAACACCTGCACTGAAGACTCGGCCTAAAATGAGTACCAGTAAACATCGCCATTTGGGAGACAAAGGCGGTTCGCTGTGGTGCTGGCCACCCACCCTCTTGTGTGCCGTGTCGGCCTTCATATTTGCTCGCTAACTGCACTCGCCCCAACAGTCTGTTAAAGCTATGTGAGGGATCTTAGTCTGTGTGCATGTGAATGTGCCTTAACAGCTGTGACGATTATCCCCGAGCACCTAGGTCTACTTAGTCTGAAATGCCTACCTGGTGCGGTGTGTAAACAACGCCACTGTGGAGAAAAAGGTCGCCGGCCGTGGTGCTGGCCACCCACCTCGTGTGCCATTCGGTCCTTCAGATGTGCTGCTCGCTAACAGCACTTGCCCCACCAGTCTGTTAAGGCTATAGGGGGATCTTTGTCTTTTTTTGTGTGTACGTGAAAGTTGGGTCGGGAGCAGTAGTGTAGTTGTGAGCGCTTTGTTGTAATGAAGACGTTAGCGCGCTGCTCGACGAACCCAGCGACCCGAGTTTGATTCTCGCTCAAGGCCAACACCAGTGAGGATTATCTTAATGCGTCCTGGGCCTCCCCTAGGTCGACTCAGCCTGAAATGAGTACCTGGTGTGGTGTGTAAACATCGCTACTGGGGAGACAAAGGTGGCCGGGCATGGTACCCACCCCCTCGTGTGCCGTGCCGGCCTTCATAGGTGCTCACTAACAGCACTTGCCCCGACAGTCTACCAAGGCTACACGGGGGATCTTTGTTTTTCTCTTGTATGTCGTTAGAACAGATTCCCTTCGTAAATCGAGGACTGCCCAAATCCTCGCCGAAGTTTCGCGGATTCCTGCTGATATTGATAGCAATACCGCAATTACATGTAACCAGCCCGAACTGGACATCTGTAAAGAAGAGATTCATAGCTCATCGGATCCCTCCAGCCTAAATGAAGATTATGGTTCTGATGTTAGGGAATGTATAGTAATGGTGCAATTAAATTTCGATTTAAAGCTTTCCTGACTGCAGGGATTCATATTCTTGGCTCTTTCGGTAAAGTCAGGTAGAAAGGAAATAATAAAATAATAAAAATAAAACTATAAAATTCTCACGTCGTTTCTATTGCAACACAGGCAATCATCGCCAGGTGTGAAAACCACAGCAAGAAGATTTGAAAAAGTGGCGTTTTTTTCTTAACGTCAGCACCACGGACAGCAACTAGCGGTCGTTCAGACGGACGAGTCCATCTATGCTCGGAACGGAGGAGGGGGGAGAGAAGGAGAATGGAATGCGGTCTGAAAGTCACCGTTAGCGTGAACACAATCAATTAAGACCCGAAATGGTTAATCACATCCAATGATTGCTAAGCCAGAAGAGATTCTTTCATGAGGCTATCCACATATACAAACACAAAGACAATTTCAACCGAGAAGATCGTTTCTGGCTGAGCAATCGCTGTCCTGGGTTGTTAAAGTTAAGAAAAAACGCCACTTTTTTCAAAATTTCTTGCTGTGAATTTCACACCTGATGATGATTGCTTGTGTTTCAGTCGAAACGTCGTGAGAATTTTGTTGTTTGATATTTTTATTACTTTATTATTTCCCTCGTACGTGACTTTACCGAAAGAACCAAGAATATAACACAAACAAGTGTTGTTGTTATGTTATGTAACAACAACACAAACACGTGTTGTTGTTGTCATGTAACAACAACACAAAAACGCTATTGGGGACGCTTGGTGCATCGCCCGTTGGAGAGCCCCGCCCCGCACGCCCCCCCATCCCCCGCAAGCCCCTCCCCCTCACAACCCTCCCCCCAATCCCACGCGCCCCTCCCCCCCACAGACACAGGCCCCGCCCACCGTCGCGTGACGTCACGCCCAACTGCCGCCCGTTCTGCGACATTGCAGTGGAGGCTCCCGCTCCAGTCGGTTCACTCCGAGACTCACGACGCCGAGACTCGCCTCTCTGGGGGAGCCTCTCACTCGCCTCGCTCTCCCAGCTTCACTGAAGACCCTTCTCGCCGACTTGCTGCCGCTGACGGTCGAAGGATGAGAACATCTTCGAGGTGAGTGTGAGACGGCACTGGGGAGAGAGACAAAGACGCCTGTGACACGTGTGCAGCGGGCGAGGGAGACGACGGCCCTGGACACGGCACACGCCGCCTGTGTTGTGGCCGAGGCCTTCGTCAGATCGCTCGTTGCTTTCAGAGGGACATTGATACAGACCGTGAGGGAGACACGTGGACACAACAGAGACACAGGAGGCAGACTATAAGTTGCTTTTCTCTTGGGAGCGAACACTCCGCACCAACACACGGAGACAGGCAAAGCGTTCCAGTCCTCCAATCCCTCCTTCACACGCAACTCTCTCTCATCCTCCTCATGCACTGCTCTCTCCTCCTCATCAGCTGCTCTCTCTCATCCACTCCTCCTGCCGACATCCCCTCTTATCCCGACGGCCCCCTCTAGCATTTGTGGCCATCTGGCTTCTTAAAAAAGCTAATAGCTCTGTGGGCTTTACCTGGTAGGATGAACCTAGTTGAGTTTCATTTGTATATATTTTTGAAGTGATTTGCTTACCTTTCCTGTACTTTGCACTCCTATCGTGTTTTTGTATTGTTGTAACTTTTTGAGCAACCCCCAACTAGACATCTATGAATAGGGGCCGTCCATAAATGACGTCACGCGATTTTGGCCGATTTTTGCTCCCCCCCCCTCGTCACACGGCGTCACAAAAAGTCAGACCCCCTTCAAATATGACGTCACTAGGCTCTGCCCCCCCCCCCAACCATATTTTCATTTTGAAACTAAAACATGCTTCAAATCACTTTAAACTATTGTCATTGTAGTGCGTATTTTACGTGGTGCTGCACTTATAGGAGAAACATTTATTTAAAAGGAGGCATTAGAAAGCTGAAATTTAGCATAAAATTCATTTACAAATATTCAACGCCTAAATAAAACTGCAGATGTTCAGAATATTATATTGAAATTTTCTTATGATTATACATTTTTTTAGGTAATTATAACTATAAAAAAGAGTTGAAATTTTGTAGTAGAAAGAAGCAAAATGGAGAGTACAATTATAACAATCACATATTCATTCCACAGAATGAAAAGTCCTGGTAGAATCATTAGAATCAAAATGTTTATTAACAATAATTCTAATTTTTTATTAATTTATGTTTCTCCATTTTCCCATGGAGAAGCAAAATGCTCCTTCATGGAATAAATAAAAAGGTGACCTTAGTAAATATAAATAATCGAATAGTTATTAATGAAAATTAATCAAAATTAGTGTTGTTATAACAATTCTATTTAATTAAGTTTATTTAAAGTTGCGCATTTTGATGTGACGTCACATTTATCAAAACCCCCTCCCCCCCTCGTCACACATCGTCACAAATGTCTGACCCCCCTCCCTCCCCCTAGGTGCGAGACGTCATTTATGGACGGCCCCAAAATAGCTTCATAGTTCATCGTATTCCTCCAATATAAATAAAGATTCTAATTTCACTTGACTCGAGTGTGAATGCAAGTTGACAGAAGCCCGTGACTGTTGGCGCGACGGCTGCAAAGCATCTGTGACCCCAAATTACACTCCGTCTGCCTTTGCAGACAAGTGGTCATTGACCACATTCCGACCGCGACGCGTTACAACCTGTCGCCCGACAACGACGTGCCGGAGAAGGAGGAGAGCAGCCTGTTCTGCTGGGGCCTTTTTTGTGGGAAGGGGTCACGTCGGTCAGCGGCGGATAAAGCCCTCCTCAAGGCGCAGAGAAAGCTCGCCAAGACCCAGATGAGGGCGCGCCAGGTCCTGGAGGAGCTGTGGCGGGACGCCGCCGCGGTCGATGCCGCCAAGGAGCGGAAGGAGGAGGAGAAGGAGAACATGGAAGGAGATGTCAAGAAGGCGCTCGGCAGATGGAGGCGCACGATGGACTTGTCTGGCAAGGGTAGGAGACCAGGTGAGGAGATTGAGTTCAGCTCGCGATGAGAGACTCGCCCAGTCTAAGGTGTTGCTAAACACGTGATGTTGATTCTAAATGTGGAGGGAAAAACCGGAGGACCGTGAGAAAAATATACGTGACCACAGGGAGAGAGACATGCAATTTCCCAATATACAACAGGCATCAGGGTCGGGATAAAGGTAAGACATGTTGAAGCAGTGCCTTTAATGCGGACAGAGGCTCTCGTCCAAACGGTTTTGAAAGTCGTTCTGCGATGCCACCTTCTCGGGCGCTGCGAGTGCGCGTGAGTCACGAGGGGGGTGGTCCTTTTGTCGCAGGAACAACCGCCCGGCGAGAGATTGACCGGGATGCGCTGATCGAGCTCGTGGATGAGGCGATGAGCTTCCACCCCGTCCACACTGCGGACGCGCTGCTCCTCGAGGGAAGCAGCAACAGTGTGCACACGAGCCACGCCAGCATCAGCATCGACATGTACGTCGGCTGTGGTAGCAGCTTCTGCAAAAGCAACAGCAGCAGCGGCAGCAGCAGTGGCGCCAGCAGCGGGGGCAGCAGTGGCTACCTGCCACAGTCTGAGTCCGAGATGTTAACAGACTCCACGCCCATCGATACAGATGATGATGGCCTCCTCAAGGACGACCCTTGTGCCCCTCCACCTCTCGAAATGGTGAATATAACTCTGTATCTCGCCAATTACACATATGCATGTTTATGTTTTTTTATTTCAAGGCCACAGTATCGTTGATGAGTGTGAGTTAATGTTTCTTCTCGAGAGGCAAACTATCACCGGGACGTCGTGACGAATGGCACTTGGGCAAGTGGCCCGTGTCCATATGTTCACCGCGTGCTGATTTCCTATTCTCCCTACTGCAGGAACTCGTGAACCCGGACACCACGGTCGTGGATGCAAGTGGTGTGCTGTACCTTGACCGGGGCACTTCCTGCAAGCCACGGCTAGCTGATTGGAAGTTTGGCCATGAATCGGTAGGGAGTGACTTGCATATGCAAACACATACAGAACTGTAAAAAAGACAAAGATCCCCTACAGAGCCTAAAAGACTTTTGGAGCAAGTGCTGTTAGCAAGCATCTATGAAGGCCGTCATTGTGGCACACAAGGGGGTAGGTGGCCAACACTACGCTCGGCCGCCATTGTCTTCCCAATGACAATGTTGACACACTTCACTAAGTACTTATTTGAGGCTCAGTCGACTTCGGGAAGCCCCAGGACCCATTCAGATAATCGTCACTGGTATTGTCCATAAGCGGCCATAGAAGTCGGGTCACCGGGTTAGTAGAGCAGTGCCCTATCTGCTACACTACTGCTCTGCACGTACATACACACACGTACAAGTACCAACATATGCGTACACACACATGAAATGACAGCCATGTTAAGGTGTTCGCTGTGAAGCCCAGAGCATGGGTTTCGGATGTGCGAGCGAATCGCTCGTTTGCCTCGGGCGTTCTCGACGAGTTAATGTCTATGGCGGTCTCCTTCACAGGCCTCCCAGCCCCGGGAGGGAGATGTTTCCCCATTGTATGAGAATCAGCAGCCACCGGGGTTCGTGCAGCATAAGGACGGCCACAGGTGAGACGCACGCGCGCATACACACAAACGAACGCACGGTCACGAGAGCATCGCCGTTCACACCCGACGCCACATCCCGTCCAGGCACGGACACGGGACCTCTATCGGCCTCACCCCCGCGCCGTACCCCTCCTGCTGCTGGGGGGTACCAACGGACTCTGCGGCTTGACGCTTTTTTTCTTCCGCAGATTTATCAACGTTGCGCCTTGCGCCAGCCAACCGTGGTAAGCAGGCACGAGCGTCCGCCCCACCCCGACCCCGCTGCCTGCGAGATGGGAGATTGAGCGTGCTGCTGGTTCGGCACCTCCTGTGAACACGGTTCTTCCGCTGGGGAACTCTGGGAGATCGCTCCTCATCCTCCTCTGTGGACTATTTGTCAACATGGACCCTCATGAGAGGAAAACCTCTCCAATCCGGACGGATGTTTGGGATAGCCCCTCTTTTGATAGTGCATGTATTACTAATTTGTAGGCTTTCGCGACCAATATCCATAATATAGGTTTTTTGGGGTTAGATCACGTAAATATAAATCTGTCGTTAAACCCGCCACCACCTGACAAAGCCAATTGGTTTATCATGTAAACAGAACATGCCAATTTGTTACTAGTACAGCACACCAGTGTGTTGGAGAGCAAATCCACAACATTTACAATCTGAGTACGACGTTTCACCAGTTATTACAACTAGCTTCATCATCATGAAGCTACCACCTGTTTTGGTTGATGACGTCACTTGTGAGTGCTTCTTGTACGAAGGGTGGGGGGGATTAATGAATGCATATACATTTTAATGGGTATCCATTGCCAGCTGCGTTATATATATATATATATGGTAATTATCAACATACATTATGTGTGCACATTATGCATGCACATTGTTCTTGAACTGCCTGTAGTTTGCGAGCAATCAATGAGTACGTGTTATTGTCTGTGTACAGGTAATCCCCATTTATGTATGGTGACCTCTAGACATGCATTTAAACAATGTATTATTTGATGATTCGCTTCTTAGCAGCACTAAGCCTGTAGCTATCGGAATGTTTACAATTATTTTTCTCAATTTCGATGGATTATTTAATTAGTCTTGGCAGGTAGTAACTAGTTTTGCACAGACCTTCGAAATGATCATAATCACTTGAGTGTCATTGTTGGCATGCGTATTCTGCCACTGCTGACAGTTGTATTTGGGAGTATTTGATATTGATTTTGTGTTCTTTTGGTCGTGCTGATGATTCGTCATGTCTGCCCAATATAGCATTTGGCACAAGTGCAATTAATCCGTTGCAAACTTTCTGTTGAATGCTTCGTTAATAAATCTTCAGTACTAGATATTAGTTTATGTATTTTATGTACCATTCCAAATCGGACTCGGATGTTTTTTTTCCCAAAAATATCTACTACTACTAAAATACCGAACATCAACTAGCCAGATATTTGGAAAAACAAAACATCCGAATCAGAGTTGGCACAGTACATAAAATACAAAAACTAATAGCTGGTACTAAAGATGTATTAACGAATCTTGATTTGAAGCTTTCGTGACTGCAGGAATCCATATACTTTTGGTTCTTTCGGTAAAGTCACGTAGTTAGAAATCAAATTAAACAAATTACGAAGTTTCGGGCGCCACACAAGCGTCCGTCATCAGGTGGGACAACCACAGCAAGAAAACATTTGCTGAAGTGGGCGAGAGAGCTGCCGTGGCAAGAGGTTATATAGGTAAGAAAAGGGGGAGCAGCAAAGGGGGAGAGAGAGAGGGGGGGGGGGTGCGTGAGCGTTCGGGGGAGAGAGGACATGAGGTGGGGGGGGGGGAAGTGGGCGGGGCTGGAAGTGGAAAGCTGGGGATGCGGGGAGAAATTAACTCGGAAAAATAGGCTAGTACCCGACAGATATGATGGAAACACCATACACAGTTAAGGTTTTACCTGGTTAATAACATCCTTCCAATGAGTGCTCCATTTGTATCCATCTCGGTTGAAGTTATGTTTATATATCTGGATGGCTTCATGAACAAACGTTTTATAGTAGCCAGAAGGTTTGCAGAGTACCTTGGTCTCGGAAATACCAATATCATGCGAGCCCACAGCGTTATAACAAAGGTCAGCCACGGCAGAGGTATTGGTTCTGCCTTGTGTTCGCGAACACAGTCCGAGACATGTCGTTTCGTTTCCCCAATGTAACTGCTACCACAGGTACAACTAGATTTGTAAACTCCAGGATATTGCATGTCAGGAATGACATCCTTCACAGATGGGATTAGATCACTGATTTTGTGTACTGTATTGAATCGGACTTGGATCTTGTGTTTGTTTAATATATTGAAAATCTGTTTGGTAACACCTGCTATGTATGGTAACGTGATGGTTTTGATCGGCTTCTCAGGGGGTTGTTTGACCATGGTTGGAGAAACAGCTTTGCGAATAATGCGGTCTGAGTAGCCATTCATCTTGAGGGCCTGGTGTACGTGTTCCAGTTCACTGGCTAGGTGGTGTCGGTCGTAAATGCAGTTGGCCTTATTGTGTAGTGTTTTGATGAGAATTCTGTGCCGGATGGGGGTGGGAATCAGGTTTCAGATAGGAATCTGTGTGGGTGGCTTTCCTGTAGACAGTGTCCCAACGAGCCGTCAAGTCTCTTCTCAAACAAAGCATCCAGGAATGGTAGCTTACCATCCTTCTCCGCTTCCATGGTGAATTTGATGGATGGGTGTATGGAATTGATGTGGTTGAGAAATTGGTTCAATGCTGGCAGGCCAAATACCGAGAGTGTCCACAATGAAGGACGTAGGGTGGATGTCTGGATGGCATCTGTTTCAAATTTCTCCGTGAAAACATTTGCAATCACTGGTGATAAGGGGAAACCTTCATTTTGTTTGTAGAAAGTACCATTCCAGGTGTAGTAAGTATTGGTAAGGCAGTGCCTAACCAGAGTAGGTACATCAGGATTCAGTCCATGTTGGACTAAGTCTTCAATTATTGCTAAGGTGTCTGGTACAGGAACCTTGGTGAACAGAGAAACTACATCAAAGCTGACGAGCAATTCATCTGGGGACAGTGAAATGCCCTTGATTAGAGAGCCCAATTGAGCTGAGTTATGTACTGCTGAGGTGGTCTTGTCCGTGAATGGAAGCAAGGTATCAGATGGATAACGGGCCAGTTTGTAGGTAGGGGAGTTGATAGTGGAAACGATGGGCCGAAGTGGAGTACCTTCTTTATGGAATTTTGGAAGACCATAGAATCTGGGTGGTCTAGTAGCAGAATGTTTTAGGGAGAGCCGTTTGAATGGCTCTATTAGAGGAGTTGAACTGGTAATGATATTGTTGGTTTTTGTAGCCAGGCGGTTGGTAGGATCTTTGTTGATTTTGGTGTAACTTCCATCATTAAGAAGGTCCTGGATTTTGTTGTTGTATGTGGTTTTATCCATGATGACAGGAGCATTGCCCTTGTCGGCTGAGAGGATGACTATCTCATCTCTCTTTTTCAATTTGGCGAGTTCAGAGTGCTCGTCTTTGCTGATGTTACTAATGGGTTTCTTAGCATTTTTAAGGATGGTGGCAATTTCAGATTTTGCCACGTCTGTCGGGATGTGTCCCAAGCATTTGAGGGCTACATCTACCTGGGAAATTCTATAATCCACTGGGATGTGTTTGGGGGTGACAGCAAATTTCATCCCTCTAGCTAGTACCGATTTTAGGCTATCGGAGATTGTGCTGCTACTCTGATTGATAACAGTCTTGTTAACATCTAGCTTTTTAATGTGTGGATCTGATTTCTTTTTTGACAAGTTATTGAATTTAGCAATAAGGTTAACCTTTCATTTGGAGGACATTGTTGCGACAGAAGAAGCAGTCATGTTATCTACAAGGTTCCAATCAAATGCGGACATTTAATCTGTTAATGTTAAGTGTGATTGTAGGAGACATTTGTCTAAATTATCAAGTTCAAGACGGAGTAGTCTTATCCTCTCTGAGATTTAAGAAAGGCTAGCTCTGAATTAGATCCATTTGGTGTTAGGAGTAGTGACAAGGTAATACCGACCACAGTGTAAATGTGGTCGGTATTACCTTGTTGTCGCAGCATCTCTTCAGAAAGGTGAAATACTCGATCATGTGAGCCACCTTGTCTCGTAGTCTGTTAAAAGCTCTAACAGATGTGTGAAAACCCTCCCCGTAGAGGTGGTTCAATCTTGATTCGTGACTGCAGGCATCCATACTCGTACACTCACATCTGCTTCTGTCACTTCTCCTAACGCCAACTAATCTTATTCACAGCTAGCCTTTCTCTAATCTCAGAGAGGATAAGACTACTCCATCTTGAACTTGATAATTTGAACAAATATACACCAGGCCCTCAAGATGAATGGGTACTCGGACCGAATTATTCCCAAAGCTGTTTTTCCAACCATGGAGAAACAACCCCCTGAGAAGCCGATCAAAACCATCGCGTTACCATACATAGCAGGTGTTACCAAAAATATTTCGAAAATCTTAAACAAACACAAGATCCAGGTCCGATTCAATACAGTACACAAAATCTGTGATCTAATCCCATCTGTGAAGGATGTCATTCCCGACATGCAATATCCTGGAGTTTACAAACTTGCGGTAGCAGTTACATTGGGGAAACAAAACGACATCTCTCGGACCATGTTCGCGAACACAAGGCAGATCTGTAACACGGCAGAAAACCAATACCTCTGCCATGGCTGACCTTTGTTATAATGCTGTGGGCTCGCATGATAATATTTTTTCCGAGACCAAGGTACTCTGCAAACCTTCCAGCTACTATCAAAGGTTAGTTCATGAAGCCATTCAGATATATAAACGTAGACATAACTTCAATCGAGAAGATGGATACAAATTGAGCAATCATTGGAAGGATGTTATTAACCAGGTAAAACCTTAACTCTTTATGGCTGTTTATCTGCCGGGTACTTGCCTATTTTCCGAGATAATTTCTCCCCGCATCCCCAGCTTTCCCAGCTTTCCCAGCCTCCCACTTCCAGCCCTGCCCACTCCCCCCCCCTCGCTCTGGCCTCACATCCTTTCTCCCCCGAGCACTCACGCAGCGCCCCCCCCCTCTCTCTATCTCTCTTTCCCCCCTTTCTCCTCCCCCCTTTCTTACCTATATAATCTCTTGCCACGGAAGCTCTCTTGCCCACTTCAGCAAATGTTTTCTTGCTGTGGTTGTCCCACCTGATGACGGACGCTTGTGTTGCGCCCGAAACTTCGTGATTTGTTTTATTTTATATTATTTCTAACTACGTGACTTTACCGAAACAACCAAAGACTATATTGATTCTTGCGGTCACGAAAACTTCAAATCAAGATTCGGTAATACATCTTTAGTACCAGATATTAGTTTTTGTATTTTTTGTACTGTGCCAACTCTGATTCGGATGTTTTGTTATTCCAAAAATCTGGCTAGTTGATGTACAGTATTTTAGTAGTTTAAATTACTTGGTCAGTTTCAACTCGTGTTATTAATTAAAACTATTCAAAATACCGTACATTGTGGGAGTAATGGATAAAATTTGTGAGATTTTTGGAAAAACAAAACATCCGAGTCAGATTTGGCATGGTACATTAAATACATAAACTAATATCTGGTACTGAAGATTTATTAACGAAGCATTTAACAGAAGGTGTGTAACGGATTAATTGCACTTGTGTCCAATGCTATGTTGAGCAGACAGGAAGAATGATCAGCACGAGACTAAAAGAAGACCAAAGAAATACTCCCAAATACAACTGTCAGCAGTGGCAGAACACGCATGCCAACAAGGACACTCATTGACGTTCTGTGCAAGACTAGTTACTACTGGCCAAGACTAATTAGAGAATCTATCGAAATGGAGATAAATACAAATAATTAATAATAAAGGTTTTTGGGTTAGATCGCGTTATTTATAAATGTGTCGTAACCCTCCACCACCCGACACAGCCGAACAGTAAAAAATGTCATGTTGACAAAAGACAAATAGTCGTGAACTATGTGACTTTTGTCAACGTGACTCAATTTTGGTAGAGGGTTACGACACATTTATAAATAACGCGATGTAACCCAAAAACCTTTTTTATGAATAATATTGTTCGCGAAAGCCTACGTGTTAAATACAAATAATCTTAACCATTCGGATAGCTACAGCCTTAGCGCTGCTCAGAAATGAATCTTCAAATAATTGTTTAAATGCATGCCTATACAGGTCAGCATACATAAATGGGGATCAACTGTATGCAGACAATACCAGGTGCTGTTATTTTATTGCACTCAAACGACAGGACGTACAAGAATAATGTGCATGCATAATGTACGTTGATTAACATATAAATAACCCAACAGGCAATGGATACCCCCATTGTTATTCATATGCATACATTAATCCTCCCCCTTCACACAAGAGCTCACAAGTGACATCATCACATCTATCCCTCTTTAAGGAATGAAACAGGAGGATTTATACACAAATCTGGCTGTCGCCTGACGAAGCTATTTGTAATTACTGGCTAAACGGCGTATTCAGATTGTAAATGTTGTTGATTTGCTCTCCAACACACCGGTGTGCTGTACTAGTAATGAATTGGCATGTTCTGTTTACTTGACAAACCTTACCGTGTCAGGTTGTGGCGTGTTCCACGACACATTTATATTTACGCAATCTTCTTCTTCCTAGCGTTGTTCCCGCTGTGGCACAGGGTCCTCTTTTCGGCATTGTCTTCTCCATTTGGCTCGGTCCAGGGCATCTTCGGGGGATGCGTTGACCGTCTTCATGTCTTCCTTTATTCGATCCATCCATCGCTTCTTCGGACGTCCGCGTGGACGGCGGCCCTCTGGCTCAATACGCATGGCAGTCTTGGCCACTGATGACTCTTCACTTCGCATCACATGGTTGTACCACCAAAGCCTTGCCTGAAGCATCTTGTCCGCAATGGGGGCCACACCAAGTTGCTTCCGAACGTCTTCGTTCATTACACGATCCCATCGAGTCAGTCCAAGGCTCCATCTGAGCATCCTCATCTCCATGGTATGGAGGGCTTGTTCGTGTACAGTTGTGGCTGGCCAGCACTCGGATCCATAGAGTGCCACCGGTCGGACGATGGTCTTGTAAATTTTTCCCTTCAGCCTATCCGGCATTTTCCGATCACAGAGGACTCTGGTGACTTGCCTCCACTTCATCCATGCCGCATTGACTCGTGACCTCACATCAGTCGTGATGCTTCCATCTGAGCTGATGCTGGAGCCCAGGTACTTAAAGTCCGTCACTTTCTTCAGATCTTCTCCGTCAATGCTGATGGTGCCGTCGGTTTGGGGGCCACACTCCATATACTCCGTCTTTTTGATGTTGAACCTCATCCCGTTTTCGTCCAAACGTTCCTTCCACAGGCGCGATTGTCTTTCCACATCTCCTCTCTCTTCATCTGAGAGGAGGACGTCATCCGCATAGAGAATTGACCATGGCAGGGGCGTGTGCAGGTCGGCAGTGATCGTGTCCATGCACAGGATAAACAGGAGTGGTGACAGGGCCGATCCTTGGTGCACTCCAACGCTGATGGGAAATGGCGGTGATATGCCCACTGCACACCTGACTGCACTGGTGACGTTCTTGTATAAGAGTTGCACCCAATGCACGTAGGTTTCAGGGACTCCATGGGATCGAAGCGAGTGCCAGATGAGGTCGTGGGGGACCCTGTCAAATGCCTTTTCAAGGTCGAGGAACGACACGTGCACAGCTTGGTTCTTCTCTCTGTGCCTCTCCAGCAGGAGCCTCGCCGCGAATATGGCGTCCGTAGTGCCACATCCTTTAACGAAGCCGCATTGGTTGGGTGATAGGGTGATGATGTTTCTAATCCTCGTGTCCAAAACTCGCTCAAAGATCTTCATCGCATGACACAGGAGCCGGATTGACCTGTAATTCGAGCATTCTGCCACGTCCCCTTTACCCTTCCAAATTGGAACCGTCGTGCTGGTCGACCAGGCTTCTGGGACCTCACCGGTGCTCGTGATGGTGCTGAAGAGCTGGGTAAGGAGGGCAGCACCCTGCCTGCCAAGGATCTTCCAAGCCTCAGCAGGGATATCGTACGGGCCAGTCGCTTTCCCATTCTTCATTATCTTGATAGCTTGTTCCACTTCGATGATGGTGATAGGCAAAACGGGACCGAGGACGTGTTCAGCGCTAATAATCGGTGGGTGGGGAAATTCCTGGTTGCAGATTCCAGAGAAGTAGTCGCTCCAGCATTGAAGGATGGCAGGCGGGTCTCTGAGAGCGCTGTGATTCTCATCCTTTATGCATTTAACCTGACCAATATCCTGAGTCGAACGATGGCGCGCCTCTGCCAGTCGATAGATCTTATTGGCACCATCTTGTGTGTCCAGTTCGACATACAGTTGGTCGTATTGAGCTAATTTCACCGCTGCTACTACTCGCTTCGCTGCCGATTTGCAGTTTCTGTAGTACTCTTAGGTTTTTTCGGTAAAGTCACGTAGGTAAAAAAATTTAATTAATAAAAGTAAAATAAAACAAATTAAAAAATTCACGACGTTTCGGAAGCAACACAAGCCTCCGTCTTCAGGTGGAACCGTCACAGCCACGACAGCTGTATCAAGTACTTGTGTTGCTTCCGAAACGTCGTGAATTGTTTAATTTCTTTTATTTTACTTTTATTAATTTAAATTTTTTACCTACGTGACTTTACCGAAAAAACCTAAGAGTATGAATCATTGCAGTCACGAAAGCTTCAAATCTAGAATTAGTTTCTGCAGTGTTGGTAATCCAGATCTGCGAGCGTTTGGCGCCACTTCTTGAAAGCTAGCTTCTTCTCTTTCACTGCTAGCTGCACTTCTTCGTTCCACCACCATATTTGCTTGTCAATGAAGCGTTTTCCCGGCTTAGTTAGCCCCAGTGCTTCCATTGCTGCTGTGCACAGTTGGCCGGCGAGATCTTCCCAAATCGCATTCGCTGGTCGGTTGGTGTTCACGTCAATCTGATTGAGGGCGACTCTCAGCTGATCCTTGCATTCCTTCATCCGCCACCACTTAATTCGCTGCTGTCCCGTTGTTGGTGGGCGATGTCGCTGGCCAATGTCCATTTTCATGTCCATGACCAGGATGCGATGTTGTGGGGCGATGTTGTCCGATGGTATGACTTTAGTGTTTGTCACCGTTTTCAGCCTATCCCGCTTGACAAGCCAGTAATCAATTTGAGTTGATCTCCCACCACTGGCATACGTAATGAGATGGGACGGTCTCTTCTTGAAGAAGGTGTTGGCGAGAACAAGATCATAGGCTTCCGCAAAGTCCAGGGCTCGGTTTCCCTCATCGTTCCGGGTACCATATCCTTGGCCACCATGGTTTCGAGGGTATCCATCCCGGGCTTTTCCAACGTGTCCATTTAGGTCTCCACCAATTACTAACTGCTCTTCTCCGTTTATCGATTGCATGTGTTCATCAAATTGTTCCCAAAATTCCTCCTTGGTATCTGCTGGGTAGCCAGGCTGCGGCGCATAACAAGATACCACCCGGAGGCGTAGGTCGTTTGAGTTGATTTCGATGGACATGAGGCGGTCGGAAACACGGTGGACGGCCACGACGTTGTCTCGTAGATTTTGGCTGACTGCGATTCCAACGCAGTTCTTGGTGTTTCTTTCACCGTTGTAGAACAGTTTGTATCCTTATCCAATCTCCCTCGCCTTTGCTCCACTCCACTTCGTTTCTTGGATGCATACGATGTCGATACGACGGGCCTTAAGGGCAGCTGACGCAATCTAACTCATGAAACCTATGTTATGTATTACCAACTGTAAATAAATTGTCTTGATAATTCACATTGACTCGAGTTCGTTTGTATGTATGTATGTTGAATTTCTTTCGCATAGCCAACCGTGCTAATCAGAGTAGCAATTTGCATTGCTATTCTTTTTGCATTGCGAATTTGAGTGGGAAAAATATTATACATCACAAACGGGTTACACACAGTAAAATTTTTGACACCAGCAGCTCACAGGCAAGAGGCAAATTTACCTCTTGCAACAGGGCTAATTAACAATTGATTTATTTAGCGCAGACATGGGCCGTATATGGCCCGTTGGGCTTTTTAATCCGGCCCGCCGAAGTTGTCCAAATATTATTATTAAATTAAATTTCACCTTCCTCCTGTAATGCCCCCATATCTCCATTAGAAGGCGCACTTTGTGTAATTCAACATAACAAACGAAACTTAACTCCGAGTTCTCTCCGAATTTCACGAGTCCGTTCTAGACCTCAGTTTTTTTAAAGAGTTTTAAGCACAGAAAACATCATTAAAGTTTGAAAAATCATTAATTATACAAACTTTTCAATAAATTCCTTCTTCGCTTCGATTTAAAATTTCTTTAAACACTTCTTCTCACCAACATTACCACTCATAACCACTTTCTCCGAAGGCAAGTTTGTAAAAGAATACATGGTACAGACAGCAGACATCTTGTGTCCGGAGATCAAAAGCAAATTTGAAAAAGTCAGTTTATCACGCAGGACTGTGACTCGCCGTGTGGAACTGATTGATAAAAATATAGCCAGTCAACTAAGCAAAAAATCTGATTCCTTTGAATTATATTCACTAGCACTGGATGAAAGTACAGACGTAAAATACACTGCTCAGCTCCTCATTTTTATCGGAGGCATTGACGACAGTTTTGCGATAACAGAGGAGTTTTTGACCATGGAGTCCCTGAAAGGAGCAACGAAGGGAGAGGACTTGTATAACCAGGTATCTGCTGTCATCGAAAGAATGACACTATCTCGGAGTAAACTTGTCAATGTCACAACGGATGGATTGCCAAATTTAACTGGAAAAAACGTTGGGCTGCTGAAAAGAATCCAGGATAAAGTGAAAGAGGAAAACCCTGTCCAGGATCTTATTTTCCTTCACTGCATCATCCATCAGGAATACCTGTGTAAGTCTGTATTGCAGCTGAATCATGTCGTGAATCCAGTCGTAAAACTTGTGAACTTTATACGAGCAAGGGGACTTCAGCACCGTCAGTTTATTACGTTCCTGGAGGAAACTGATGCGGATCATCATGACTTGCCGTACCACTCTCGTGTCCGCTGGTTAAGTTTGGGGAAAGTGTTACAACGAGTGTGGGAGCTGAAAGAGGACATCATCGCATTTTTGGAGTTGATGGGGAAATCTGACGAATTCCCTAAGCTAAGCGACAAGAACTGGCTTAGTAACTTTGTGTTTGCTGTGGACATATTTTCACACATGAATGAGCTGAATGTGAAACTGCAGAAGGAAAGCTCAGTTTGTTCACGACATGTACAAACATGTGAAACCCTTCAAATCCAAGCTCACTTTGTTCTCCGGACAAATTGCGAACAAATCTTTCGCTCATTTCCCCACACTTGCCATGCAGGAAGAGGCACCGCGAAACGCCAAAAAATACAGCAAATCGCTAGAGGACCTGCACGGAGAATTTTGCCATAGGTTCTCTGATTTCGAAAACATTGAACAGTCACTTCAGCTGGTGTCCTGTCCCCTGTCACAAGACCTTGAAACAGCACCACAGGAGCTGCAGTTGGAACTGATAGATCTTCAGTCTGACTCCGTCCTAAAGGAGAAGTTCAACTCTGTTAAACTGAATGACTTTTATGCTTCACTTAACAGAGCCACGTTTCCAAACCTCCGGAGGACTGCACAGAAAATACTGACTTTGTTTGGCTCGACTTATGTGTGTGAGCAGACATTCAGCATCATGAACGCCAACAAAGCCCGTCACAGATCAAAGTTAACGATCTATCCTGAGAATTGCCACAACCAAAATAACTCCAGACATGGATGCACTGGCAAAAATGGGAGATCAACAACACTGTTCCCACTGAAACTGATTATGTGTTGCTGCAGCGAGGTTGGAGCCAAATCTCCATCACACAGCCTGCGTGGCTGCTCTAACCTGTTAATGTAGATAATAAAGAAGTTCAAGTGAGGTAATTGGTTTGGGCGCAGGCCTGAGATGTTTTCATGATGTTTGATCAGTCATGTTACGACATGTTTTTCTATTGTTCATGTTCGTGCAATTTGTTAAATTGCCTTGCAAATAAATGCTTTGCTACCTATTAAAGGCCAAATCCTTTCATGTAATCATTTTTACATGTAATTTATATTAGTTCACACAATCACTCCATCCATCTGTTCCTGGCCCGGCCCCTCTGTCAAATTTTAGAACCCATTGTGGCCCGTGAGTGAAAAAGTTTGCCCACCACTGCACTATACTGTACATTACACTATTCCTCGGGCAATTGCCGGTGGCGCAGCCGGCCTTACCGCTGGCAACCAGCGGTTCTCTCCCCCCTGCATGGTCGTGTCGAGCCGGCCCGAGGGGGGACCTCACCGTGTGGGCCCTGGGGTTGGCCATGAGCTTCCTCAGCACGGTCTCGTTCCACTCCTTCAGATCCACGTCGAAGCCTCTCGGCACCGGCACACACAGAATGCGCTCGTTCATGTTCTGGGCGGAGGTGGGGGAAGTGGGTACCACGTGACCATGACGTGACGCCGTGTGGTCTCCTTGAAGACGTCTCTCCACTCAGGTTCACTTTGCACGATTCCCGGTGTGTACGGGGGGAGGCAACCCATATCGACCCAAGATGTGCTCTCTAGCCAGCGCTTTGAGTGAGCTCGCACGTCGAGTTGGAACCCACGACCTCCTGCGTACCAGGCGAGGTAGTTAACATCTCCCGGCCACCGTGATGATGAGACATACGCGAAGTCCAAATATGCAGCAGGGGTCGGGATGGAACCTATGGCCTTCTGCGTACCAGGCGAGGTCGTCAACATCTCCGCGATGTTATCCATAGCATGGCGGCGACATTGATGAATGTGCGTGGGGACTCTCTAGAGTCTAGAGCGTTGGAACGACGTACCTGCAGCATCCCGGCAAAGATGCCTATCATGAACATGGGCACGGAGAGCATGTCGCACAACACGTCCCACCAGGGCTGAAGGATCTTGAGGTCCTGGTGACCCTCCAATGAGAAGGAGGAGGTCAGGGCTCCGACGGGAATCATGACTCGAGCCGAGACAGCACACAAGCAGACACACACGCAGACACACACACACACAAGCAGACACACACACACAGACACACACACACACAAGCAGACACACACAGAGGCGCACACACACACACAGACACACAAGCAGACACACACAGACACACACACAAGCAGACAACAACCGCCATTCGCCACTAAGTGGCGGTGACGTCACCACGACGCTTGTGCCAGGCCAAGTGCACCTTGAGGCCACGTGAAGTGTCGAACGCCCGCTGGCAGGAGGTCACGGGGCAGACCCAGCAGGTGCCACGGGTCGACTGACCGAGATGACCGAGATTACTGGCTGATGCAGATGCACCACCTGTGCCCCCTACTGTACCAACTTGCTGTGCTTTAGCCACCCGGCGCTCCGCTCGTTGTTGTGAGCGTCGCTCCTCCGCCCTCCGTTGTTGTTGGAGGGCGACTGCCTCCAACTGCCAAGAAGCGTCTTTCACGAGCCTCCTCCACTGAGGCCGATCTTGACACCGCTGGTACCAGTCTTCGGCAAGTCCACTCAGCTCCACGTCCTCCTGTACCACATCGCTCCATCTCTTCTCTAGCCCGTGCCGCGCCCGTTTAGCCCCCTCGATCCGGCCGAACAAAAGCTGTTTAGGCATGCGGTAGCTGGGCATGCGGGCTACATGACCCAGCCAACGCAGCCTTGCCTTCCGGAGGAGCTCACCGATGGGACTTTACCCAGATCTTTCAAGGATTTGTGAGCTCCTCACACAATCCAGCCTGGTTAAACCCAGGATTGATCGTAGGCAGGCCAGCCTAAATGTTTACAACCGACGAAGATGCTCCATTAGGGGGGTCCACGTTTCGCAAGCGTAGAGAAGGGAGGGAATGACCGTGGCCGAGAAGACCTGAAGCTTCGTGCGGAGCGACAGACCAGGTAGCTTCCACACAGCGTTACGCAACCGATGAAAAGATATTGCCGCTCGACTGATTCGGAGTGAGACCTCTGCTGATAAACTGGAGCCGGTCATAAGCACACTGCCCAGGTATGGGAAACTCTCCACTCTCTCCACAACTGCCCCATCACCGATTGGGAGTTGTGGGGGTGGAGTGTCAGATGGTACAAAATACCCAGGCAGGTGCTTAGTTTTGGTGGGGCTGATGGTAAGGCCCCACCACAAGCAGACACACAGGCAGACACACACACACACATCTGGATGGTCTCAAGAACAGAATCACGGCAGCAGTGACTTCAGTGGAAGAAGACGCTTTGAGAGGCGTTTGGGACGAATTCAACTATCGTCTCGATGTTGTCCGTACAGCAGGTGGAGGGCACACAGAGCATTTATAAAATGGTTAGTAAAACTTGATAACTCATTAAAATTCGAGGTACGCATTTCCTTGGAGAAAATGTGTTCCAATCGACCTTTAAAATATGCTCATCCTATTAATAATATAAACGCCCACCTATTATCTGTGATGAACGCTGCACTTCCCATCATTTTCATGCAGGGGGTGCTGCAAACCTACGCGCCCCCTGCATGAACGACGGAGGCGCAGGGACAGACGTTCGATTACGTTGGAATCGATCTGCAGACGACGGTCTTCTCCCACGGCCAGCAGCTCTACGTCGCCTTGTCTCGATCCCGCAATCCCAACCAGGTGACAGTACGCATCGAACCTTGGAGGCGGCCCCCAACAACCTAGTTGAGAAATAACGTTATAGTGTTTATTGCAGGTTGGTATTGGGTTATGCTAACGTGTCTAGGTTATGGATACACTGTTTGAATCATGAACAACAGCTGTATTGGTAATTGCCGAGGCATGCAAGACATCCTAGTTAGACAATTCGTTTATTATGAATCCTTCAACTTTTATGGGATTTAAAGCGCAATCCTTTACAATGCCTCATGATGCGTCAATGCCAATAGCGTGCTTGGTTGCCATCAGACCCAAGTTTGATGTTTAACAAATCGTTTGATTGGTAGCTGCTTGGTCTAAAAACTCCCCCCTTATTTCCTCCCAACCGTAATCGGACAGGGGTGATGGGTGACAGCAATATGACCGCGATTATTAAACAGCCTTGTAAATTTCGATTTAAAGCTTTCGTGACTGCACGGATTCATCTTCTTGGTTCTTTCGGAAAAGTCACGTAGAAGGGAAATAATAAAATAATAAAAATAAAACATAATAAAATAATTCTCAAGACGTTTCGGCTACAACGCAAGCAGCCGTCCTCAGATGAAGAATGAAACACCACCAAGCTTGGAGCGTATATTTAAGCTGGGTTGGAGGGGGAATGTAAATGTCGCGTTGCATGCCGATGGTGCCACAGCACCTGCGATCGTAAGGTCACTAAGCAAAGCAGAGATTCTGGGACAATTGCGAAATTAACTCTCGGGTATCCTCCCAACGTTAGCAGTGAACCCCCAATGAAAGTCCAACTGTGTGCTGGCTACGTGAACACACTTTGCCCATTTGCACGGCATTGATAACACATTTTAGTTGGTTATTGGAACTGGTGTAGTGCGTTAATGTACACTGGGTTGACGGTGAATTTGAAGATAAGCTAACCCAAGCACGTTACCCCTTCATAATCAACGTTTTTGGGTTTAGATCGCTTTATTTATAAATGTGTCGTAACCCTCCACCACCCGACACGGCCAATCAGTAAAAAAGTGTCACGTTGACAAAAGACAAATTAGTTCACTACTTTAGCCCACCGGTGTGTTGAAGCGCGAAACCACAACATTTACAATTTGAGTACGACGTTTCGCTGGTAATTGCATCCAGCATCATCGGGCAATTACGACACATTTATAAATAACGCGATCTAAACCCAAAAACGTTGATTATGAATAATATTGGTCGCGAAAGCCTACGTGTTAAACTGACGTTACCCCTTGTTAAAGCACAAAACCATAACGCCCGATGATCACAAAAGGGGGGGAGGGGGGCAGAGAAGAAATTAAAAGACACTGGAAGGGGCCAAAACCACAGACAGAATGGGACTGGAGCCATTGAGGTACTGTATAGTCCAACGTGGCCTGAGCCTAGTTTCTAATCATTGTGGAAGTGTCGTGTTATGTCCACGACCTGACGCACTGCTCGAGTGACGAACGAATGCACAACGCATACAAATCCCACTTCAAATGGCACAAGGCAGACATGGGTGGCGTACTCCACGTGAGAATAAATATTTCAAACACGAATTGGGGGCAAACTTTTCAGCCAATTACGATTGCAACTAAAATGAATCAACCGAGGAAGATCAGCAATGAATCCAAACCAAATCCAACAGCTGCTGTACACGCGCGAAGTAAGCGTAACCAAGACCGGCCGATGCGTTTACTTTACATCACGAGTGCTGTTGAAGGCTGTGCAGTGGCGGCTCACAGCCACGTGGCTGGAGGAGCTTCGAGCACACCGTCGGCCAGCGGTGTGCGGGGGGAGCGGGGGGAGCGGAGCGACTGACGGGAGAGCGCGTGCGGGGCGCGCGCGAGGAGCAGCTGGTCCGCTGTCGGGACCAGCGGAGTGCGAACGACGGGAACAAAGAGGAGTGACGGAGACCAAGCAGTGTGTCGGCGAAGTCCTTCGTTACTACTACACTATGGATGGCTACGTATGCATAGTCACACTGTTCGTGTCAGTAGCATAACTGTCAACCCCTTATCAGTGCCCTACCTTATTACAGACCAATTCAGACCTTACTGATCACCCCGTGCCCCTTATACATCTCAACGTTCATCCTGCAAAGTCCCATCACAAGGGAGAAACACAAATAGGCGCATTATGTTACTCAATGTCCCTGTACAAGAATACGAGTAAACCGTATGGGTTGACAGTATGCTATATGTATCTGTGTGGGTCTCCATTTATCTCTCTTGGGTCTCTATCTCTTTGGGGTTCTATCTATCTCGTTTAGGTCTCTATGGGTCTCTGTCTGTAATCATACCTGTCAACCCCTTTATCAGTGCCCTACTTTATTACAGACCAATTCAGGCCTTTTTGGTCACCCCCATGCCCTTAGAAATGTCAACGTTCATCCTATACATTATACTACACTATACACTACACAGCTGTCAACCCCTTATAAGTTACCACCCCAAGAGCTACCACCCCAAGAGCCACGTGGTGTTGACATTTCGCGGGTGTGTTTAAATTGGTCAGCTCCATTGCACGTGACATTGCACTTTATTTCATAGCCCGGATTAAGGCCCATGGTTAATAACATAGACTAGATAAGGCGCGGTTACGTTTCAGACTATACCAAGTATGGAGGGGCATCAACTCAAGACGCGCTTAAAAAATGTAGCGAACTTGTTTATAGTTTTATTGTTTCATCCATAGCAACAAGAAGCAAGAGGGTCTGCTAGCGTTAGTGAAAGGTGGCGTTTGCTGTCTATCCCCTTAAATTAATACAATTTATGTTCGCTGATTGAATTAACCCCTCCCGCGCACGCCGCTCGAGTTGGTTTCGCCCACGCGGCCCTCTCCCTCAACCACCACCAACAAACCGTCGCCATTTGGCGGGAGAAGTGGAGCCTAACGATCAGCACTACCACAACATCTATAATCACAAGTATAACTACTATAATAACATATCCCACGTCTATAATCATTACTATAATAACAACTACAACATCTATAATAATTATAACACTAATAATAACATCAATAAAATAAACAATTACTACTACTATAGTAATAAAAACATGAACTGCTGTAATAACTAATACTGCTTGTGTGTGTGTGTCTGCTTGTGTGTCTGCTTGTGTGTGTGTGTGTCTGCCTGTGTGTCTGCTTGTGTGTGTGTCTGCTTGTGTGTCTGCCTGTGTGTGTGTGTGTCTGTGTGTGTGTCTGCTTGTGTATCTGCCTGTGTGTGTGTGTGTCTGCCTGTGTGTCTGCTTGTGTGCAGTCTCGGGTCGAGTCATGATTCCCATCGGAGCCCTGACCTCCTCCTTCTCATTGGAGGGTCACCAGGACCTCAAGATCCTTCAGCCCTGGTGGGACGTGTTGTGCGACATGCTCTCCGTGCCCATGTTCATGATAGGCATCTTTGCCGGGATGCTGCAGGTACGTCGTTCCAACGCTCTAGACCAGGGGTCCTCAAACTTTTTAAACAGGGGGCCAGTTCACTGTCCCTCAGACCGTTGGAGGGCCAGACTATAGTTAAAAAAAACTATGAACAAATTCCTATGCACACTGCATATATCTTATTTTGAAGTAAAAAATCAAAACGGGAACAAATACAATATTTGAAATGAAGAACAAGTGAAGTTAAATCAACAAACTTGCCAGTATTTCAATGGGAACTATGGGCCTGCTTTTGGCTAATGAGATGGTCAATGTCCGGTTCCATATTTGTCACTGCTAGTCGTAACAAGTGATGCAAGTGTGCATCCGTTAGTCTAGATCTGGTTGGAGATTTCAAATGTTTCATTCTGGAAAAAGTTTGTTCACAGACATAAGCATTGCCAAAGATGGTTGCCATTTTGAGTGCATGGTTCCTGAGATGAGGATATGTCTCAGAGGGGAGAAATGCATAGAAATTATGAAGGCTGCTTGACTTGAATGCGTCTTTCAGAGAGTCACAATTCTGCAGTTCAGCCAGTTCCATTTGGTAAATTGTATCCACATTTTCAATGTCAATAGAAAATGGGTTACGGAAAAGCTGTATGTCCTGTTCATGGAGATGAAGCTCTTTAAATCTAAATTGGAACTCCTTTTGCAATTTTTCCAGTGAATCCACACATGTTTTGTTTGGGAATGCAACCAATGGTTTTTCCGCTAACAAATTTTGAGTTGTGGGGAGATGGCAGAAGTTTTCCTCCTTCACTTGTTTGATGAGGAGGCCTAATTTTACTTGAAATGCTTTGACATGTGATTGCATATCACAGATGAGCTTCCCCTTTCCTTGAAGTTGCACATTGAAACTGTTGAGTAGCTCTGTTACATCTGTCAGAAAGGCAAGGTGCCATTTCCATTCTGCATCATTGAGCTCTGGTACTTCTTTGTTTTTTGAAAACAGAAAAGCTGTAATCTGTGAAAGTAAGTCATAGAAACGTTTCAAAACTCTCCCTCGACTCAGCCAACGGACTTCTGTGTGGTACAGAACATCTTCATAGTCAACATTTAGCTCAGACAGAAATTCCTGAAATTGTCTGTGGTTTAGTGCATGAGCTCTAATGAAGTTAACAGAGTCCCGTTTCAGTGATTTACTACACAGCGCTTGTTGGTGGATGAGGCAGTGTATGGCTATTGGATGAGAATGGGTATGTTTGTCCATCTCTTGGTTAATGCGAGCAATTACTCCTTTCTTAGACCCCACCATGCTAGGAGCACCATCAGTTGTCACACTGGCTAGTTTAGCCCAGTTCAGCTCCAAACCATTCACAGTTTGGCAAACTTTGTCATAGATATCCTCTCATGTAGTTGTTCCTTTGATGCTTTGCAGTGCAGCAAGCTCTTCTGTGACTTCGAAATAGTCATTCGTCCCACGAATAAAAATTAGAAGTTGTGCAGAATCACGAACATCATTGCTTTCGTCGAGTGCCAAGGAAAAATAGGAACGTTTTTTGTGGAGTTTTGCAAATGCTGATGGAAATTGTCTCCCATTTCTTTAATCCTCCGTGTAATTGTAGGTCCTGAAAGACTCACTGTACTAAATAAATCGGCCTTCTCTGGACACATCTCTTTGGCAACAGAAAGAAGGCATTCTTTAACAAATTCTCCCTCAACGAATGGTCTGCCAGTGCACACTATTAGCTTGGCAACTTGAAAACTTGCTCGCAGTAATTAAATATTTAGCTGCTTCTGCTTCACAAAAGTATTTTGCTGAGTTGTTAATGTATTTTTCAGTTTTAATATTTTATCTTTTCTCACTTCTCCGACCAAACAATCATATTTATCTTTATGTTGAGTTTCATAGTGTCGACGTAAATTGTATTCTTTGAACACAGACACTATATTCTGGCATATCAGACACACAGCTCTTTCCTTGTACTGCATGAAAAAGTAATCATAAGTCCACTGTTTTTTGAATATCCTACACTCCGAGTCCATTTTTCTCTTTCTTGACATCATTGTTTCCTAGGGAGTCAAAATTGCTATTAGTAAAATACCAATATATATACAGCGCTACAAAAACAATATACCAGCAATAACTTTGCCCACACAGAGACATACAGACTGCACTGCCCATCAATGCAGTCTGATTGGGGGAACTCCACTTTTACCCCAGGCTCACACTGGTGCGGGTGCCATTAAAAAGTTAATTACACCTGCAGTTTTGTTCACAGATCGCAGTGCGATCTGCGAACTCGCATAGGAATCTGATCGCATGGGGGAGAAGACCCATGCGATCCGATTCCACTGCAGGAAAAAAGAAGGCACATGTGCCTTTTTTCTTCCGAATCTAATGCAAGTTCAGCCATACAAGCATATGGCTGAACTCGCACTGCTCAGAGATCGCAACAGTATGAACCGGGGCTTACACAACATACAACATAAAACCTCATAATTGCATAGCAATCAGAATATAAATGCACTTACTGTCATTTAAATTGGGTTTCCTACTCCTCGGCTGTCTGTCACTGACCAGCACGGGAAAACAGCAGGCAGCCCCTCCAGAGATCAGAGATCACTCTGTTATTACCCCTCTATCATTTACTCAGCACACAGGAATATCACTGGGAGTGGAGCCGAGGGGCAAGTGAGGGAGCTGAGGGAGGGAGAGCCAGTCAAGCGCAGCCAGGGGAGGGCTGGCAGCCTTAGGCCTGCGGGGCAAGTCCAGTCAATTGGCCCATTGAACCATTCACCAGCACAGCCCAATGAGTGCCCACCGCCGCAGCTCAATCAGTGCTCACCAGCGCAGCCAAATCAGTGCTCGCCACCGCAGCCCAATCAGTGCACACCACCGCAGCCCAATGAGTGCTCACCAGCGCAGCCCAATTAGTGCTCACCAGCGCAGCCAAATCAGTGCTCGCCACCGCAGCACAATGAGTGCCCACCACCGCAGCCCAATGAGTGCTCACCAGCGCAGCCCAATTAGTGCTCACCAGCGCAGCCCAATTAGTGACCATGGGCCGGATAAATGCCCTCGGTGGGCCGCATGTGGCCCGTGGGCCGTAGTTTGAGGATCCCTGCTCTAGACTCTAGAGAGTCCCCACGCACATTCATCAATGTCGCCGCCATGCTATGGATAACATCGCGGAGATGTTGACGACCTCGCCTGGTACGCAGGAGGTCATAGGTTCCATCCCGACCCCTGCTGCATATTTGGACTTCGCGTGTGTCTCATCATTACGGTGGTCGGGAGATGTTAACTACCTCGCCTGGTACGCAGGAGGTCGTTGGTTCCAACTTGACGTGCGAGCTCACTCAAAGCGCTGGCTAGAGAGCACATCTTGGGTCGATATGGGTTGCCTCCCCCCCCCCCCCCCCCCGTACACACCGGGAATCGCGCAAAGTGAACCTGAGTGGAGAGACGTCTTCAAGGAGACCACACGGCGTCATGTCATAGATACGTGGTACCCACTTCCCCCACCTCCGCCCAGAACATGAACGAGCGCATTTTGTGTGTGCCGGTGCTGAGAGGCTTCGACGTGGATCTGAAGGAGTGGAACGAGACCGTGCTGAGGAAGCTCGTGGCCAACCCCAGGGCCCACACGGTGAGGTCCCCCCTCGGGCCGGCTCGACACGACCATGCAGGGGGGGGGGGGAACCACTGGTTGCCAGCGGTAAGGCCGGCTGCGCCACCGGCAATTGCCCGAAGAATAGTGTAATGTACAGTATAGTGCAGGGGTGGGCAAACTTTTTCACTCGCGGGCCACAATGGGTTCTAAAATTTGACAGAGGGGCCGGGCCAGGAACAGATGGATGGAGTGTTTGTGTGAACTAATATAAATGACATGTAAAATTATTACATGAAATGATTTGGCCTTTAACAGGTAGCAAAGCATTTATTTGTAAGGCAATTTAACAAATTGCACGAACATGAACAATACAAAAACATGTTGTAACGTGACTGATCAAACATCATTAAAACATCTGAGGCCTGCGTCCAAAACCAATTACCTCACTTGAACTTCTTTATTATCTACATTAACAGGTTAGAGCAGCCACGCAGGCTGTGTGATGGAGATTTGGCTCCAACCTCGCTGCAGCAACACATAATCAGTTTCAGTGGGAACAGTGTTGTTGATCTCCCATTTTTGCCAGTGCATCCAAGTCTGGAGTTATTTTGGTTGTGGCAATTCTCAGGATAGATCTGAGGTGCTGATCCGTTAACTTTGATCTGTGATGGGCTTTGTTGGCGTTCATGATGCTGAATGTCTGCTCACACACATAAGTGGAGCCAAACAAAGTCAGTGTCTTCTGTGCAGTCCTCCGGAGGTTTGAAAACGTGGCTCTGTTAAGTGAAGCATAAAAGTCATTCAGTTTAACAGAGTTGAACTTCTCCTTTAGGACAGAGTCAGACTGAAGATCTATCAGTTCCAACTGCAGCTCCTGTGGTGCTGTTTCAGGGTCTTGTGACAGGGGACAGGACACCAGCTGAAGTGACTGTTCAATGTTTTCGAAATCATGGAACCTACGGCAGAATTCTCCGTGCAGGTCCTCAAGCGATTTGCTGTATTTTTTTTGCGTTTCGCGGTGTCTCTTCCTGCATGGCAAGTGTGGGAAATGAGCGAAAGATTTGTTCGCAATTTGTCCGGAGAACAAAGTGAGCTTGGATTTGAAGGCTTTCAGATGTTTGTACATGTCGTGAACAAACTGATCTTTCCCCTGCAGTTTCACATTCAGGTCATTCATGTGTGAAAATATGTCCACAGCAAACGCAAAGTTACTAAGCCAGTTCTTGTCGCTTAACTCAGGGAATTCGTCAGATTTCCCCATCAACTCCAAAAATGCGATGATGTCCTCTTTCAGCTCCCACACTCGTTGTAACACTTTCCCCAAACTTAACCAACGGACACGAGAGTGGTACAGCAAGTCCTGATGATCCGCATCAGTTTCCTCCAGGAACGTAATAAACTGACGGTGCTGAAGTCCCCTTGCTCGTATAAAGTTCACAAGTTTTACGACTGGATTCACGACATGATTAAGCTGCAATACAGACTTACACAGGTATTCCTGATGGATGATGCAGTGAAGGAAAATAAGATCCTAGGCAGGGTTTTCCTCTTTCACTTTATCCTGGATTCTTTTCAGCAGCCCAACGTTTTTTCCAGTTAAATTTGGCAATCCATCCGTTGTGACATTGACAAGTTTACTCCGAGATAGTGTCATTCTTTCGATGACAGCAGATACCTGGTTATACAAGTCCTCTTCCTGCGTTGCTCCTTTCAGGGACTCCATGGTCAAAAACTCCTCTGTTATCGCAAAACTGTCGTCAATGCCTCCGATAAAAATGAGGAGCTGAGCAGTGTATTTTACGTCTGTACTTTCATCCAGTGCTAGTGAATATAATTAAAAGGAATCAGACTTTTTGTTTAATTGACTGGCTATATTTTTATCAATCAGTTCCACACGGCGAGTCACAGTCCTGCGTGATGAACTGACTTTTTCAAATTTGCTTTTGATCTCCGGACACAAGATGTCTGCTGTCTGTACCATGTATTCTTTTACAAACTTGCCTTCGGAGAAAGTGGTAATGAGTGGTAATGTTGGTGAGAAGAAGTGTTTAAAGAAATTTTAAATCGAAGTGAAGAAGGAAATTATTGAAAAGTTTGTATAATTAATGCTTTTTCAAACTTTAATGATGTTTTCTGTGCTTAAAACTCTTTTTAAAAAAACTGAGGTCTAGAACGGACTCGTGAAATTCGGAGAGAACTCGGAGTTAAGTTTTGTTTGTTTTGTTGAATTACACAAAGCGTAACAGTTATGTACATAACTTTTGTTACATAAAATTCCTCGTAAGATATTAATTTTGTGATGTAGTCATACCCCTCCCCCTCATTCAAGCCGTAATTTAGAGAGCGACAGCGCCGAGAACGTAAATCGCTAACATAAAAACCCGTTAATCTCTTCTCGCATCATTCATACGATGATGATGCGGTGAAGTAAACGTTCATACGATATTACAGTGAATGCTTCCAAAAACAATACTGTACCCAAATATTACTGTTAACTTTCAATAGAAACATGAATTGCTTATACGAATATTCTCTCTCGCTCCCGGTCAAAGTGCGCCATCTATTGGGGAAATGGGGGCATTACAGGAGGAAGGTAAAATTTTATTTAATAATAATATTTGGACAAGTTCGGCGGGCCGGATTAAAACCCCAACGGGCCGTATACGGCCCATGTCTGGTATAGTGTATAGTGTAATGTATAGTGTGGTGTATAGTGTAATGTATAGTGTAGTGTATATTGTAATGTACATTATAGTGTAATGTATAATGTAGTGTATAGTGTAATATCCTATTACAGCACACCGGTGTGTTGGAGAGCAAAGCCACAACGTTGACGATCTTGAGTACGGTGACGTTTCGTCAGTAATTACAACCGGCATCATCAGGCAAAAGCCAGATTTGAGCCAGCTCTGTCACCGCAACGGCGGGGCATGCGACATCACCGCCATTCCAGTTAATTTTGCCCTTCCCACACTCGCCCAGGTTGGCTTCGACCAGTACCAGTACCGGTTGATCAACCAGTTCTGCTACGACAACGCGGTGCTGTGGATCAGCAAATACTTCCCGCACCTTGTCGTGCTGCACACGCTCATCCTGACGGCCACTAAGAACTTTTGGTTCAAGTTCCCGGAGACGAGCTCCAAGATTGAGCACTTTGTGTGCGTGCTGGGCAAGTGCATGGATTCGTAGTGGACCACGCACGCCGTGCACGAAACCGCGCTGGATGGGTTGGCGTCAGCGGCGGCGGCGCTGCAGCCGCCACCGCCCGCCACGGCGGGGAGCTGCAGGTTAGAAGGGGGCTGACTACTAAGAGACGGCCCACGGCTCCTTCCTTCCTTTGTCATCCCTTCCCCTCTTAGGTAACAAAAACTAAAAAAGTTCCCCCTTTCTCCTTTCGGGGGGGACCCTGCGTGGGTTTGGGGCAGAGGTCGCAAACGGGTTTTGATTCCTTACCCGTACCCGTATCCGGCCGCACCAGAGTCGCAAATGGGTACCCGTACCCGGACGGGTACGGGTACCCGTTCCCTACCCGTACCCTACCCAAAATGAGTGACAAACGGTTACTCACCAGTACTCACCAGTGACTCACGGCCTACCCGTTCCCGTACCCGGCCGCACCAGGGTCGCAAACGGCTACCCGTACCTGTACCCGGCCGGGTATGGGTAGCCGGGTATCGGGTAGGGTACGGGTATCGGGTACCCGGTTGCAACCTCTGTTTTGGGTGCAGCGAGCCCGTTCACGCATCTTTCTATCCCCCTGCTTTTCATAACCAGTTTGGCTTACGGTTGGCGGTGTGTGTGTGGGGAGCGGTAGTGAAGCGGTTAGCGCTTCGCTGCGCTATGAACCCGGCGACCCAGGTTCGATTTCCGCTCATGGCCAACACCGGCGACGATTATCTGAAACACGTTCCTTCGGAGTGGGCAGGTAGTAACTTGGTTGGACAGCACGTTTGTGCACGACAGACAAATAATCCCTGGTGGGCAGTGTGGAACCTGTTGTTCATACTTGTACCAATTCTGGGCCTCTCCTAGGTCTACTCAGCCTCAAATGAGTACCTGGTGCGGTGTGTAAACATCGCCACTGGGGAGACAAAGGCGGCCAGGCGTGGTGCTGGCCACCCACTCCCTCATGTACAGTTCCAGCCTTCATAAGTGCTCGCTAACAGCACTTGCCCCTATAGTCTGTTAAGGCTATACGGGGGATCTTGGTGTGCGTGTGTATGTGCGTCACGATGTGGGTGTCTGAGTCTGTATGAGTCTCTGGGTTTCTGTGGGTCTTTGTGGGTCTCTGCGGGTCTGTGGGTCTTTATGGGTCTCTACGGGTCTCTGTGAGTCCTGATAGGTCTCTGTGGGTCTCTATGAGTCACTATGGGTCTCTGTGGGTCTCTGCGGGTCTGTGGGTCTCTGAGTCTCGATGGGTCTCTGTGAGTTTCTATGGGTTTCTGTGGGTCTCTGCGGGTCTCTGTGAGTCTCTATGGGTTTATGTGAGTCTCTAGGGGTTTCTGTGAGTCTCTAGGGGTTTCTGTGAGACTCTATGTATCTTTGTGGGTCTCTGAGGTTCTCTGTGGGTCTCTGCGGGTCTCTGTGAGTCTCTATGGGTTTCTGTGAGTCTCTAGGGGTTTCTGTGAGACTATGTATCTTTGTGGGTCTCTGCTGTTCTCTGTGAGTCTCTATGGGTCTCTGTGCGTCTCTGCGTCCCTAGCTCGCAGCGACCCGAGATCCGACGAACTCCCCATGGAGAAGCTGCCTTCTGAGTCTCTGCCGGCACCGCCCCGGCCTTCCGTCCGATTCGTCGACCCCGGCGAGGCCGCCCCGCCCTCCGACTGGCCCCCCCCGGAGCAGAACGAGGGCCGGCGGATGCCATCGGATGATCGCATCCTGGACAAGAAGGAGGGCGAGCAGGCCAAGGCTCTCTTCGAGAAGGTGAAGAAACTGCGTGCTCACACGGAGGCGAGCGGCGGGCTCCACAGGCTCTACGTGTGGCAGACGGGGGCCCGCTTGCTGCAGGCGCTGGTGGTGCTCGCGTACACCGGTTACGCCGGCCCCAACATGCGCTAATACATCCACTGCGTGGAAGACGAGTACATCACGGGCTACGGAGACTTCTATTGCGTCCACGGGCTGTGGCGCATCTTCCGCATGATGTGGATGGCCTACGCGACCACGATGTGCATCTACACGCTCACCTGTGCCTACATGACTTTACCGAAAGAACCAAAGAGTATATGGATTCCTGCAGTCCAGAAAGCTTCAAATCAAGATTCGTTAATACATCTTTTGTACCAGATATTAGTTTTTGTATTTTTTGTACTGTGCCAACTCTGATTCGGATGTTTTGTTTTTTTCCAAAAATCTGGCTAGTTGTTGTTCGGTATTTTAGTAGTTTAAATTACTTGGTCAGTTTCAACTCGTGTTATTAATTAAAACTATTCAAAATACGTACATTGTGGGAGTAATGGATAAACTAGTGATATTTTTGGAAAAACAACATCCGAGTCAGATTTGGCATGGTACATAAAATACATAAACTAATATCTAGTACTGAAGATTTATTAACGAAGCATTCAACAGAAGGTGTGCAACAGATTCATTGCACTTGTGCCAAATGCTATATTGGGCAGACATGACGAATGATCAGCACGACCAAAAGAACACCAAATCAATATCAAATACTCCCAAATACAACTGTCAGCAGTGGCAGAATACGCATGCCAACATTGACACTCAAGTGATTCTGATCATTTCGAAGGTCAGTGCAAAACTAGTTACTACCGGCCAAGACTAATTAAAGAATCTATCGAAATTGATCAAAATAATTGTTACCATTCCGATAGCTGCAGGCTTAGTGCTGCTAAGAAGCGAATAATCAAATAATACATTGTTTAAATGCATGCCTACAGGTCACCATACATAAATGGGGATTACCTGTACACAGACATAACACGTACTCATTGATTGCTCGCAAACTACACGCGCTTCAAGAACAATGTGCATGCATAATGTGCACGCATAATGTATGTTGATAATTACCATATATATAATGCAACCGGCAATGGATACCCATTAAAATGTATATGCATTCATTAATCCCCCCCACCCTTCGTACAAGAAGCGCTCACAAGTGACGTCATCAACAAAACAGGTGGTAGCTTCATGATGATGAAGCTAGTTGTAATAACTGGTGAAACGTCGTACTCAGATTGTAAATGTTGTGGATTTGCTCTCCAACACACTGGTGTGCTGTACTAGTAACAAATTGGCATGTTCTGTTTATATGATAAACCAATTGGCTTTGTCGGGTGGTGGCGGGTTTAACGACAGATTTATATTTACGTGATCTAATCCAAAAAAACCTATATTATGGATATTGGTCGCGAAAGCAGACAAGTCAGTAATACATGCACTATCAAAAGAGGGGCTATCCCAAACGTCCGGATTGGAGAGGTTTTTCTCTCATGAGGGTCCATGTTGAGAACAGTCCACAGAGGAGGATGAGGAGCGATCTCCCAGAGTTCCCCAGCGGAAGAACCGTGTTCACAGGAGGTGCCGAACCAGCAGCACACTCAATCTCCCATCTCGCAGGCAGCGGGGTCGGGGTGGGGCGGACGCTCGTGCCTGCTTACCACAGTTGGCTGGCGCAAGGCGCAACGTTGACAAATCTGCGGAAGAAAACGAGCGTCAAGCCACACAGTCCGTTGGTGCCCCCCCACCTCCCATCTTTCCCACCTGGCACACGCAAGCTGAGGCAGCGCAGGGGGGGGAACGGCGCGGGGGTGAGACAGAAAGAGGTCCCGTGTCCGTGCCTGGACGGGATGTGGCGCCGGGTGTGAAGGGCGATGCTCTCGTGACCGTGCATTCGTTTGTGTGTATGCGCGCGTGCGTCTCACCTGTGGCCGTCCTTTTGCTGCACGAATCCCGGTGGCTGTTGGTTCTCATACAATGGGGAAACATCTCCCTCCCGGGGCTGGGAGACCTGTGAAGGAGACTGCCATGGACATTAGCTCGTCGAGAACGCCCGAGGCAAACGAGCGATTCGCTCGCACATCCGAAACCCATGCTCTGGGCTTCACAGCGAACACCTTAACATGGCTATCATTGCATGTGTGTGTACGCATGTACTTGTACGTGTGTGTATGTACGTGCGGAGCAGTAGTGTAGCGGATAACGCGCTGCTCTACTAACCCGGTGACCCGACATCTATGGCCGCTTATGGACAATACCAGTGACGATTATCTGAATGTCTCCTGGGGCTTCCCGACGTCGACTTAGCCTCAAATGAGTACTTTGTGAAGTGTGTCAACATTGTCATTGGGAAGACAAAGGCGGCCGGGCGTCGTGTTGGCCACCTACCCCCTTGTGTGCCACAATGACGGCCTTCATAGATGCTTGCTAACAGCACTGCTCCAAAAGTCTTTTAGGCTCTGTAGGGGATCTTTGTCTTTTTAACTGTTCTGTATGTGTTTGCATATGCAAGTCATTCCCCACCGATTCCTGGCCAAACTTCCAATCAGCTAGCCGTGGCTTGCTAGAAGTGCCCCGGTCAAGGTACAGCACAACACTTGTATCCACGACCGTGGTGTCCAGGTTCACGAGTTCCTGCAGTAGGGAGAATAGGAAATCAGCACGCGGTGAACATATGGACACAGGCCACTTGCCCAAGTGCCATTCTTCACGACGTCCCGGTGATACTTTGCCTCTCGAGAAGAAACATTAACTCACACTCATCAACGATACTGTGTCCTTGAAATAAAAAACATAAACATGCATATGTGTAATTGGCGAGATACAGAGAGTTATATTCACCATTTCGAGAGGTGGAGGGGCACAAGGGTCGTCTTTGAGGAGGCCATCATCATCCGTATCGATGGACATGGAGTCTGTGAACATCTCGGACTTAGACTGTGGCAGGTAGCCACTGCTGCCCCCGCTGCTGGCGCCACTGCTGCTGCCGCTACTGCTGTTGCTTTTGTAGAAGCTGTTACCACAGCCGACGTACATGCCGATGCTGATGCTGGCGTGGCTCGTGTGCACACTGTTGCTGCTTCCTTCGAAGAGCAGCGCGTCTGCAGTGTGGACGGGGTGGAAGCTCATCGCCTCATCCACAAGCTCGATCAGCGGATCCCGGTCTATCTCTCGCCGGGCGGTTGTTCCTGCGACAGAAGGACCCCCCCCCCCCTCGTGACTCACGCGCACTCGCAGCGCCCGAGAAGGTGGCATCGCAGAACTACTTTCAAAACCGTTTGGACGAGAGCCTCTGTCCGCATTAAAGGCACTGCTTCAACACGTCTTACCTTTAAGGGTGCCACGGTACCGAGATGTTAACTATCTCACCTGGTATACAGGTGGTGATGAGTTCTATCCCGATCCTGACGCCTGTTGTATATTGGGAATTTGCATGTCTCTCTCCCTGTGGTCACGTATATTTTTCTCACGGTCCTCCGGTTTTTCCCTCCGCATTTAGAATCAACATCACTTGTTTAGCAACACCTTAGACTGGGCAAGTCTCTCACCGCGAGCCGAGCTCAATCCCCTCACCTGGTCTCCTACCCTTGCCAGACAAGTCCATCGTGCGCCTCTATCTGCCGAGAACCTTCTTGATATCTCCTTCCACGCTCTCCTCCTCCTTCCGCTCCTTGGCGGCATCGACCGCGGCGGCGTCCCGCCACAGCTCCTCCAGGACCTGGCGCGCCCTCACCTGGGTCTTGGCGAGCTTTCTCTGCGCCTTGAGGAGGGCTTTGTCTGCCGTCGACCGACGTGACCCCTTCCGACAAAAAACGCCCCAGCAAAACAGGCTGCTCTCCTCTTTCTCCGGCAGGTCGTTGTCGGGCGACAGGTTGTAACGTGCCGCGGTCGGAATGTGGTCAATGACCACTTGTCTGCAAAGGCAGATGGAGCGTAATTTGGGGTCACGCCAATAGTCACGGTTTTAAGGTCACCTTTTATTTATTCCATGAAGGAGCATTTTGCTTCTCCATGGGAGAATGTAGAAATCTACATTTGTAAAAAAAATGTATGGTTGTTATTAAACATTTTGATTCTAATCATTCTGTAGTGGTGATAACTACTCGCTGTTCACAAGCTGTGAGAGAGTGGATCGTAAACAAGGTTTTCCCGTTCAATTAAACGGTCAGGGTAAAATGGGGTGAGGTAGGATCCAAACGCCAGATTGGGAAGGACCAATCGGAGGGTTCCACAAGGTGGCCGGGGATTGGACAACCCGGCCACGAACAGGTATAAAAGCCAGAGCGCTGAGAGCTCTTGGCCAGTTCTGCTACACGAAGACCCAAGTCGGCCGAAGACATCTAGGACCCTGGACCAAGCCCTCCAGCCCTTATCAGGGCTAGGGCTCAGTGTAACCAGTGGTCGGGGAGAGATCCCCTAGGTCCAGCCAGAGGACGCTGGGATAGCAGGGAGATTAGATAGCATGCAAGGTCCGGAGGCTGTACCTCCTTAGAATAGGAGCTAATAGTGAGTGTGGAGCTGTACAAGGTCCGGAGGCTGTACCTCCTCAGGGTAACGGGTGAGGGGACCGTATACCCCTTTGTGTGATAAGGACTTTGTAATAAGACAATAAACAGTGTGTGCCATAAAGAAGTTCATAAGTCCGTCCTTTACAACACTACACATGCATGGGAGCCACGGTGGTGAGATGTTAACTACCTAACCTGGTATACAGTATACAGGAGGTCGTGGATTCGATCCCGACCCAGACGCCTGCTGTATATTTGGAGTTTGCATGTCTCTGTCTCCCGGTGGTCGCGTGGATTTTTCCGGGTCCTCCGATTTTTACCTCCTCAGATACAGAATAAACGAGCGTTTTGAGTATTTGACTGCTGTAAATTTCCACAAGATAAGCCACTTCGTTGAGCTATCATTTGGGGCCAGGTCGTTTCTGAAAAAAGAGCTGGAAAGCTGAGTGAGCTTTACCTGGTGAACATTTTTTTGTTTAGTTATTCTTCAGGTGTTCCGGTTTCTTCCCACATTGATTGGCCCACACAACCTCAAATTGTAGAGGACCGCAGAGCTTGGGCAATCGTTGGCGCCGACTCGTCGCCTGGCTGCTGCCTTTCCGCTTTTCCGTGGTTCCTCCTCGCGCCTCAGAGTCGTTGTCCTCTCTGCGGGAGCGAGCGAGTGATGTGCGGTAGTGGCGTGTTGAAAGTTGACATTATTATTATTGACACACACACTCGGGGACGGATAAGGTGGCGTGACCTCACATGCATGACAACTGATCCATCGCCAGACACCGCTCACCATGCGGGCACACACCACTCACCATATATCATTCACCTTTCACACACATGATAGGCTCATCAACCACCACTCACCTGATACGAACCACACACTCCAGGCATTTGCCATTCACTCGCACACACACTCACACCATTCTCACCTATTCGTCCATAACATTGACAAAAACACGTCTCATTCACAATCGTGTATCTGTCTCATCGCATAAAACAACAAAATCAATGGTTATTTTTTTATCCCATCAGCCCTACGGTCTTCTTGGAGTGCATAAAGTCAGCAGTATTAGTGCAATACAAAGCAAGCTATAGGCTCGCTTCGAAATTCAGCGTCTCATCAGTAGTCAGGCTTGCCCCAACCAACGTTGGTGAATCGCAAGATACTAAAGATGCTAATAAGCAAAGACGCCCCAACCCCGCTAACTTCAAGATAATGGGTCCGAGTTTTCACGCAAAATGGTATCCTGTAGTGTAATATATTCTGATATAAAGTATACATTACTCAATTGGGATTATACATAGCCATCCCCCTACTGTGAAAACTGGCATGACCCTCCTGAAAAAGAGCCACGAGGCTCACTCAGTGAGGCAGCGGCGGCCCTTGGACCCGCTGCTGCCAGCAACTGGCGCCCGAGGCAAACCACGCAATCGGCGCCCCCAAGCCCCAGGGGCAGATCGAGGCTGAGTTTTATGGTAAACTGGGAAATATTTTGTCCCCATTTTCCGTTTAATGTTTTATTATTTTTGTACTTTAAAAGGGGCGTAATTATTCGGTTTATCCGTCCGTCTGTCCAATCAATCAATTGTCAGAAATGTTGAGAAATTAATTATTTAAAAAATACTATTTGTATTTTTTTCGAATTGGGCACCCCACTTAACTTGGCGCCCCAGACGACCACCTAGATAGCCTATATGGACGTGTCGCGTCTGCAATGAGGCTTTCCTGGGTAAACAAGCCTCATAATAATCACGATCATACTTGACACCACTCGCTGTTGGCCGTATAATGCGCATTGTCTCCGCGGCACAGTAGCGCGTTTAGTCCAGCAGGGGGTGATCCGGCAATGTTGTTGACGCACGTGTTGGCTTTACGTGCTATGAAGAAGAGCAATTGACCAGATGTGTATTAAAATATAAATACTTTTAAGACCACAGTTTGTTATTTACGAATTTTCGCTGAGTTGTCATTGCACTGCAGCACGTGACTTTTTTTTATCGTGGTCAAGAGTCATAACATAGGCAATGTGCAATTCCAAAGACGCCCATGGATGATTATGGTGGGTGTTTAAGATTGCCATCAAACACCCGACCTGTGTCACGCACTGGATTATATATTTTTTAAAACCTGAGATAAAATCCATACGTCGTGCAAAGTTCACATTTAATACCATAGCCAGCTGGATTAATACGGTCAAAATAAAGTTATCTTCCGACTCTATACTTTGAGAACTACTCAAATTAATGCTGTGAAAACACACCGGCTTATGTAAGCCGATTCATAATCTGTGCCATAACTCACACATGTCTCCCTTGTTGCCTCTCCAGAGGCTGGCCCCACTCCTTCCCTTGGCCTCGCCCCTCCAACAGTTGGCCCTGTTCAGCTCCATCCACCACATGAACCACAGATTTTTCTTTAATCTAGTTTAGAGGCTATCTGCAGTTGTTATAGGTTGTTACCAATACCATAGGTTATCGGTTTCTGGTTAAAATCAGCTGGACCGTAAAATGAAAATTACAAGAAGCCCTCGACTTACGAACACCCGACGTATGAGCACCCGCCTTAGGAACACCTGCACTTAAGACTCGGCCTAAAATGAGTACCAATAAACATCGCCATTTGGGAGACAAAGGCGGTCCGCCGTGGTGCTGGCCTCCCATCCTCTTTGTGTGCCGTGTCGGCCTTCATAGTTGCTCGCTAACTGCACTCACCCCGACAGTCTATCAAGGCTACATAGGGGATCTTTGTCTTTCTCTTTGTATGTCTTTAGAACAAATTCCTTTCGTAAATCGAGGACTGTCCAAATCCTCGCCGAAGTTTCGCGGGTTCCTGCTGATATTGATAGCAATACCGCAATTACATGTAACACGCCCGTACTGGACATCTGTAAAGAAGAGCTTCATAGCTCATCGGATCCCTCCAGCCTAAATAAAGATTCCGATTCTGATGTTAGGGAATTTATAGTAATAGTGCAATTACATTTAGATTTAAAGCTTTCCTGACTGCAGGGATTCATATTATTGGCTCTTTCGGTAAAGGCACGTAGAAGGGAAATAATGAAATAATAAAAATAAAACAATAACATTCTCACGACGTTTCGATTGCAACACAAGCAATCGTCGTCAGGTGTGAAAACCACAGCAAGAACATTTGAAAAAGTGGCGTTTTTTTCTTAACGTCAGCACCACGGACAGCAACTAGCGGTCGTTCAGACGGACGAGTCCATCTATGCTCGGAACGGAGGAGGGGGGAGAGAAGGAGAATGGAATGCGGTCTGAAAGTCACCGTAAGCGTGAACACAATCAATTAAGACCCGAAATGGTTTATCACACCCAATGATTGCTAAGCCAGAAGAGATGAGGCTATCCACATATACAAACACAAAGACAATTTCAACCGAGAAGATGGATTCTGACTTAGCAAGCATTGGAAGGATGTGCTAAACCATTTCGGGTCTTAATTGATTGTGTTCACGCTTACGGTGACTTTCAGACCACATTCAATTTTCTTCACCCCCCCCCCTCCTCTTTTCCGAACAGAGATGGACTCGTCCATCTGACCAACTGCCAAATCGCTGTCCTGGGTTGCTAAAGTTAAGAAAAAACGCCACTTTTTTCAAATGTTCTTGCTGTGGATTTTACACCTGATGATGATTGCTTGTGTTGCAGTCGAAACGTCGTGAGAATTTTGTTGTTTGATATTTTTATTACTTTATTATTTCCCTCGTACGTGACTTTACCGAAAGAACCAAGAATATAACACAAACAAGTGTTGTTGTTATGTAACAACAACACAAACACGTGTTGTTGTTGTCATGTAACAACAACACAAACACGCTGTTGGGGACGATTGGTGCATCGCCCGTTGGAGAGCCCCGCCCCGCACGCCCCCCCATCCCCCGCAAGCCCCTCCCCCTCACAACCCTCCCCCCAATCCCCCGCGCCCCTCCCCCCCACAGACACAGGCCCCGCCCACCGTTAGGTGACGTCACGCCCAACTGCCGCCCGATCTGCGACATTGCAGTGGTGGCTCCCACTCCAATCGGTTCACTCCGAGACTCACGACGCCGAGACTCGCCTCTCTGGGGGAGCCTCTCACTCGCCTCGCTCTCCCAGCTTCACTGAAGACCCTTCTCGCCGACTTGCTGCCGCAGACGGTCGAAGGATGAGAACATCTCCGAGGTGAGTGTGAGACGGCACTGGGGAGAGAGACACAGACGGCTGTGACACGTGTGCAGCGGGCGAGGGAGACGACAGCCCTGGACACGGCACACGCCGCCTGTGTTGTGGCCGAGGCCTTCGTCAGATCGCTCGTTGCTTTCAGAGGGACAAACATTGATACAGACCGTGAGGGAGACACGTGGACACAACGGAGACACAGGAGGCAGACACAAGTTGCTTTTCTCTTGGGAGCGAACACTCCGCACCAACACACGGACACAGGCAAAGCGTTCCAGTCCTCCAATCCCTCCTTCACACGCAACTCTCTCTCATCCTCCTCATGCACTGCTCTCTCCTCATCAGCTGCTCTCTCATCCACTCCTCCTGCCGACATCCCCTCTTATCCCGACGGACCCTCTACCATTTGTGGCCATCTGGCTTCTGAAAAACAGCTAATAGCTCTGTGGGCTTTACCTGGTAGGATGAACCTAGTTGAGTTTCATTTGTATATATTTTTGAAGTGATTTGCTTACTTTTTCAGCAACCCCCAACTAGACATCTGTGAATAGGGGCCGTCCATAAATGACGTCACGCGATTATGGCCGATGTTTGCCCCCCCCCCTCGTCACACGGCGTCACAAAAAGTCAGACCCCCCTCAAATATGACGTCACAAGGCTCTGCCCCCCCCAAACCATATTTACATTTTGAAACTAAAACATGCTTCAAATCACTTTAAACTATTGTCATTGTAGTGCGTATTTAATGTGGCGCTGCACTCTGATGTTGTAATTGTAGGAGAAAACACGTATTTAAAAGGAGGCGTTGGAAAGCTGAAATTTAGCGTAAAATTCACTTGAAAATATTTAACGTCTAAATAAAACTGCAGATGTTCAGCATATTATATTGAAATTCTCTTATACTGTAATTACCTGAATTGTTTTATAATTATAACTAGAAAAAAATACTTGAAACTTTGTAGTAAAACGAAGCAAAATGGAGAGTACAATTATAACAATCACATATTCATTCCACAGAATGAAAAGCCCTGGTAGAATCATTGGAATCAAAATGTTTAATAACAATCATACATTTAGTTTTTTACAAAATGTATGTTTATCCATTCTCCCATGGAGAAGCAAAATGCTCCTTCGTGGAATAAATTAAAAGGTGACCTTAATAAATATAAATAATCGATAGTTAATAATGAAAATGTATCAAAATTAGTTTTGTTATAACAATTATATTTAATTAAGTTTATTTAAAGTTGCGCATTTTGATGTGACGTCACATCTCAAACCCCCCTCCCCCCTCGTCACACATCGTCACATGTATGACTCCCCTCCCTCCCCATAGGTGTGAGACGTCATTTATGGACGGCCCCAAAATAGCTTCATAGTTCATCGGATTCCTCCAATATAAATAAAGATTCTAATTTCACTTGACTCGAGTGTGAATGCAAAGTGACAGAAGCCCGTGACTGTTGGTGCGACGGCTGTGAGCATCTGTGACCCCAAATTACGCTCCGTCTGCCTTTGCAGACAAGTGGTCATTGACAACATTCCGACCGCGACGCGTTACAACCAGTCGCCCGACGACGACCTGCCGGAGAAGGAGGAGAGCAGCCTGTTCTGCTGGGGCGTTTTTTGTGGGAAGGGGTCACGTCGGTCGGAGGCGGACAAAGCCCTCCTCAAGGCGCAGAGAAAGCTCGCCAAGACCCAGGTGAGGGCGCGCCAGGTCCTGGAGGAGCTGTGGCGGGACACCGCCGCGGTCGATGCCGCCAAGGAGCGAAAGGAGGAGGAGGAGGAGAAGGAGAGTGTGGAAGAAGGAGATGTCCAGAAGGCGCTCGGCAGATGGAGGCGCACGATGGACTTGTCTGGCAAGGGTAGGAGACCAGGTGAGGGGATTGAGCTCGGCTCGCGGTGAGAGACTCGCCCAGTCTAAGGTGTTGCTAAACACGTGATGTTGATTCTAAATGTGGAGGGAAAAACCGGAGGACCGTGAGAAAAATATACGTGACCACAGGGAGAGAGACATGCAAATTCCTAATATACAACAGGCGTCAGGGTCGGGATAGAACTCATCACCACCTGTATACCAGGTGAGATAGTTAACATCTCGGTACCGTGGCACCCTTAAAGGTAAGACGTGTTGATGCAGTGCCTTTAATGCGGACAGAGGCTCTCGTCCAAACGGTTTTGAAAGTCGTTCTGCGATGCCACCTTCTCGGGCGCTGCGAGTGCGCGTGAATCACGAGGGGGGTGGTCCTTTTGTCGCAGGAACAACCGCCCGGCGAGAGATAGACCGTGATGCGCTGATCGAGCTCGTGGATGAGGCGATGAGCTTCCTCCCCGTTTACACTGCGGACACACTGCTCTTCGAGGGAAGCAGCAACAGTGTGCACACGAGCCACGCCAGCATCAGCATCGGCATGTACGTCGGCTGTGGACGCAGCTTCTACAAAAGCAACAGCAGCAGCGGCAGCAGCAGCGGGGGCAGCAGTGGCTACCTGCCACAGTCTGAGTCCGAGATGTTAACAGACTCCACGCCCATCGATACGGATGATGATGGCCTCCTCAAGGACGCCCCTTGTGCCCCTCCACCTCTCGAAATGGTGAATATAACTGTCTGTATCTCGCCAATTACACATATGCATGTTTATGTTTTTTTATTTCAAGGCCACAGTATCGTTGATGAGTGTGAGTTAATGTTTCTTCTCGAGAGGCAAACTATCACCGGGACGTCGTGACGAATGGCACTTGGGCAAGTGGCCCGTGTCCATATGTTCACCGCGTGCTGATTTCCTATTCTCCCTACTGCAGGAACTCGTGAACCCGGACACCACGGTTGTGGATGCAAGTGGTATGCTGTACCTTGACCGGGGCACTTCCAGCAAGCCACGGCTAGCTGATTGGAAGTTTGGCCATGAATCGGTAGGGAGTTACTTGCATATGCAAACACATACAGAACTGTAAAAAAGACAAAGATCCCCTACAGAGCCTAAAAGACTTTTGGAGCAAGTGCTGTTAGCAAGCATCTTTGAAGGTCGTCATTGTGGCACACAAGGGGGTAGGTGGCCAACACTACGCCCGGCCGCCTTTGTCTTCCCAATGACAATGTTGACACACTTCACAAAGTACTCATTTGAGGCTCAGTCGACTTCGGGAAGCCCCAGGACCCATTCAGATAATCGTCACTGGTATTGTCCATAAGCGGCCATAGAAGTCGGGCCACCGGGTTAGTAGGGCAGCGCGCTATCCGCTACACTACTGCTCCGCACGTACATACACACACGTACAAGTACCAACATATGCGTACACACACATGCAATGATAGCCATGTTAAGGTGTTCGCTGTGAAGCCCAGAGCATGGGTTTCGGATGTGCGAGCGAATCGCTCGTTTGCCTCGGGCGTTCTCGACGAGCTAATGTCCATGGCGGTCTCCTTCACAGGTCTCCCAGCCCCGGGAGGGAGATGCTTCTCCATTGTATGAAAACCAACAGCCACCGGGGTTCGTGCAGCAGAAGGACGGCCACAGGTGAGACGCACGCGTGCATACACACAAACGAACGCACGGTCACGAGAGCATCGCCGTTCACACCCGGCGCCACATCCCGTCCAGGCACGGACACGGGACCTCTTTCGGCCTCACCCCCGCGCCATACCCCTCCTGCTGCGCTGACTCAGCTTGCGTGTGCCAGGTGGGAAAGATGGGAGGGGGGGGCACCAACGGACTGTGCGGCTTGACGCTCGTTTTCTTCCGCAGATTTATCAACGTTGCGCCTTGCGCCAGCCAACTGTGGTAAGCAGGCACGAGCGTCCGCCCCACCCCGACCCCGCCGCCTGCGAGATGGGAGATTGAGTGTGCTGCTGGTTCGGCACCTCCGGTGAACACGGTTCTTCCGCTGGGAAACTCTGGGAGATCGCTCCTCATGCGTATTCTGCCACTGCTGACAGTTGTATTTGGGAGTATTTGATATTGATTTGGTGTTCTTTTGGTCGTGCTGATCATTCGTCATATCTGCCCAATATAGCATTTGGCACAAGTGCAATTAATCCGTTGCACACCTTCTGTTGAATGCTTCGTTAATAAATCTTCAGTACTAGATATTAATTTATGTATGTTTTGTACAATGCCAAATCTGACTCGGATGTTTTGTTTTTCCAAAAATATCACTAGTTTATCCATTACTCCCACAATGTACGTATTTTGAATAGTTTTAATTAATAACACGAGTTGAAACTGACGATGTAATTCAAACTACTAAAATATCGAACAACAACTAGCCAGATTTTTGGAAAAACAAAACATCCGAATCAGAGTTGGTACAGTACAAAAAATACAAAATCTAATATCTGGTACTAAAGATGTATTACCGAATCTTGATTTGAAGCTTTCGGGACTGCAGGAATCCATATACTCTTTGGTTCTTTCGGTAAAGTCACGTAGTTAGAAATAAAATTAAACAAATCACGAAGTTTCGGGCGCAACACAAGTGTCCATCATCAGGTGGGACAACCACAGCAAGAAAACATTTGCTGAAGTGGGCGAGAGAGCTGCCGTGCCAAGAGGTTATGTAGGTAAGAAAAGGGGGAGCAGCAAAGGGGGAGAGAGAGAGGGGGGGGGGGTATGGGGTAGGGGGCGGGGCGCTGCGTGAGCGTTCGGGGGAGAGAGGACATGAGGTGGGGGGGGGGAAGTGGGCGGGGCTGGAAGTGGAAAGCTGGGGATGCGGGTAGAAATTAACTCGGAAAATAGGCTAGTACCCGGCAGATATGATGAAACCATGAACGGTTAAGGTTTTACCTGGTTAATAACATCCTTCCAATGAGTGCTCCATTTGTATCCATCTTCTCGGTTGAAGTTATGTTTATATATCTGCCTTGTGTTCGCGAACACAGTCCGAGACATGTCGTTTCGTTTCCCCAATGTAATTGCTACCACAGGTACAACTCGATTTGTAAACCCCAGGATATTGCATGTCAGGAATGACATCCTTCACAGATGGGATTAGATCACTGATTTTGTCTACTGTATTGAATCGGACCTGGATCTTGTGTTTGTTTAATATTTTGGAAATCTGTTTGGTAACACCTGCTATGTATGGTAACGTGATGGTTTTGATCGGCTTCTCAGGGGGTTGTTTCTCCATGGTTGGAGAAACAGCTTAGCGAATAATGCGGTCTCATTAATCTTGAGGGCTGGTGTACGTGTTCCAGTTCACTGGCTAGGTGGTGTCGGTCGTAAATGCAGTTGGCCCTATTGTGTAGTGTTTTGATGAGAATTCTTCTGTGCGGATGGGGGTGGGAATCCGGTTTCAGGTAGGAATCTGTGTGGGTGGCTTTCCTGTAGACAGTGTCCCAACGAGCCGTCAAGTCTCTTCTCAAATAAAACATCCAGGAATGGTAGCTTACCATCCTTCTCTTCTTCCATGGTGAATTTGATGGATGGGTGTATGGAATTGATGTGGTTGAGAAATTGGTTCAATACTGGCAGGCCAAACACCGAAAGTTTCGTCTATATTTCTCTTCCACAATGAAGGACGTAGGGTGGATATCTGGATGGCATCTGTTTCAAATTTCTCCATGAAAACATTCGCAATCACTGTTGATAATGGGGGGAACCTTCATTTTGTTTGTAGAAAGTACCATTCCAGGTGAAGTAAGTGTTGGTAAGGCAGTGCCTAACCAGAGTATGTACATCAGGATTCAGTCCATGTTGGACTAAGTCTTCAATTATTGCTAAGGTGTCAGGTGCAGGAACCTTGGTGAACAGAGAAACTACATCAAAGCTGACGAGCAAATCATCTGGGGACAGTGAAATGCCCTTGATTAGAGAGCCCAATTGAGCTGAGTTATGTACTGCTGAGGTGGTCTTGCCCGTGAATGGAAGCAAGGTATCAGACAGACAACGGGCCAGTTTGTAGGTAGGTGAGTTGATAGTGGAAACGATGGGCCGAAGTGGAGTACCTTCTTTATGGAATTTTGAAAGACCATAGAATCTGGGTGGTCTAGTAGCAGAAGGTTTTAGGGAGAGCCGTTTGAATGGCTCTATTAGAGGAGTTGAACTGGTAATGATATTGTTGGTTTTTGTACCCAGGCGGTTGGTAGGATCTTTGTTGATTTTAGTGTAACTTCCATCATTAAGAAGGTCCTGGATTTTGTTGTTGTATGTGGTTTATCCATGATGACAGGAGCATTGTCCTTGTCGGCTGAGAGGATGACTATGTGATCTCTCTTTTTCAATTTAGCGAGTTCAGAGCGCTCGTCTTTGGTGATGTTACTAATGGGTTTCTTAGCATGTTTAAGGATGGTGGCAATTTCAGATGTTGCCACGTCTGTCAGGATGTGCCCCAAGCATTTGAGGGCTACATCTACCTGGGCAATTATATAATCGACTGGGATGTGTTTGGGGGTGACAGCAAAATTCATCCCTCTAGCTAGTACCGATTTTAGGCTATCGGAGATTGTGCTGCTACTCTGATTGATAAGTCTTGTTAACATCTAGCTTTTTAATGTGTGGATCTGATTTTTATTTTTTGACAAGTTATTGAATTTAGCAATAAGGTTAACCTTACATTTGGAGGACATTGTTGCGGCAGAATAAGTAGTCATGTTATCTACAAGGTTCCAATCAAATGCGGACATTTTATCTGTTAATGTTAAGTGTGATTGTAGGAGACATTTGTCTAAATTATCAAGTTCAAGACGGAGTAGTCTTATCCTCTCTGAGATTAGAGAAAGGCTCGCTCTGAATTAGATCCGTTTGGCGTTAGGAGTAGTGACAAGGTAATACCGACCACAGTGTAAATGTGGTCGGTATTACCTTGTTGTCGCAGCATCTCTTCAGAAAGGTGAAAGACTCGATCATGTGAGCCACCTTGTCTCGTAGTCTGTTAAAAGCTCTAACAGATGTGTGAAAATCCTACCCATAGAGGTGGTTCAATCTTGATTTGAAGCTTTCGTGACTGCAGGCATCCATACTCTTACACTAACATCTGCTTCTGTCACTTCTAACGCCAAACTAATCTTATTCAGAGCTAGCCTTTCTCTAATCTCAGAGAGGATAAGACTACCCCGTCTTGAACTTGATTATTTAGACAAACATACACCAGGCCCTCAAGATGAATGGGTACTCGGACCGCATTATTCCCAAAGCTGTTTTTCCAACCATGGAGAAACAACCCCCTGAGAAGCCGATCAAAACTATCGCGTTACCATACATAGCAGGTGTTACCAAAAATATTTCGAAAATCTTAAACAAACACAAAATCCAGGTCCGATTCAATACAGTACACAAAATCCGTTATCTAATCGCATCTGTGAAGGATGTGATTCTTGACATGGAGTTTACAAACTTGCGGTAGCAGTTACATTGGGGAACCGAAACGACATCTCTCGGACCGTGTTCGCGAACACAAGGCAGATCTGAAACACGGCAGAAAACCAATACCTCTGCCATGGCTGACCTTTGTTATAATGCTGTGGGCTCGCATGATAATGTTTTTTTCCGAGACCAAGGTACTCTGCAAACCTTCCGGCTACTATAAAACGTTTGTTCATGAAGCCATCCAGATATATAAACATAACTTCAACCGAGAAGATGGATACAAATGGAGCACTCATTGGAAGGGTGTTATTAACCAGGTAAAACCTTAACTCTTTATGGATGTTTATCTGCCGGGTACTTGCCTATTTTTCCGAGATAATTTCTCCCCGCATCCCCAGCTGTCCCAGCCTCCCACTTCCAGCCCTGCCCACTCCCCCACCTCTGGCCTCACATCCTTTCTCCCCCGAGCATTCACGCAGCGCTCCCCCCCTCTCTCTATCTCTCTTTCCCCCCTTTCTCCTCCCCCCTTTCTTACCTATATAACCTCATGCCACGGCAGCTCTCTCGCCCACTTCAGCAAATATTTTCTTGCTGTGGTTGTCCCACCTGATGAAGTTCGCTTGTTTTGTGATCGAAACGTCGTTATTTGTTTTATTTTATTTCTAACTACGTGACTTTACCGAAAGAACCAAAGAGTATATGAATTCTTGCAGTCACGAAAACTTCAAATCAAGATTCGGTAAAACATCTTTAGTACCAGATATTCGTTTTAGTATTTTGTGTACTGCGCCAACTCTGATTCGGATGTTTTGTTTTTCCAAAAATCTGGCTAGTTGATGTATGGTATTTTAGTAGTTTGAATTACTTGGTCAGTTTAACTCGTGTTATTAATTAAAAATATTTAAAATACCGTACATTGTGGGAGTAATGGATAAACTAGTGAGATTTTTGGAGAAAAAAAACATCTGAGTCAGAAGATTTATTAACGAAGCATTTAACAGAAGGTCTATAACGGATGAATTGCACTTGTGCCCAATGCTATGTTGAGCAGACAGTAAGAATGATCAGCACGAGACTAAATTAACACCAAAGAAATATGAAATACTCCCAAATACAACTGTCAGCAGTGTTAGAACACGCATGCCAACATGGACACTCATTGACGTTCTGTGCAAGACTAGTTACTACTGGCCAAGACTAATTAGAGAATCTATCGAAATGGAGATAAATACAAATAATTAATAATAAAGATTTTTGGGATTCATCGCGTTATTTATAAATGTGTCGTAACCCTCCACCACCCGACACAGCTGAACAGTAAAAAATTGTCACGTTGACAAAAGACAAATTGTCGTGAACTATTTGACTTTTGTCAACGTGACTCAATTTTGGTGGAGAGTTAGGACACATTTATAAATAACGTGATCTAACCAAAAAACCTTTATTATGAATAATATTGGTCGCGAAAGCCTACGTGTTAAATACAAATAATCGTAACCATTCGGATAGCTACAGCCTTAGCGCTGCTCAGAATTGAATGTTCAAATAATTGTTTAAATGCATGCCTATACAGGTCACCATTCATAAATGGGGATCAACTGTATGCAGACAATACCAGGTGCTGTTATTTTATTGCACTCAAACGACAGGAGGTACAAGAATAATGTTCATGCACAATGTACGTTGATTAACATATCAATAACCCAACCGGCAATGGATACCCCCATTGTTATTCATATGCATAAATGAATCCACCCCCTCCCCCTTCGCACAAGAAGGGCTCACAAGTGACGTCATCACATATATCCCTCTTTAAGGAATGAAACAGGAGGATTTATACACAAATCTCCGGTCGCCTGATGAAGCTGTTTGTAATTACTGGCCAAACGTCATATTCAGATTGTAAATGTTGTGGATTTGCTCTCCAACACACCGGTCTGCTGTACTTGTAATTAATTGGCATGTTCTGTTTATGTGACAAACCTTACTGTGTCGGGTGGTGGCGTGTTCCGCGACACATTTATATTTAGCAATCTAACTCATGAAACCTATGTTATGTATTACCAACTGTAAATAAATTGTCTTGATAATTCACATTGACTCGAGTTCGTTTGTATGTATGTATGTTGAATTTCTTTCGCATAGCCAACCGTGCTAATCAGAGTAGCAATTTGCATTGCTATTCTTTTGCATTGCGAATTTGAGTGGGAAACATGTTATACATCACAAACGAGTTACACACGGTAAAATTTTTGACACCAGCAGCTCACAGGCAAGAGGCAAATTTACCTCTTGCAACAGGGCTCATTAACAATTTTTTTACTTAGCGCCATCGCACAGGCTGAGTGGCTGCTTGCTGAGTGATATGTCACGTATACATGCCCTGTAAACGTGAAGATACAAACTTGCGATAAATATATATATTTGCAACTCACCGTCATAACACTTTACGGCCAGTTCCCGCTTCACGAACAGGTTGTGTGCCTGAGGCCCGTTCATTGATCCAACTCATTGTAAGTTGACACTCAGTGAACGAAAGCCCCATTTATGACAACACAGAGATAACACATTCCGTGAGAAAAAAAAACTTTTAATAACAGCTTGACAACGCCGAATTGCACTGGCGATACGAACCACCCAACCATTTGGTTTGGCGGAGCCAGCTGTAATGAGTCCTAACATCACCGCTGAGAGTGTGTGTACGTGTGCGCGTATGTATATGTGCGACAGGGATGTTCTCTGGCTTCAACATTATTTAACATCTAATAAAGAATAATTATTTCATATTTTAATAGCAAATGCTATCACCATCATTTTACAACAAAAAAACTGAAGGCACGCAATGGGTTCTCCCTTCTCTCCGGTTGTAGCCAATATTTTCATGGAAATATTTGAGACGGACGCCATCCAGGCATCCACTCTACGCCCGTCCTTGTGGAAGTGGTACGTGGATGACACGTTTGTCATCTAGCCACATGGCCGACCGGCTCTAACCAATTCCTCAACCACATCATTTCCATACACCCAACCATCAAATTCACCATGGAGGTAGAAAAGGATGGCATGCTACCTTTCTTGAATGTCCTAATCAAAAAGAGACCAGATGGCTCGGAACCATTCTGTCGACAGGAAAGTAACCCATACTGACGCCTACCTAAAACCTGATTCCCACCACCATTCATCCCAGAAGAATTGCCTCATCAAAATGCTACACCATAGAGCTGAATGTATCTCCGAGCATGAACACCTGACCAGTGAACTCAAACACTATGCAATCAACAAAGCCATCACCCCAACCGTGAGGAAGGAGCCATCTGAAGATCCAATGAAAACCATCACCTTATCTTACTTCGCAGGGATAACCAAAAAGATTTCCAAAATCATGAACAAACACAAGATCCAGGTCCGATTTAACACAGTGCATAAAATTCGTGACTTGAACCCATCTGTGAAGGACAAGATTCCTGACATGCAATATCCAGGCGTCTACAAACTAAGCTGTATTTGCGGCAGCAGTTACATTGGGGAAACCAAACGACATGTCTCGAAACGTGTTCGTGAACATAAGGCAGATCTGAAACATAGCAGGACCAATACTTCTGCTGTGGCTGATCATTACTTTAATGCGGCTGGCTCACGTGAAATTGATTTCTCAAAGACGATGGTACTTTGCAAGCCGACTGGCTATCAACAAAGATTCGTTCACGAAGACATCCATATATACAGACCCAGACACAATTTCAACCGAGACGACGGTTTTAACCACAGCAATCATTCGAAGAATGTCATCAACCACTCTGGGTCATGACTTGATTTGTGTTTTCTTGTCCACCTCCACCGTCAGCAGTGTTGATGTGTGAAGCGAGGTGCAATGCTATGATTGGTGTAGAACTACTGCCGGTGTCGGAGACCTCTCTTACATTAACAGCTGCACAGCCCATCTCTAAACCTTTATAAACAGCCTCCCTCAGCAGCGTTCCCCCTCTTTTTTCTCCTGATGACGATTGCTTGTGTTGCGATCAAAACGTCGTGATATTTTAATTATTTTTAAAATTATGTTATTGTTATTATTTTTTCTATCAACGTGACTTTACCGAAAGAACCATATAATATGAATTCCTGCAGTCACGAAAGTTTCATGTAAAAATGTAAAGGCTATTTCCTCCAATATTTGAGGTGCCGCAGGCCCAGCAGGGTCAATCCCACCTTGCCCCATTTTGTTATATGAGCGGAGGGATTTCTCCACCCCCAAGAACTCAGAAAAGCTCAAAATATATTAAACTAGATTCGAAGCTTTCGTGACTGCAGGAATTACTCTTTAGTTATTTTAGTAAAGTAATTTCGAAAGGAAATGAATTAAATAATAATAGAATACGACGTTTTAATTGCATTATATTTCTAAGTTTGCTATGTTTGTTTTCTCATTCATTCGTACCTGATGATGGTTGCTTGTGTTGCAATCGAAATGTCGTATTCTATTATTATTTAATTTACTTTCTTTCTACGTGACTTTACCGAAAGAATCAAAATATATTCCTGCATTCACGAAAATATTTTAAATCAAAATGTATGCTGGTAGTGATTACAGTGATGGGCCAGCTTCATGGTGATTATGGGACTCGAGTTGGTCGGGTGATGCGGATGGAGTGATGGAGATTGGTGATGTTCGTGGGGGTTGGAGAGGGTGATTGCAGGAAGGATGGGGTTCATGCTGATTGGGAGAGTGGCTGAGGTTTGATGGGGAAAGCAACTACATACATGTCAACCCCTTATCAGTGCCTACCTTATTACAGACCAATTCAGACAGTATTAGTCACCCCGTGCCCTTATAAATCTCAACGTTCATCCTACAAAGTCCCATCAAAAGGGAGAAACACAAACAAATTGACAAAAAATAAAAAATAATTATTGAATATGTAATATATAGTACATGAAAAAACTTGCTCGTAAAAAAGGGCTTTACGCCTTATGGACCTGGAAACTCAATTTCCCCATACAAGAATACAGGTAAATCGTATGGGTTGACAGGTATGCAACTGAGATGTGGAGGGGGTACAGTGTGATGGGATTGGGTAGGGAATGGTGATGGGCGGTGATGATGGAGGACATTGGGGGGCATCGTGATGCGAGTGGAGTTTTGAAGTCGCGCCCCGCTCCTCTTCACAAAATCCTCACGGGAGTTCCACAGGTTCCTGCTGAGGTCGGCCTCCCCGAGGTCAACCTCATCTTCATTGAGCACCGAGTGCGGTGTGTCAACATCCCCACTGGGTAGACAGGCAACCGGACCTATTGCTGCCCATCCACCTCGTGTGCCGTGCCGGCCATCATAGATGTTGCTCTCTAAGTGCACTTGCCCCAAGAGTATGCTAAGGTTACAAGGGGGATATTTGTCTTTGTGTTCGCATGTGAAAGTGTGAGTGTGTGTTAAATTTTAAGAGTTTACTCCTGAATAGCGCTCTGCTCCCCATCATAAAATCCACGCGGAAGTTCCGCGGGTTCCTGCTAGTTAGTAGTATTACACGTGTTTGTTTACCCAGCAAAGCCTCATTAAGTCTCCAGACTCTTTAACAGGAGGGCCATATTGCCCAGTTTTCATCGCAGTAGGGGAGATGTGGCTGTGTGTGTCATCACAATGGAATAACATGCAGGTCATTTATCAGCAATTGGATGTTTGGCCAATACCAGTTTTACGATGGCCGGAAACCATGCAGAACAGCGGGAGAACATACAAACTCCACTCAGAAAGGCACCCTAGTCGGTAATTGAACCAAAGCCCTTTTTGCTGTGACGTGCAACCACTCGGCGAACCTGCTGCGCTGACAGTCTGTCACCCACTACCAATGATAGCGAGAAAGCTTGGAATCCTGTCATCGGATGTGACTGCATACCACACAGGAAACATTCTAGACAGGTACAGTCTTCATATGTTTGGTGGCCTTGGGAAACAAAAACAACCTCATGTACCCCTAGAGGTCACCAGCAGGGATAGAGGTCACCAGCAACAGGGTGGTCTCCGTCTGTCCTTGTATGTCGCTCTCTCTCTCTGCATCTCTTTTTACATTTCTGTTTCTCTATCTGTTTCTATGTCAGTCTGTGTATCACTCTGTGTCTGTATCTTTCTCCCTATGTTTCTGTATTTATGTTTCTATCTCTGTGTCTGTCTCTATATACATGTGGAACTTCTTTTGTACCGTAGATAGCCAACCGTGCTAATCGGAGGTGCGAGGGAAATACAGCCTACTAAACACAAAAAGAAGTTTCAAGAAATGAGTTTTCAATCTATATTTAAAATTGCATACCTCCAGTGGCTTCCTTATATCGGGACAGCGTTCCAGACGGGCGTAAAACTGCATCAGAAAACACGCGATGCGGTGACTGTCTTTGTTCGATGGCCAGCCAAAAGCCACTGTGAGGATGACCGGAGTCCTCGTGATGGTTTTTCTCTGTGCCTGTGTCCCTTTGTGTGTGTGTGTTTGTAGGCCTGGGCTCTGTGTAGTTCTTCGTGCTTTCGAAGTCCCTAACCCTCTGCTCACAATCATTAAGGACCTTCATGATGGTGAGCGGGCCCGGGTAAAACTACGTGGCCGGGAGTCAGAGCCATTCCCTGTACACCTTGGGGTGCGACAGGGATGTCCTCTGGCTCCCACATTATTTAACATCTATTTTGACCACGTAGTTCGTGAAGCCTTCAATGCTGTACCGGAGGAATTTCCATTTGGTACAGATACAATGGAAGGCTGATCGATGCCCGTGTAATTGCTGCTCACTCAGAGGAGGAGTTGGAGGCTCTGCTGCTGAACCTGGAGCTTGCCACTAAGAGGTGGGGCCTTACCATCAGCCCCACCAAAACTTAGCACCTGCCTGGGTATTTTGTACCATCGGACACTCCACCCCCACAACTCCCAATTGGTGATAGGACAGTTGTGGAGAGAGTGGAGAGTTTCCCATACCTTGGCAGTGTGCTCATGACCGTCTCCGGTTTAACAGCAGAGGTCTCACTCCGAATTAGTCGAGCGGCATTATCTTTTCATTGGTTGCATATCGCTGTTTGGAAGCTACCTGGTCTATCACTCCTCACAAAGCTTCAGGTCTTCTCAGCCACGGTCATTCCCTGCCTTCTCTAAGCTTGCGAAACGTGGACACCCTTAATGGAACATCTTAGCCGGTTAGACACATTTTTTCTGGCCTGCCTACGATCCATCCTATGTTTAACCAGGCTGGATTGTGTGAGGAGCTCACAATTCCTTGAAAGATGTGGACAAAGTCCCATTGGTGAGCTCCTCCGGCAGGCAAGGTTGCGTTGGCTGGATCATGTCGCCCGCATGCCCAGCCACCACATGCCTTAACAGCTTTTGTTCAGCCGGATCGAGGGGGTGAAACGGGCGCGGTACGGGCTAGAGTAAAGATGGAGTGATGTGGTATAGGAGGATGTGGAGGTGAGTGGACTTGCCGATGACTGGTACCAGCGGTGTCAAGATCGGCCTCTGTGGAGGAGACTCGTGAAGGACGCTACTGTGCAGTTGGATGCAGTCGCCCTCCAACAACAAAGGAGGGCGGAGGAGCGACGCTCACAACAATTAGCGGAGTGCCGGGTGTCTAAAGCACAGCAAGTTGGCACAGTAGGGGGCACAGATGGTGCATCAGCCAGTCGTCTCAGTCAGTCGACCCGTGGCATCTGGGTCTGCCCCGTGACCTCATGCCAGCGGGCGTTCGACACTTCACGTGGCCTCAAGGTGCACATAGCCTGATACAAGCGTCGTGGTGACGTAACCGCCACTTAGTTGCGTATGGCATTTGTTGTTGTTGTTGTGTGTTTGTTTCTCACTGTACTCCTATGTCTCTCACTGACTATTTCTGTGTCTATCTTTCGCTGTGTTTGTTTCTCTCCGTGTCTTTCTCTCCCCCCCTATTTGCCCATGTCGATGCCCTCATTATTTTCCATTACAGATTTTCGCCCGTGCGTAGCCGCCCCGATCGTCCATTCCTAATTCCAGTCCTGACTTTAGTGCTAAAACATTTTACAATACGAGAATCACAGTCACATCCACCTCATGCCAATACTGTATCATATACTTAGCATGAAGACGTAACTAATCAGGCCTATTCACCATGTAGAGTGGTGAAAGTTTCCGTGGAAAAATATTGTAAAATCATTGTAGCTCCCTATGAAATCAATGTTGGATGAACTGGAAAGTACATGCTCACATGTAAACAGTACCTAGGGGAGTTATTGAAGGCAGACCGGAATCATAGCCAGGACAAAAGAGAGGGGGACGACGTTAGATGGAAGTAATTCTGAATATCGACGTAGCTATGTGCTCAGGGAATCACGTTTACAAACGGTGCATCTATCACCTGCTGTGACGTATGGATCAGAAAAACCGATATGTCAAATGAGTGTAGCTAATACTTGGACGAGGAAGACAATGACATATGATCTCTCGATTAATGTATCAGCATCTGCGTGCTGAAGAAGGAAACTAATGCATGGAAATGTAAAACATTAGTATAAACTGAGATTGAAAACATCTAGATTTGAAGCTTTCGTGACTGCAAGAATTCATACTCTTAGTTCTTTCGGTAAAATCACGTAGGTAAAAAATGAAATTAAAATGAATTATTAATTTAAATTTCATGTTTTTTTACCTAAAAATAATTATTAATTTTTTATTTTTTTTTACCTACGTGACTTTACCGAAAGAACTAAGAGTATTGAAAACATCGGTAGACCTGCTGCTGGCGGATGGTTCCTAGGCACGCAGTTATGTAGCCCACCAATAATTCAATTCGTCACAATTCAGAATTTACAATTGCATTTATTGTTTGCTTATGCCTCGTTTTTTTTACCGTCTCCTGTGTAGACACGCACACAACAAAAGCTGGGCGGTGGCGGCGACGCTGCTGCACGTGGCTGCAGCACTGTGGAGGCAGCAGCGAATGGATCACCGCACTTCGATGTTGTGAAACTCCCTTGCCATGGGCGTCGAGGAGGTGCCATACCCTGGCTATGCCAGGAGAAGGCGGTACAGAAAGAATGTGGACTGCATGGGATTGAGTGTTGGCCCCCTTCGCACGCATGGGCACCACGGTGGTGAGATGTTACCTTCAACGCCTGGTATACAGGAGGTCGTGGATTCGATCCCGACCCAGACGCCTGCTGTATATTTGGAGTTTGCATGTCTCTGTCTCCCCGTGGTCGCGTTGATTTTTTCCGAGTCCTCCGGTTTTAACCTCCTCAGATAGAGAATAAACGAGCGTTTTGAGTATTTGACTGCTATAAATTTCCACAAGATACGCCACTTCGTTGAGCTATCATTTGGGGCCAGGTCGTTTCTGAAAAAAGAGCTGCAAAGCTGAGTGAACTTTACCTGGTAAACATTTTTTTGTTTAGTTATTCTTCAGGTGCTCCGGTTTCCTCCCACATTGATTGGCCCACACCACCTCAAATTGTAGAGGACCGCAGAGCTTGGGCAATCGTTGGCGCCGACTAGTCGCCTGGCTGCTGCCTTCCCGCTCATCCGTGGTTCCTCCTCGCGCCTCAGAGTCGTTGTCCTCTCTGCGAGAGCGAGCGAGTGATGTGCGGTAGCGGCGTGTTGAAAGTGAAAGTTGACATTATTATTATTATTGACAAACTCGGGGACGGATAAGGTGGCGTGACCTCACATGCATGACAACTGACCTATCGCCCTCACCACTCACCAGATATCATTCACCTGGCACACACATGATATGCTCATCAACCACCACACACCACTCACCTGATCCGAACCAAACACTCCAGGCATTTGCCATTCACTCGCACACACTCACTCCATTCTCACCTATTCGTCCATAACATTGACAAAAAACACGTCTCATTCACAATCCTGTATCTGTCTCATCGCATAAAACAACAAAATCAATGTTTTTTTTTATCCCATCAGCCCCACGGTCTTCTTGGAGTGCATAAAGTCAGCAGTATTAGTTCAATACAAAGCAAGCTATGGGCTCGCTTCGACATTCAGCGTCTCATCAGTAGTCAGGCTTGCCCCAACCAACGTTGGTGAATCGCAAGATACTAAAGATGCTAATAAGCAAAGACGCCCCACCCCCGCTAACTTCAAGATAATGAGTCCAAGTTTTCACGCAAAATGGTATACTGTAGTGTGATATATTCTGATATAAAGTACACATTACTCAATTGGGATTATACATAGCCATCCTCCTACTGTAAAAACTGGCATATAGTATCGTAATTGTATAGTGAATATACAGCAGTGTGATATACAGTAGGGTGTGTAGAATAATACATAGTGTAATATTACAATGTATAGTCGAAGTTATAGGGTGGTGTATAGTAATACAGTATATCATTTAATGTTGGGTTTGTCTATGGCAGTATATAGTACGGGGTAGACCCGTGTGATGTAAGAGAAAAAAGTTTAGCTGGAAGCATATTATATTTTTTGCGACATAGAATTGTAATGTATTACTTACTGTTAGTAGCTCAGCTTATTGGAGAGTATATTTAGTATACTGATGATACTATGTAGTTTATACTTTAGTTTTTCACGTGGTGGTTTAGTTACTGCAGCTACATACTATTAACATTCCTTCCCTTTATTAATGCTACCCCTATCCCCTCCCTTTGATGCTGCTAATTCTGCATAATGCACGGGCATAATATGACTTTGAATCCCCACGCCCACCTCCTACGCATTTCACAAGTAGTACTAATCCCATATCTGTATTTCCCATAAATATGCTAAATTCCTCTTGACATGCAAATTATTTTGTCAAGGCGCTCTTCCCCCTCCAACCCAGCTTAAATATACGCTCCAAGCCTGGGGTGTTTCATTCAGACGCTGTCTTCTCGACAGACCTGTTCTTCACCTGAGGACGGCTGCTTGCGTTGTGGCCGAAACGTCGTGAGAATTATTTGATTATGTTTTATTTTTATTATTTTATTATTTCCATTCTACGTGACTTCACCGAAAGAACCAAGAAGATGAATCCCTGCAGTCACGAAAGCTTTAAATCGAAAAGCCTCATAATAATCACGATCATACTTGACACCACTCGCTTTTGGCCGTCTAATGCGTATTGTCTCCGTGGCACAATAGCGCGTTTAGTCCAGCAAGGGCTGCTCCGGCAGTGTTGTTGACGCACGTGTTGGCTTTACGTGCTATGAAGAAGAGCAATTGACCAGATGTCGCGTATTAAAAAATCAATACTTTTAAGACCACAGTTTGTTATTTACGAATTTTCACTGAGTTGTCATTGCACTGCAGCACGTGACTTGTTTTTTTAATCGAGGTCAAGAGTCATAACATAGGCAATGTGCAATTCCAAAGACACCCATGGGTGATTATGGTGGGTGTTTCAGATTGCCATCAAACACCCGACCTGTGTCACGCACTGGATTATATATTTTTTTTAATTCTGAGATAAAATTCATACGTCGTACAAAGTTCACATTTAATACCATAGCCAGCTGGATTAATACGTTCAAAATAAGTTATCTTCCGATTCAATTCTTTGAGAACTACTCAAATTAATGCTGCGAAAACACACCGGCTTATGTAAACCGATTCATAATCTGTGCCATAACTCACACATGTCTCCCTTTTTGCCTCTCCAGAGGCTGGCCTCACTCCTTGCCTTGGCCTCGCCCCTCCAACAGTTGGCCCTGTTCAGCTCCATCCACCACATGAACCACAGATTTTTCTTTAAGCTAGTTTAGAGGCTATCTGCCATAGGTTATCAGTTTCTAGTTAAAATCAGCTGGACCGTAAAATGAAAATTACAGGAAACCCTCGACTTACGAACACCCGACGTATGAGCACCCGCCTTAGGAACACCTGCACTGAAGACTCGGCCTAAAATGAGTACCAGTAAACATCGCCATTTGGGAGACAAAGGCGGTCCGCTGTGGTGCTGGCCACCCACCCTCTTGTGTGCCGTGTCGGCCTTCATATTTGCTCGCTAACTGCACTCGCCCCAACAGTCTGTTAAAGCTATGTGAGGGATCTTAGTCTGTGTGCATGTGAATGTGCCTTAACAGCTGTGACGATTATCCCCGAGCACCTAGGTCTACTTAGTCTGAAATGCCTACCTGGTGCGGTGTGTAAACAACGCCACTGTGGAGAAAAAGGTCGCCGGGCGTGGTGCTGGCCACCCACCTCGTGTGCCATTCGGTCCGTCAGATGTGCTGCTCGCTAACAGCACTTGCCCCACCAGTCTGTTAAGGCTATAGGGGGATCTTTGTCTTTTTTTGTGTGTACGTGAAAGTTGGGTCGGGAGCAGTAGTGTAGTTGTGAGCGCTTTGTTGTAATGAAGACGTTAGCGCGCTGCTCGACGAACCCAGCGACCCGAGTTTGATTCTCGCTCAAGGCCAACACCAGTGAGGATTATCTTAATGCGTCCTGGGCCTCCCCTAGGTCGACTCAGCCTGAAATGAGTACCTGGTGTGGTGTGTAAACATCGCTACTGGGGAGACAAAGGTGGCCGGGCATGGTACCCACCCCCTCGTGTGCCGTGCCGGCCTTCATAGGAGCTCACTAACAGCACTTGCCCGACAGTCTACCAAGGCTACACGGGGGATCTTTGTTTTTTCTCTTGTATGTCGTTAGAACAGATTCCCTTCGTAAATCGAGGACTGCCCAAATCCTCGCCGAAGTTTCGCGGATTCCTGCTGATATTGATAGCAATACCGCAATTACATGTAACCAGCCCGAACTGGACATCTGTAAAGAAGAGATTCATAGCTCATCGGATCCCTCCAGCCTAAATGAAGATTATGGTTCTGATGTTAGGGAATTTATAGTAATGGTGCAATTAAATTTCGATTTAAAGCTTTCCTGACTGCAGGGATTCATATTCTTGGCTCTTTCGATAAAGTCACGTAGAAAGGAAATAATAAAATAATAAAAATGAACTATAAAATTCTCACGACGTTTCTATTGCAACACAGGCAATCATCGCCAGGTGTGAACACCACAGCAAGAAGATTTGAAAAAGTGGCGTTTTTTTCTTAACGTCAGCACCACGGACAGCAACTAGCGGTCGTTCAGACGGACGAGTCCATCTATGCTCGGAACGGAGGAGGGGGGAGAGAAGGAGAATGGAATGCGGTCTGAAAGTCACCGTTAGCGTGAACACAATCAATTAAGACCCGAAATGGTTAATCACATCCAATGATTGCTAAGCCAGAAGAGATTCTTTCATGAGGCTATCCACATATACAAACACAAAGACAATTTCAACCGAGAAGATGGTTTCTGGCTGAGCAATCGCTGTCCTGGGTTGTTAAAGTTAAGAAAAAACGCCACTTTTTTAAAAATTTCTTTCTGTGAATTTCACACCTGATGATGATTGCTTGTGTTTCAGTCGAAACGTCGTGAGAATTTTGTTGTTTGATATTTTTATTACTTTATTATTTCCCTGGTACGTGACTTTACCGAAAGAACCAAGAATATAACACAAACAAGTGTTGTTGTTATGTTATGTAACAACAACACAAACACGTGTTGTTGTTGTCATGTAACAACAACACAAACACGCTATTGGGGACGCTTGGTGCATCGCCCGTTGGAGAGCCCCGCCCCGCACGCCCCCCCATCCCCCGCAAGCCCCTCCCCCTCACAACCCTCCCCCCAATTCCACGCGCCCCTCCCCCCCACAGACACAGGCCCCGCCCACCGTCGCGTGACGTCACGCCCAACTGCCGCCCGTTCTGCGACATTGCAGTGGAGGCTCCCGCTCCAGTCGGTTCACTCCGAGACTCACGACGCCGAGACTCGCCTCTCTGGGGGAGCCTCTCACTCGCCTCGCTCTCCCAGCTTCACTGAAGACCCTTCTCGCCGACTTGCTGCCGCAGACGGTCGAAGGATGAGAACATCTCCGAGGTGAGTGTGAGACGGCACTGGGGAGAGAGACAAAGACGCCTGTGACACGTGTGCAGCGGGCGAGGGAGACGACGGCCCTGGACACGGCACACGCCGCCTGTGTTGTGGCCGAGGCCTTCGTCAGATCGCTCGTTGCTTTCAGAGGGACATTGATACAGACCGTGAGGGAGACACGTGGACACAACAGAGACACAGGAGGCAGACTATAAGTTGCTTTTCTCTTGGGAGCGAACACTCCGCACCAACACACGGAGACAGGCAAAGCGTTCCAGTCCTCCAATCCCTCCTTCACACGCAACTCTCTCTCATCCTCCTCATGCACTGCTCTCTCCTCCTCATCAGCTGCTCTCTCTCATCCACTCCTCCTGCCGACATCCCCTCTTATCCCGACGGCCCCCTCTACCATTTGTGGCCATCTGGCTTCTGAAAAAAGCTAATAGCTCTGTGGGCTTTACCTGGTAGGATGAACCTAGTTGAGTTTCATTTGTATATATTTTTGAAGTGATTTGCTTACCTTTCCTGTACTTTGCACTCCTATCGTGTTTTTGTATTGTTGTAACTTTTTGAGCAACCCCCAACTAGACATCTATGAATAGGGGCCGTCCATAAATGACGTCACGCGATTTTGGCCAATTTTTGCCCCCCCCCCCCTCGTCACACGGCGTCACAAAAAGTCAGACCCCCTTCAAATATGACGTCACTAGGCTCTGCCCCCCCCCCCAACCATATTTACATTTTGAAACTAAAACATGCTTCAAATCACTTTAAACTATTGTCATTGTAGTGCGTATTTTACGTGGTGCTGCACTTATAGGAGAAACATTTATTTAAAAGGAGGCATTAGAAAGCTGAAATTTAGCATACAATTCATTTACAAATATTCAACGCCTAAATAAAACTGCAGATGTTCAGAATATTATATTGAAATTTTCTTATGTTTATACATTTTTTTAGGTAATTATAACTATAAAAAATAGTTGAAATTTTGTAGTAGAAAGAAGCAAAATGGAGAGTACAATTATAACAATCACATATTCATTCCACAGAATGAAAAGTCCTGGTAGAATCATTAGAATCAAAATGTTTATTAACAATAATTCAATTTTTTTATTAATTTATGTTTCTCCATTTTCCCATGGAGAAGCAAAATGCTCCTTCATGGAATAAATAAAAAGGTGACCTTAGTAAATATAAATAATCGAATAGTTATTAATGAAAATTAATCAAAATTAGTGTTGTTATAACAATTCTATTTAATTAAGTTTATTTAAAGTTGCGCATTTTGATGTGACGTCACATTTATCAAAACCCCCTCCCCCCCTCGTCACACATCGTCACAAATAGTTCATCGTATTCCTCCAATATAAATAAAGATTCTAATTTCACTTGACTTGAGTGTGAATGCAAGTTGACAGAAGCCCGTGACTGTTGGCGCGACGGCTGCAAAGCATCTGTGACCCCAAATTACACTCCGTCTGCCTTTGCAGACAAGTGGTCATTGACCACATTCCGACCGCGACGCGTTACAACCTGTCGCCCGACAACGACCTGCCGGAGAAGGAGGAGAGCAGCCTGTTCTGCTGGGGCCTTTTTTGTGGGAAGGGGTCACGTCGGTCAGCGGCGGATAAAGCCCTCCTCAAGGCGCAGAGAAAGCTCGCCAAGACCCAGATGAGGGCGCGCCAGGTCCTGGAGGAGCTGTGGCGGGACGCCGCCGCGGTCGATGCCGCCAAGGAGCGGAAGGAGGAAGAGAAGGAGAGCATGGAAGGAGATGTCAAGAAGGCGCTCGGCAGATGGAGGCGCACGATGGACTTGTCTGGCAAGGGTAGGAGACCAGGTGAGGAGATTGAGCTCAGCTCGCGATGAGAGACTCGCCCAGTCTAAGGTGTTGCTAAACACGTGATGTTGATTCTAAATGTGGAGGGAAAAACCGGAGGACCGTGAGAAAAATATACGTGACCACAGGGAGAGAGACATGCAAATTCCCAATATACACAGGCATCAGGGTCGGGATAAAGGTAAGACATGTTGAAGCAGTGCCTTTAATGCGGACAGAGGCTCTCGTCCAAACGGTTTTGAAAGTCGTTCTGCGATGCCACCTTCTCGGGCGCTGCGAGTGCGCGTGAGTCACGAGGGGGGTGGTCCTTTTGTCGCAGGAACAACCGCCCGGCGAGAGATTGACCGGGATGCGCTGATCGAGCTCGTGGATGAGGCGATGAGCTTCCACCCCGTCCACACTGCGGACGCGCTGCTCCTCGAGGGAAGCAGCAACAGTGTGCACACGAGCCACGCCAGCATCAGCATCGACATGTACGTCGGCTGTGGTAGCAGCTTCTGCAAAAGCAACAGCAGCAGCGGCAGCAGCAGTGGCGCCAGCAGCGGGGGCAGCAGTGGCTACCTGCCACAGTCTGAGTCCGAGATGTTAACAGACTCCACGCCCATCGATACAGATGATGATGGCCTCCTCAAGGACGACCCTTGTGCCCCTCCACCTCTCGAAATGGTGAATATAACTCTGTATCTCGCCAATTACACATGCATGTTTATGTTTTTTTATTTCAAGGCCACAGTATCGTTGATGAGTGTGAGTTAATGTTTCTTCTCGAGAGGCAAACTATCACCGGGACGTCGTGACGAATGGCACTTGGGCAAGTGGCCCGTGTCCATATGTTCACCGCGTGCTGATTTCCTATTCTCCCTACTGCAGGAACTCGTGAACCCGGACACCACGGTTGTGGATGCAAGTGGTATGCTGTACCTTGACCGGGGCACTTCCAGCAAGCCACGGCTAGCTGATTGGAAGTTTGGCCATGAATCGGTAGGGAGTTACTTGCATATGCAAACACATACAGAACTGTAAAAAAGACAAAGATCCCCTACAGAGCCTAAAAGACTTTTGGAGCAAGTGCTGTTAGCAAGCATCTATGAAGGTCGTCATTGTGGCACACAAGGGGGTAGGTGGCCAAAACTACGCCCGGCCGCCTTTGTCTTCCCAATGACAATGTTGACACACTTCACAAAGTACTCATTTGAGGCTCAGTCGACTTCGGGAAGCCCCAGGACCCATTCAGGTAATCGTCACTGGTATTGTCCATAAGCGGCCATAGAAGTCGGGCCACCGGGTTAGTAGGGCAGCGCGCTATCCACTACACTACTGCTCCGCACGTACATACACACATGTACAAGTACCAACATATGCGTACACACACATGCAATGATAGCCATGTTAAGGTGTTCGCTGTGAAGCCCAGAGCATGGGTTTCGGATGTGCGAGCGAATCGCTCGTTTGCCTCGGGCGTTCTCGACGAGCTAATGTCCATGGCGGTCTCCTTCACAGGTCTCCCAGCCCCGGGAGGGAGATGCTTCCCCATTGTATGAAAACCAACAGCCACCGGGGTTCGTGCAGCAGAAGGACGGCCACAGGTGAGACGCACGCGTGCCTACACACAAACGAACGCACGGTCACGAGAGCATCGCCGTTCACACCCGGCGCCACATCCCGTCCAGGCACGGACACGGGACCTCTTTCGGCCTCACCCCCGCGCCATACCCCTCCTGCTGCGCTGACTCAGCTTGCGTGTGCCAGGTGGGAAAGATGGGAGGGGGGGGCACCAACGGACTGTGCGGCTTGACGCTCGTTTTCTTCCGCAGATTTATCAACGTTGCGCCTTGCGCCAGCCAACTGTGGTAAGCAGGCACGAGCGTCCGCCCCACCCCGACCCCGCCGCCTGCGAGATGGGAGATTGAGTGTGCTGCTGGTTCGGCACCTCCGGTGAACACGGTTCTTCCGCTGGGAAACTCTGGGAGATCGCTCCTCATGCGTATTCTGCCACTGCTGACAGTTGTATTTGGGAGTATTTGATATTGATTTGGTGTTCTTTTGGTCGTGCTGATCATTCGTCATATCTGCCCAATATAGCATTTGGCACAAGTGCAATTAATCCGTTGCACACCTTCTGTTGAATGCTTCGTTAATAAATCTTCAGTACTAGATATTAATTTATGTATGTTTTGTACCATGCCAAATCTGACTCGGATGTTTTGTTTTTCCAAAAATATCACTAGTTTATCCATTACTCCCACAATGTACGTATTTTGAATAGTTTTAATTATTAACACGAGTTGAAACTGACGAAGTAATTCAAACTACTAAAATATCGAACAACAACTAGCCAGATTTTTGGAAAAACAAAACATCCGAATCAGAGTTGGTACAGTACAAAAAATACAAAATCTAATATCTGGTACTAAAGATGTATTACCGAATCTTGATTTGAAGCTTTCGGGACTGCAGGAATCCATATACTCTTTGGTTCTTTCGGTAAAGTCACGTAGTTAGAAATAAAATTAAACAAATCACGAAGTTTCGGGCGCAACACAAGTGTCCATCATCAGGTGGGACAACCACAGCAAGAAAACATTTGCTGAAGTGGGCGAGAGAGCTGCCGTGCCAAGAGGTTATGTAGGTAAGAAAAGGGGGAGCAGCAAAGGGGGAGAGAGAGAGGGGGGGGGGGTATGGGGTAGGGGGGGGGGGCGTGAGCGTTCGGGGGAGAGAGGACATGAGGTGGGGGGGGGGGAAGTGGGCGGGGCTGGAAGTGGAAAGCTGGGGATGCGGGTAGAAATTAACTCGGAAAATAGGCTAGTACCCGGCAGATATGATGAAACCATAAACAGTTAAGGTTTTACCTGGTTAATAACATCCTTCCAATGAGTGCTCCATTTGTATCCATCTTCTCGGTTGAAGTTATGTTTATATATCTGCCTTGTGTTCGCGAACACAGTCCGAGACATGTCGTTTCGTTTCCCCAATGTAATTGCTACCACAGGTACAACTCGATTTGTAAACCCCAGGATATTGCATGTCAGGAATGACATCCTTCACAGATGGGATTAGATCACTGATTTTGTCTACTGTATTGAATCGGACCTGGATCTTGTGTTTGTTTAACATTTTGGAAATCTGTTTGGTAACACCTGCTATGTATGGTAACGTGATGGTTTTGATCGGCTTCTCAGGGGGTTGTTTCTCCATGGTTGGAGAAACAGCTTAGCGAATAATGCGGTCTCATTAATCTTGAGGGCTGGTGTACGTGTTCCAGTTCACTGGCTAGGTGGTGTCGGTCGTAAATGCAGTTGGCCCTATTGTGTAGTGTTTTGATGAGAATTCTTCTGTGCCGGATGGGGGTGGGAATCCGGTTTCAGGTAGGAATCTGTGTGGGTGGCTTTCCTGTAGACAGTGTCCCAACGAGCCGTCAAGTCTCTTCTCAAATAAAACATCCAGGAATGGTAGCTTACCATCCTTCTCTGCTTCCATGGTGAATTTGATGGATGGGTGTATGGAATTGATGTGGTTGAGAAATTGGTTCAATACTGGCAGGCCAAACACCGAAAGTGTCGTCTATATTTCTCTTCCACAATGAAGGACGTAGGGTGGATATCTGGATGGCATCTGTTTCAAATTTCTCCATGAAAACATTCGCAATCACTGGTGATAAGGGGGGGAACCTTCATTTTGTTTGTAGAAAGTACCATTCCAGGTGAAGTAAGTGTTGGTAAGGCAGTGCCTAACCAGAGTATGTACATCAGGATTCAGTCCATGTTGGACTAAGTCTTCAATTATTGCTAAGGTGTCAGGTGCAGGAACCTTGGTGAACAGAGAAACTACATCAAAGCTGACGAGCAAATCATCTGGGGACAGTGAAATGCCCTTGATTAGAGAGCCCAATTGAGCTGAGTTATGTACTGCTGAGGTGGTCTTGCCCGTGAATGGAAGCAAGGTATCAGACAGACAACGGGCCAGTTTGTAGGTAGGTGAGTTGATAGTGGAAACGATGGGCCGAAGTGGAGTACCTTCTTTATGGAATTTTGAAAGACCATAGAATCTGGGTGGTCTAGTAGCAGAAGGTTTTAGGGAGAGCCGTTTGAATGGCTCTATTAGAGGAGTTGAACTGGTAATGATATTGTTGGTTTTTGTACCCAGGCGGTTGGTAGGATCTTTGTTGATTTTAGTGTAACTTCCATCATTAAGAAGGTCCTGGATTTTGTTGTTGTATGTGGTTTTATCCATGATGACAGGAGCATTGTCCTTGTCGGCTGAGAGGATGACTATGTCATCTCTCTTTTTCAATTTAGCGAGTTCAGAGCGCTCGTCTTTGGTGATGTTACTAATGGGTTTCTTAGCATTTTTAAGGATGGTGGCAATTTCAGATGTTGCCACGTCTGTCGGGATGTGCCCCAAGCATTTGAGGGCTACATCTACCTGGGCAATTATATAATCGACTGGGATGTGTTTGGGGGTGACAGCAAAATTCATCCCTCTAGCTAGTACCGATTTTAGGCTATCGGAGATTGTGCTGCTACTCTGATTGATAAGTCTTGTTAACATTTAGCTTTTTAATGTGTGGATCTGATTTTTATTTTTTGACAAGTTATTGAATTTAGCAATAAGGTTAACCTTACATTTGGAGGACATTGTTGCGGCAGAATAAGTAGACATGTTATCTACAAGGTTCCAATCAAATGCGGACATTTTATCTGTTAATGTTAAGTGTGATTGTAGGAGACATTTGTCTAAATTATCAAGTTCAAGACGGAGTAGTCTTATCCTCTCTGAGATTAGAGAAAGGCTCGCTCTGAATTAGATCCGTTTGGCGTTAGGAGTACTCTTACACTAACATCTGCTTCTGTCACTTCTAACGCCAAACTAATCTTATTCAGAGCTAGCCTTTCTCTAATCTCAGAGAGGATAAGACTACCCCGTCTTGAACTTGATTATTTAGACAAACATACACCAGGCCCTCAAGATGAATGGGTACTCGGACCGCATTATTCCCAAAGCTGTTTTTCCAACCATGGAGAAACAACCCCCTGAGAAGCCGATCAAAACTATCGCGTTACCATACATAGCAGGTGTTACCAAACATATTTCGAAAATCTTAAACAAACACAAAATCCAGGTCCGATTCAATACAGTACACAAAATCCGTTATCTAATCGCATCTGTGAAGGATGTGATTCCTGACATGCAATATCCTGGAGTTTACAAACTTGCGGTAGCAGTTACATTCGGGAAACGAAACGACATCTCTCGGACCGTGTTCGCGAACACAAGGCAGATCTGAAACACGGCAGAAAACCAATACCTCTGCCATGGCTGACCTTTGTTATAATGCTGTGGGCTCGCATGATAATGTTTTTTTTTCCGAGACCAAGGTACTCTGCAAACCTTCTGGCTACTATAAAACGTTTGTTCATGAAGCCATCCAGATATATAAACATAACTTCAACCGAGAAGATGGATACAAATAGAGCACGCATTGGAAGGGTGTTATTAACCAGGTAAAACCTTAACTCTTTATGGATGTTTATCTGCCGGGTACTTGCCTATTTTTCCGAGATAATTTCTCCCCGCATCCCCAGCTGTCCCAGCCTCCACCTTCCAGCCCTGCCCACTCCCCCACCTCTGGCCTCACATCCTTTCTCCCCCGAGGACTCACGCAGCGCTCCCCCCCTCTCTCTATCTCTCTTTCCCCCCTTTCTCCTCCCCCCTTTCTTACCTATATAACCTCATGCCACGTCAGCTCTCTCGCCCACTTCAGCAAATATTTTCTTGCTGTGGTTGTCCCACCTGATGAAGTTCGCTTGTGTTGTGATCGAAACGTCGTGATTTGTTTTATTTTATTTCTAACTACGTGACTTTACCGAAAGAACCAAAGAGTATATGGATTCTTGCAGTCACGAAAACTTCAAATCAAGATTCGGTAAAACATCTTTAGTACCAGATATTCGTTTTTGTATTTTGTGTACTGCGCCAACTCTGATTCGGATGTTTTGTTTTTCCAAAAATCTGGCTAGTTGATGTACGGTATTTTAGTAGTTTGAATTACTTGGTCAGTTTAACTCGTGTTATTAATTAAAAATATTTAAAATACCGTACATTGTGGGAGTAATGGATAAACTAGTGAGATTTTTGGAGAAAAAAAACATCTGAGTCAGAAGATTTATTAACGAAGCATTTAACAGAAGGTCTATAACGGATGAATTGCACTTGTGCCCAATGCTATGTTGAGCAGACAGTAAGAATGATCAGCACGAGACTAAATTAACACTAAAGAAATATGAAATACTCCCAAATACAACTGTCAGCAGTGTTAGAACACGCATGCCAACAAGGACACTCATTGACGTTCTGTGCAAGACTAGTTACTACTGGCCAAGACTAATTAGAGAAGCTATCGAAATGGAGATAAATACAAATAATTAATAATAAAGATTTTTAGGATTCATCGCGTTATTTATAAATGTGTCGTAACCCTCCACCACCCGACACAGCTGAACAGTAAAAAATTGTCACGTTGACAAAAGACAAATTGTCGTGAACTATTTGACTTTTGTCAACGTGACTCAATTTTGGTGGAGAGTTACGACACATTTATAAATAACGTGATCTAACCAAAAAACCTTTATTATGAATAATATTGGTCGCGAAAGCCTACGTGTTAAATACAAATAATCTTAACCATTCGGATAGCTACAGCCTTAGTGCTGCTCAGAATTGAATGTTCAAATAATTGTTTAAATGCATGCCTATACAGGTCACCATACATAAATGGGGATCAACTGTATGCAGACAATACCAGGTGCTGTTATTTTATTGCACTCAAACGACAGGAGGTACAAGAATAATGTTCATGCACAATGTACGTTGATTAACATATCAATAACCCAACCGGCAATGGATACCCCCATTGTTATTCATATGCATGCATGAATCCACCCCCTCCCCCTTCGCACAAGAAGGGCTCACAAGTGACGTCATCACATCTATCCCTCTTTAAGGAATGAAACAGGAGGATTTATACACAAATCTCCGGTCGCCTGATGAAGCTGTTTGTAATTACTGGCCAAACGTCATATTCAGATTGTAAATGTTGTGGATTTGCTCTCCAACACACCGGTCTGCTGTACTTGTAATTAATTGGCATGTTCTGTTTACGTGACAAACCTTACTGTGTCGGGTGGTGGCGTGTTCCGCGACACATTTATATTTACGCAATCTAACTCATGAAACCTATGTTATGTATTACCAACTGTAAATAAATTGTCTTGATAATTCACATTGACTCGAGTTCGTTTGTATGTATGTATGTATGTTGAATTTCTTTCGCATAGCCAACCGTGTTAATCAGAGTAGCAATTTGCATTGCTATTCTTTTTGCATTGCAAATTTGAGTGGGAAAAATGTTATACATCACAAACGGGTTACACACGGTAAAATTTTTGGCACCAGCAGCTCACAGGCAAGAGGCAAATTTACCTCTTGCAACAGGGCTCATTAACAATTTTTTTACTTAGCGCCATCGCACAGGCTGAGTGGCTGCTTGCTGAGTGATATGTCACGTATACATGCCCTGTAAACGTGAAGATACAAACTTGCGATAAATATATATACTTGCAACTCGCCGTCATAACACTTTACGGCCAGTTCCCGCTTCACGAACAGGTTGTGTGCCTGAGGCCCGTTCATTGATCCAACTCATTGTAAGTTGACACTCAGTGAACGAAAGCCCCGTTTATGACAACACTGAGATAACACATTCCGTGAGAAAAAAAAACTTTTAATAACAGCTTGACAACGCCGAATTGCACTGGCGATACGAACCACCCAACCATTTGGTTTGGCGGAGCCAGCTGTAATGAGTCCTAACATCACCGCTGAGAGTGTGTGTACGTGTGCGCGTATGTATATGTGCGACAGGGATGTTCTCTGGCTTCAACATTATTTAACATCTAATAAAGAATAATTATTTCATATTTTAATAGCAAATGCTATCACCATCATTTTACAACAAAAAAACTGAAGGCACCCAATGGGTTCTCCCTTCTCTCCGGTTGTAGCCAATATTTTCATGGAAATATTTGAGACGGACGCCATCCAGGCATCCACTCTACGCCCGTCCTTGTGGAAGTGGTACGTGGATGACACGTTTGTCATCTAGCCACATGGCCGACCGGCTCTAACCAATTCCTCAACCACATCAATTCCATACACCCAACCATCAAATTCACCATGGAGGTAGAAAAGGATGGCATGCAACCTTTCTTGAATGTCCTAATCAAAAAGAGACCAGATGGCTCGGAGCCATTCTGTCGACAGGAAAGTAACCCATACTGACGCCTACCTAAAACCTGATTCCCACCACCATTCATCCCAGAAGAATTGCCTCATCAAAATGCTACACCATAGAGCTCAATGTATCTCCGAGCATGAACACCTGACCAGTGAACTCAAACACTATGCAATCAACAAAGCCATCACCCCAACCGTGAGGAAGGAGCCATCTGAAGATCCAATGAAAACCATCACCTTATCTTACTTCGCAGGGATAACCAAAAAGATTTCCAAAATCATGAACAAACACAAGATCCAGGTCCGATTCAACACAGTGCATAAAATTCGTGACTTGAACCCATCTGTGAAGGACAAGATTCCTGACATGCAATATCCAGGCGTCTACAAACTAAGCTGTATTTGCGGCAGCAGTTACATTGGGGAAACCAAACGACATGTCTCGAAACGTGTTCGTGAACATAAGGCAGATCTGAAACATAGCAGGACCAATACTTCTGCTGTGGCTGATCATTACTTTAATGCGGCTGGCTCACGTGAAATTGATTTCTCAAAGACGATGGTACTTTGCAAGCCGACTGGCTATCAACAAAGATTCGTTCACGAAGACATCCATATATACAGACCCAGACACAATTTCAACCGAGACGACGGTTTTAACCACAGCAATCATTCGAAGAATGTCATCAACCACTCTGGGTCATGACTTGATTTGTGTTTTCTTGTCCACCTCCACCGTCAGCAGTGTTGATGTGTGAAGCGAGGTACAATGCTATGATTGGTGTAGAACTACTGCCGGTGTCGGAGACCTCTCTTACATTAACAGCTGCCCAGCCCATCTCTAAACCTTTATAAACAGCCTCCCTCAGCAGCGTTCCCCCTCTTTTTTCTCCTGATGACGATTGCTTGTGTTGTGATCAAAACGTCGTGATATTTTAATTATTTTTAAAATTATGTTATTGTTATTATTTTTTCTATCAACGTGACTTTACCGAAAGAACCATATAATATGAATTCCTGCAGTCACGAAAGTTTCATGTAAAAATGTAAAGGCTATTTCCTCCAATATTTGAGGTGCCGCAGGCCCAGCAGGGTCAATCCCACCTTGCCCCATTTTGTTATATGAGCGGAGGGATTTCTCCACCCCCAAGAACTCAGAAAAGCTCAAAATATATTAAACTAGATTCGAAGCTTTCGTGACTGCAGGAATTACTCTTTAGTTATTTTAGTAAAGTCATTTCGAAAGGAAATGAATTGAATAATAATAGAATACGACGTTTTAATTGCATTATATTTCTAAGTTTGCTATGTTTGTTTTCTCATTCATTCGTACCTGATGATGGTTGCTTGTGTTGCAATCGAAATGTCGTATTCTATTATTATTTAATTTACTTTCTTTCTACGTGACTTTACCGAAAGAATCAAAATATATTCCTGCATTCACGAAAATATTTTAAATCAAAATGTATGCTGGTAGTGATTACAGTGATGGGCCAGCTTCATGGTGATTATGGGACTCGAGTTGGTCGGGTGATGCGGATGGAGTGATGGAGATTGGTGATGTTCGTGGGGGTTGGAGAGGGTGATTGCATGAAGGATGGGGTTCATGCTGATTGGGAGAGTGGCTGAGGTTTGATGGGGAAAGCAACTACATACATGTCAACCCCTTATCAGTGCCTACCTTATTACAGACCAATTCAGACAGTATTAGTCACCCCGTGCCCTTATAAATCTCAACGTTCATCCTACAAAGTCCCATCAAAAGGGAGAAACACAAACAAATTGACAAAAAATAAAAAATAATTATTGAATATGTAATATATAGTACATGAAAAAAATTGCTCGTAAAAAAGGGCTTTACGCCTTATGGACCTGGAAACTCAATTTCCCCATACAAGAATACAGGTAAATCGTATGGGTTGACAGGTATGCAACTGAGATGTGGAGGGGGTACAGTGTGATGGGATTGGGTAGGGAATGGTGATGGGCGGTGATGATGGAGGACATTGGGGGACATCGTGATGCGAGTGGAGTTTTGAAGTCGCGCCCCGCTCCTCTTCACAAAATCCTCACGGGAGTTCCACAGGTTCCTGCTGAGGTCGGCCTCCCCGAGGTCAACCTCATCTTCATTGAGCACCGAGTGCGGTGTGTCAACATCCCCACTGGGTAGACAGGCAACCGGACCTATTGCTGCCCATCCACCTCGTGTGCCGTGCCGGCCATCATAGATGTTGCTCTCTAAGTGCACTTGCCCCAAGAGTATGCTAAGGTTACAAGGGGGATATTTGTCTTTGTGTTCGCATGTGAAAGTGTGAGTGTGTGTTAAATTTTAAGAGTTTACTCCTGAATAGCGCTCTGCTCCCCATCATAAAATCCACGCGGAAGTTCCGCGGGTTCCTGCTAGTTAGTAGTATTACACGTGTTTGTTTACCCAGCAAAGCCTCATTAAGTCTCCAGACTCTTTAACAAGGGGGCCATATTGCCCAGTTTTCATCGCAGTAGGGGAGATGTGGCTGTGTGTGTCATCACAATGGAATAACATGCAGGTCATTTATCAGCAATTGGATGTTTGGCCAATACCAGTTTTACGATGGCCGGAAACCATGCAGAACAGCGGGAGAACATAGAAACTCCACTCAGAAAGGCACCCTAGTCGGTAATTGAACCAAAGCCCTTTTTGCTGTGACGTGCAACCACTCGGCGAACCTGCTGCGCTGACAGTCTGTCACCCACTACCAATGATAGCGAGAAAGCTTGGAATCCTGTCATCGGATGTGACTGCATACCACACAGGAAACATTCTAGACAGGTACAGTCTTCATATGTTTGGTGGCCTTGGGAAACAAAAACAACCTCATGAACCCCTAGAGGTCACCAGCAGGGATAGAGGTCACTAGCAACAGGGTGGTCTCCGTCTGTCCTTGTATGTCGCTCTCTCTCTCTGCATCTCTCTTTACATTTCTGTTTCTCTATCTGTTTCTATGTCAGTCTGTGTATCACTCTGTGTCTGTATCTTTCTCCCTATGTTTCTGTATTTATGTTTCTATCTCTGTCTCTATATACATGTGGAACTTCTTTTGTACCGTAGATAGCCAACCGTGCTAATCGGAGGTGCGAGGGAAATACAGCCTACTAAACACAAAAAGAAGTTTCAAGAAATGAGTTTTCAATCTATATTTAAAATTGCATACCTCCAGTGGCTTCCTTATATCGGGACAGCGTTCCAGACGGGCGTAAAACTGCATCAGAAAACACGCGATGCGGTGACTGTCTTTGTTCGATGGCCAGCCAAAAGCCACTGTGAGGATGACCGGAGTCCTCGTGATGGTTTTTCTCTGTGCCTGTGTCCCTTTGTGTGTGTGTGTTTGTAGGCCTGGGCTCTGTGTAGTTCTTCGTGCTTTCGAAGTCCCTAACCCTCTGCTCACAATCATTAAGGACCTTCATGATGGTGAGCGGGCCCGGGTAAAACTACGTGGCCGGGAGTCAGAGCCATTCCCTGTACACCTTGGGGTGCGACAGGGATGTCCTCTGGCTCCCACATTATTTAACATCTATATTGACCACGTAGTTCGTGAAGCCTTCAATGCTGTACCGGAGGAATTTCCATTTGGTACAGATACAATGGAAGGCTGATCGATGCCCGTGTAATTGCTGCTCACTCAGAGGAGGAGTTGGAGGCTCTGCTGCTGAACCTGGAGCTTGCCACTAAGAGGTGGGGCCTTACCATCAGCCCCACCAAAACTTAGCACCTGCCTGGGTATTTTGTACCATCGGACACTCCACCCCCACAACTCCCAATTGGTGATAGGACAGTTGTGGAGAGAGTGGAGAGTTTCCCATACCTTGGCAGTGTGCTCATGACCGTCTCCGGTTTAACAGCAGAGGTCTCACTCCGAATTAGTCGAGCGGCATTATCTTTTCATTGGTTGCATAACGCTGTTTGGAAGCTACCTGGTCTATCACTCCTCACAAAGCTTCAGGTCTTCTCAGCCACGGTCATTCCCTGCCTTCTCTAAGCTTGCGAAACGTGGACACCCTTAATGGGACATCTTAGCCGGTTAGACACATTTTTTCTGGCCTGCCTACGATCCATCCTGGGTTTAACCAGGCTGGATTGTGTGAGGAGCTCACAATTCCTTGAAAGATGTGGACAAAGTCCCATTGGTGAGCTCCTCCGGCAGGCAAGGTTGCGTTGGCTGGATCATGTTGCCCGCATGCCCAGCCACCACATGCCTTAACAGCTTTTGTTCAGCCGGATCGAGGGGGTGAAACGGGCGCGGTACGGGCTAGAGTAAAGATGGAGTGATGTGGTATAGGAGGATGTGGAGGTGAGTGGACTTGCCGATGACTGGTACCAGCGGTGTCAAGATCGGCCTCTGTGGAGGAGACTCGTGAAGGACGCTACTGTGCAGTTGGATGCAGTCGCCCTCCAACAACAAAGGAGGGCGGAGGAGCGACGCTCACAACAATGCGCGGAGTGCCGGGTGTCTAAAGCACAGCAAGTTGGCACAGTAGGGGGCACAGGTGGTGCATCAGCCAGTCGTCTCAGTCAGTCGACCCGTGGCATCTGGGTCTGCCCCGTGACCTCATGCCAGCGGGCGTTCGACACTTCACGTGGCCTCAAGGTGCACATAGCCTGATACAAGCGTCGTGGTGACGTAACCGCCACTTAGTTGCGTATGGCATTTGTTGTTGTGTGTTTGTTTCTCACTGTACTCCTATGTCTCTCACTGACTATTTCTGTGTCTATCTTTCGCTGTGTTTGTTTCTCTCCGTGTCTTTCTCTCCCCCCCTATTTGCCCATGTCGATGCCCTCATTATTTTCCATTACAGATTTTCGCCCGTGCGTAGCCGCCCCGATCGTCCATTCCTAATTCCAGTCCTGACTTTAGTGCTAAAACATTTTACAATACGAGAATCACAGTCACATCCACCTCATGCCAATACTGTACCATATACTTAGCATGAAGACGTAACTAATCAGGCCTATTCACCATGTAGAGTGGTGAAAGTTTCCGTGGAAAAATATTGTAAAATCATTGTAGCTCCCTATGAAATCAATGTTGGAGGAACTGGAAAGTACATGCTCACATGTAAACAGTACCTAGGGGAGTTATTGAAGGCAGACCGGAATCATAGCCAGGACAAAAGAGAGGGGGACGACGTTAAATGGAAGTAATTCTGAATATCGACGTAGCTATGTGCTCAGGGAATCACGTTTACAAACGGTGCATCTATCACCTGCTGTGACGTATGGATCAGACACACCGATATATCAAATGAGTGTAGCTAATACTTGGACGAGGAAGACAATGACATATGATCTCTCGATTAATGTATCAGCATCTGCGTGCTGAAGAAGGAAACAAATGCATGGAAATGTAAAACATTAGTATAAACTGAGATTGAAAACATCTAGATTTGAAGCTTTCGTGACTGCAAGAATTCATACTCTTAGTTCTTTCGGTAAAGTCACGTAGGTAAAAAATGAAATTAAAATGAATTATTAATTTAAATTTCATGTTTTTTTACCTAAAAATAATTATAAATTTTAAAAAAAAATTTACCTACGTGACTTTACCGAAAGAACTAAGAGTCTTGAAAACATCGGTAGACCTGCTGCTGGCGGATGGTTCCTAGGCACGCAGTTATGTAGCCCACCAATAATTCAATCCGTCACAATTCAGAATTTACAATTGCATTTATTGTTTGCTTATGCCTCGTCTTTTTTACCGTCTCCTGTGTAGACACGCACACAACAAAAGCTGGGCGGTGGCGGCGACGCTGCTGCACGTGGCTGCAGCACTGTGGAGGCAGCAGCGAATGGATCACCGCACTTCGATGTTGTGAAACTCCCTTGCCATGGGCGTCGAGGAGGTGCCATACCCTGGCTATGCCAGGAGAAGGCGGTACAGAAAGAAGGTGGACTGCATGGGATTGAGTGTTGGCCCCCTTCGCACGCATGGGCACCACGGTGGTGAGATGTTACCTTCAACGCCTGGTATACAGGAGGTCGTGGATTCGATCCCGACCCAGACGCCTGCTGTATATTTGGAGTTTGCATGTCTCTGTCTCCCCGTGGTCGCGTTGATTTTTTCCGAGTCCTCCGGTTTTAACCTCCTCAGATAGAGAATAAACGAGCGTTTTGAGTATTTGACTGCTATAAATTTCCACAAGATACGCCACTTCTTTGAGCTATCATTTGGGGCCAGGTCGTTTCTGAAAAAAGAGCTGCAAAGCTGAGTGAACTTTACCTGGTAAACATTTTTTTGTTTAGTTATTCTTCAGGTGCTCCGGTTTCCTCCCACATTGATTGGCCCACACCACCTCAAATTGTAGAGGACCGCAGAGCTTGGGCAATCGTTGGCGCCGACTAGTCGCCTGGCTGCTGCCTTCCCGCTCATCCGTGGTTCCTCCTCGCGCCTCAGAGTCGTTGTCCTCTCTGCGAGAGCGAGCGAGTGATGTGCGGTAGCGGCGTGTTGAAAGTTGACATTATTATTATTATTATTGACACACTCGGGGACGGATAAGGTGGCGTGACCTCACATGCATGACAACTGACCTATCGCCCTCACCACTCACCAGATATCATTCACCTGGCACACACATGATATGCTCATCAACCACCACACACCACTCACCTGATCCGAACCAAACACTCCAGGCATTTGCCATTCACTCGCACACACTCACTCCATTCTCACCTATTCGTCCATAACATTGACAAAAAACACGTCTCATTCACAATCCTGTATTTGTCTCATCGCATAAAACAACAAAATCAATGTTTTTTTTTATCCCATCAGCCCCACGGTCTTCTTGGAGTGCATAAAGTCAGCAGTATTAGTTCAATACAAAGCAAGCTATGGGCTCGCTTCGACATTCAGCGTCTCATCAGTAGTCAGGCTTGCCCCAACCAACGTTGTTGAATCGCAAGATACTAAACATGCTAATAAGCAAAGACGCCCCACCCCCGCTATTTTCAAGATAATGAGTTTTCACGCAAAATGGTATACTGTAGTGTGATATATTCTGATATAAAGTACACATTACTCAATTGGGATTATACATAGCCATCCTCCTACTGTAAAAACTGGCATATAGTATCGTAATTGTATAGTGAATATACATCAGTGTGATATACAGTAGGGTGTGTAGAATAATACATAGTGTAATATTACAATGTATAGTCGAAGTTATAGGGTGGTGTATAGTAATACAGTATATAATTTAATGTTGGGTTTGTCTATGGCAGTATATAGTACGGGGTAGACCCGTGTGATGTAAGAGAAAAAAGTTTAGCTGGAAGCATATTATATTTTTTGCGACATAGAATTGTAATGTATTACTTACTGTTAGTAGCTCAGCTTATTGGAGAGTATATTTAGTATACTGATGATACTATGTACTTTATACTTTAGTTTTTTACGTGGTGGTTTAGTTACTGCAGCTACATGCTATTAACATTCCTTCCCTTTATTAATGCTACCCCTATCCCCTCCCTTTGATGCTGCTAATCCTGCATAATGCACGGGCATAATATGACTTTGAAACCCCCCGCCCACCTCCTACGCATTTCACAAGTAGTACTAATCCCATATCTGTATTTCCCATAAATATGCTAAATTCCTCTTTATATGCAAATTATTTTGTCAAGGCGCTCTTCCCCCTCCAACACCAGCTTAAATATACGCTCCAAGCCTGGGGTGTTTCATTCAGACGCTGTCTTCTCGACAGACCTGTTCTTCACCTGAGGACGGCTGCTTGCGTTGTGGCCGAAACGTAGTGAGAATTATTTGATTATGTTTTATTTGTATTATTTCATTATTTCCATTCTACGTGACTTCACCGAAAGAACCAAGAAGATGAATTCCTGCAGTCACGAAAGCTTTAAATCGAAAAGCCTCATAATAATCACGATCATACTTGACACCACTCGCTTTTGGCCGTCTAATGCGTATTGTCTCCGTGGCACAATAGCGCGTTTAGTCCAGCAGGGGCTGCTCCGGCAGTGTTGTTGACGCACGTGTTGGCTTTACGTGCTATGAAGAAGAGCAATTGACCAGATGTCGCGTATTAAAAAAAATACTTTTAAGACCACAGTTTGTTATTTACGAATTTTCACTGAGTTGTCATTGCACTGCAGCACGTGACTTGTTTTTTTAATCGAGTTCAAGAGTCATAACATAGGCAATGTGCAATTCCAAAGACACCCATGGGTGATTATGGTGGGTGTTTCAGATTGCCATCAAACACCCGACCTGTGTCACGCACTGGATTATATATTTTTTTCAATTCTGAGATAAAATTCATACGTCGTACAAAGTTCACATTTAATACCATAGCCAGCTGGATTAATACGGTCAAAATAAGTTATCTTCCGATTCTATTCTTTGAGAACTACTCAAATTAATGCTGCGAAAACACACCGGCTTATGTAAACCGATTCATAATCTGTGCCATAACTCACACATGTCTCCCTTTTTGCCTCTCCAGAGGCTGGCCTCACTCCTTGCCTTGGCCTCGCCCCTCCAACAGTTGGCCCTGTTCAGCTCCATCCACCACATGAACCACAGATTTTTCTTTAAGCTAGTTTAGAGGCTATCTGCTATAGGTTATCAGTTTCTAGTTAAAATCAGCTGGACCGTAAAATGAAAATTACAGGAAAACCTCGACTTACGAACACCCGACGTATGAGCACCCGCCTTAGGAACACCTGCACTGAAGACTCGGCCTAAAATGAGTACCAGTAAACATCGCCATTTGGGAGACAAAGGCGGTCCGCTGTGGTGCTGGCCACCCACCCTCTTGTGTGCCGTGTCGGCCTTCATATTTGCTCGCTAACTGCACTCGCCCCAACAGTCTGTGAAAACTATGTGAGGGATCTTAGTCTGTGTGCATGTGAAAGTGCCTTAACAGCTGTGACGATTATCCCCGAGCACCTAGGTCTACTTAGTCTGAAATGCCTACCTGGTGCGGTGTGTAAACAACGCCACTGTGGAGAAAAAGGTCGCCGGGCGTGGTGCTGGCCACCCACCTTGTGTGCCATTCGGTCCTTCAGATGTGCTGCTCGCTAACAGCACTTGCCCCACCAGTCTGCTAAGGCTATAGGGGGATCTTTGTCTTTTTTTGTGTGTACGTGAAAGTTGGGTCGGGAGCAGTAGTGTAGTTGTGAGCGCTTTGTTGTAATGAAGACGTTAGCGCGCTGCTCGACGAACCCAGCGACCCGAGTTTGATTCTCGCTCAAGGCCAACACCAGTGAGGATTATCTTAATGCGTCCTGGGCCTCCCCTAGGTCGACTCAGCCTGAAATGAGTACCTGGTGTGGTGTGTAAACATCGCTACTGGGGAGACAAAGGTGGCCGGGCATGGTACCCACCCCCTCGTGTGCCGTGCCGGCCTTCATAGGTGCTCACTAACAGCACTTGCCCCGACAGTCTACCAAGGATACACGGGGGATCTTTGTTTTTCTTGTATGTCGTTAGAACAGATTCCCTTCGTAAATCGAGGACTGCCCAAATCCTCGCCGAAGTTTCGCGTATTCCTGCTGATATTGATAGCAATACCGCAATTACATGTAACCAGCCCGAACTGGACATCTGTAAAGAAGAGATTCATAGCTCATCGGATCCCTCCAGCCTAAATGAAGATTATGGTTCTGATGTTAGGGAATTTATAGTAATGGTGCAATTAAATTTCGATTTAAAGCTTTCCTGACTGCAGGGATTCATATTCTTGGCTCTTTCGGTAAAGTCACGTAGAAAGGAAATAATAAAATAATAAAAAATAAAACTATAAAATTCTCACGACGTTTCTATTGCAACACAGGCAATCATCGCCAGGTGTGAAAACCACAGCAAGAAGATTTGAAAAAGTGGCGTTTTTTTCTTAACGTCAGCACCACGGACAGCAACTAGCGGTCGTTCAGACGGACGAGTCGATCTATGCTCGTGTAATAAAAGACTTGACCACGATATCTGGCTCAGTGTCCTTTATTCGGTCCGTACTGCGTCCCCACACGGCTGTCTCTCTTATTCTCTCTGTGCTGGTTCCGATGTCACTCCAGTCCACATCAGCAGCCCCGCTGCTGTTCTTGTCGCTCTTGCAGCCCCACAGCAGCTCCGCTGCTGTACTCTCACACAGCTCCCTCGGCTGTTCCTGCTGCAGCTCTCACGGCCTCGTGCTGTCTCGCCTTCTCGTCGCTCCTGCGACTCCTGGCAGCCACTCCGCTGCTCCTCACACACAACCTTACTGCCTATCTCTATCTGCAGCTTTACACCTCCCAGTAGCTCCCTACTGTTCCCAGGGTTGGCTCCCGCTTCTGACGGTGCCCCCTCGGCTCGTACGCCCGCGTGGCCCCACACCTTTCCATTCACACCCCGACTGCCTTCTCCTTCCGGTTTACCCGCTTAAGGACCCCCTACCTTTCACCCACGTCACCTGGCTCCGCCTCCTCGTGACGTCACATCCGGAAGGTCGCTTTCGCCCGCATTACACCACCCTCCCCCATAGAAAAAACCCAGCCGACCTCGGCTGAACAACACCAAAGCGTAATGCGGTGAACCGACCTTCCCCCTTAAAGGACACTAAGCATGCAATATAACAACAAGAACAACACACAAGTAACATCGACGAACGTACGAAAGCATGCGATAAATACGACGGCAAGAACAAGAACAATAACAACATACAATCAACGAAACGTAAGCGATTTGGAACGAGTGCGGGTCGCCGGCCCGTCCCGGACGGTCGGCGGCCCACTTGTAGAACGGGGACGCGATGGAACACGAGAAATGACAGGGGGTAATTCCCATGCTGCGATTGGAAGTCCACCGACATCTCGTGTCCCTGACGAATCAGTCTTGGTCATATTCGGCGAATGCGCCTGCAGCGGGGTCGGAAGGGTCGCCGGGCTTGAAGGTCCCGCAGCCTTGGCAGGCGCCCTCCGAGCAGGCCCACTCCTCCCCCGCGGTGTCACGGTCGGCCTGTCTGGAACAGGTACGACAGGCGCTCTAGCAAGATCAATGGACGCAGGCGGGGAAGAGTCAGAGTCAGCAGCAACAGACCCCGGCAAGGCAACATTGGGAGATGACGCATCACGTAGGGGAGCAACATATGGTTTCAACCGCGACGTATGAACAAACCAACGGCGAGAACCAAACTGAACACGCGCCGACTGTGGATTGGGAACCTCAATGAGGCGCACAGGACCATGCCAAGGTTTGTGCAATTTAGGAGAGGTCCCCGGCCGCACCTGCGGGCAATGGAGCCAGGCCAGGTCTCCCACCTTCCAGGGGCACTCCCCCTCAGACCGCCGAGCATACCGCTCGTTCCGGGCCTGGGCTTTGGCCGTAGCCACGCGGGCGTTTTCCCGCGCCTCCGTAACCCGGCGAACCGTGTCCTGAATGTATTCAGGGAGTGGTTTACGAGGTCCCTTCACCCCAGTACCCAATTGCACATCCACCGGAGGCACGTTTTCCCGACCATACATAAGGTAAAACGGCGAATACCCTGTAGCCGCATGGGGCGTCATCCTGTACGCCGAAAGCACTCCGGGGATGTGCAGATCCCAATCCGATTGCTGCTCACTCACAGTATGGCAAAGCATGGCAGACAATGTCCTGTTCAGCCGCTCAACCATACCATCCGTCTGCGGATGGTATGGAGATGTCCGTATCTTCTTAGTCCCAAGGCCTGCGCACACTTCAGCCAACAATTTAGAAGAGAAATTTCGGCCCTGGTCCGTGAGGAGTCTCTCCGGCGCCCCCTTGTCCATAATGTACCCAAACAAAAAGGCGTCGGTGATGGCCGCGGCCGACTGATCGGGCAACGGCCAGGCCATCGGCCAACGGGAGAGATACTCGACCCCTACCAGCAAATATTTATTTCCCCTCGCCGATGGTGGGAAGGGTCCCAATATGTCCAGTGCCACCAATTCATTGACTCGAGACACCTGAATCGACTGGAGAGGCGGCACGTAAGGATGTTTAGGCGGCTTACGCCGGGCGCATTCAGGGCACGCGCGCACGTGCCCTACGACATCTGTCGCCATGCTGTGCCAAAAATAATGACGTTGTAACGTCAACAAGGTCTTCTGCACCCCTAAATGCAATAGTGTGTCACAATGGAGAGTTCTAATCAACTCAAATCGCAAGGACGTTGGTACCACCACACGACAGCTTTCCTGGAACCTTTCTTGCCACATAAGCAGACCATCTCGGAGAGCGGTTCGCGGCCCCACAGCCGAACTCGGACTCCCCTTGTCCCTCATAGACCGCTTCCGCATGGACAACAACGACTCGTCCATCATCTGTTCCCGAATCCAGACAGACCGCGGCAGATTCAAAACCCCATCAGTCGGTCCCGTGTTCCATCGGAGTATCCGACTTCCCGACGGCCAACGTGAGCGGCTGAGAGGGGTTGAGAATCGGCGAACACCTATGCGTCCCCGACGCACATTTACAAGGGGCGCGCCCTGGTAATCTGGAAAGTGCGTCAGCGTTCGCATGGCGCACTCCCTTCCGATGTTGAATTTGGAAGGAAAACTCCTGCAGCGTGTCCAACCAACGTGCCCACTGTCCCGATGGCTGGTCCATTTTAAGTGCATATTGCAAGGCCGCATGATCCGTACGCACAATAAAAGAACGACCGTAAAGGTACGGTCGAAATTGCCGCAGGAAAAAAACAACCGCCAAAAGTTCTCTACGAGTGACACAGTAGCGTGTTTCCGCAGGCGACAAGACTCGGCTACCATACGCCACGACGCGCTCTACGCCCCCTTTAGACTGTGATAATACCGCCCCAATACCTGTGTCACTCGCGTCCGTATCTAGAATGAAAGGGCGATCAAAATCGGGATAATTCAATGTCGGGGCCGTAGCCAATAGATCGCGCAGACTCCGAAAGGCCGCCTCTTCCGGCTCTCCCCAAACAAATTTCCATCCTTTACCCGTAAGGAGATGCAAGGGCCTCGCAATCGTTGCAAACCCCGGCACAAATCTTCGGTAATACGAGGCAAATCCCAAAAACCGTCGAACATCCCCCACAGAGGCCGGAGTCGGCCAATCCCGGACACACGCCGTCTTTTCCGGATCCGTGGACACCCCCTCGGCACTCACAATGTGCCCCAAATAACGGACGGACCGTTGCAGTAGGTGGCATTTCTTTGGTTTGAATTTCAAATTGGCAGAGCGCATCCTCGTGAACACTGTCTCCAGCCGCGTTAAATGTTCCTCAAATGTGCGGCTGAACACAATAATATCGTCCAAATATATAAGACACGTCTCCCACTGCAACCCCGTCAAAACGAGCTCCATCAATCTTTGAAACGTAGCAGGGGCCGCATTCAATCCCATTGGGAGGCAGTTGAATTGAAATAACCCCTGCGGCGTACGGAATGCGGTTTTCTCCCGTGAGGACTCGTCAAGGGGAAGCTGCCAAAATCCCGAAGAGAGGTCCAGTGTGGAAAAGAACTTAGCCCCCGACAATGCGTCAAGGGAGTCGTCCATACGCGGCAGGGGGTACGCATCTGCCACCGATATCTTATTCAATTTCCGGAAATCGACACAAAATCTCAAGTTGCCATCCTTTTTCTTAACCAAGACCACAGGAGCGCCCCATGGGCTGTTAGATGGCGATATAATGTCCGCAGCCAACATGTCTTCCACAGCCCCCCGAACGTGTTCTCGCTCCGCTGGACTCATCCGATGCGAATTTAACCGAATAGGGGCAGCGTCGCCTGTCTCAATGTGATGGGAAAGCAAGGATGTGCGTCCCAAATCCAAATCGTCGGAGCTGAATACATCCGAATACGTCAGCAACAATTTACGCAGCGCATCACGTTGCCCCACGGACAGGGAAGAATTTTCGTCACATAAGGTAGCGATCCAACGATTGTCCGAACTCCTTGGCTCGGAAACACCAGCGACCACTCCTCGGCGATGCGGACAATCGTGCGTCGCAAACGTCGTAGTGGCATGTGCCACAACCGTACCGGCCGGAACACGGATGTTTTCCACCCCCGCATTAAGCACCTGTAAAACCGGTAATTGATCCGGCCGGACGATGGTCTGTGCCCCAACTAACGCCAATCCCGTTGTTATCGTGGCGGATGGTGACAACAAGACCCCTAATGCTCCTAGCCGATCGGGCAGGGGCTTCCGATACCGCAAGGGTATAAGCATCTGTGAACCAGGTGGGATGTCCACAGATGCGACGGACAGCGCCTGCACCTGTACGGCCGAAGCAGGTCGCCCCCAGGGCGACGGCAGAAACGAGATTCGACGGCCCCCCGGCAATTCAATACAATTCTCATTGATTTTAATCAAAATGGGCATCTTAGCCAAAAAATCCGTGCCTAGTAAGCAAGGAACCGCCAAAGATCTCGATATTAACACAACGCCCGAAGCCGACACATCCCCTATAGATATCTTAGCATCCACCTGGCCCACAATCCCCATACTACCCCCGTTTGCAGCGACGCAAGACCCATAAACCGGACGCACAGCCCCCGGCGGAATGCCCAACAGATGGAAAATGACATCCGATATAATAGTCGCAGACGCTCCCGAGTCGACCAAAATGCGCACGTCCATACCTTGTATGGACCCCGGTACAGTGGACGAACCCGTAGCGGCCGCGACAACTCTCCGTGCCAATTTGCGCCACTGCGTAACTGAATGACAAGGCCCCGTCGATGGCCTTTCTTTAACAACAACAATAGGATCGCGCAACACAGGTGGTGGGTGAGGTGTAAAGCCTTGCCGAGTGTCTGGTGCGTGCCGACATGCCTGTTTCGGAGGTTCCTTGGTCGGCTTGTCCGGTGTTGTGGGCTCCTGCTGCGGCGGACCCGGGAAGCGGGCCCAGCAATCTCTGGCGTAATGGCCCCTACGGCCGCAGCGGAAGCAATCGGCCTCGTTGCGCCGAAGCGCAGGTCCTGCGTCCCGGCGGCCCCGTCCCGATGGCGTAGCGCGCGGCCCCGGCCTTCCGCGTCCCGGCCATGGAGAGGAGGCAGCCGTCAGCTCCTGTGGACCCCGCTCATCCGGCACATAGATCGCCTTTGTGGGGTCCCACCCCATCGCGCCTCCTTCCTTGACGGGCCCACCCGTCCATGCCGCCACTTGCTTCCAGCGACGGAGATTAAACTGCGCGTCCAGACACTTTGCTGCCGCCCGGGACGTGAGCTTCTCATGCCCACACACAGGCATGGGGATCCCCAGATCCCGAGACAGCTCCAGCATTTTTCCCAATATGAGGGGCTCGAGCAGATCCTGTGGCGTGTCAGGATATGCCGCCATGGCCAGCTCCAACACCGCGCCCCTGAACGCCACGGGCGATTCTTCGGGTGCTCGTTGTCGTTGAGCGAATCGCCGATGCGCGTCGTCAGGTGGCTCATAGGCGTCGGCCATTTCCTCAAAAACTCCACATAACGTCTTCTTCTTATTGGCCGTTATGGAACAGAAAAATCGCACAGATTCGTCGTCCAGTAGAGTCGGCAACACTTCCAAGGCCTCCGCATCGGTCCATCTTGCTGAACGAACCGCCGCCAAAAATCGGCAGGTGAAAGCGCTCCAATCGCCCCCGATAGAGAATTCCTTAACCGTAGTAAGGTGGCGACTCCGACTCCTCTTCACGCCGTCTTCCAATGATGGTTGTTGTGGAGGTAAATTCAAAATGGCGTCGGCCCGCGGCGTGGCCAAGATGGCGGTTTGGCGCCGCGGAGCGCGCAAGATGGCGTCTTCTTGCCGCGTGGCCAATGGCGGCGGCAGGGCAGGCAACGTGGCGGCCCGTGGAGCACCTTCTCGTTCCATCGTCGTCCTTGGCGTAACGAGATGACACAGATGCGCCAGGACGTCCTTGAGTGTCTCCAGTTGTTCTGCCACCTGTTGCCATCTTTGCTCAGCGTCCGATGTTGTTGACGGACCCACCATCGCGCCGACATCTTCCACGCCCGTCCCCGTGCTCGCTTCAGCAGGGCTCTCCTCCACCACCCCAGCAAAATCCGTGGTCGGAGGGAATTCGTCGTCGTCGGACGAAGAAGCCGATGCTGGCGCCGGGGGAATTTTCTTCCTTACTTGCTTAGACATGCCGTTTCACTTCTGACCCCAGTGTAATAAAAGACTTGACCACGATATCTGGCTCAGTGTCCTTTATTCGGTCCGTACTGCGTCCCCACACGGCTGTCTCTCTTATTCTCTCTGTGCTGGTTCCGATGTCACTCCAGTCCACATCAGCAGCCCCGCTGCTGTTCTTGTCGCTCTTGCAGCCCCACAGCAGCTCCGCTGCTGTACTCTCACACAGCTCCCTCGGCTGTTCCTGCTGCAGCTCTCACGGCCTCGTGCTGTCTCGCCTTCTCGTCGCTCCTGCGACTCCTGGCAGCCACTCCGCTGCTCCTCACACACAACCTTACTGCCTATCTCTATCTGCAGCTTTACACCTCCCAGTAGCTCCCTACTGTTCCCAGGGTTGGCTCCCGCTTCTGACGGTGCCCCCTCGGCTCGTACGCCCGCGTGGCCCCACACCTTTCCATTCACACCCTGACTGCCTTCTCCTTCCGGTTTACCCGCTTAAGGACCCCCTACCTTTCACCCACGTCACCTGGCTCCGCCTCCTCGTGACGTCACATCCGGAAGGTCGCTTTCGCCCGCATTACACCCGGAACGGAGGAGGGGGGAGAGAAGGAGAATGGAATGCGGTCTGAAAGTCACCGTTAGCGTGAACCAGAGGTGTGGACTCGAGTCATGTGACTTGGACTCGAGTCAGACTCGAGTCATGAATTTGATGACTTGCGACTCGACTTGGACTTGCATAACAATGACTTTGTCCCACCTATGAGATGTGGACTCGAGTCATGTGACTTGGACTCGAGTCAGACTCGAGTCATGAATTTGATGACTTGCGACTCGACTTGGACTTGCATAACAATGACTTTGTCCCACCTCTGGCGTGAACACAATCAATTAAGACCCGAAATGGTTAATCACATCCAATGATTGCTAAGCCAGAAGAGATTCTTTCATGAGGCTATCCACATATACAAACACAAAGACAATTTCAACCGAGAAGATGGTTTCTGGCTGAGCAATCGCTGTCCTGGGTTGTTAAAGTTAAGAAAAAACGCCACTTTTTCAAAATTTCTTGCTGTGAATTTCACACCTGATGATGATTGCTTGTGTTTCAGTCGAAACGTCGTGAGAATTTTGTTGTTTGATATTTTTATTGCTTTATTATTTCCCTCGTACGTGACTTTACCGAAAGAACCAAGAATATAACACAAACAAGTGTTGTTGTTATGTTATGTTATGTATGTTATGTTATGTAGGTAAAAAAAGGGGGAGCAGCAAAGGGGGAGAGAGAGAGGGGGGGGGGGTATGGGGTAGGGGGGGGGGGCGCTGCGTGAGCGTTCGGGGGAGAGAGGACATGAGGTGGGGGGGGGGGGGAAGTGGGCGGGGCTGGAAGTGGAAAGCTGGGGATGCGGGTAGAAATTAACTCGGAAAATAGGCTAGTACCCGGCAGATATGATGAAACCATAAACAGTTAAGGTTTTACCTGGTTAATAACATCCTTCCAATGAGTGCTCCATTTGTATCCATCTTCTCGGTTGAAGTTATGTTTATATATCTGCCTTGTGTTCGCGAACACAGTCCGAGACATGTCGTTTCGTTTCCCCAATGTAATTGCTACCACAGGTACAACTCGATTTGTAAACCCCAGGATATTGCATGTCAGGAATGACATCCTTCACAGATGGGATTAGATCACTGATTTTGTCTACTGTATTGAATCGGACCTGGATCTTGTGTTTGTTTAACATTTTGGAAATTTGTTTGGTAACACCTGCTATGTATGGTAACGTGATGGTTTTGATCGGCTTCTCAGGGGGTTGTTTCTCCATGGTTGGAGAAACAGCTTAGCGAATAATGCGGTCTCATTAATCTTGAGGGCTGGTGTACGTGTTCCAGTTCACTGGCTAGGTGGTGTCGGTCGTAAATGCAGTTGGCCCTATTGTGTAGTGTTTTGATGAGAATTCTTCTGTGCCGGATGGGGGTGGGAATCCGGTTTCAGGTAGGAATCTGTGTGGGTGGCTTTCCTGTAGACAGTGTCCCAACGAGCCGTCAAGTTTCTTCTCAAATAAAACATCCAGGAATGGTAGCTTACCATCCTTCTCTGCTTCCATGGTGAATTTGATGGATGGGTGTATGGAATTGATGTGGTTGAGAAATTGGTTCAATACTGGCAGGCCAAACACCGAAAGTGTCGTCTATATTTCTCTTCCACAATGAAGGACGTAGGGTGGATATCTGGATGGCATCTGTTTCAAATTTCTCCATGAAAACATTCGCAATCACTGGTGATAAGGGGGGGAACCTTCATTTTGTTTGTAGAAAGTACCATTCCAGGTGAAGTAAGTGTTGGTAAGGCAGTGCCTAACCAGAGTATGTACATCAGGATTCAGTCCATGTTGGACTAAGTCTTCAATTATTACTAAGGTGTCAGGTGCAGGAACCTTGGTGAACAGAGAAACTACATCAAAGCTGACGAGCAAATCATCTGGGGACAGTGAAATGCCCTTGATTAGAGAGCCCAATTGAGCTGAGTTATGTACTGCTGAGGTGGTCTTGCCGTGAATGGAAGCAAGGTATCAGACAGACAACGGGCCAGTTTGTAGGTAGGTGAGTTGATAGTGGAAACGATGGGCCGAAGTGGAGTACCTTCTTTATGGAATTTTGAAAGACCATAGAATCTGGGTGGTCTAGTAGCAGAAGGTTTTAGGGAGAGCCGTTTGAATGGCTCTATTAGAGGAGTTGAACTGGTAATGATATTGTTGGTTTTTGTACCCAGGCGGTTGGTAGGATCTTTGTTGATTTTAGTGTAACTTCCATCATTAAGAAGGTCCTGGATTTTGTTGTTGTATGTGGTTTTATCCATGATGACAGGAGCATTGTCCTTGTCGGCTGAGAGGATGACTATGTCATCTCTCTTTTTCAATTTAGCGAGTTCAGAGCGCTCGTCTTTGGTGATGTTACTAATGGGTTTCTTAGCATTTTTAAGGATGGTGGCAATTTCAGATGTTGCCACGTCTGTCGGGATGTGCCCCAAGCATTTGAGGGCTACATCTACCTGGGCAATTATATAATCGACTGGGATGTGTTTGAGGGTGACAGCAAAATTCATCCCTCTAGCTAGTACCGATTTTAGGCTATCGGAGATTGTGCTGCTACTCTGATTGATAACTCTTGTTAACATCTAGCTTTTTAATGTGTGGATCTGATTTTTATTTTTTGACAAGTTATTGAATTTAGCAATAAGGTTAACCTTACATTTGGAGTACATTGTTGCGGCAGAATAAGTAGTCATGTTATCTACAAGGTTCCAATCAAATGCGGACATTTTATCTGTTAATGTTAAGTGTGATTGTAGGAGACATTTGTCTAAATTATCAAGTTCAAGACGGAGTAGTCTTATCCTCTCTGAGATTAGAGAAAGGCTCGCTCTGAATTAGATCCGTTTGGCGTTAGGAGTAGTGACAAGGTAATACCGACCACAGTGTAAATGTGGTCGGTATTACCTTGTTGTCGCAGCATCTCTTCAGAAAGGTGAAAGACTCGATCATGTGAGCCACCTTGTCTCGTAGTCTGTTAAAAGCTCTAACAGATGTGTGAAAACCCTACCCGTAGAGGTGGTTCAATCTTGATTTGAAGCTTTCGTGACTGCAGGCATCCATACTCTTACACTAACATCTGCTTCTGTCACTTCTAACGCCAAACTAATCTTATTCAGAGCTAGCCTTTCTCTAATCTCAGAGAGGATAAGACTACCCCGTCTTGAACTTGATTATTTAAACAAACATACACCAGGCCCTCAAGATGAATGGGTACTCGGACCGCATTATTCCCAAAGCTGTTTTTCCAACCATGGAGAAACAACCCCCTGAGAAGCCGATCAAAACTATCGCGTTACCATACATAGCAGGTGTTACCAAAAATATTTCGAAAATCTTAAACAAACACAAAATCCAGGTCCGATTCAATACAGTACACAAAATCCGTTATCTAATCGCATCTGTGAAGGATGTGATTCCTGACATGCAATATCCTGGAGTTTACAAACTTGCGGTAGCAGTTACATTGGGGAAACGAAACGACATCTCTCGGACCGTGTTCGCGAACACAAGGCAGATCTGAAACACGGCAGAAAACCAATACCTCTGCCATGGCTGACCTTTGTTATAATGCTGTGGGCTCGCATGATAATGTTTTTTTTCCGAGACCAAGGTACTCTGCAAACCTTCTGGCTACTATAAAACGTTTGTTCATGAAGCCATCCAGATATATAAACATAACTTCAACCGAGAAGATGGATACAAATGGAGCACTCATTGGAAGGGTGTTATTAACCAGGTAAAACCTTAACTCTTTATGGATGTTTATCTGCCGGGTACTTGCCTATTTTTCCGAGATAATTTCTCCCCGCATCCCCAGCTGTCCCAGCCTCCCACTTCCAGCCCTGCCCACTCCCCCACCTCTGGCCTCACATCCTTTCTCCCCCGAGCACTCACGCAGCGCTCCACCCCCTCTCTCTATCTCTCTTTCCCTCTTTCCCCCCTTTATCCTCCCCCCTTTCTTACCTATATAACCTAATGGAACGGCAGCTCTCTCGCCCACTTCAGCAAATATTTTCTTGCTGTGGTTGTCCCACCTGATGAAGTCCGCTTGTGTTGTGATCGAAACGTCGTGATTTGTTTTATTTTATTTCTAACTACGTGACTTTACTGAAAGAACCAAAGAGTATATGGATTCTTGCAGTCACGAAAACTTCAAATCAAGATTCGGTAAAACATCTTTAGTTCCAGATATTCGTTTTTGTATTTTGTGTACTGCGCCAACTCTGATTCGGATGTTTTGTTTTTCCAAAAATCTGGCTAGTTGATGTACGGTATTTTAGTAGTTTGAATTACTTGGTCAGTTTAACTCGTATTATTAATTAAAAATATTTAAAATACCGTACATTGTGGGAGTAATGGATAAACTAGTGAGATTTTTGGAGAAAAAAAACATCTGAGTCAGAAGATTTATTAACGAAGCATTTACAAGAAGGTCTATAACGGATGAATTGCACTTGTGCCCAATGCTATTTTGCGCAGACAGTAAGAATGATCAGCACGAGACTAAATTAACACCAAAGAAATATGAAATACTCCCAAATACAACTGTCAGCAGTGTTAGAACACGCATGCCAACAAGGACACTCATTGACGTTCTGTGCAAGACTAGTTACTACTGGCCAAGACTAATTAGAGAATCTATTGAAATGGAGATAAATACAAATAATTAATAATAAAGATTTTTGGGATTCATCGCGTTATTTATAAATGTGTCGTAACCCTCCACCACCCGACACAGCTGAACGGTAAAAAATTGTCACGTTGACAAAAGACAAATTGTCGTGAACTATTTGACTTTTGTCAACGTGACTCAATTTTGGTGGAGAGTTACGACACATTTATAAATAACGTGATCTAACCAAAAAACCTTTATTATGAATAATATTGGTCGCGAAAGCCTACGTGTTAAATACAAATAATCTTAACCATTCGGATAGCTACAGCCTTAGTGCTGCTCAGAATTGAATGTTCAAATAATTGTTTAAATGCATGCCTATACAGGTCACCATACATAAATGGGGATCAACTGTATGCAGACAATACCAGGTGCTGTTATTTTATTGCACTCAAACGACAGGAGGTACAAGAATAATGTTCATGCACAATGTACGTTGATTAACATATCAATAACCCAACCGGCAATGGATACCCCCATTGTTATTCATATGCATACATGAATCCACCCCCTCCCCCTTCGCACAAGAAGGGCTCATAAGTGACGTCATCACATCTATCCCTCTTTAAGGAATGAAACAGGAGGATTTATACACAAATCTCCGGTCGCCTGATGAAGCTGTTTGTAATTACTGGCCAAACGTCATATTCAGATTGTAAATGTTGTGGATTTGCTCTCCAACACACCGGTCTGCTGTACTTGTAATTATTTGGCATGTTCTGTTTACGTGACAAACCTTACTGTGTCGGGTGGTGGCGTGTTCCGCGACACATTTATATTTACGCAATCTAACTCATGAAACCTATGTTATGTATTACCAACTGTAAATAAATTGTCTTGATAATTCACATTGACTCGAGTTCGTTTGTATGTATGTATGTTGAATTTCTTTCGCATAGCCAACCGTGCTAATCAGAGTAGAAATTTGCATTGCTATTCTTTTTGCATTGCGAATTTGAGTGGGAAAAATGTTATACATCACAAACGGGTTACACACGGTAACATTTTTGACACCAGCAGCTCACAGGCAAGAGGCAAATTTACCTCTTGCAACAGGGCTCATTAACAATTTTTTTACTTAGCGCCATCGCACAGGCTGAGTGGCTGCTTGCTGAGTGATATGTCACGTATACATGCCCTGTAAACGTGAAGATACAAACTTGCGATAAATATATATATTTGCAACTCGCCGTCATAACACTTTACGGCCAGTTCCCGCTTCACGAACAGGTTGTGTGCCTGAGGCCCGTTCATTGATCCAACTCATTGTAAGTTGACACTCAGTGAACGAAAGCCCCATTTATGACAACACAGAGATAACACATTCCGTGAGAAAAAAAAACTTTTAATAACAGCTTGACAACGCCGAATTGCACTGGCGATACGAACCACCCAACCATTTGGTTTGGCGGAGCCAGCTGTAATGAGTCCTAACATCACCGCTGAGAGTGTGTGTACGTGTGCGCGTATGTATATGTGCGACAGGGATGTTCTCTGGCTTCAACATTATTTAACATCTAATAAAGAATAATTATTTCATATTTTAATAGCAAATGCTATCACCATCATTTTACAAGAAAAAAACTGAAGGCACCCAATGGGTTCTCCCTTCTCTCCGGTTGTAGCCAATATTTTCATGGAAATATTTGAGACGGACGCCATCCAGGCATCCACTCTACGCCCGTCCTTGTGGAAGTGGTACGTGGATGACACGTTTGTCATCTAGCCACATGGCCGACCGGCTCTAACCAATTCCTCAACCACATCAATTCCATACACCCAACCATCAAATTCACCATGGAGGTAGAAAAGGATGGCATGCTACCTTTCTTGAATGTCCTAATCAAAAAGAGACCAGATGGCTCGGAGCCATTCTGTCGACAGGAAAGTAACCCATACTGACGCCTACCTAAAACCTGATTCCCACCACCATTCATCCCAGAAGAATTGCCTCATCAAAATGCTACACCATAGAGCTCAATGTATCTCCGAGCATGAACACCTGACCAGTGAACTCAAACACTATGCAATCAACAAAGCCATCACCCCAACCGTGAGGAAGGAGCCATCTGAAGATCCAATGAAAACCATCACCTTATCTTACTTCGCAGGGATAACCAAAAAGATTTCCAAAATCATGAACAAACACAAGATCCAGGTCCGATTTAACACAGTGCATAAAATTCGTGACTTGAACCCATCTGTGAAGGACAAGATTCCTGACATGCAATATCCAGGCGTCTACAAACTAAGCTGTATCTGCGGCAGCAGTTACATTGGGGAAACCAAACGACATGTCTCGAAACGTGTTCGTGAACATAAGGCAGATCTGAAACATAGCAGGACCAATACTTCTGCTGTGGCTGATCATTACTTTAATGCGGCTGGCTCACGTGAAATTGATTTCTCAAAGACGATGGTACTTTGCAAGCCGACTGGCTATCAACAAAGATTCGTTCACGAAGACATCCATATATACAGACCCAGACACAATTTCAACCGAGACGACGGTTTTAACCACAGCAATCATTCGAAGAATGTCATCAACCACTCTGGGTCATGACTTGATTTGTGTTTTCTTGTCCACCTCCACCGTCAGCAGTGTTGATGTGTGAAGCGAGGTGCAATGCTATGATTGGTGTAGAACTACTGCCGGTGTAGGAGACCTCTCTTACATTAACAGCTGCCCAGCCCATCTCTAAACCTTTATAAACAGCCTCCCTCAGCAGCGTTCCCCCTCTTTTTTCTCCTGATGACGATTGCTTGTGTTGCGATCAAAACGTCGTGATATTTTAATTATTTTTAAAATTATGTTATTGTTATTATTTTTTCTATCAACTTGACTTTACCGAAAGAACCATATAATATGAATTCCTGCAGTCACGAAAGTTTCATGTAAAAATGTAAAGGCTATTTCCTCCAATATTTGAGGTGCCGCAGGCCCAGCAGGGTCAATCCCACCTTGCCCCATTTTGTTATATGAGCGGAGGGATTTCTCCACCCCCAAGAACTCAGAAAAGTTCAAAATATATTAAACTAGATTCGAAGCTTTCGTGACTGCAGGAATTACTCTTTAGTTATTTTAGTAAAGTAATTTCGAAAGGAAATGAATTAAATAATAATAGAATAAGACGTTTTAATTGCATTATATTTCTAAGTTTGCTATGTTTGTTTTCTCATTCATTCGTACCTGATGATGGTTGCTTGTGTTGCAATCGAAATGTCGTATTCTATTATTATTTAATTTACTTTCTTTCTACGTGACTTTACCGAAAGAATCAAAATATATTCCTGCATTCACGAAAATATTTTAAATCAAAATGTATGCTGGTAGTGATTACAGTGATGGGCCAGCTTCATGGTGATTATGGGACTCGAGTTGGTCGGGTGATGCGGATGGAGTGATGGAGATTGGTGATGTTCGTGGGGGTTGGAGAGGGTGATTGCAGGAAGGATGGGGTTCATGCTGATTGGGAGAGTGGCTTAGGTTTGATGGGGAAAGCAACTGCATACATGTCAACCCCTTATCAGTGCCTACCTTATTACAGACCAATTCAGACAGTATTAGTCACCCCGTGCCCTTATAAATCTCAACGTTCATCCTACAAAGTCCCATCAAAAGGGAGAAACACAAACAAATTGACAAAAAATAAAAAATAATTATTGAATATGTAATATATAGTACATGAAAAAAATTGCTCGTAAAAAAGGGCTTTACGCCTTATGGACCTGGAAACTCAATTTCCCCATACAAGAATACAGGTAAATCGTATGGGTTGACAGGTATGCAACTGAGATGTGGAGGGGGTACAGTGTGATGGGATTGGGTAGGGAATGGTGATGGGCGGTGATGATGGAGGACATTGGGGGACATCGTGATGCGAGTGGAGTTTTGAAGTCGCGCCCCGCTCCTCTTCACAAAATCCTCACGGGAGTTCCGCAGGTTCCTGCTGAGGTCGGCCTCCCCGAGGTCAACCTCATCTTCATTGAGCACCGAGTGCGGTGTGTCAACATCCCCACTGGGTAGACAGGCAACCGGACCTATTGCTGCCCATCCACCTCGTGTGCCGTGCCGGCCATCATAGATGTTGCTCTCTAAGTGCACTTGCCCCAAGAGTATGCTAAGGTTACAAGGGGGATATTTGTCTTTGTGTTCGCATGTGAAAGTGTGAGTGTGTGTTAAATTGTAAGAGTTTACTCCTGAATAGCGCTCTGCTCCCCATCATAAAATCCACGCGGAAGTTCCGCGGGTTCCTGCTAGTTAGTAGTATTACACGTGTTTGTTAACCCAGCAAAGCCTCATTAAATCTCCAGACTCTTTAACAGGAGGGCCATATTGCCCAGTTTTCATCGCAGTAGGGGAGATGTGGCTGTGTGTGTCATCACAATGGAATAACATGCAGGTCATTTATCAGCAATTGGATGTTTGGCCAATACCAGTTTTACGATGGCCGGAAACCATGCAGAACAGCGGGAGAACATACAAACTCCACTCAGAAAGACACCCTAGTCGGTAATTGAACCAAAGCCCTTTTTGCTGTGACGTGCAACCACTCGGCGAACCTGCTGCGCTGACAGTCTGTCACCCACTACCAATGATAGCGAGAAAGCTTGGAATCCTGTCATCGGATGTGACTGCATACCACACAGGAAACATTCTAGACAGGTACAGTCTTCATGTGTTTGGTGGCCTTGGGAAACAAAAACAACCTCATGTACCCCTAGAGGTCACCAGCAGGGATAGAGGTCACTAGCAACAGGGTGGTCTCCGTCTGTCCTTGTATGTCGCTCTCTCTCTCTCTGCATCTCTCTTTACATTTCTGTTTCTCTATCTGTTTCTATGTCAGTCTGTGTATCACTCTGTGTCTGTATCTTTCTCCCTATGTTTCTGTATTTATGTTTCTATCTCTGTGTCTGTCTCTATATACATGTGGAACTTATTTTGTACCGTAGATAGCCAACCGTGCTAATCGGAGGTGCGAGGGAAATACAGCCTACTAAACACAAAAATAAGTTTCAAGAAATGAGTTTTCAATCTATATTTAAAATTGCATACCTCCAGTGGCTTCCTTATATCGGGACAGCGTTCCAGACGGGCGTAAAACTGCATCAGAAAACACGCGATGCGGTGACTGTCTTTGTTCGATGGCCAGCCAAAAGCCACTGTGAGGATGACCGGAGTCCTCGTGATGGTTTTTCTCTGTGTCTGTGTCCCTTTGTGTGTGTGTGTTTGTAGGCCTGGGCTCTGTGTAGTTCTTCGTGCTTTCGAAGTCCCTAACCCTCTGCTCACAATCATTAAGGACCTTCATGATGGTGAGCGGGCCCGGGTAAAACTACGTGGCCGGGAGTCAGAGCCATTCCCTGTACACCTTGGGGTGCGACAGGGATGTCCTCTGGCTCCCACATTATTTAACATCTATTTTGACCACGTAGTTCGTGAAGCCTTCAATGCTGTACCGGAGGAATTTCCATTTGGTACAGATACAATGGAAGGCTGATCGATGCCCGTGTAATTGCTGCTAACTCAGAGGAGGAGTTGGAGGCTCTGCTGCTGAACCTGGAGCTTGCCACTAAGAGGTGGGGCCTTACCATCAGCCCCACCAAAACTTAGCACCTGCCTGGGTATTTTGTACCATCGGACACTCCACCCCCACAACTCCCAATTGGTGATAGGACAGTTGTGGAGAGAGTGGAGAGTTTCCCATACCTTGGCAGTGTGCTCATGACCGTCTCCGGTTTAACAGCAGAGGTCTCACTCCGAATTAGTCGAGCGGCATTATCTTTTCATTGGTTGCATATCGCTGTTTGGAAGCTACCTGGTCTATCACTCCACACAAAGCTTCAGGTCTTCTCAGCCACGGTCATTCCCTGCCTTCTCTAAGCTTGCGAAACGTGGACACCCTTAATGGAACATCTTAGCCGGTTAGACACATTTTTTCTGGCCTGCCTACGATCCATCCTGGGTTTAACCAGGCTGGATTGTGTGAGGAGCTCACAATCCCTTGAAAGATGTGGACAAAGTCCCATTGGTGAGCTCCTCCGGCAGGCAAGGTTGCGTTGGCTGGATCATGTCGCCCGCATGCCCAGCCACCACATGCCTTAACAGCTTTTGTTCAGCCGGATCGAGGGGGTGAAACGGGCGCGGTACGGGCTAGAGTAAAGATGGAGTGATGTGGTATAGGAGGATGTGGAGGTGAGTGGACTTGCCGATGACTGGTACCAGCGGTGTCAAGATCGGCCTCTGTGGAGGAGACTCGTGAAGGACGCTACTGTGCAGTTGGATGCAGTCGCCCTCCAACAACAAAGGAGGGCGGAGGAGCGACGCTCACAACAATGCGCGGAGTGCCGGGTGTCTAAAGCACAGCAAGTTGGCACAGTAGGGGGCACAGGTGGTGCATCAGCCAGTCGTCTCAGTCAGTCGACCCGTGGCATCTGGGTCTGCCCCGTGACCTCATGCCAGCGGGCGTTCGACACTTCACGTGGCCTCAAGGTGCACATCGCCTGATACAAGCGTCGTGGTGACGTAACCGCCACTTAGTTGCGTATGGCATTTGTTGTTGTGTGTTTGTTTCTCACTGTACTCCTATGTCTCTCACTGACTATTTCTGTGTCTATCTTTCGCTGTGTTTGTTTCTCTCCGTGTCTTTCTCTCCCCCCCTATTTGCCCATGTCGATGCCCTCATTATTTTCCATTACAGATTTTCGCCCGTGCGTAGCCGCCCCGATCGTCCATTCCTAATTCCAGTCCTGACTTTAGTGCTAAAACATTTTACAATACGAGAATCACAGTCACATCCACCTCATGCCAATACTGTACGTAACTAATCAGGCCTATTCACCATGTAGAGTGGTGAAAGTTTCCGTGGAAAAATATTGTAAAATCATTGTAGCTCCCTATGAAATCAATGTTGGAGGAACTGGAAAGTACATGCTCACATGTAAACAGTACCTAGGGGAGTTATTGAAGGCAGACCGGAATCATAGCCAGGACAAAAGACGACGTTAGATGGAAGTAATTCTGAATATCGACGTAGCTATGTGCTCGGGGAATCACGTTTACAAACGGTGCATCTATCACCTGCTGTGACGTATGGATCAGACACACCGATATATCAAATGAGTGTAGCTAATACTTGGACGAGGAAGACAATGACATATGATCTCTCGATTAATGTATCAGCATCTGCGTGCTGAAGAAGGAAACAAATGCATGGAAATGTAAAACATTAGTATAAACTGAGATTGAATACATCTAGATTTGAAGCTTTCGTGACTGCAAGAATTCATACTCTTAGTTCTTTCGGTAAAGTCACGTAGGTAAAAAATGAAATTAAAATGAATTATTAATTTAAATTTCATGTTTTTTTACCTAAAAATAATTATTAAATATTTTTTTTTACGTGACTTTACCGAAAGAACTAAGAGTATTGAAAACATCGGTAGACCTGCTGCTGGCGGATGGTTCCTAGGCACGCAGTTATGTAGCCCACCAATAATTCAATTCGTCACAATTCAGAATTTACAATTGCATTTATTGTTTGCTTATGCCTCGTTTTTTTTACCGTCTCCTGTGTAGACACGCACACAACAAAAGCTGGGCGGTGGCGGCGACGCTGCTGCACGTGGCTGCAGCACTGTGGAGGCAGCAGCGAATGGATCACCGCACTTCGATGTTGTGAAACTCCCTTGCCATGGGCGTCGAGGAGGTGCCATACCCTGGCTATGCCAGGAGAAGGCGGTACAGAAAGAATGTGGACTGCATGGGATTGAGTGTTGGCCCCCTTCGCACGCATGGGCACCACGGTGGTGAGATGTTACCTTCAACGCCTGGTATACAGGAGGTCGTGGATTCGATCCCGACCCAGACGCCTGCTGTATATTTGGAGTTTGCATGTCTCTGTCTCCCCGTGGTCGCGTTGATTTTTTCCGAGTCCTCCGGTTTTAACCTCCTCAGATAGAGAATAAACGAGCGTTTTGAGTATTTGACTGCTATAAATTTCCACAAGATACGCCACTTCGTTGAGCTATCATTTGGGGCCAGGTCGTTTCTGAAAAAAGAGCTGCAAAGCTGAGTGAACTTTACCTGGTAAACATTTTTTTGTTTAGTTATTCTTCAGGTGCTCCGGTTTCCTCCCACATTGATTTGCCCACACCACCTCAAATTGTAGAGGACCGCAGAGCTTGGGCAATCGTTGGCGCCGACTAGTCGCCTGGCTGCTGCCTTCCCGCTCATCCGTGGTTCCTCCTCGCGCCTCAGAGTCGTTGTCCTCTCTGCGAGAGCGAGCGAGTGATGTGCGGTAGCGTCGTGTTGAAAGTTGACATTATTATTATTATTGACAAACTCGGGGACGGATAAGGTGGCGTGACCTCACATGCATGACAACTGACCTATCGCCCTCACCACTCACCAGATATCATTCACCTGGCACACAAATGATATGCTCATCAACCACCACACACCACTCACCTGATCCGAACCAAACACTCCAGGCATTTGCCATTCACTCGCACACACTCACTCCATTCTCACCTATTCGTCCATAACATTGACAAAAAACACGTCTCATTCACAATCCTGTATCTGTCTCATCGCATAAAACAACAAAATCAATGTTTTTTTTTTATCCCATCAGCCCCACGGTCTTCTTGGAGTGCATAAAGTCAGCAGTATTAGTTCAATACAAAGCAAGCTATGGGCTCGCTTCGACATTCAGCGTCTCATCAGTAGTCAGGCTTGCCCCAACCAACGTTGGTGAATCGCAAGATACTAAAGATGCTAATAAGCAAAGACGCCCCACCCCCGCTAACTTCAAGATAATGAGTCCAAGTTTTCACGCAAAATGGTATACTGTAGTGTGATGAATTCTGATATAATGTACACATTACTCAATTGGGATTATACATAGCCATCCTCCTACTGTAAAAACTGGCATATAGTCTCGTTATTGTATAGTGAATATACAGCAGTGTGATATACAGTAGGGTGTGTAGAATAATACATAGTGTAATATTACAATGTATAGTCGAAGTTATAGGGTGGTGTATAGTAATACAGTATATCATTTAATGTTGGGTTTGTCTATGGCAGTATATAGTACGGGGTAGACCCGTGTGATGTAAGAGAAAAAAGTTTAGCTGGAAGCATATTATATTTTTTGCGACATAGAATTGTAATGTATTACTTACTGTTAGTAGCTCAGCTTATTGGAGAGTATATTTAGTATACTGATGATACTATGTAGTTTATACTTTAGTTTTTCACGTGGTGGTTTAGTTACTGCAGCTACATACTATTAACATTCCTTCCCTTTATTAATGCTACCCCTATCCCCTCCCTTTGATGCTGCTAATTCTGCATAATGCACGGGCATAATATGACTTTGAATCCCCACGCCCACCTCCTACGCATTTCACAAGTAGTACTAATCCCATATCTGTATTTCCCATAAATATGCTAAATTCCTCTTGACATGCAAATTATTTTGTCAAGGCGCTCTTCCCCCTCCAACCCAGCTTAAATATACGCTCCAAGCCTGGGGTGTTTCATTCAGACGCTGTCTTCTCGACAGACCTGTTCTTCACCTGAGGACGGCTGCTTGCGTTGTGGCCGAAACGTCGTGAGAATTATTTGATTATGTTTTATTTTTATTATTTTATTATTTCCATTCTACGTGACTTCACCGAAAGAACCAAGAAGATGAATCCCTGCAGTCACGAAAGCTTTAAATCGAAAAGCCTCATAATAATCACGATCATACTTGACACCACTCGCTTTTGGCCGTCTAATGCGTATTGTCTCCGTGGCACAATAGCGCGTTTAGTCCAGCAAGGGCTGCTCCGGCAGTGTTGTTGACGCACGTGTTGGCTTTACGTGCTATGAAGAAGAGCAATTGACCAGATGTCGCGTATTAAAAAATCAATACTTTTAAGACCACAGTTTGTTATTTACGAATTTTCACTGAGTTGTCATTGCACTGCAGCACGTGACTTGTTTTTTTAATCGAGGTCAAGAGTCATAACATAGGCAATGTGCAATTCCAAAGACACCCATGGGTGATTATGGTGGGTGTTTCAGATTGCCATCAAACACCCGACCTGTGTCACGCACTGGATTATATATTTTTTTTAATTCTGAGATAAAATTCATACGTCGTACAAAGTTCACATTTAATACCATAGCCAGCTGGATTAATACGTTCAAAATAAGTTATCTTCCGATTCAATTCTTTGAGAACTACTCAAATTAATGCTGCGAAAACACACCGGCTTATGTAAACCGATTCATAATCTGTGCCATAACTCACACATGTCTCCCTTTTTGCCTCTCCAGAGGCTGGCCTCACTCCTTGCCTTGGCCTCGCCCCTCCAACAGTTGGCCCTGTTCAGCTCCATCCACCACATGAACCACAGATTTTTCTTTAAGCTAGTTTAGAGGCTATCTGCCATAGGTTATCAGTTTCTAGTTAAAATCAGCTGGACCGTAAAATGAAAATTACAGGAAACCCTCGACTTACGAACACCCGACGTATGAGCACCCGCCTTAGGAACACCTGCACTGAAGACTCGGCCTAAAATGAGTACCAGTAAACATCGCCATTTGGGAGACAAAGGCGGTCCGCTGTGGTGCTGGCCACCCACCCTCTTGTGTGCCGTGTCGGCCTTCATATTTGCTCGCTAACTGCACTCGCCCCAACAGTCTGTTAAAGCTATGTGAGGGATCTTAGTCTGTGTGCATGTGAATGTGCCTTAACAGCTGTGACGATTATCCCCGAGCACCTAGGTCTACTTAGTCTGAAATGCCTACCTGGTGCGGTGTGTAAACAACGCCACTGTGGAGAAAAAGGTCGCCGGGCGTGGTGCTGGCCACCCACCTCGTGTGCCATTCGGTCCGTCAGATGTGCTGCTCGCTAACAGCACTTGCCCCACCAGTCTGTTAAGGCTATAGGGGGATCTTTGTCTTTTTTTGTGTGTACGTGAAAGTTGGGTCGGGAGCAGTAGTGTAGTTGTGAGCGCTTTGTTGTAATGAAGACGTTAGCGCGCTGCTCGACGAACCCAGCGACCCGAGTTTGATTCTCGCTCAAGGCCAACACCAGTGAGGATTATCTTAATGCGTCCTGGGCCTCCCCTAGGTCGACTCAGCCTGAAATGAGTACCTGGTGTGGTGTGTAAACATCGCTACTGGGGAGACAAAGGTGGCCGGGCATGGTACCCACCCCCTCGTGTGCCGTGCCGGCCTTCATAGGAGCTCACTAACAGCACTTGCCCGACAGTCTACCAAGGCTACACGGGGGATCTTTGTTTTTTCTCTTGTATGTCGTTAGAACAGATTCCCTTCGTAAATCGAGGACTGCCCAAATCCTCGCCGAAGTTTCGCGGATTCCTGCTGATATTGATAGCAATACCGCAATTACATGTAACCAGCCCGAACTGGACATCTGTAAAGAAGAGATTCATAGCTCATCGGATCCCTCCAGCCTAAATGAAGATTATGGTTCTGATGTTAGGGAATTTATAGTAATGGTGCAATTAAATTTCGATTTAAAGCTTTCCTGACTGCAGGGATTCATATTCTTGGCTCTTTCGATAAAGTCACGTAGAAAGGAAATAATAAAATAATAAAAATGAACTATAAAATTCTCACGACGTTTCTATTGCAACACAGGCAATCATCGCCAGGTGTGAACACCACAGCAAGAAGATTTGAAAAAGTGGCGTTTTTTTCTTAACGTCAGCACCACGGACAGCAACTAGCGGTCGTTCAGACGGACGAGTCCATCTATGCTCGGAACGGAGGAGGGGGGAGAGAAGGAGAATGGAATGCGGTCTGAAAGTCACCGTTAGCGTGAACACAATCAATTAAGACCCGAAATGGTTAATCACATCCAATGATTGCTAAGCCAGAAGAGATTCTTTCATGAGGCTATCCACATATACAAACACAAAGACAATTTCAACCGAGAAGATGGTTTCTGGCTGAGCAATCGCTGTCCTGGGTTGTTAAAGTTAAGAAAAAACGCCACTTTTTTAAAAATTTCTTTCTGTGAATTTCACACCTGATGATGATTGCTTGTGTTTCAGTCGAAACGTCGTGAGAATTTTGTTGTTTGATATTTTTATTACTTTATTATTTCCCTGGTACGTGACTTTACCGAAAGAACCAAGAATATAACACAAACAAGTGTTGTTGTTATGTTATGTAACAACAACACAAACACGTGTTGTTGTTGTCATGTAACAACAACACAAACACGCTATTGGGGACGCTTGGTGCATCGCCCGTTGGAGAGCCCCGCCCCGCACGCCCCCCCATCCCCCGCAAGCCCCTCCCCCTCACAACCCTCCCCCCAATCCCACGCGCCCCTCCCCCCCACAGACACAGGCCCCGCCCACCGTCGCGTGACGTCACGCCCAACTGCCGCCCGTTCTGCGACATTGCAGTGGAGGCTCCCGCTCCAGTCGGTTCACTCCGAGACTCACGACGCCGAGACTCGCCTCTCTGGGGGAGCCTCTCACTCGCCTCGCTCTCCCAGCTTCACTGAAGACCCTTCTCGCCGACTTGCTGCCGCAGACGGTCGAAGGATGAGAACATCTCCGAGGTGAGTGTGAGACGGCACTGGGGAGAGAGACAAAGACGCCTGTGACACGTGTGCAGCGGGCGAGGGAGACGACGGCCCTGGACACGGCACACGCCGCCTGTGTTGTGGCCGAGGCCTTCGTCAGATCGCTCGTTGCTTTCAGAGGGACATTGATACAGACCGTGAGGGAGACACGTGGACACAACAGAGACACAGGAGGCAGACTATAAGTTGCTTTTCTCTTGGGAGCGAACACTCCGCACCAACACACGGAGACAGGCAAAGCGTTCCAGTCCTCCAATCCCTCCTTCACACGCAACTCTCTCTCATCCTCCTCATGCACTGCTCTCTCCTCCTCATCAGCTGCTCTCTCTCATCCACTCCTCCTGCCGACATCCCCTCTTATCCCGACGGCCCCCTCTACCATTTGTGGCCATCTGGCTTCTGAAAAAAGCTAATAGCTCTGTGGGCTTTACCTGTTAGGATGAACCTAGTTGAGTTTCATTTGTATATATTTTTGAAGTGATTTGCTTACCTTTCCTGTACTTTGCACTCCTATCGTGTTTTTGTATTGTTGTAACTTTTTGAGCAACCCCCAACTAGACATCTATGAATAGGGGCCGTCCATAAATGACGTCACGCGATTTTGGCCGATTTTTGCCCCCCCCCCCCTCGTCACACGGCGTCACAAAAAGTCAGACCCCCTTCAAATATGACGTCACTAGGCTCTGCCCCCCCCCCCCCCAACCATATTTACATTTTGAAACTAAAACATGCTTCAAATCACTTTAAACTATTGTCATTGTAGTGCGTATTTTACGTGGTGCTGCACTTATAGGAGAAACATTTATTTAAAAGGAGGCATTAGAAAGCTGAAATTTAGCATACAATTCATTTACAAATATTCAACGCCTAAATAAAACTGCAGATGTTCAGAATATTATATTGAAATTTTCTTATGTTTATACATTTTTTTAGGTAATTATAACTATAAAAAATAGTTGAAATTTTGTAGTAGAAAGAAGCAAAATGGAGAGTACAATTATAACAATCACATATTCATTCCACAGAATGAAAAGTCCTGGTAGAATCATTAGAATCAAAATGTTTATTAACAATAATTCAATTTTTTTATTAATTTATGTTTCTCCATTTTCCCATGGAGAAGCAAAATGCTCCTTCATGGAATAAATAAAAAGGTGACCTTAGTAAATATAAATAATCGAATAGTTATTAATGAAAATTAATCAAAATTAGTGTTGTTATAACAATTCTATTTAATTAAGTTTATTTAAAGTTGCGCATTTTGATGTGACGTCACATTTATCAAAACCCCCTCCCCCCCTCGTCACACATCGTCACAAATAGTTCATCGTATTCCTCCAATATAAATAAAGATTCTAATTTCACTTGACTTGAGTGTGAATGCAAGTTGACAGAAGCCCGTGACTGTTGGCGCGACGGCTGCAAAGCATCTGTGACCCCAAATTACACTCCGTCTGCCTTTGCAGACAAGTGGTCATTGACCACATTCCGACCGCGACGCGTTACAACCTGTCGCCCGACAACGACCTGCCGGAGAAGGAGGAGAGCAGCCTGTTCTGCTGGGGCCTTTTTTGTGGGAAGGGGTCACGTCGGTCAGCGGCGGATAAAGCCCTCCTCAAGGCGCAGAGAAAGCTCGCCAAGACCCAGATGAGGGCGCGCCAGGTCCTGGAGGAGCTGTGGCGGGACGCCGCCGCGGTCGATGCCGCCAAGGAGCGGAAGGAGGAAGAGAAGGAGAGCATGGAAGGAGATGTCAAGAAGGCGCTCGGCAGATGGAGGCGCACGATGGACTTGTCTGGCAAGGGTAGGAGACCAGGTGAGGAGATTGAGCTCAGCTCGCGATGAGAGACTCGCCCAGTCTAAGGTGTTGCTAAACACGTGATGTTGATTCTAAATGTGGAGGGAAAAACCGGATGACCGTGAGAAAAATATACGTGACCACAGGGAGAGAGACATGCAAATTCCCAATATACACAGGCATCAGGGTCGGGATAAAGGTAAGACATGTTGAAGCAGTGCCTTTAATGCGGACAGAGGCTCTCGTCCAAACGGTTTTGAAAGTCGTTCTGCGATGCCACCTTCTCGGGCGCTGCGAGTGCGCGTGAGTCACGAGGGGGGTGGTCCTTTTGTCGCAGGAACAACCGCCCGGCGAGAGATTGACTGGGATGCGCTGATCGAGCTCGTGGATGAGGCGATGAGCTTCCACCCCGTCCACACTGCGGACGCGCTGCTCCTCGAGGGAAGCAGCAACAGTGTGCACACGAGCCACGCCAGCATCAGCATCGACATGTACGTCGGCTGTGGTAGCAGCTTCTGCAAAAGCAACAGCAGCAGCGGCAGCAGCAGTGGCGCCAGCAGCGGGGGCAGCAGTGGCTACCTGCCACAGTCTGAGTCCGAGATGTTAACAGACTCCACGCCCATCGATACAGATGATGATGGCCTCCTCAAGGACGACCCTTGTGCCCCTCCACCTCTCGAAATGGTGAATATAACTCTGTATCTCGCCAATTACACATGCATGTTTATGTTTTTTTATTTCAAGGCCACAGTATCGTTGATGAGTGTGAGTTAATGTTTCTTCTCGAGAGGCAAACTATCACCGGGACGTCGTGACGAATGGCACTTGGGCAAGTGGCCCGTGTCCATATGTTCACCGCGTGCTGATTTCCTATTCTCCCTACTGCAGGAACTCGTGAACCCGGACACCACGGTTGTGGATGCAAGTGGTATGCTGTACCTTGACCGGGGCACTTCCAGCAAGCCACGGCTAGCTGATTGGAAGTTTGGCCATGAATCGGTAGGGAGTTACTTGCATATGCAAACACATACAGAACTGTAAAAAAGACAAAGATCCCCTACAGAGCCTAAAAGACTTTTGGAGCAAGTGCTGTTAGCAAGCATCTATGAAGGTCGTCATTGTGGCACACAAGGGGGTAGGTGGCCAAAACTACGCCCGGCCGCCTTTGTCTTCCCAATGACAATGTTGACACACTTCACAAAGTACTCATTTGAGGCTCAGTCGACTTCGGGAAGCACCAGGACCCATTCAGGTAATCGTCACTGGTATTGTCCATAAGCGGCCATAGAAGTCGGGCCACCGGGTTAGTAGGGCAGCGCGCTATCCACTACACTACTGCTCCGCACGTACATACACACATGTACAAGTACCAACATATGCGTACACACACATGCAATGATAGCCATGTTAAGGTGTTCGCTGTGAAGCCCAGAGCATGGGTTTCGGATGTGCGAGCGAATCGCTCGTTTGCCTCGGGCGTTCTCGACGAGCTAATGTCCATGGCGGTCTCCTTCACAGGTCTCCCAGCCCCGGGAGGGAGATGCTTCCCCATTGTATGAAAACCAACAGCCACCGGGGTTCGTGCAGCAGAAGGACGGCCACAGGTGAGACGCACGCGTGCCTACACACAAACGAACGCACGGTCACGAGAGCATCGCCGTTCACACCCGGCGCCACATCCCGTCCAGGCACGGACACGGGACCTCTTTCGGCCTCACCCCCGCGCCATACCCCTCCTGCTGCGCTGACTCAGCTTGCGTGTGCCAGGTGGGAAAGATGGGAGGGGGGGGCACCAACGGACTGTGCGGCTTGACGCTCGTTTTCTTCCGCAGATTTATCAACGTTGCGCCTTGCGCCAGCCAACTGTGGTAAGCAGGCACGAGCGTCCGCCCCACCCCGACCCCGCCGCCTGCGAGATGGGAGATTGAGTGTGCTGCTGGTTCGGCACCTCCGGTGAACACGGTTCTTCCGCTGGGAAACTCTGGGAGATCGCTCCTCATGCGTATTCTGCCACTGCTGACAGTTGTATTTGGGAGTATTTGATATTGATTTGGTGTTCTTTTGGTCGTGCTGATCATTCGTCATATCTGCCCAATATAGCATTTGGCACAAGTGCAATTAATCCGTTGCACACCTTCTGTTGAATGCTTCGTTAATAAATCTTCAGTACTAGATATTAATTTATGTATGTTTTGTACCATGCCAAATCTGACTCGGATGTTTTGTTTTTCCAAAAATATCACTAGTTTATCCATTACTCCCACAATGTACGTATTTTGAATAGTTTTAACTATTAACACGAGTTGAAACTGACGAAGTAATTCAAACTACTAAAATATCGAACAACAACTAGCCAGATTTTTGGAAAAACAAAACATCCGAATCAGAGTTGGTACAGTACAAAAAATACAAAATCTAATATCTGGTACTAAAGATGTATTACCGAATCTTGATTTGAAGCTTTCGGGACTGCAGGAATCCATATACTCTTTGGTTCTTTCGGTAAAGTCACGTAGTTAGAAATAAAATTAAACAAATCACGAAGTTTCGGGCGCAACACAAGTGTCCATCATCAGGTGGGACAACCACAGCAAGAAAACATTTGCTGAAGTGGGCGAGAGAGCTGCCGTGCCAAGAGGTTATGTAGGTAAGAAAAGGGGGAGCAGCAAAGGGGGAGAGAGAGAGGGGGGGGGGTAGGGGGGGGGGGGCGTGAGCGTTCGGGGGAGAGAGGACATGAGGTGGGGGGGGGGGGGAAGTGGGCGGGGCTGGAAGTGGAAAGCTGGGGATGCGGGTAGAAATTAACTCGGAAAATAGGCTAGTACCCGGCAGATATGATGAAACCATAAACAGTTAAGGTTTTACCTGGTTAATAACATCCTTCCAATGAGTGCTCCATTTGTATCCATCTTCTCGGTTGAAGTTATGTTTATATATCTGCCTTGTGTTCGCGAACACAGTCCGAGACATGTCGTTTCGTTTCCCCAATGTAATTGCTACCACAGGTACAACTCGATTTGTAAACCCCAGGATATTGCATGTCAGGAATGACATCCTTCACAGATGGGATTAGATCACTGATTTTGTCTACTGTATTGAATCGGACCTGGATCTTGTGTTTGTTTAACATTTTGGAAATCTGTTTGGTAACACCTGCTATGTATGGTAACGTGATGGTTTTGATCGGCTTCTCAGGGGGTTGTTTCTCCATGGTTGGAGAAACAGCTTAGCGAATAATGCGGTCTCATTAATCTTGAGGGCTGGTGTACGTGTTCCAGTTCACTGGCTAGGTGGTGTCGGTCGTAAATGCAGTTGGCCCTATTGTGTAGTGTTTTGATGAGAATTCTTCTGTGCCGGATGGGGGTGGGAATCCGGTTTCAGGTAGGAATCTGTGTGGGTGGCTTTCCTGTAGACAGTGTCCCAACGAGCCGTCAAGTCTCTTCTCAAATAAAACATCCAGGAATGGTAGCTTACCATCCTTCTCTGCTTCCATGGTGAATTTGATGGATGGGTGTATGGAATTGATGTGGTTGAGAAATTGGTTCAATACTGGCAGGCCAAACACCGAAAGTGTCGTCTATATTTCTCTTCCACAATGAAGGACGTAGGGTGGATATCTGGATGGCATCTGTTTCAAATTTCTCCATGAAAACATTCGCAATCACTGGTGATAAGGGGGGGAACCTTCATTTTGTTTGTAGAAAGTACCATTCCAGGTGAAGTAAGTGTTGGTAAGGCAGTGCCTAACCAGAGTATGTACATCAGGATTCAGTCCATGTTGGACTAAGTCTTCAATTATTGCTAAGGTGTCAGGTGCAGGAACCTTGGTGAACAGAGAAACTACATCAAAGCTGACGAGCAAATCATCTGGGGACAGTGAAATGCCCTTGATTAGAGAGCCCAATTGAGCTGAGTTATGTACTGCTGAGGTGGTCTTGCCCGTGAATGGAAGCAAGGTATCAGACAGACAACGGGCCAGTTTGTAGGTAGGTGAGTTGATAGTGGAAACGATGGGCCGAAGTGGAGTACCTTCTTTATGGAATTTTGAAAGACCATAGAATCTGGGTGGTCTAGTAGCAGAAGGTTTTAGGGAGAGCCGTTTGAATGGCTCTATTAGAGGAGTTGAACTGGTAATGATATTGTTGGTTTTTGTACCCAGGCGGTTGGTAGGATCTTTGTTGATTTTAGTGTAACTTCCATCATTAAGAAGGTCCTGGATTTTGTTGTTGTATGTGGTTTTATCCATGATGACAGGAGCATTGTCCTTGTCGGCTGAGAGGATGACTATGTCATCTCTCTTTTTCAATTTAGCGAGTTCAGAGCGCTCGTCTTTGGTGATGTTACTAATGGGTTTCTTAGCATTTTTAAGGATGGTGGCAATTTCAGATGTTGCCACGTCTGTCGGGATGTGCCCCAAGCATTTGAGGGCTACATCTACCTGGGCAATTATATAATCGACTGGGATGTGTTTGGGGGTGACAGCAAAATTCATCCCTCTAGCTAGTACCGATTTTAGGCTATCGGAGATTGTGCTGCTACTCTGATTGATAAGTCTTGTTAACATTTAGCTTTTTAATGTGTGGATCTGATTTTTATTTTTTGACAAGTTATTGAATTTAGCAATAAGGTTAACCTTACATTTGGAGGACATTGTTGCGGCAGAATAAGTAGACATGTTATCTACAAGGTTCCAATCAAATGCGGACATTTTATCTGTTAATGTTAAGTGTGATTGTAGGAGACATTTGTCTAAATTATCAAGTTCAAGACGGAGTAGTCTTATCCTCTCTGAGATTAGAGAAAGGCTCGCTCTGAATTAGATCCGTTTGGCGTTAGGAGTACTCTTACACTAACATCTGCTTCTGTCACTTCTAACGCCAAACTAATCTTATTCAGAGCTAGCCTTTCTCTAATCTCAGAGAGGATAAGACTACCCCGTCTTGAACTTGATTATTTAGACAAACATACACCAGGCCCTCAAGATGAATGGGTACTCGGACCGCATTATTCCCAAAGCTGTTTTTCCAACCATGGAGAAACAACCCCCTGAGAAGCCGATCAAAACTATCGCGTTACCATACATAGCAGGTGTTACCAAACATATTTCGAAAATCTTAAACAAACACAAAATCCAGGTCCGATTCAATACAGTACACAAAATCCGTTATCTAATCGCATCTGTGAAGGATGTGATTCCTGACATGCAATATCCTGGAGTTTACAAACTTGCGGTAGCAGTTACATTCGGGAAACGAAACGACATCTCTCGGACCGTGTTCGCGAACACAAGGCAGATCTGAAACACGGCAGAAAACCAATACCTCTGCCATGGCTGACCTTTGTTATAATGCTGTGGGCTCGCATGATAATGTTTTTTTTTCCGAGACCAAGGTACTCTGCAAACCTTCTGGCTACTATAAAACGTTTGTTCATGAAGCCATCCAGATATATAAACATAACTTCAACCGAGAAGATGGATACAAATAGAGCACGCATTGGAAGGGTGTTATTAACCAGGTAAAACCTTAACTCTTTATGGATGTTTATCTGCCGGGTACTTGCCTATTTTTCCGAGATAATTTCTCCCCGCATCCCCAGCTGTCCCAGCCTCCACCTTCCAGCCCTGCCCACTCCCCCACCTCTGGCCTCACATCCTTTCTCCCCCGAGGACTCACGCAGCGCTCCCCCCCTCTCTCTATCTCTCTTTCCCCCCTTTCTCCTCCCCCCTTTCTTACCTATATAACCTCATGCCACGTCAGCTCTCTCGCCCACTTCAGCAAATATTTTCTTGCTGTGGTTGTCCCACCTGATGAAGTTCGCTTGTGTTGTGATCGAAACGTCGTGATTTGTTTTATTTTATTTCTAACTACGTGACTTTACCGAAAGAACCAAAGAGTATATGGATTCTTGCAGTCACGAAAACTTCAAATCAAGATTCGGTAAAACATCTTTAGTACCAGATATTCGTTTTTGTATTTTGTGTACTGCGCCAACTCTGATTCGGATGTTTTGTTTTTCCAAAAATCTGGCTAGTTGATGTACGGTATTTTAGTAGTTTGAATTACTTGGTCAGTTTAACTCGTGTTATTAATTAAAAATATTTAAAATACCGTGCATTGTGGGAGTAATGGATAAACTAGTGAGATTTTTGGAGAAAAAAAACATCTGAGTCAGAAGATTTATTAACGAAGCATTTAACAGAAGGTCTATAACGGATGAATTGCACTTGTGCCCAATGCTATGTTGAGCAGACAGTAAGAATGATCAGCACGAGACTAAATTAACACTAAAGAAATATGAAATACTCCCAAATACAACTGTCAGCAGTGTTAGAACACGCATGCCAACAAGGACACTCATTGACGTTCTGTGCAAGACTAGTTACTACTGGCCAAGACTAATTAGAGAAGCTATCGAAATGGAGATAAATACAAATAATTAATAATAAAGATTTTTAGGATTCATCGCGTTATTTATAAATGTGTCGTAACCCTCCACCACCCGACACAGCTGAACAGTAAAAAATTGTCACGTTGACAAAAGACAAATTGTCGTGAACTATTTGACTTTTGTCAACGTGACTCAATTTTGGTGGAGAGTTACGACACATTTATAAATAACGTGATCTAACCAAAAAACCTTTATTATGAATAATATTGGTCGCGAAAGCCTACGTGTTAAATACAAATAATCTTAACCATTCGGATAGCTACAGCCTTAGTGCTGCTCAGAATTGAATGTTCAAATAATTGTTTAAATGCATGCCTATACAGGTCACCATACATAAATGGGGATCAACTGTATGCAGACAATACCAGGTGCTGTTATTTTATTGCACTCAAACGACAGGAGGTACAAGAATAATGTTCATGCACAATGTACGTTGATTAACATATCAATAACCCAACCGGCAATGGATACCCCCATTGTTATTCATATGCATGCATGAATCCACCCCCTCCCCCTTCGCACAAGAAGGGCTCACAAGTGACGTCATCACATCTATCCCTCTTTAAGGAATGAAACAGGAGGATTTATACACAAATCTCCGGTCGCCTGATGAAGCTGTTTGTAATTACTGGCCAAACGTCATATTCAGATTGTAAATGTTGTGGATTTGCTCTCCAACACACCGGTCTGCTGTACTTGTAATTAATTGGCATGTTCTGTTTACGTGACAAACCTTACTGTGTCGGGTGGTGGCGTGTTCCGCGACACATTTATATTTACGCAATCTAACTCATGAAACCTATGTTATGTATTACCAACTGTAAATAAATTGTCTTGATAATTCACATTGACTCGAGTTCGTTTGTATGTATGTATGTATGTTGAATTTCTTTCGCATAGCCAACCGTGTTAATCAGAGTAGCAATTTGCATTGCTATTCTTTTTGCATTGCAAATTTGAGTGGGAAAAATGTTATACATCACAAACGGGTTACACACGGTAAAATTTTTGGCACCAGCAGCTCACAGGCAAGAGGCAAATTTACCTCTTGCAACAGGGCTCATTAACAATTTTTTTACTTAGCGCCATCGCACAGGCTGAGTGGCTGCTTGCTGAGTGATATGTCACGTATACATGCCCTGTAAACGTGAAGATACAAACTTGCGATAAATATATATACTTGCAACTCGCCGTCATAACACTTTACGGCCAGTTCCCGCTTCACGAACAGGTTGTGTGCCTGAGGCCCGTTCATTGATCCAACTCATTGTAAGTTGACACTCAGTGAACGAAAGCCCCGTTTATGACAACACTGAGATAACACATTCCGTGAGAAAAAAAAACTTTTAATAACAGCTTGACAACGCCGAATTGCACTGGCGATACGAACCACCCAACCATTTGGTTTGGCGGAGCCAGCTGTAATGAGTCCTAACATCACCGCTGAGAGTGTGTGTACGTGTGCGCGTATGTATATGTGCGACAGGGATGTTCTCTGGCTTCAACATTATTTAACATCTAATAAAGAATAATTATTTCATATTTTAATAGCAAATGCTATCACCATCATTTTACAACAAAAAAACTGAAGGCACCCAATGGGTTCTCCCTTCTCTCCGGTTGTAGCCAATATTTTCATGGAAATATTTGAGACGGACGCCATCCAGGCATCCACTCTACGCCCGTCCTTGTGGAAGTGGTACGTGGATGACACGTTTGTCATCTAGCCACATGGCCGACCGGCTCTAACCAATTCCTCAACCACATCAATTCCATACACCCAACCATCAAATTCACCATGGAGGTAGAAAAGGATGGCATGCAACCTTTCTTGAATGTCCTAATCAAAAAGAGACCAGATGGCTCGGAGCCATTCTGTCGACAGGAAAGTAACCCATACTGACGCCTACCTAAAACCTGATTCCCACCACCATTCATCCCAGAAGAATTGCCTCATCAAAATGCTACACCATAGAGCTCAATGTATCTCCGAGCATGAACACCTGACCAGTGAACTCAAACACTATGCAATCAACAAAGCCATCACCCCAACCGTGAGGAAGGAGCCATCTGAAGATCCAATGAAAACCATCACCTTATCTTACTTCGCAGGGATAACCAAAAAGATTTCCAAAATCATGAACAAACACAAGATCCAGGTCCGATTCAACACAGTGCATAAAATTCGTGACTTGAACCCATCTGTGAAGGACAAGATTCCTGACATGCAATATCCAGGCGTCTACAAACTAAGCTGTATTTGCGGCAGCAGTTACATTGGGGAAACCAAACGACATGTCTCGAAACGTGTTCGTGAACATAAGGCAGATCTGAAACATAGCAGGACCAATACTTCTGCTGTGGCTGATCATTACTTTAATGCGGCTGGCTCACGTGAAATTGATTTCTCAAAGACGATGGTACTTTGCAAGCCGACTGGCTATCAACAAAGATTCGTTCACGAAGACATCCATATATACAGACCCAGACACAATTTCAACCGAGACGACGGTTTTAACCACAGCAATCATTCGAAGAATGTCATCAACCACTCTGGGTCATGACTTGATTTGTGTTTTCTTGTCCACCTCCACCGTCAGCAGTGTTGATGTGTGAAGCGAGGTACAATGCTATGATTGGTGTAGAACTACTGCCGGTGTCGGAGACCTCTCTTACATTAACAGCTGCCCAGCCCATCTCTAAACCTTTATAAACAGCCTCCCTCAGCAGCGTTCCCCCTCTTTTTTCTCCTGATGACGATTGCTTGTGTTGTGATCAAAACGTCGTGATATTTTAATTATTTTTAAAATTATGTTATTGTTATTATTTTTTCTATCAACGTGACTTTACCGAAAGAACCATATAATATGAATTCCTGCAGTCACGAAAGTTTCATGTAAAAATGTAAAGGCTATTTCCTCCAATATTTGAGGTGCCGCAGGCCCAGCAGGGTCAATCCCACCTTGCCCCATTTTGTTATATGAGCGGAGGGATTTCTCCACCCCCAAGAACTCAGAAAAGCTCAAAATATATTAAACTAGATTCGAAGCTTTCGTGACTGCAGGAATTACTCTTTAGTTATTTTAGTAAAGTCATTTCGAAAGGAAATGAATTGAATAATAATAGAATACGACGTTTTAATTGCATTATATTTCTAAGTTTGCTATGTTTGTTTTCTCATTCATTCGTACCTGATGATGGTTGCTTGTGTTGCAATCGAAATGTCGTATTCTATTATTATTTAATTTACTTTCTTTCTACGTGACTTTACCGAAAGAATCAAAATATATTCCTGCATTCACGAAAATATTTTAAATCAAAATGTATGCTGGTAGTGATTACAGTGATGGGCCAGCTTCATGGTGATTATGGGACTCGAGTTGGTCGGGTGATGCGGATGGAGTGATGGAGATTGGTGATGTTCGTGGGGGTTGGAGAGGGTGATTGCATGAAGGATGGGGTTCATGCTGATTGGGAGAGTGGCTGAGGTTTGATGGGGAAAGCAACTACATACATGTCAACCCCTTATCAGTGCCTACCTTATTACAGACCAATTCAGACAGTATTAGTCACCCCGTGCCCTTATAAATCTCAACGTTCATCCTACAAAGTCCCATCAAAAGGGAGAAACACAAACAAATTGACAAAAAATAAAAAATAATTATTGAATATGTAATATATAGTACATGAAAAAAATTGCTCGTAAAAAAGGGCTTTACGCCTTATGGACCTGGAAACTCAATTTCCCCATACAAGAATACAGGTAAATCGTATGGGTTGACAGGTATGCAACTGAGATGTGGAGGGGGTACAGTGTGATGGGATTGGGTAGGGAATGGTGATGGGCGGTGATGATGGAGGACATTGGGGGACATCGTGATGCGAGTGGAGTTTTGAAGTCGCGCCCCGCTCCTCTTCACAAAATCCTCACGGGAGTTCCACAGGTTCCTGCTGAGGTCGGCCTCCCCGAGGTCAACCTCATCTTCATTGAGCACCGAGTGCGGTGTGTCAACATCCCCACTGGGTAGACAGGCAACCGGACCTATTGCTGCCCATCCACCTCGTGTGCCGTGCCGGCCATCATAGATGTTGCTCTCTAAGTGCACTTGCCCCAAGAGTATGCTAAGGTTACAAGGGGGATATTTGTCTTTGTGTTCGCATGTGAAAGTGTGAGTGTGTGTTAAATTTTAAGAGTTTACTCCTGAATAGCGCTCTGCTCCCCATCATAAAATCCACGCGGAAGTTCCGCGGGTTCCTGCTAGTTAGTAGTATTACACGTGTTTGTTTACCCAGCAAAGCCTCATTAAGTCTCCAGACTCTTTAACAAGGGGGCCATATTGCCCAGTTTTCATCGCAGTAGGGGAGATGTGGCTGTGTGTGTCATCACAATGGAATAACATGCAGGTCATTTATCAGCAATTGGATGTTTGGCCAATACCAGTTTTACGATGGCCGGAAACCATGCAGAACAGCGGGAGAACATAGAAACTCCACTCAGAAAGGCACCCTAGTCGGTAATTGAACCAAAGCCCTTTTTGCTGTGACGTGCAACCACTCGGCGAACCTGCTGCGCTGACAGTCTGTCACCCACTACCAATGATAGCGAGAAAGCTTGGAATCCTGTCATCGGATGTGACTGCATACCACACAGGAAACATTCTAGACAGGTACAGTCTTCATATGTTTGGTGGCCTTGGGAAACAAAAACAACCTCATGAACCCCTAGAGGTCACCAGCAGGGATAGAGGTCACTAGCAACAGGGTGGTCTCCGTCTGTCCTTGTATGTCGCTCTCTCTCTCTGCATCTCTCTTTACATTTCTGTTTCTCTATCTGTTTCTATGTCAGTCTGTGTATCACTCTGTGTCTGTATCTTTCTCCCTATGTTTCTGTATTTATGTTTCTATCTCTGTCTCTATATACATGTGGAACTTCTTTTGTACCGTAGATAGCCAACCGTGCTAATCGGAGGTGCGAGGGAAATACAGCCTACTAAACACAAAAAGAAGTTTCAAGAAATGAGTTTTCAATCTATATTTAAAATTGCATACCTCCAGTGGCTTCCTTATATCGGGACAGCGTTCCAGACGGGCGTAAAACTGCATCAGAAAACACGCGATGCGGTGACTGTCTTTGTTCGATGGCCAGCCAAAAGCCACTGTGAGGATGACCGGAGTCCTCGTGATGGTTTTTCTCTGTGCCTGTGTCCCTTTGTGTGTGTGTGTTTGTAGGCCTGGGCTCTGTGTAGTTCTTCGTGCTTTCGAAGTCCCTAACCCTCTGCTCACAATCATTAAGGACCTTCATGATGGTGAGCGGGCCCGGGTAAAACTACGTGGCCGGGAGTCAGAGCCATTCCCTGTACACCTTGGGGTGCGACAGGGATGTCCTCTGGCTCCCACATTATTTAACATCTATATTGACCACGTAGTTCGTGAAGCCTTCAATGCTGTACCGGAGGAATTTCCATTTGGTACAGATACAATGGAAGGCTGATCGATGCCCGTGTAATTGCTGCTCACTCAGAGGAGGAGTTGGAGGCTCTGCTGCTGAACCTGGAGCTTGCCACTAAGAGGTGGGGCCTTACCATCAGCCCCACCAAAACTTAGCACCTGCCTGGGTATTTTGTACCATCGGACACTCCACCCCCACAACTCCCAATTGGTGATAGGACAGTTGTGGAGAGAGTGGAGAGTTTCCCATACCTTGGCAGTGTGCTCATGACCGTCTCCGGTTTAACAGCAGAGGTCTCACTCCGAATTAGTCGAGCGGCATTATCTTTTCATTGGTTGCATAACGCTGTTTGGAAGCTACCTGGTCTATCACTCCTCACAAAGCTTCAGGTCTTCTCAGCCACGGTCATTCCCTGCCTTCTCTAAGCTTGCGAAACGTGGACACCCTTAATGGGACATCTTAGCCGGTTAGACACATTTTTTCTGGCCTGCCTACGATCCATCCTGGGTTTAACCAGGCTGGATTGTGTGAGGAGCTCACAATTCCTTGAAAGATGTGGACAAAGTCCCATTGGTGAGCTCCTCCGGCAGGCAAGGTTGCGTTGGCTGGATCATGTCGCCCGCATGCCCAGCCACCACATGCCTTAACAGCTTTTGTTCAGCCGGATCGAGGGGGTGAAACGGGCGCGGTACGGGCTAGAGTAAAGATGGAGTGATGTGGTATAGGAGGATGTGGAGGTGAGTGGACTTGCCGATGACTGGTACCAGCGGTGTCAAGATCGGCCTCTGTGGAGGACTCGTGAAGGACGCTACTGTGCAGTTGGATGCAGTCGCCCTCCAACAACAAAGGAGGGCGGAGGAGCGACGCTCACAACAATGCGCGGAGTGCCGGGTGTCTAAAGCACAGCAAGTTGGCACAGTAGGGGGCACAGGTGGTGCATCAGCCAGTCGTCTCAGTCAGTCGACCCGTGGCATCTGGGTCTGCCCCGTGACCTCATGCCAGCGGGCGTTCGACACTTCACGTGGCCTCAAGGTGCACATAGCCTGATACAAGCGTCGTGGTGACGTAACCGCCACTTAGTTGCGTATGGCATTTGTTGTTGTGTGTTTGTTTCTCACTGTACTCCTATGTCTCTCACTGACTATTTCTGTGTCTATCTTTCGCTGTGTTTGTTTCTCTCCGTGTCTTTCTCTCCCCCCCTATTTGCCCATGTCGATGCCCTCATTATTTTCCATTACAGATTTTCGCCCGTGCGTAGCCGCCCCGATCGTCCATTCCTAATTCCAGTCCTGACTTTAGTGCTAAAACATTTTACAATACGAGAATCACAGTCACATCCACCTCATGCCAATACTGTACCATATACTTAGCATGAAGACGTAACTAATCAGGCCTATTCACCATGTAGAGTGGTGAAAGTTTCCGTGGAAAAATATTGTAAAATCATTGTAGCTCCCTATGAAATCAATGTTGGAGGAACTGGAAAGTACATGCTCACATGTAAACAGTACCTAGGGGAGTTATTGAAGGCAGACCGGAATCATAGCCAGGACAAAAGAGAGGGGGACGACGTTAAATGGAAGTAATTCTGAATATCGACGTAGCTATGTGCTCAGGGAATCACGTTTACAAACGGTGCATCTATCACCTGCTGTGACGTATGGATCAGACACACCGATATATCAAATGAGTGTAGCTAATACTTGGACGAGGAAGACAATGACATATGATCTCTCGATTAATGTATCAGCATCTGCGTGCTGAAGAAGGAAACAAATGCATGGAAATGTAAAACATTAGTATAAACTGAGATTGAAAACATCTAGATTTGAAGCTTTCGTGACTGCAAGAATTCATACTCTTAGTTCTTTCGGTAAAGTCACGTAGGTAAAAAATGAAATTAAAATGAATTATTAATTTAAATTTCATGTTTTTTTACCTAAAAATAATTATAAATTTTAAAAAAAATTTTACCTACGTGACTTTACCGAAAGAACTAAGAGTCTTGAAAACATCGGTAGACCTGCTGCTGGCGGATGGTTCCTAGGCACGCAGTTATGTAGCCCACCAATAATTCAATCCGTCACAATTCAGAATTTACAATTGCATTTATTGTTTGCTTATGCCTCGTCTTTTTTACCGTCTCCTGTGTAGACACGCACACAACAAAAGCTGGGCGGTGGCGGCGACGCTGCTGCACGTGGCTGCAGCACTGTGGAGGCAGCAGCGAATGGATCACCGCACTTCGATGTTGTGAAACTCCCTTGCCATGGGCGTCGAGGAGGTGCCATACCCTGGCTATGCCAGGAGAAGGCGGTACAGAAAGAAGGTGGACTGCATGGGATTGAGTGTTGGCCCCCTTCGCACGCATGGGCACCACGGTGGTGAGATGTTACCTTCAACGCCTGGTATACAGGAGGTCGTGGATTCGATCCCGACCCAGACGCCTGCTGTATATTTGGAGTTTGCATGTCTCTGTCTCCCCGTGGTCGCGTTGATTTTTTCCGAGTCCTCCGGTTTTAACCTCCTCAGATAGAGAATAAACGAGCGTTTTGAGTATTTGACTGCTATAAATTTCCACAAGATACGCCACTTCTTTGAGCTATCATTTGGGGCCAGGTCGTTTCTGAAAAAAGAGCTGCAAAGCTGAGTGAACTTTACCTGGTAAACATTTTTTTGTTTAGTTATTCTTCAGGTGCTCCGGTTTCCTCCCACATTGATTGGCCCACACCACCTCAAATTGTAGAGGACCGCAGAGCTTGGGCAATCGTTGGCGCCGACTAGTCGCCTGGCTGCTGCCTTCCCGCTCATCCGTGGTTCCTCCTCGCGCCTCAGAGTCGTTGTCCTCTCTGCGAGAGCGAGCGAGTGATGTGCGGTAGCGGCGTGTTGAAAGTTGACATTATTATTATTATTATTGACACACTCGGGGACGGATAAGGTGGCGTGACCTCACATGCATGACAACTGACCTATCGCCCTCACCACTCACCAGATATCATTCACCTGGCACACACATGATATGCTCATCAACCACCACACACCACTCACCTGATCCGAACCAAACACTCCAGGCATTTGCCATTCACTCGCACACACTCACTCCATTCTCACCTATTCGTCCATAACATTGACAAAAAACACGTCTCATTCACAATCCTGTATTTGTCTCATCGCATAAAACAACAAAATCAATGTTTTTTTTTTATCCCATCAGCCCCACGGTCTTCTTGGAGTGCATAAAGTCAGCAGTATTAGTTCAATACAAAGCAAGCTATGGGCTCGCTTCGACATTCAGCGTCTCATCAGTAGTCAGGCTTGCCCCAACCAACGTTGTTGAATCGCAAGATACTAAACATGCTAATAAGCAAAGACGCCCCACCCCCGCTATCTTCAAGATAATGAGTTTTCACGCAAAATGGTATACTGTAGTGTGATATATTCTGATATAAAGTACACATTACTCAATTGGGATTATACATAGCCATCCTCCTACTGTAAAAACTGGCATATAGTATCGTAATTGTATAGTGAATATACAGCAGTGTGATATACAGTAGGGTGTGTAGAATAATACATAGTGTAATATTACAATGTATAGTCGAAGTTATAGGGTGGTGTATAGTAATACAGTATATAATTTAATGTTGGGTTTGTCTATGGCAGTATATAGTACGGGGTAGACCCGTGTGATGTAAGAGAAAAAAGTTTAGCTGGAAGCATATTATATTTTTTGCGACATAGAATTGTAATGTATTACTTACTGTTAGTAGCTCAGCTTATTGGAGAGTATATTTAGTATACTGATGATACTATGTACTTTATACTTTAGTTTTTTACGTGGTGGTTTAGTTACTGCAGCTACATGCTATTAACATTCCTTCCCTTTATTAATGCTACCCCTATCCCCTCCCTTTGATGCTGCTAATCCTGCATAATGCACGGGCATAATATGACTTTGAAACCCCCCGCCCACCTCCTACGCATTTCACAAGTAGTACTAATCCCATATCTGTATTTCCCATAAATATGCTAAATTCCTCTTTATATGCAAATTATTTTGTCAAGGCGCTCTTCCCCCTCCAACACCAGCTTAAATATACGCTCCAAGCCTGGGGTGTTTCATTCAGACGCTGTCTTCTCGACAGACCTGTTCTTCACCTGAGGACGGCTGCTTGCGTTGTGGCCGAAACGTAGTGAGAATTATTTGATTATGTTTTATTTGTATTATTTCATTATTTCCATTCTACGTGACTTCACCGAAAGAACCAAGAAGATGAATCCCTGCAGTCACGAAAGCTTTAAATCGAAAAGCCTCATAATAATCACGATCATACTTGACACCACTCGCTTTTGGCCGTCTAATGCGTATTGTCTCCGTGGCACAATAGCGCGTTTAGTCCAGCAGGGGCTGCTCCGGCAGTGTTGTTGACGCACGTGTTGGCTTTACGTGCTATGAAGAAGAGCAATTGACCAGATGTCGCGTATTAAAAAAAATACTTTTAAGACCACAGTTTGTTATTTACGAATTTTCACTGAGTTGTCATTGCACTGCAGCACGTGACTTGTTTTTTTAATCGAGTTCAAGAGTCATAACATAGGCAATGTGCAATTCCAAAGACACCCATGGGTGATTATGGTGGGTGTTTCAGATTGCCATCAAACACCCGACCTGTGTCACGCACTGGATTATATATTTTTTTCAATTCTGAGATAAAATTCATACGTCGTACAAAGTTCACATTTAATACCATAGCCAGCTGGATTAATACGGTCAAAATAAGTTATCTTCCGATTCTATTCTTTGAGAACTACTCAAATTAATGCTGCGAAAACACACCGGCTTATGTAAACCGATTCATAATCTGTGCCATAACTCACACATGTCTCCCTTTTTGCCTCTCCAGAGGCTGGCCTCACTCCTTGCCTTGGCCTCGCCCCTCCAACAGTTGGCCCTGTTCAGCTCCATCCACCACATGAACCACAGATTTTTCTTTAAGCTAGTTTAGAGGCTATCTGCTATAGGTTATCAGTTTCTAGTTAAAATCAGCTGGACCGTAAAATGAAAATTACAGGAAACCCTCGACTTACGAACACCCGACGTATGAGCACCCGCCTTAGGAACACCTGCACTGAAGACTCGGCCTAAAATGAGTACCAGTAAACATCGCCATTTGGGAGACAAAGGCGGTTCGCTGTGGTGCTGGCCACCCACCCTCTTGTGTGCCGTGTCGGCCTTCATATTTGCTCGCTAACTGCACTCGCCCCAACAGTCTGTTAAAGCTATGTGAGGGATCTTAGTCTGTGTGCATGTGAATGTGCCTTAACAGCTGTGACGATTATCCCCGAGCACCTAGGTCTACTTAGTCTGAAATGCCTACCTGGTGCGGTGTGTAAACAACGCCACTGTGGAGAAAAAGGTCGCCGGGCGTGGTGCTGGCCACCCACCTCGTGTGCCATTCGGTCCTTCAGATGTGCTGCTCGCTAACAGCACTTGCCCCACCAGTCTGTTAAGGCTATAGGGGGATCTTTGTCTTTTTTTGTGTGTACGTGAAAGTTGGGTCGGGAGCAGTAGTGTAGTTGTGAGCGCTTTGTTGTAATGAAGACGTTAGCGCGCTGCTCGACGAACCCAGCGACCCGAGTTTGATTCTCGCTCAAGGCCAACACCAGTGAGGATTATCTTAATGCGTCCTGGGCCTCCCCTAGGTCGACTCAGCCTGAAATGAGTACCTGGTGTGGTGTGTAAACATCGCTACTGGGGAGACAAAGGTGGCCGGGCATGGTACCCACCCCCTCGTGTGCCGTGCCGGCCTTCATAGGTGCTCACTAACAGCACTTGCCCCGACAGTCTACCAAGGCTACACGGGGGATCTTTGTTTTTCTCTTGTATGTCGTTAGAACAGATTCCCTTCGTAAATCGAGGACTGCCCAAATCCTCGCCGAAGTTTCGCGGATTCCTGCTGACATTGATAGCAATACCGCAATTACATGTAACCAGCCCGAACTGGACATCTGTAAAGAAGAGATTCATAGCTCATCGGATCCCTCCAGCCTAAATGAAGATTATGGTTCTGATGTTAGGGAATGTATAGTAATGGTGCAATTAAATTTCGATTTAAAGCTTTCCTGACTGCAGGGATTCATATTCTTGGCTCTTTCGGTAAAGTCACGTAGAAAGGAAATAATAAAATAATAAAAATAAAAATATAAAATTCTTACGACGTTTCTATTGCAACACGGGCAATCATCGCCAGGTGTGAAACCCACAGCAAGAAGATTTGAAAAAGTGGCGTTTTTTTCTTAACGTCAGCACCACGGACAGCAACTAGCGTCGTTCAGACGGACGAGTCCATCTATGCTCGGAACGGAGGAGGGAGGAGAGAAGGAGAATGGAATGCGGTCTGAAAGTTACCGTTAGCGTGAACACAATCAATTAAGACCCGAAATGGTTAATCACATCCAATGATTGCTAAGCCAGAAGAGATTCTTTCATGAGGCTATCCACATATACAAACACAAAGACAATTTCAACCGAGAAGATGGTTTCTGGCTGAGCAATCGCTGTCCTGGGTTGTTAAAGTTAAGAAAAAACGCCACTTTTTTCAAAATTTCTTGCTGTGAATTTCACACCTGATGATGATTGCTTGTGTTTCAGTCGAAACGTCGTGAGAATGTTGTTGTTTGATATTTTTATTACTTTATTATTTCCCTCGTACGTGACTTTACCGAAAGAACCAAGAATATAACACAAACAAGTGTTGTTGTTATGTTATGTAACAACAACACGAACACGTGTTGTTGTTGTCATGTAACAACAACACAAACACGCTGTTGGGGACGCTTGGTGCATCGCCCGTTGGAGAGCCCCGCCCCGCACGCCCCCCCATCCCCCGCAAGCCCCTCCCCCTCACAACCCTCCCCCAATCCCACGCGCCCCTCCCCCCCACAGACACAGGCCCCGCCCACCGTCGCGTGACGTCACGCCCAACTGCCGCCCGTTCTGCGACATTGCAGTGGAGGCTCCCGCTCCAGTCGGTTCACTCCGAGACTCACGACGCCGAGACTCGCCTCTCTGGGGGAGCCTCTCACTCGCCTCGCTCTCCCAGCTTCACTGAAGACCCTTCTCGCCGACTTGCTGCCGCAGACGGTCGAAGGATGAGAACATCTCCGAGGTGAGTGTGAGACGGCACTGGGGAGAGAGACAAAGACGGCTGTGACACGTGTGCAGCGGGCGAGGGAGACGACGGCCCTGGACACGGCACACGCCGCCTGTGTTGTGGCCGAGGCCTTCGTCAGATCGCTCGTTGCTTTCAGAGGGACATTGATACAGACCGTGAGGGAGACACGTGGACACAACAGAGACACAGGAGGCAGACTATAAGTTGCTTTTCTCTTGGGAGCGAACACTCCGCACCAACACACGGAGACAGGCAAAGCGTTCCAGTCCTCCAATCCCTCCTTCACACGCAACTCTCTCTCATCCTCCTCATGCACTGCTCTCTCCTCCTCATCAGCTGCTCTCTCTCATCCACTCCTCCTGCCGACATCCCCTCTTATCCCGACGGCCCCCTCTACCATTTGTGGCCATCTGGCTTCTGAAAAAAGCTAATAGCTCTGTGGGCTTTACCTGGTAGGATGAACCTAGTTGAGTTTCATTTGTATATATTTTTGAAGTGATTTGCTTACCTTTCCTGTACTTTGCACTCCTATCGTGTTTTTGTATTGTTGTAACTTTTTGAGCAACCCCCAACTAGACATCTATGAATAGGGGCCGTCCATAAATGACGTCACGCGATTTTGGCCGATTTTTGCCCCCCCCCCCCTCGTCACACGGCGTCACAAAAAGTCAGACCCCCTTCAAATATGACGTCACTAGGCTCTGCCCCCCCCCCCAACCATATTTACATTTTGAAACTAAAACATGCTTCAAATCACTTTAAACTATTGTCATTGTAGTGCGTATTTTACGTGGTGCTGCACTTATAGGAGAAACATTTATTTAAAAGGAGGCATTAGAAAGCTGAAATTTAGCATACAATTCATTTACAAATATTCAACGCCTAAATAAAACTGCAGATGTTCAGAATATTATATTGAAATTTTCTTACGATTATACATTTTTTTAGGTAATTATAACTATAAAAAATAGTTGAAATTTTGTAGTAGAAAGAAGCAAAATGGAGAGTACAATTATAACAATCACATATTCATTCAACAGAATGAAAAGTCCTGGTAGAATCATTAGAATCAAAATGTTTATTAACAATAATTCAAATTTTTTATTAATTTATGTTTCTCCATTTTCCCATGGAGAAGCAAAATGCTCCTTCATGGAATAAATAAAAAGGTGACCTTAGTAAATATAAATAATCGAATAGTTATTAATGAAAATTAATCAAAATTTGTGTTGTTATAACAATTCTATTCAATTAAGTTTATTTAAAGTTGCGCATTTTGATGTGACGTCACATTTATCAAAACCCCCTCCCCCCCTCGTCACACATCGTCACAAATGTCTGACCCCCCTCCCTCCCCCTAGGTGCGAGACGTCATTTATGGACGGTCCCAAAATAGCTTCATAGTTCATCGTATTCCTCCAATATAAATAAAGATTCTAATTTCACTTGACTTGAGTGTGAATGCAAGTTGACAGAAGCCCGTGACTGTTGGCGCGACGGCTGCAAAGCATCTGTGACCCCAAATTACACTCCGTCTGCCTTTGCAGACAAGTGGTCATTGACCACATTCCGACCGCGACACGTTACAACCTGTCGCCCGACAACGACCTGCCGGAGAAGGAGGAGAGCAGCCTGTTCTGCTGGGGCCTTTTTTGTGGGAAGGGGTCACGTCGGTCAGCGGCAGATAAAGCCCTCCTCAAGGCGCAGAGAAAGCTCGCCAAGACCCAGATGAGGGCGCGCCAGGTCCTGGAGGAGCTGTGGCGGGACGCCGCCGCGGTCGATGCCGCCAAGGAGCGGAAGGAGGAGGAGAAGGAGAGCATGGAAGGAGATGTCAAGAAGGCGCTCGGCAGATGGAGGCGCACGATGGACTTGTCTGGCAAGGGTAGGAGACCAGGTGAGGAGATTGAGCTCAGCTCGCGATGAGAGACTCGCCCAGTCTAAGGTGTTGCTAAACACGTGATGTTGATTCTAAATGTGGAGGGAAAAACCGGAGGACCGTGAGAAAATATACGTGACCACAGGGAGAGAGACATGCAAATTCCCAATATACAACAGGCATCAGGGTCGGGATAAAGGTAAGACATGTTGAAGCAGTGCCTTTAATGCGGACAGAGGCTCTCGTCCAAACGGTTTTGAAAGTCGTTCTGCGATGCCACCTTCTCGGGCGCTGCGAGTGCGCGTGAGTCACGAGGGGGGTGGTCCTTTTGTCGCAGGAACAACCGCCCGGCGAGAGATTGACCGGGATGCGCTGATCGAGCTCGTGGATGAGGCGATGAGCTTCCACCCCGTCCACACTGCGGACGCGCTGCTCCTCGAGGGAAGCAGCAACAGTGTGCACACGAGCCACGCCAGCATCAGCATCGACATGTACGTCGGCTGTGGTAGCAGCTTCTGCAAAAGCAACAGCAGCAGCGGCAGCAGCAGTGGCGCCAGCAGCGGGGGCAGCAGTGGCTACCTGCCACAGTCTGAGTCCGAGATGTTAATAGACTCCACGCCCATCGATACAGATGATGATGGCCTCCTCAAGGACGACATTTGTGCCCCTCCACCTCTCGAAATGGTGAATATAACTCTGTATCTCGCCAATTACACATATGCATGTTTATGTTTTTTTTATTTCAAGGCCACAGTATCGTTGATGAGTGTGAGTTAATGTTTCTTCTCGAGAGGCAAACTATCACCGGGACGTCGTGACGAATGGCACTTGGGCAAGTGGCCCGTGTCCATATGTTCACCGCGTGCTGATTTCCTATTCTCCCTACTGCAGGAACTCGTGAACCCGGACACCACGGTTGTGGATGCAAGTGGTATGCTGTACCTTGACCGGGGCACTTCCAGCAAGCCACGGCTAGCTGATTGGAAGTTTGGCCATGAATCGGTAGGGAGTTACTTGCATATGCAAACACATACAGAACTGTAAAAAAGACAAAGATCGCCTACAGAGCCTAAAAGACTTTTGGAGCAAGTGCTGTTAGCAAGCATCTATGAAGGTCGTCATTGTGGCACACAAGGGGGTAGGTGGCCAACACTACGCCCGGCCGCCTTTGTCTTCCCAATGACAATGTTGACACACTTCACAAAGTACTCATTTGAGGCTCAGTCGACTTCGGGAAGCCCCAGGACCCATTCAGATAATCGTCACTGGTATTGTCCATAAGCGGCCATAGAAGTCGGGCCACCGGGTTAGTAGGGCAGCGCGCTATCCGCTACACTACTGCTCCGCACGTACATACACACACGTACAAGTACCAACATATGCGTACACACACATGCAATGATAGCCATGTTAAGGTGTTCGCTGTGAAGCCCAGAGCATGGGTTTCGGATGTGCGAGCGAATCGCTCGTTTGCCTCGGGCGTTCTCGACGAGCTAATGTCCATGGCGGTCTCCTTCACAGGTCTCCCAGCCCCGGGAGGGAGATGCTTCCCCATTGTATGAAAACCAACAGCCACCGGGGTTCGTGCAGCAGAAGGACGGCCACAGGTGAGACGCACGCGTGCATACACACAAACGAACGCACGGTCACGAGAGCATCGCCGTTCACACCCGGCGCCACATCCCGTCCAGGCACGGACACGGGACCTCTTTCGGCCTCACCCCCGCGCCGTACCCCTCCTGCTGCGCTGACTCAGCTTGCGTGTGCCAGGTGGGAAAGATGGGAGGGGGGGGGCACCAACGGACTGTGCGGCTTGACGCTCGTTTTCTTCCGCAGATTTATCAACGTTGCGCCTTGCGCCAGCCAACTGTGGTAAGCAGGCACGAGCGTCCGCCCCACCCCGACCCCGCCGCCTGCGAGATGGGAGATTGAGTGTGCTGCTGGTTCGGCACCTCCGGTGAACACGGTTCTTCCGCTGGGAAACTCTGGGAGATCGCTCCTCATGCGTATTCTGCCACTGCTGACAGTTGTATTTGGGAGTATTTGATATTGATTTGGTGTTCTTTTGGTCGTGCTGATCATTCGTCATATCTGCCCAATATAGCATTTGGCACAAGTGCAATTAATCCGTTGCACACCTTCTGTTGAATGCTTCGTTAATAAATCTTCAGTACTAGATATTAATTTATGTATGTTTTGTACCATGCCAAATCTGACTCGGATGTTTTGTTTTTCCAAAAATATCACTAGTTTATCCATTACTCCCACAATGTACGTATTTTGAATAGTTTTAATTATTAACACGAGTTGAAACTGACGAAGTAATTCAAACTACTAAAATATCGAACAACAACTAGCCAGATTTTTGGAAAAACAAAACATCCGAATCAGAGTTGGTACAGTACAAAAAATACAAAATCTAATATCTGGTACTAAAGATGTATTACCGAATCTTGATTTGAAGCTTTCGGGACTGCAGGAATCCATATACTCTTTGGTTCTTTCGGTAAAGTCATGTAGTTAGAAATAAAATTAAACAAATCACGAAGTTTCGGGGGGGGTATGGGGTAGGGGGGGGCGCTGCGTGAGCGTTCGGGGGAGAGAGGACATGAGGTGGGGGGGGGGAAGTGGGCGGGGCTGGAAGTGGAAAGCTGGGGATGCGGGTAGAAATTAACTCGGAAAATAGGCTAGTACCCGGCAGATATGATGAAACCATAAACAGTTAAGGTTTTACCTGGTTAATAACATCCTTCCAATGAGTGCTCCATTTGTATCCATCTTCTCGGTTGAAGTTATGTTTATATATCTGCCTTGTGTTCGCGAACACAGTCCGAGACATGTCGTTTCGTTTCCCCAATGTAATTGCTACCACAGGTACAACTCGATTTGTAAACCCCAGGATATTGCATGTCAGGAATGACATCCTTCACAGATGGGATTAGATCACTGATTTTGTCTACTGTATTGAATCGGACCTGGATCTTGTGTTTGTTTAACATTTTGGAAATCTGTTTGGTAACACCTGCTATGTATGGTAACGTGATGGTTTTGATCGGCTTCTCAGTGGGTTGTTTCTCCATGGTTGGAGAAACAGCTTAGCGAATAATGCGGTCTCATTAATCTTGAGGGCTGGTGTACGTGTTCCAGTTCACTGGCTAGGTGGTGTCGGTCGTAAATGCAGTTGGCCCTATTGTGTAGTGTTTTGATGAGAATTCTTCTGTGCCGGATGGGGGTGGGAATCCGGTTTCAGGTAGGAATCTGTGTGGGTGGCTTTCCTGTAGACAGTGTCCCAACGAGCCATCAAGTCTCTTCTCAAATAAAACATCCAGGAATGGTAGCTTACCATCCTTCTCTGCTTCCATGGTGAATTTGATGGATGGGTGTATGGAATTGATGTGGTTGAGAAATTGGTTCAATACTGGCAGGCCAAACACCGAAAGTGTCGTCTATATTTCTCTTCCACAATGAAGGACGTAGGGTGGATATCTGGATGGCATCTGTTTCAAATTTCTCCATGAAAACATTCGCAATCACTGGTGATAAGGGGGGGAACCTTCATTTTGTTTGTAGAAAGTACCATTCCAGGTGAAGTAAGTGTTGGTAAGGCAGTGCCTAACCAGAGTATGTACATCAGGATTCAGTCCATGTTGGACTAAGTCTTCAATTATTGCTAAGGTGTCAGGTGCAGGAACCTTGGTGAACAGAGAAACTACATCAAAGCTGACGAGCAAATCATCTGGGGACAGTGAAATGCCCTTGATTAGAGAGCCCAATTGAGCTGAGTTATGTACTGCTGAGGTGGTCTTGCCCGTGAATGGAAGCAAGGTATCAGACAGACAACGGGCCAGTTTGTAGGTAGGTGAGTTGATAGTGGAAACGATGGGCCGAAGTGGAGTGCCTTCTTTATGGAATTTTGAAAGACCATAGAATCTGGGTGGTCTAGTAGCAGAAGGTTTTAGGGAGAGCCGTTTGAATGGCTCTATTAGAGGAGTTGAACTGGTAATGATATTGTTGGTTTTTGTACCCAGGCGGTTGGTAGGATCTTTGTTGATTTTAGTGTAACTTCCATCATTAAGAAGGTCCTGGATTTTGTTGTTGTATGTGGTTTTATCCATGATGACAGGAGCATTGTCCTTGTCGGCTGAGAGGATGACTATGTCATCTCTCTTTTTCAATTTAGCGAGTTCAGAGCGCTCGTCTTTGGTGATGTTACTAATGGGTTTCTTAGCATTTTTAAGGATGGTGGCAATTTCAGATGTTGCCACGTCTGTCGGGATGTGCCCCAAGCATTTGAGGGCTACATCTACCTGGGCAATTATATAATCGACTGGGATGTGTTTGGGGGTGACAGCAAAATTCATCCCTCTAGCTAGTACCGATTTTAGGCTATCGGAGATTGTGCTGCTACTCTGATTGATAAGTCTTGTTAACATCTAGCTTTTTAATGTGTGGATCTGATTTTTATTTTTTGACAAGTTATTGAATTTAGCAATAAGGTTAACCTTACATTTGGAGGACATTGTTGCGGCAGAATAAGTAGTCATGTTATCTACAAGGTTCCAATCAAATGCGGACATTTTATCTGTTAATGTTAAGTGTGATTGTAGGAGACATTTGTCTAAATTATCCTCTCTGAGATTAGAGAAAGGCTCGCTCTGAATTAGATCCGTTTGGCGTTAGGAGTAGTGACAAGGTAATACCGACCACAGTGTAAATGTGGTCGGTATTACCTTGTTGTCGCAGCATCTCTTCAGAAAGGTGAAAGACTCGATCATGTGAGCCACCTTGTCTCGTAGTCTGTTAAAAGCTCTAACAGATGTGTGAAAACCCTACCCGTAGAGGTGGTTCAATCTTGATTTGAAGCTTTCGTGACTGCAGGCATCCATACTCTTACACTAACATCTGCTTCTGTCACTTCTAACGCCAAACTAATCTTATTCAGAGCTAGCCTTTCTCTAATCTCAGAGAGGATAAGACTACCCCGTCTTGAACTTGATTATTTAGACAAACATACACCAGGCCCTCAAGATGAATGGGTACTCGGACCGCATTATTCCCAAAGCTGTTTTTCCAACCATGGAGAAACAACCCCCTGACAAGCCGATCATAACTATCGCGTTACCATACATAGCAGGTGTTACCAAAAATATTTCGAAAATCTTAAACAAACACAAAATCCAGGTCCGATTCAATACAGTACACAAAATTCCTGACATGCAATATCCTGGAGTTTACAAACTTGCGGTAGCAGTTACATTGGGGAAACGAAACGACATCTCTCGGACCGTGTTCGCGAACACAAGGCAGATCTTAAACACGGCAGAAAACCAATACCTCTGCCATGGCTGACCTTTGTTATAATGCTGTGGGCTCGCATGATAATGTTTTTTTCCGAGACCAAGGTACTCTGCAAACCTTCCGGCTACTATAAAACGTTTGTTCATGAAGCCATCCAGATATATAAACATAACTTCAACCGAGAAGATGGATACAAATGGAGCACTCATTGGAAGGGTGTTATTAACCAGGTAAAACCTTAACTCTTTATGGATGTTTATCTGCCGGGTACTTGCCTATTTTTCCGAGATAATTTCTCCCCGCATCCCCAGCTGTCCCAGCCTCCCACTTCCAGCCCTGCCCACTCCCCCACCTCTGGCCTCACATCCTTTCTCCCCCGAGCACTCACGCAGCGCTCCCCCCCTCTCTCTATCTCTCTTTCCCCCCTTTCTCCTCCCCCCTTTCTTACCTATATAACCTCATGCCACGGCAGCTTTCTCGCCCACTTCAGCAAATATTTTCTTGCTGTGGTTGTCCCACCTGATGAAGTTCGCTTGTGTTGTGATCGAAACGTCGTGATTTGTTTTATTTTATTTCTAACTACGTGACTTTACCGAAAGAACCAAAGAGTATATGGATTCTTGCAGTCACGAAAACTTCAAATCAAGATTCGGTAAAACATCTTTAGTACCAGATATTCGTTTTTGTATTTTGTGTACTGCGCCAACTCTGATTCGGATGTTTTGTTTTTCCAGAAATCTGGCTAGTTGATGTACGGTATTTTAGTAGTTTGAATTACTTGTTCAGTTTAACTCGTGTTATTAATTAAAAATATTTAAAATACCGTACATTGTGGGAGTAATGGATAAACTAGTGAGATTTTTGGAGAAAAAAAACATCTGAGTCAGAAGATTTATTAACGAAGCATTTAACAGAAGGTCTATAACGGATGAATTGCACTTGTGCCCAATGCTATGTTGAGCAGACAGTAAGAATGATCAGCACGAGACTAAATTAACACCAAAGAAATATGAAATACTCCCAAATACAACTGTCAGCAGTGTTAGAACACGCATGCCAACAAGGACACTCATTGACGTTCTGTGCAAGACTAGTTACTACTGGCCAAGACTAATTAGAGAATCTATCGAAATGGAGATAAATACAAATAATTAATAATAAAGATTTTTGGGATTCATCGCGTTATTTATAAATGTGTCGTAACCCTCCACCACCCGAAACAGCTGAACAGTAAAAAATTGTCACGTTGACAAAAGACAAATTATCGTGAACTATTTGACTTTTGTCAACGTGACTCAATTTTGGTGGAGAGTTACGACACATTTATAAATAACGTGATCTAACCAAAAAACCTTTATTATGAATAATATTGGTCGCGAAAGCCTACGTGTTAAATACAAATAATCTTAACCATTCGGATAGCTACAGCCTTAGTGCTGCTCAGAATTGAATGTTCAAATAATTGTTTAAATGCATGCCTATACAGGTCACCATACATAAATGGGGATCAACTGTATGCAGACAATACCAGGTGCTGTTATTTTATTGCACTCAAACGACAGGAGGTACAAGAATAATGTTCATGCACAATGTACGTTGATTAACATATCAATAACCCAACCGGCAATGGATACCCCCATTGTTATTCATATGCATACATGAATCCACCCCCTCCCCCTTCGCACAAGAAGGGCTCACAAGTGACGTCATCACATCTATCCCTCTTTAAGGAATGAAACAGGAGGATTTATACACAAATCTCCGGTCGCCTGATGAAGCTGTTTGTAATTACTGGCCAAACGTCATATTCAGATTGTAAATGTTGTGGATTTGCTCTCCAACACACCGGTCTGCTGTACTTGTAATTAATTGGCATGTTCTGTTTACGTGACAAACCTTACTGTGTCGGGTGGTGGCGTGTTCCGCGACACATTTATATTTACGCAATCTAACTCATGAAACCTATGTTATGTATTACCAACTGTAAATAAATTGTCTTGATAATTCACATTGACTCGAGTTCGTTTGTATGTATGTATGTTGAATTTATTTCGCTTAGCCAACCGTGCTAATCAGAGTAGCAATTTGCATTGCTATTCTTTTTGCATTGCGAATTTGAGTGGGAAAAATGTTATACATCACAAACGGGTTACACACGGTAAAATTTTTGACACCAGCAGCTCACAGGCAAGAGGCAAATTTACCTCTTGCAACAGGGCTCATTAAAATTGTTTTACTTAGCGCCATCGCACAGGCTGAGTGGCTGCTTGCTGAGTGATATGTCACGTATACATGCCCTGTAAACGTGAAGATACAAACTTGCGATGAATATATATATTTGCAACTCACCGTCATAACACTTTACGGCCAGTTCCCGCTTCACGAACAGGTTGTGTGCCTGAGGCCCGTTCATTGATCCAACTCATTGTAAGTTGACACTCAGTGAACGAAAGCCCCATTTATGACAACACAGAGATAACACATTCCGTGAGAAAAAAAAACTTTTAATAACAGCTTGACAACGCCGAATTGCACTGGCGATACGAACCACCCAACCATTTGGTTTGGCGGAGCCAGCTGTAATGAGTCCTAACATCACCGCTGAGAGTGTGTGTACGTGTGCGCGTATGTATATGTGCGACAGGGATGTTCTCTGGCTTCAACATTATTTAACATCTAATAAAGAATAATTATTTCATATTTTAATAGCAAATGCTATCACCATCATTTTACAACAAAAAAACTGAAGGCACCCAATGGGTTTTCCCTTCTCTCTGGTTGTAGCCAATATTTTCATGGAAATATTTGAGACGGACGCCATCCAGGCATCCACTCTACGCCCGTCCTTGCTTAAGTGGTACGTGGATGACACGTTTGTCATCTAGCCACATGGCCGACCGGCTCTAACCAATTCCTCAACCACATCAATTCCATACACCCAACCATCAAATTCACCATGGAGGTAGAAAAGGATGGCATGCTACCTTTCTTGAATGTCCTAATCAAAAAGAGACCAGATGGCTCGGAGCCATTCTGTCGACAGGATAGTAACCCATACTGACGCCTACCTAAAACCTGATTCCCACCACCATTCATCCCAGAAGAATTGCCTCATCAAAATGCTACACCATAGAGCTCAATGTATCTCCGAGCATGAACACCTGACCAGTGAACTCAAACACTATGCAATCAACAAAGCCATCACCCCAACCGTGAGGAAGGAGCCATCTGAAGATCCAATGAAAACCATCACCTTATCTTACTTCGCAGGGATAACCAAAAAGATTTCCAAAATCATGAACAAACACAAGATCCAGGTCCGATTTAACACAGTGCATAAAATTCGTGACTTGAACCCATCTGTGAAGGACAAGATTCCTGACATGCAATATCCAGGCGTCTACAAACTAAGCTGTATCTGCGGCAGCAGTTACATTGGGGAAACCAAACGACATGTCTCGAAACGTGTTCGTGAACATAAGGCAGATCTGAAACATAGCAGGACCAATACTTCTGCTGTGGCTGATCATTACTTTAATGCGGCTGGCTCACATGAAATTGATTTCTCAAAGACGATGGTACTTTGCAAGCCGACTGGCTATCAACAAAGATTCGTTCACGAAGACATCCATATATACAGACCCAGACACAATTTCAACCGAGACGACAGTTTTAACCACAGCAATCATTCGAAGAATGTCATCAACCACTCTGGGTCATGACTTGATTTGTGTTTTCTTGTCCACCTCCACCGTCAGCAGTGTTGATGTGTGAAGCGAGGTGCAATGCGATGATTGGTGTAGAACTACTGCCGGTGTCGGAGACCTCTCTTACATTAACAGCTGCCCAGCCCATCTCTAAACCTTTATAAACAGCCTCCCTCAGCAGCGTTCCCCCTCTTCTTTCTCCTGATGACGATTGCTTGTGTTGCGATCAAAACGTCGTGATATTTTAATTATTTTTAAAATTATGTTATTGTTATTATTTTTTCTATCAACGTGACTTTACCGAAAGAACCATATAATATGAATTCCTGCAGTCACGAAAGTTTCATGTAAAAATGTAAAGGCTATTTCCTCCAATATTTGAGGTGCCGCAGGCCCAGCAGGGTCAATCCCACCTTGCCCCATTTTGTTATATGAGCGGAGGGATTTCTCCACCCCCAAGAACTCAGAAAAGCTCAAAATATATTAAACTAGATTCGAAGCTTTCGTGACTGCAGGAATTACTCTTTAGTTATTTTAGTAAAGTAATTTCGAAAGGAAATGAATTAAATAATAGAATACGACGTTTTAATTGCATTATATTTCTAAGTTTGCTATGTTTGTTTTCTCATTCATTCGTACCTGATGATGGTTGCTTGTGTTGCAATCGAAATGTCGTATTCTATTATTATTTAATTTACTTTCTTTCTACGTGACTTTACCGAAAGAATCAAAATATATTCCTGCATTCACGAAAATATTTTAAATCAAAATGTATGCTGGTAGTGATTACAGTGATGGGCCAGCTTCATGGTGATTATGGGACTCGAGTTGGTCGGGTGATGCGGATGGAGTGATGGAGATTGGTGATGTTCGTGGGGGTTGGAGAGGGTGATTGCAGGAAGGATGGGGTTCATGCTGATTGGGAGAGTGGCTGAGGTTTGATGGGGAAAGCAACTGCATACATGTCAACCCCTTATCAGTGCCTACCTTATTACAGACCAATTCAGACAGTATTAGTCACCCCGTGCCCTTATAAATCTCAACGTTCATCCTACAAAGTCCCATCAAAAGGGAGAAACACAAACAAATTGACAAAAAATAAAAAATAATTATTGAATATGTAATATATAGTACATGAAAAAAATTGCTCGTAAAAAAGGGCTTTACGCCTTATGGACCTGGAAACTCAATTTCCCCATACAAGAATACAGGTAAATCGTATGGGTTGACAGGTATGCAACTGAGATGTGGAGGGGGTACAGTGTGATGGGATTGGGTAGGGAATGGTGATGGGCGGTGATGATGGAGGACATTGGGGGACATCGTGATGCGAGTGGAGTTTTGAAGTCGCGCCCCGCTCCTCTTCACAAAATCCTCACGGGAGTTCCACAGGTTCCTGCTGAGGTCGGCCTCCCCGAGGTCAACCTCATCTTCATTGAGCACCGAGTGCGGTGTGTCAACATCCCCACTGGGTAGACAGGCAACCGGACCTATTGCTGCCCATCCACCTCGTGTGCCGTGCCGGCCATCATAGATGTTGCTCTCTAAGTGCACTTGCCCCAAGAGTATGCTAAGGTTACAAGGGGGATATTTGTCTTTGTGTTCGCATGTGAAAGTGTGAGTGTGTGTTAAATTTTAAGAGTTTACTCCTGAATAGCGCTCTGCTCCCCATCATAAAATCCACGCGGAAGTTCCGCGGGTTCCTGCTAGTTAGTAGTATTACACGTGTTTGTTTACCCAGCAAAGCCTCATTAAGTCTCCAGACTCTTTAACAGGAGGGCCATATTGCCCAGTTTTCATCGCAGAAGGGGAGATGTGGCTGTGTGTGTCATCACAATGGAATAACATGCAGGTCATTTATCAGCAATTGGATGTTTGGCCAATACCAGTTTTACGATGGCCGGAAACCATGCAGAACAGCGGGAGAACATACAAACTCCACTCAGAAAGGCACCCTAGTCGGTAATTGAACCAAAGCCCTTTTTGCTGTGACGTGCAACCACTCGGCGAACCTGCTGCGCTGACAGTCTGTCACCCACTACCAATGATAGCGAGAAAGCTTGGAATCCTGTCATCGGATGTGACTGCATACCACACAGGAAACATTCTAGACAGGTACAGTCTTCATATGTTTGGTGGCCTTGGGAAACAAAAACAACCTCATGTACCCCTAGAGGTCACCAGCAGGGATAGAGGTCACCAGCAACAGGGTGGTCTCCGTCCGTCCTTGTATGTCGCTCTCTCTCTCTGCATCTCTCTTTACATTTCTGTTTCTCTATCTGTTTCTATGTCAGTCTGTGTATCACTCTGTGTCTGTATCTTTCTCCCTATGTTTCTGTATTTATGTTTCTATCTCTGTGTCTGTCTCTATATACATGTGGAACTTCTTTTGTACCGTAGATAGCCAACCGTGCTAATCGGAGGTGCGAGGGAAATACAGCCTACTAAACACAAAAAGAAGTTTCAAGAAATGAGTTTTCAATCTATATTTAAAATTGCATACCTCCAGTGGCTTCCTTATATCGGGACAGCGTTCCAGACGGGCGTAAAACTGCATCAGAAAACACGCGATGCGGTGACTGTCTTTGTTCGATGGCCAGCCAAAAGCCACTGTGAGGATGACCGGAGTCCTCGTGATGGTTTTTCTCTGTGCCTGTGTCCCTTTGTGTGTGTGTGTTTGTAGGCCTGGGCTCTGTGTAGTTCTTCGTGCTTTCGAAGTCCCTAACCCTCTGCTCACAATCATTAAGGACCTTCATGATGGTGAGCGGGCCCGGGTAAAACTACGTGGCCGGGAGTCAGAGCCATTCCCTGTACACCTTGGGGTGCGACAGGGATGTCCTCTGGCTCCCACATTATTTAACATCTATTTTGACCACGTAGTTCGTGAAGCCTTCAATGCTGTACCGGAGGAATTTCCATTTGGTACAGATACAATGGAAGGCTGATCGATGCCCGTGTAATTGCTGCTCACTCAGAGGAGGAGTTGGAGGCTCTGCTGCTGAACCTGGAGCTTGCCACTAAGAGGTGGGGCAGTGTGCTCATGGCCGTCTCCGGTTTAACAGCAGAGGTCTCACTCCGAATTAGTCGAGCGGCATTATCTTTTCATTGGTTGCATATCGCTGTTTGGAAGCTACCTGGTCTATCACTCCACACAAAGCTTCAGGTCTTCTCAGCCACGGTCATTCCCTGCCTTCTCTAAGCTTGCGAAACGTGGACACCCTTAATGGAACATCTTAGCCGGTTAGACACATTTTTTCTGGCCTGCCTACGATCCATCCTGGGTTTAACCAGGCTGGATTGTGTGAGGAGCTCACAATTCCTTGAAAGATGTGGACAAAGTCCCATTGGTGAGCTCCTCCGGCAGGCAAGGTTGCGTTGGCTGGATCATGTCGCCCGCATGCCCAGCCACCACATGCCTTAACAGCTTTTGTTCAGCCGGATCGAGGGGGTGAAACGGGCGCGGTACGGGCTAGAGTAAAGATGGAGTGATGTGGTATAGGAGGATGTGGAGGTGAGTGGACTTGCCGATGACTGGTAACAGCGGTGTCAAGATCGGCCTCTGTGGAGGAGACTCGTGAAGGACGCTACTGTGCAGTTGGGTGCAGTCGCCCTCCAACAACAAAGGAGGGCGGAGGAGCGACGCTCACAACAATGCGCGGAGTGCCGGGTGTCTAAAGCACAGCAAGTTGGCACAGTAGGGGGCACAGGTGGTGCATCAGCCAGTCGTCTCAGTCAGTCGACCCGTGGCATCTGGGTCTGCCCCGTGACCTCATGCCAGCGGGCGTTCGACACTTCACGTGGCCTCAAGGTGCATATAGCCTGATACAAGCGTCGTGGTGACGTAACCGCCACTTAGTTGCGTATGGTATTTGTTGTTGTTGTTGTGTGTGTGTTTCTCACTGTACTCCTATGTCTCTCACTGACTATTTCTGTGTCTATCTTTCGCTGTGTTTGTTTCTCTCCGTGTCTTTCTCTCCCCCCCCTATTTGCCCATGTCGATGCCCTCATTATTTTCCATTACAGATTTTCGCCCGTGCGTAGCCGCCCCGATCGTCCATTCCTAATTCCAGTCCTGACTTTAGTGCTAAAACATTTTACAATACGAGAATCACAGTCACATCCACCTCATGCCAATACTGTACCATATACTTAGCATGAAGACGTAACTAATCAGGCCTATTCACCATGTAGAGTGGTGAAAGTTTCCGTGGAAAAATATTGTAAAATCATTGTAGCTCCCTATGAAATCAATGTTGGAGGAACTGGAAAGTACATGCTCACATGTAAACAGTACCTAGGGGAGTTATTGAAGGCAGACCGGAATCATAGCCAGGACAAAAGAGAGGGGGACGACGTTAGATGGAAGTAATTCTGAATATCGACGTAGCTATGTGCTCAGGGAATCACGTTTACAAACGGTGCATCTATCACCTGCTGTGACGTATGGATCAGACACACCGATATATCAAATGAGTGTAGCTAATACTTGGACGAGGAAGACAATGACATATGATCTTTCGTATCAGCATCTGCGTGCTGAAGAAGGAAACAAATGCATGGAAATGTAAAACATTAGTATAAACTGAGATTGAAAACATCTAGATTTGAAGCTTTCGTGACTGCAAGAATTCATACTCTTAGTTCTTTCGGTAAAGTCACGTAGGTAAAAAATGAAATTAAAATGAATTATTAATTTAAATTTCATGTTTTTTTACCTAAAAATAATTATTAATTTTAATTTTTTTTTTTACCTACGTGACTTTACCGAAAGAACTAAGAGTATTGAAAACATCGGTAGACCTGCTGCTGGCGGATGGTTCCTAGGCACGCAGTTATGTAGCCCACCAATAATTCAATTCGTCACAATTCAGAATTTACAATTGCATTTATTGTTTGCTTATGCCTCGTTTTTTTACCGTCTCCTGTGTAGACACGCACACAACAAAAGCTGGGCGGTGGCGGCGACGCTGCTGCACATGGCTGCAGCACTGTGGAGGCAGCAGCGAATGGATCACCGCACTTCGATGTTGTGAAACTCCCTTGCCATGGGCGTCGAGGAGGTGCCATACCCTGGCTATGCCAGGGGAAGGCGGTACAGAAAGAATGTGGACTGCATGGGATTGAGTGTTGGCCCCCTTCGCACGCATGGGCACCACGGTGGTGAGATGTTACCTTCAACGCCTGGTATACAGAAGGTCGTGGATTCGATCCCGACCCAGACGCCTGCTGTATATTTGGAGTTTGCATGTCTCTGTCTCCCCGTGGTCGCGTTGATTTTTTCAGAGTCCTCCGGTTTTAACCTCCTCAGATAGAGAATAATCGAGCGTTTTGAGTATTTGACTGCTATAAATTTCCACAAGATACGCCACTTCGTTGAGCTATCATTTGGGGCCAGGTCGTTTCTGAAAAAAGAGCTGCAAAGCTGAGTGAACTTTACCTGGTAAACATTTTTTTGTTTAGTTATTCTTCAGGTGCTCCGGTTTCCTCCCACATTGATTGGCCCACACCACCTCAAATTGTAGAGGACCGCAGAGCTTGGGCAATCGTTGGCGCCGACTAGTCGCCTGGCTGCTGCCTTCCCGCTCATCCGTGGTTCCTCCTCGCGCCTCAGAGTCGTTGTCCTCTCTGCGAGAGCGAGCGAGTGATATGCGGTAGCGGCGTGTTGAAAGTTGACATTATTATTATTATTGACACACTCGGGGACGGATAAGGTGGCGTGACCTCACATGCATGACAACTGACCTATCGCCCTCACCACTCACCAGATATCATTCACCTGGCACACACATGATATGCTCATCAACCACCACACACCACTCACCTGATCCGAACCAAACACTCCAGGCATTTGCCATTCACTCGCACACACTCACTCCATTCTCACCTATTCGTCCATAACATTGACAAAAAACACGTCTCATTCACAATCCTGTATCTGTCTCATCGCATAAAACAACAAAATCAATGTTTTTTTTTATCCCATCAGCCCCACGGTCTTCTTGGAGTGCATAAAGTCAGCAGTATTAGTTCAATACAAAGCAAGCTATGGGCTCGCTTCGACATTCAGCGTCTCATCAGTAGTCAGGCTTGCCCCAACCAACGTTGGTGAATCGCAAGATACTAAAGATGCTAATAAGCAAAGACGCCCCACCCCCGCTAACTTCAAGATAATGAGTTTTCACGCAAAATGGTATACTGTAGTGTGATATATTCTGATATAAAGTACACATTACTCAATTGGGATTATACATAGCCATCCTCCGACTGTAAAAACTGGCATACAGTATCGTAATTGTATAGTGAATATACAGCAGTGTGATATACAGTAGGGTGTGTAGAATAATACATAGTGTAATATTACAATGTATAGTCGAAGTTATAGGGTGGTGTATAGTAATTGAGTATATAATTTAATGTTGGGTTTGTCTATGGCAGTATATAGTACGGGGTAGACCCGTGTGATGTAAGAGAAAAAAGTTTAGCTGGAAGCATATTATATTTTTTGCGACATAGAATTGTAATGTATTACTTACTGTTAGTAGCTCAGCTTATTGGAGAGTATATTTAGTATACTGATGATACTATGTAGTTTATACTTTAGTTTTTACGTGGTGGTTTAGTTACTGCAGCTACATACTATTAACATTCCTTCCCTTTATTAATACTACCTCTATCCCCTCCCTTTGATGCTGCTAATCCTGCATAATGCACGGGCATAATATGACTTTGAAACCCCCCGCCCACCTCCTACGCATTTCACAAGTAGTACTAATCCCATATCTGTATTTCCCATAAATATGCTAAATTCCTCTTGATATGCAAATTATTTTGTCAAGGCGCTCTTCCCCCTCCAACCCAGCTTAAATATACGCTCCAAGCCTGGGGTGTTTCATTCAGACGCTGTCTTCTCGACAGACCTGTTCTTCACCTGAGGACGGCTGCTTGCGTTGTGGCCGAAACGTCGTGAGAATTATTTGATTATGTTTTATTTTTATTATTTTATTATTTCCATTCTACGTGACTTCACCGAAAGAACCAAGAAGATGAATCCCTGCAGTCACGAAAGCTTTAAATCGAAAAGCCTCATAATAATCACGATCATACTTGACACCACTCGCTTTTGGCCGTCTAATGCGTATTGTCTCCGTGGCACAATAGCGCGTTTAGTCCAGCAGGGGCTGCTCCGGCAGTGTTGTTGACGCACGTGTTGGCTTTACGTGCTATGAAGAAGAGCAATTGATCAGATGTCGCGTATTAAAAAATAAATACTTTTAAGACCACAGTTTGTTATTTACGAATTTTCACTGAGTTGTCATTGCACTGCAGCACGTGACTTGTTTTTTTAATCGAGGTCAAGAGTCATAACATAGGCAATGTGCAATTCCAAAGACACCCATGGGTGATTATGGTGGGTGTTTCAGATTGCCATCAAACACCCGACCTGTGTCACGCACTGGATTATATATTTTTTTTAATTCTGAGATAAAATTCATACGTCGTACAAAGTTCACATTTAATACCATAGCCAGCTGGATTAATACGGTCAAAATAAGTTATCTTCCGATTCAATTCTTTGAGAACTACTCAAATTAATGCTGCGAAAACACACCGGCTTATGTAAACCGATTCATAATCTGTGCCATAACTCACACATGTCTCCCTTTTTGCCTCTCCAGAGGCTGGCCTCACTCCTTGCCTTGGCCTCGCCCCTCCAACAGTTGGCCCTGTTCAGCTCCATCCACCACATGAACCACAGATTTTTCTTTAAGCTAGTTTAGAGGCTATCTGCTATAGGTTATCAGTTTCTAGTTAAAATCAGCTGGACCGTAAAATGAAAATTACAGGAAAACCTCGACTTACGAACACCCGACGTATGAGCACCCGCCTTAGGAACACCTGCACTGAAGACTCGGCCTAAAATGAGTACCAGTAAACATCGCCATTTGGGAGACAAAGGCGGTCCGCTGTGGTGCTGGCCACCCACCCTCTTGTGTGCCGTGTCGGCCTTCATATTTGCTCGCTAACTGCACTCGCCCCAACAGTCTGTGAAAACTATGTGAGGGATCTTAGTCTGTGTGCATGTGAAAGTGCCTTAACAGCTGTGACGATTATCCCCGAGCACCTAGGTCTACTTAGTCTGAAATGCCTACCTGGTGCGGTGTGTAAACAACGCCACTGTGGAGAAAAAGGTCGCCGGGCGTGGTGCTGGCCACCCACCTCGTGTGCCATTCGGTCCTTCAGATGTGCTGCTCGCTAACAGCACTTGCCCCACCAGTCTGCTAAGGCTATAGGGGGATCTTTGTCTTTTTTTGTGTGTACGTGAAAGTTGGGTCGGGAGCAGTAGTGTAGTTGTGAGCGCTTTGTTGTAATGAAGACGTTAGCGCGCTGCTCGACGAACCCAGCGACCCGAGTTTGATTCTCGCTCAAGGCCAACACCAGTGAGGATTATCTTAATGCGTCCTGGGCCTCCCCTAGGTCGACTCAGCCTGAAATGAGTACCTGGTGTGGTGTGTAAACATCGCTACTGGGGAGACAAAGGTGGCCGGGCATGGTACCCACCCCCTCGTGTGCCGTGCCGGCCTTCATAGGTGCTCACTAACAGCACTTGCCCCGACAGTCTACCAAGGCTACACGGGGGATCTTTGTTTTTCTTGTATGTCGTTAGAACAGATTCCCTTCGTAAATCGAGGACTGCCCAAATCCTCGCCGAAGTTTCGCGTATTCCTGCTGATATTGATAGCAATACCGCAATTACATGTAACCAGCCCGAACTGGACATCTGTAAAGAAGAGATTCATAGCTCATCGGATCCCTCCAGCCTAAATGAAGATTATGGTTCTGATGTTAGGGAATTTATAGTAATGGTGCAATTAAATTTCGATTTAAAGCTTTCCTGACTGCAGGGATTCATATTCTTGGCTCTTTCGGTAAAGTCACGTAGAAAGGAAATAATAAAATAATAAAAAATAAAACTATAAAATTCTCACAACGTTTCTATTGCAACACAGGCAATCATCGCCAGGTGTGAAAACCACAGCAAGAAGATTTGAAAAAGTGGCGTTTTTTTCTTAACGTCAGCACCACGGACAGCAACTAGCGGTCGTTCAGACGGACGAGTCGATCTATGCTCGTGTAATAAAAGACTTGACCACGATATCTGGCTCAGTGTCCTTTATTCGGTCCGTACTGCGTCCCCACACGGCTGTCTCTCTTATTCTCTCTGTGCTGGTTCCGATGTCACTCCAGTCCACATCAGCAGCCCCGCTGCTGTTCTTGTCGCTCTTGCAGCCCCACAGCAGCTCCGCTGCTGTACTCTCACACAGCTCCCTCGGCTGTTCCTGCTGCAGCTCTCACGGCCTCGTGCTGTCTCGCCTTCTCGTCGCTCCTGCGACTCCTGGCAGCCACTCCGCTGCTCCTCACACACAACCTTACTGCCTATCTCTATCTGCAGCTTTACACCTCCCAGTAGCTCCCTACTGTTCCCAGGGTTGGCTCCCGCTTCTGACGGTGCCCCCTCGGCTCGTACGCCCGCGTGGCCCCACACCTTTCCATTCACACCCCGACTGCCTTCTCCTTCCGGTTTACCCGCTTAAGGACCCCCTACCTTTCACCCACGTCACCTGGCTCCGCCTCCTCGTGACGTCACATCCGGAAGGTCGCTTTCGCCCGCATTACACCACCCTCCCCCATAGAAAAAACCCAGCCGACCTCGGCTGAACAACACCAAAGCGTAATGCGGTGAACCGACCTTCCCCCTTAAAGGACACTAAGCATGCAATATAACAACAAGAACAACACACAAGTAACATCGACGAACGTACGAAAGCATGCGATAAATACGACGGCAAGAACAAGAACAATAACAACATACAATCAACGAAACGTAAGCGATTTGGAACGAGTGCGGGTCGCCGGCCCGTCCCGGACGGTCGGCGGCCCACTTGTAGAACGGGGACGCGATGGAACACGAGAAATGACAGGGGGTAATTCCCATGCTGCGATTGGAAGTCCACCGACATCTCGTGTCCCTGACGAATCAGTCTTGGTCATATTCGGCGAATGCGCCTGCAGCGGGGTCGGAAGGGTCGCCGGGCTTGAAGGTCCCGCAGCCTTGGCAGGCGCCCTCCGAGCAGGCCCACTCCTCCCCCGCGGTGTCACGGTCGGCCTGTCTGGAACAGGTACGACAGGCGCTCTAGCAAGATCAATGGACGCAGGCGGGGAAGAGTCAGAGTCAGCAGCAACAGACCCCGGCAAGGCAACATTGGGAGATGACGCATCACGTAGGGGAGCAACATATGGTTTCAACCGCGACGTATGAACAAACCAACGGCGAGAACCAAACTGAACACGCGCCGACTGTGGATTGGGAACCTCAATGAGGCGCACAAGACCATGCCAAGGTTTGTGCAATTTAGGAGAGGTCCCCGGCCGCACCTGCGGGCAATGGAGCCAGGCCAGGTCTCCCACCTTCCAGGGGCACTCCCCCTCAGACCGCCGAGCATACCGCTCGTTCCGGGCCTGGGCTTTGGCCGTAGCCACGCGGGCGTTTTCCCGCGCCTCCGTAACCCGGCGAACCGTGTCCTGAATGTATTCAGGGAGTGGTTTACGAGGTCCCTTTACCCCAGTACCCAATTGCACATCCACCGGAGGCACGTTTTCCCGACCATACATAAGGTAAAACGGCGAATACCCTGTAGCCGCATGGGGCGTCATCCTGTACGCCGAAAGCACTCCGGGGATGTGCAGATCCCAATCCGATTGCTGCTCACTCACAGTATGGCAAAGCATGGCAGACAATGTCCTGTTCAGCCGCTCAACCATACCATCCGTCTGCGGATGGTATGGAGATGTCCGTATCTTCTTAGTCCCAAGGCCTGCGCACACTTCAGCCAACAATTTAGAAGAGAAATTTCGGCCCTGGTCCGTGAGGAGTCTCTCCGGCGCCCCCTTGTCCATAATGTACCCAAACAAAAAGGCGTCGGTGATGGCCGCGGCCGACTGATCGGGCAACGGCCAGGCCATCGGCCAACGGGAGAGATACTCGACCCCTACCAGCAAATATTTATTTCCCCTCGCCGATGGTGGGAAGGGTCCCAATATGTCCAGTGCCACCAATTCATTGACTCGAGACACCTGAATCGACTGGAGAGGCGGCACGTAAGGATGTTTAGGCGGCTTACGCCGGGCGCATTCAGGGCACGCGCGCACGTGCCCTACGACATCTGTCGCCATGCTGTGCCAAAAATAATGACGTTGTAACGTCAACAAGGTCTTCTGCACCCCTAAATGCAATAGTGTGTCACAATGGAGAGTTCTAATCAACTCAAATCGCAAGGACGTTGGTACCACCACACGACAGCTTTCCTGGAACCTTTCTTGCCACATAAGCAGACCATCTCGGAGAGCGGTTCGCGGCCCCACAGCCGAACTCGGACTCCCCTTGTCCCTCATAGACCGCTTCCGCATGGACAACAACGACTCGTCCATCATCTGTTCCCGAATCCAGACAGACCGCGGCAGATTCAAAACCCCATCAGTCGGTCCCGTGTTCCATCGGAGTATCCGACTTCCCGACGGCCAACGTGAGCGGCTGAGAGGGGTTGAGAATCGGCGAACACCTATGCGTCCCCGACGCACATTTACAAGGGGCGCGCCCTGGTAATCTGGAAAGTGCGTCAGCGTTCGCATGGCGCACTCCCTTCCGATGTTGAATTTGGAAGGAAAACTCCTGCAGCGTGTCCAACCAACGTGCCCACTGTCCCGATGGCTGGTCCATTTTAAGTGCATATTGCAAGGCCGCATGATCCGTACGCACAATAAAAGAACGACCGTAAAGGTACGGTCGAAATTGCCGCAGGAAAAAAACAACCGCCAAAAGTTCTCTACGAGTGACACAGTAGCGTGTTTCCGCAGGCGACAAGACTCGGCTACCATACGCCACGACGCGCTCTACGCCCCCTTTAGACTGTGATAATACCGCCCCAATACCTGTGTCACTCGCGTCCGTATCTAGAATGAAAGGGCGATCAAAATCGGGATAATCCAATGTCGGGGCCGTAGCCAATAGATCGCGCAGACTCCGAAAGGCCGCCTCTTCCGGCTCTCCCCAAACAAATTTCCGTCCTTTACCCGTAAGGAGATGCAAGGGCCTCGCAATCGTTGCAAACCCCGGCACAAATCTTCGGTAATACGAGGCAAATCCCAAAAACCGTCGAACATCCCCCACAGAGGCCGGAGTCGGCCAATCCCGGACACACGCCGTCTTTTCCGGATCCGTGGACACCCCCTCGGCACTCACAATGTGCCCCAAATAACGGACGGACCGTTGCAGTAGGTGGCATTTCTTTGGTTTGAATTTCAAATTGGCAGAGCGCATCCTCGTGAACACTGTCTCCAGCCGCGTTAAATGTTCCTCAAATGTGCGGCTGAACACAATAATATCGTCCAAATATATAAGACACGTCTCCCACTGCAACCCCGTCAAAACGAGCTCCATCAATCTTTGAAACGTAGCAGGGGCCGCATTCAATCCCATTGGGAGGCAGTTGAATTGAAATAACCCCTGCGGCGTACGGAATGCGGTTTTCTCCCGTGAGGACTCGTCAAGGGGAAGCTGCCAAAATCCCGAAGAGAGGTCCAGTGTGGAAAAGAACTTAGCCCCCGACAATGCGTCAAGGGAGTCGTCCATACGCGGCAGGGGGTACGCATCTGCCACCGATATCTTATTCAATTTCCGGAAATCGACACAAAATCTCAAGTTGCCATCCTTTTTCTTAACCAAGACCACAGGAGCGCCCCATGGGCTGTTAGATGGCGATATAATGTCCGCAGCCAACATGTCTTCCACAGCCCCCCGAACGTGTTCTCGCTCCGCTGGACTCATCCGATGCGAATTTAACCGAATAGGGGCAGCGTCGCCCGTCTCAATGTGATGGGAAAGCAAGGATGTGCGTCCCAAATCCAAATCGTCGGAGCTGAATACATCCGAATACGTCAGCAACAATTTACGCAGCGCATCACGTTGCCCCACGGACAGGGAAGAATTTTCGTCACATAAGGTAGCGATCCAACGATTGTCCGAACTCCTTGGCTCGGAAACACCAGCGACCACTCCTCGGCGATGCGGACAATCGTGCGTCGCAAACGTCGTAGTGGCATGTGCCACAACCGTACCGGCCGGAACACGGATGTTTTCCACCCCCGCATTAAGCACCTGTAAAACCGGTAATTGATCCGGCCGGACGATGGTCTGTGCCCCAACTAACGCCAATCCCGTTGTTATCGTGGCGGATGGTGACAACAAGACCCCTAATGCTCCTAGCCGATCGGGCAGGGGCTTCCGATACCGCAAGGGTATAAGCATCTGTGAACCAGGTGGGATGTCCACAGATGCGACGGACAGCGCCTGCACCTGTACGGCCGAAGCAGGTCGCCCCCAGGGCGACGGCAGAAACGAGATTCGACGGCCCCCCGGCAATTCAATACAATTCTCATTGATTTTAATCAAAATGGGCATCTTAGCCAAAAAATCCGTGCCTAGTAAGCAAGGAACCGCCAAAGATCTCGATATTAACACAACGCCCGAAGTCGACACATCCCCTATAGATATCTTAGCATCCACCTGGCCCACAATCCCCATACTACCCCCGTTTGCAGCGACGCAAGACCCATAAACCGGACGCACAGCCCCCGGCGGAATGCCCAACAGATGGAAAATGACATCCGATATAATAGTCGCAGACGCTCCCGAGTCGACCAAAATGCGCACGTCCATACCTTGTATGGACCCCGGTACAGTGGACGAACCCGTAGCGGCCGCGACAACTCTCCGTGCCAATTTGCGCCACTGCGTAACTGAATGACAAGGCCCCGTCGATGGCCTTTCTTTAACAACAACAATAGGATCGCGCAACACAGGTGGTGGGTGAGGTGTAAAGCCTTGCCGAGTGTCTGGTGCGTGCCGACATGCCTGTTTCGGAGGTTCCTTGGTCGGCTTGTCCGGTGTTGTGGGCTCCTGCTGCGGCGGACCCGGGAAGCGGGCCCAGCAATCTCTGGCGTAATGGCCCCTACGGCCGCAGCGGAAGCAATCGGCCTCGTTGCGCCGAAGCGCAGGTCCTGCGTCCCGGCGGCCCCGTCCCGATGGCGTAGCGCGCGGCCCCGGCCTTCCGCGTCCCGGCCATGGAGAGGAGGCAGCCGTCAGCTCCTGTGGACCCCGCTCATCCGGCACATAGATCGCCTTTGTGGGGTCCCACCCCATCGCGCCTCCTTCCTTGACGGGCCCACCCGTCCATGCCGCCACTTGCTTCCAGCGACGGAGATTAAACTGCGCGTCCAGACACTTTGCTGCCGCCCGGGACGTGAGCTTCTCATGCCCACACACAGGCATGGGGATCCCCAGATCCCGAGACAGCTCCAGCATTTTTCCCAATATGAGGGGCTCGAGCAGATCCTGTGGCGTGTCAGGATATGCCGCCATGGCCAGCTCCAACACCGCGCCCCTGAACGCCACGGGCGATTCTTCGGGTGCTCGTTGTCGTTGAGCGAATCGCCGATGCGCGTCGTCAGGTGGCTCATAGGCGTCGGCCATTTCCTCAAAAACTCCACATAACGTCTTCTTCTTATTGGCCGTTATGGAACGGAAAAATCGCACAGATTCGTCGTCCAGTAGAGTCGGCAACACTTCCAAGGCCTCCGCATCGGTCCATCTTGCTGAACGAACCGCCGCCAAAAATCGGCAGGTGAAAGCGCTCCAATCGCCCCCGATAGAGAATTCCTTAACCGTAGTAAGGTGGCGACTCCGACTCCTCTTCACGCCGTCTTCCAATGATGGTTGTTGTGGAGGTAAATTCAAAATGGAGTCGGCCCGCGGCGTGGCCAAGATGGCGGTTTGGCGCCGCGGAGCGCGCAAGATGGCGTCTTCTTGCCGCGTGGCCAATGGCGGCGGCAGGGCAGGCAACGTGGCGGCCCGTGGAGCACCTTCTCGTTCCATCGTCGTCCTTGGCGTAACGAGATGACACAGATGCGCCAGGACGTCCTTGAGTGTCTCCAGTTGTTCTGCCACCTGTTGCCATCTTTGCTCAGCGTCCGATGTTGTTGACGGACCCACCATCGCGCCGACATCTTCCACGCCCGTCCCCGTGCTCGCCTCAGCAGGGCTCTCCTCCACCACCCCAGCAAAATCCGTGGTCGGAGGGAATTCGTCGTCGTCGGACGAAGAAGCCGATGCTGGCGCCGGGGGAATTTTCTTCCTTACTTGCTTAGACATGCCGTTTCACTTCTGACCCCAGTGTAATAAAAGACTTGACCACGATATCTGGCTCAGTGTCCTTTATTCGGTCCGTACTGCGTCCCCACACGGCTGTCTCTCTTATTCTCTCTGTGCTGGTTCCGATGTCACTCCAGTCCACATCAGCAGCCCCGCTGCTGTTCTTGTCGCTCTTGCAGCCCCACAGCAGCTCCGCTGCTGTACTCTCACACAGCTCCCTCGGCTGTTCCTGCTGCAGCTCTCACGGCCTCGTGCTGTCTCGCCTTCTCGTCGCTCCTGCGACTCCTGGCAGCCACTCCGCTGCTCCTCACACACAACCTTACTGCCTATCTCTATCTGCAGCTTTACACCTCCCAGTAGCTCCCTACTGTTCCCAGGGTTGGCTCCCGCTTCTGACGGTGCCCCCTCGGCTCGTACGCCCGCGTGGCCCCACACCTTTCCATTCACACCCTGACTGCCTTCTCCTTCCGGTTTACCCGCTTAAGGACCCCCTACCTTTCACCCACGTCACCTGGCTCCGCCTCCTCGTGACGTCACATCCGGAAGGTCGCTTTCGCCCGCATTACACCCGGAACGGAGGAGGGGGGAGAGAAGGAGAATGGAATGCGGTCTGAAAGTCACCGTTAGCGTGAACCAGAGGTGTGGACTCGAGTCATGTGACTTGGACTCGAGTCAGACTCGAGTCATGAATTTGATGACTTGCGACTCGACTTGGACTTGCATAACAATGACTTTGTCCCACCTATGAGATGTGGACTCGAGTCATGTGACTTGAACTCGAGTCAGACTCGAGTCATGAATTTGATGACTTGCGACTCGACTTGGACTTGCATAACAATGACTTTGTCCCACCTCTGGCGTGAACACAATCAATTAAGACCCGAAATGGTTAATCACATCCAATGATTGCTAAGCCAGAAGAGATTCTTTCATGAGGCTATCCACATATACAAACACAAAGACAATTTCAACCGAGAAGATGGTTTCTGGCTGAGCAATCGCTGTCCTGGGTTGTTAAAGTTAAGAAAAAACGCCACTTTTTCAAAATTTCTTGCTGTGAATTTCACACCTGATGATGATTGCTTGTGTTTCAGTCGAAACGTCGTGAGAATTTTGTTGTTTGATATTTTTATTGCTTTATTATTTCCCTCGTACGTGACTTTACCGAAAGAACCAAGAATATAACACAAACAAGTGTTGTTGTTATGTTATGTTATGTATGTTATGTTATGTAGGTAAGAAAAGGGGGAGCAGCAAAGGGGGAGAGAGAGAGGGGGGGGGTATGGGGTAGGGGGGGGGGCGCTGCGTGAGCGTTCGGGGGAGAGAGGACATGAGGTGGGGGGGGGGGAAGTGGGCGGGGCTGGAAGTGGAAAGCTGGGGATGCGGGTAGAAATTAACTCGGAAAATAGGCTAGTACCCGGCAGATATGATGAAACCATAAACAGTTAAGGTTTTACCTGGTTAATAACATCCTTCCAATGAGTGCTCCATTTGTATCCATCTTCTCGGTTGAAGTTATGTTTATATATCTGCCTTGTGTTCGCGAACACAGTCCGAGACATGTCGTTTCGTTTCCCCAATGTAATTGCTACCACAGGTACAACTCGATTTGTAAACCCCAGGATATTGCATGTCAGGAATGACATCCTTCACAGATGGGATTAGATCACTGATTTTGTCTACTGTATTGAATCGGACCTGGATCTTGTGTTTGTTTAACATTTTGGAAATTTGTTTGGTAACGCCTGCTATGTATGGTAACGTGATGGTTTTGATCGGCTTCTCAGGGGGTTGTTTCTCCATGGTTGGAGAAACAGCTTAGCGAATAATGCGGTCTCATTAATCTTGAGGGCTGGTGTACGTGTTCCAGTTCACTGGCTAGGTGGTGTCGGTCGTAAATGCAGTTGGCCCTATTGTGTAGTGTTTTGATGAGAATTCTTCTGTGCCGGATGGGGGTGGGAATCCGGTTTCAGGTAGGAATCTGTGTGGGTGGCTTTCCTGTAGACAGTGTCCCAACGAGCCGTCAAGTTTCTTCTCAAATAAAACATCCAGGAATGGTAGCTTACCATCCTTCTCTGCTTCCATGGTGAATTTGATGGATGGGTGTATGGAATTGATGTGGTTGAGAAATTGGTTCAATACTGGCAGGCCAAACACCGAAAGTGTCGTCTATATTTCTCTTCCACAATGAAGGACGTAGGGTGGATATCTGGATGGCATCTGTTTCAAATTTCTCCATGAAAACATTCGCAATCACTGGTGATAAGGGGGGGAACCTTCATTTTGTTTGTAGAAAGTACCATTCCAGGTGAAGTAAGTGTTGGTAAGGCAGTGCCTAACCAGAGTATGTACATCAGGATTCAGTCCATGTTGGACTAAGTCTTCAATTATTACTAAGGTGTCAGGTGCAGGAACCTTGGTGAACAGAGAAACTACATCAAAGCTGACGAGCAAATCATCTGGGGACAGTGAAATGCCCTTGATTAGAGAGCCCAATTGAGCTGAGTTATGTACTGCTGAGGTGGTCTTGCCCGTGAATGGAAGCAAGGTATCAGACAGACAACGGGCCAGTTTGTAGGTAGGTGAGTTGATAGTGGAAACGATGGGCCGAAGTGGAGTACCTTCTTTATGGAATTTTGAAAGACCATAGAATCTGGGTGGTCTAGTAGCAGAAGGTTTTAGGGAGAGCCGTTTGAATGGCTCTATTAGAGGAGTTGAACTGGTAATGATATTGTTGGTTTTTGTACCCAGGCGGTTGGTAGGATCTTTGTTGATTTTAGTGTAACTTCCATCATTAAGAAGGTCCTGGATTTTGTTGTTGTATGTGGTTTTATCCATGATGACAGGAGCATTGTCCTTGTCGGCTGAGAGGATGACTATGTCATCTCTCTTTTTCAATTTAGCGAGTTCAGAGCGCTCGTCTTTGGTGATGTTACTAATGGGTTTCTTAGCATTTTTAAGGATGGTGGCAATTTCAGATGTTGCCACGTCTGTCGGGATGTGCCCCAAGCATTTGAGGGCTACATCTACCTGGGCAATTATATAATCGACTGGGATGTGTTTGAGGGTGACAGCAAAATTCATCCCTCTAGCTAGTACCGATTTTAGGCTATCGGAGATTGTGCTGCTACTCTGATTGATAACTCTTGTTAACATCTAGCTTTTTAATGTGTGGATCTGATTTTTATTTTTTGACAAGTTATTGAATTTAGCAATAAGGTTAACCTTACATTTGGAGTACATTGTTGCGGCAGAATAAGTAGTCATGTTATCTACAAGGTTCCAATCAAATGCGGACATTTTATCTGTTAATGTTAAGTGTGATTGTAGGAGACATTTGTCTAAATTATCAAGTTCAAGACGGAGTAGTCTTATCCTCTCTGAGATTAGAGAAAGGCTCGCTCTGAATTAGATCCGTTTGGCGTTAGGAGTAGTGACAAGGTAATACCGACCACAGTGTAAATGTGGTCGGTATTACCTTGTTGTCGCAGCATCTCTTCAGAAAGGTGAAAGACTCGATCATGTGAGCCACCTTGTCTCGTAGTCTGTTAAAAGCTCTAACAGATGTGTGAAAACCCTACCCGTAGAGGTGGTTCAATCTTGATTTGAAGCTTTCGTGACTGCAGGCATCCATACTCTTACACTAACATCTGCTTCTGTCACTTCTAACGCCAAACTAATCTTATTCAGAGCTAGCCTTTCTCTAATCTCAGAGAGGATAAGACTACCCCGTCTTGAACTTGATTATTTAAACAAACATACACCAGGCCCTCAAGATGAATGGGTACTCGGACCGCATTATTCCCAAAGCTGTTTTTCCAACCATGGAGAAACAACCCCCTGAGAAGCCGATCAAAACTATCGCGTTACCATACATAGCAGGTGTTACCAAAAATATTTCGAAAATCTTAAACAAACACAAAATCCAGGTCCGATTCAATACAGTACACAAAATCCGTTATCTAATCGCATCTGTGAAGGATGTGATTCCTGACATGCAATATCCTGGAGTTTACAAACTTGCGGTAGCAGTTACATTGGGGAAACGAAACGACATCTCTCGGACCGTGTTCGCGAACACAAGGCAGATCTGAAACACGGCAGAAAACCAATACCTCTGCCATGGCTGACCTTTGTTATAATGCTGTGGGCTCGCATGATAATGTTTTTTTTCCGAGACCAAGGTACTCTGCAAACCTTCTGGCTACTATAAAACGTTTGTTCATGAAGCCATCCAGATATATAAACATAACTTCAACCGAGAAGATGGATACAAATGGAGCACTCATTGGAAGGGTGTTATTAACCAGGTAAAACCTTAACTCTTTATGGATGTTTATCTGCCGGGTACTTGCCTATTTTTCCGAGATAATTTCTCCCCGCATCCCCAGCTGTCCCAGCCTCCCACTTCCAGCCCTGCCCACTCCCCCACCTCTGGCCTCACATCCTTTCTCCCCCGAGCACTCACGCAGCGCTCCACCCCCTCTCTCTATCTCTCTTTCCCTCTTTCCCCCCTTTATCCTCCCCCCTTTCTTACCTATATAACCTAATGGAACGGCAGCTCTCTCGCCCACTTCAGCAAATATTTTCTTGCTGTGGTTGTCCCACCTGATGAAGTCCGCTTGTGTTGTGATCGAAACGTCGTGATTTGTTTTATTTTATTTCTAACTACGTGACTTTACTGAAAGAACCAAAGAGTATATGGATTCTTGCAGTCACGAAAACTTCAAATCAAGATTCGGTAAAACATCTTTAGTTCCAGATATTCGTTTTTGTATTTTGTGTACTGCGCCAACTCTGATTCGGATGTTTTGTTTTTCCAAAAATCTGGCTAGTTGATGTACGGTATTTTAGTAGTTTGAATTACTTGGTCAGTTTAACTCGTATTATTAATTAAAAATATTTAAAATACCGTACATTGTGGGAGTAATGGATAAACTAGTGAGATTTTTGGAGAAAAAAAACATCTGAGTCAGAAGATTTATTAACGAAGCATTTACAAGAAGGTCTATAACGGATGAATTGCACTTGTGCCCAATGCTATTTTGCGCAGACAGTAAGAATGATCAGCACGAGACTAAATTAACACCAAAGAAATATGAAATACTCCCAAATACAACTGTCAGCAGTGTTAGAACACGCATGCCAACAAGGACACTCATTGACGTTCTGTGCAAGACTAGTTACTACTGGCCAAGACTAATTAGAGAATCTATTGAAATGGAGATAAATACAAATAATTAATAATAAAGATTTTTGGGATTCATCGCGTTATTTATAAATGTGTCGTAACCCTCCACCACCCGACACAGCTGAACGGTAAAAAATTGTCACGTTGACAAAAGACAAATTGTCGTGAACTATTTGACTTTTGTCAACGTGACTCAATTTTGGTGGAGAGTTACGACACATTTATAAATAACGTGATCTAACCAAAAAACCTTTATTATGAATAATATTGGTCGCGAAAGCCTACGTGTTAAATACAAATAATCTTAACCATTCGGATAGCTACAGCCTTAGTGCTGCTCAGAATTGAATGTTCAAATAATTGTTTAAATGCATGCCTATACAGGTCACCATACATAAATGGGGATCAACTGTATGCAGACAATACCAGGTGCTGTTATTTTATTGCACTCAAACGACAGGAGGTACAAGAATAATGTTCATGCACAATGTACGTTGATTAACATATCAATAACCCAACCGGCAATGGATACCCCCATTGTTATTCATATGCATACATGAATCCACCCCCTCCCCCTTCGCACAAGAAGGGCTCATAAGTGACGTCATCACATCTATCCCTCTTTAAGGAATGAAACAGGAGGATTTATACACAAATCTCCGGTCGCCTGATGAAGCTGTTTGTAATTACTGGCCAAACGTCATATTCAGATTGTAAATGTTGTGGATTTGCTCTCCAACACACCGGTCTGCTGTACTTGTAATTATTTGGCATGTTCTGTTTACGTGACAAACCTTACTGTGTCGGGTGGTGGCGTGTTCCGCGACACATTTATATTTACGCAATCTAACTCATGAAACCTATGTTATGTATTACCAACTGTAAATAAATTGTCTTGATAATTCACATTGACTCGAGTTCGTTTGTATGTATGTATGTTGAATTTCTTTCGCATAGCCAACCGTGCTAATCAGAGTAGAAATTTGCATTGCTATTCTTTTTGCATTGCGAATTTGAGTGGGAAAAATGTTATACATCACAAACGGGTTACACACGGTAACATTTTTGACACCAGCAGCTCACAGGCAAGAGGCAAATTTACCTCTTGCAACAGGGCTCATTAACAATTTTTTTACTTAGCGCCATCGCACAGGCTGAGTGGCTGCTTGCTGAGTGATATGTCACGTATACATGCCCTGTAAACGTGAAGATACAAACTTGCGATAAATATATATATTTGCAACTCGCCGTCATAACACTTTACGGCCAGTTCCCGCTTCACGAACAGGTTGTGTGCCTGAGGCCCGTTCATTGATCCAACTCATTGTAAGTTGACACTCAGTGAACGAAAGCCCCATTTATGACAACACAGAGATAACACATTCCGTGAGAAAAAAAAACTTTTAATAACAGCTTGACAACGCCGAATTGCACTGGCGATACGAACCACCCAACCATTTGGTTTGGCAGAGCCAGCTGTAATGAGTCCTAACATCACCGCTGAGAGTGTGTGTACGTGTGCGCGTATGTATATGTGCGACAGGGATGTTCTCTGGCTTCAACATTATTTAACATCTAATAAAGAATAATTATTTCATATTTTAATAGCAAATGCTATCACCATCATTTTACAAGAAAAAAACTGAAGGCACCCAATGGGTTCTCCCTTCTCTCCGGTTGTAGCCAATATTTTCATGGAAATATTTGAGACGGACGCCATCCAGGCATCCACTCTACGCCCGTCCTTGTGGAAGTGGTACGTGGATGACACGTTTGTCATCTAGCCACATGGCCGACCGGCTCTAACCAATTCCTCAACCACATCAATTCCATACACCCAACCATCAAATTCACCATGGAGGTAGAAAAGGATGGCATGCTACCTTTCTTGAATGTCCTAATCAAAAAGAGACCAGATGGCTCGGAGCCATTCTGTCGACAGGAAAGTAACCCATACTGACGCCTACCTAAAACCTGATTCCCACCACCATTCATCCCAGAAGAATTGCCTCATCAAAATGCTACACCATAGAGCTCAATGTATCTCCGAGCATGAACACCTGACCAGTGAACTCAAACACTATGCAATCAACAAAGCCATCACCCCAACCGTGAGGAAGGAGCCATCTGAAGATCCAATGAAAACCATCACCTTATCTTACTTCGCAGGGATAACCAAAAAGATTTCCAAAATCATGAACAAACACAAGATCCAGGTCCGATTTAACACAGTGCATAAAATTCGTGACTTGAACCCATCTGTGAAGGACAAGATTCCTGACATGCAATATCCAGGCGTCTACAAACTAAGCTGTATCTGCGGCAGCAGTTACATTGGGGAAACCAAACGACATGTCTCGAAACGTGTTCGTGAACATAAGGCAGATCTGAAACATAGCAGGACCAATACTTCTGCTGTGGCTGATCATTACTTTAATGCGGCTGGCTCACGTGAAATTGATTTCTCAAAGACGATGGTACTTTGCAAGCCGACTGGCTATCAACAAAGATTCGTTCACGAAGACATCCATATATACAGACCCAGACACAATTTCAACCGAGACGACGGTTTTAACCACAGCAATCATTCGAAGAATGTCATCAACCACTCTGGGTCATGACTTGATTTGTGTTTTCTTGTCCACCTCCACCGTCAGCAGTGTTGATGTGTGAAGCGAGGTGCAATGCTATGATTGGTGTAGAACTACTGCCGGTGTAGGAGACCTCTCTTACATTAACAGCTGCCCAGCCCATCTCTAAACCTTTATAAACAGCCTCCCTCAGCAGCGTTCCCCCTCTTTTTTCTCCTGATGACGATTGCTTGTGTTGCGATCAAAACGTCGTGATATTTTAATTATTTTTAAAATTATGTTATTGTTATTATTTTTTCTATCAACGTGACTTTACCGAAAGAACCATATAATATGAATTCCTGCAGTCACGAAAGTTTCATGTAAAAATGTAAAGGCTATTTCCTCCAATATTTGAGGTGCCGCAGGCCCAGCAGGGTCAATCCCACCTTGCCCCATTTTGTTATATGAGCGGAGGGATTTCTCCACCCCCAAGAACTCAGAAAAGCTCAAAATATATTAAACTAGATTCGAAGCTTTCGTGACTGCAGGAATTACTCTTTAGTTATTTTAGTAAAGTAATTTCGAAAGGAAATGAATTAAATAATAATAGAATAAGACGTTTTAATTGCATTATATTTCTAAGTTTGCTATGTTTGTTTTCTCATTCATTCGTACCTGATGATGGTTGCTTGTGTTGCAATCGAAATGTCGTATTCTATTATTATTTAATTTACTTTCTTTCTACGTGACTTTACCGAAAGAATCAAAATATATTCCTGCATTCACGAAAATATTTTAAATAAAAATGTATGCTGGTAGTGATTACAGTGATGGGCCAGCTTCATGGTGATTATGGGACTCGAGTTGGTCGGGTGATGCGGATGGAGTGATGGAGATTGGTGATGTTCGTGGGGGTTGGAGAGGGTGATTGCAGGAAGGATGGGGTTCATGCTGATTGGGAGAGTGGCTTAGGTTTGATGGGGAAAGCAACTGCATACATGTCAACCCCTTATCAGTGCCTACCTTATTACAGACCAATTCAGACAGTATTAGTCACCCCGTGCCCTTATAAATCTCAACGTTCATCCTACAAAGTCCCATCAAAAGGGAGAAACACAAACAAATTGACAAAAAATAAAAAATAATTATTGAATATGTAATATATAGTACATGAAAAAAATTGCTCGTAAAAAAGGGCTTTACGCCTTATGGACCTGGAAACTCAATTTCCCCATACAAGAATACAGGTAAATCGTATGGGTTGACAGGTATGCAACTGAGATGTGGAGGGGGTACAGTGTGATGGGATTGGGTAGGGAATGGTGATGGGCGGTGATGATGGAGGACATTGGGGGACATCGTGATGCGAGTGGAGTTTTGAAGTCGCGCCCCGCTCCTCTTCACAAAATCCTCACGGGAGTTCCGCAGGTTCCTGCTGAGGTCGGCCTCCCCGAGGTCAACCTCATCTTCATTGAGCACCGAGTGCGGTGTGTCAACATCCCCACTGGGTAGACAGGCAACCGGACCTATTGCTGCCCATCCACCTCGTGTGCCGTGCCGGCCATCATAGATGTTGCTCTCTAAGTGCACTTGCCCCAAGAGTATGCTAAGGTTACAAGGGGGATATTTGTCTTTGTGTTCGCATGTGAAAGTGTGAGTGTGTGTTAAATTTTAAGAGTTTACTCCTGAATAGCGCTCTGCTCCCCATCATAAAATCCACGCGGAAGTTCCGCGGGTTCCTGCTAGTTAGTAGTATTACACGTGTTTGTTAACCCAGCAAAGCCTCATTAAATCTCCAGACTCTTTAACAGGAGGGCCATATTGCCCAGTTTTCATCGCAGTAGGGGAGATGTGGCTGTGTGTGTCATCACAATGGAATAACATGCAGGTCATTTATCAGCAATTGGATGTTTGGCCAATACCAGTTTTACGATGGCCGGAAACCATGCAGAACAGCGGGAGAACATACAAACTCCACTCAGAAAGACACCCTAGTCGGTAATTGAACCAAAGCCCTTTTTGCTGTGACGTGCAACCACTCGGCGAACCTGCTGCGCTGACAGTCTGTCACCCACTACCAATGATAGCGAGAAAGCTTGGAATCCTGTCATCGGATGTGACTGCATACCACACAGGAAACATTCTAGACAGGTACAGTCTTCATGTGTTTGGTGGCCTTGGGAAACAAAAACAACCTCATGTACCCCTAGAGGTCACCAGCAGGGATAGAGGTCACTAGCAACAGGGTGGTCTCCGTCTGTCCTTGTATGTCGCTCTCTCTCTCTCTGCATCTCTCTTTACATTTCTGTTTCTCTATCTGTTTCTATGTCAGTCTGTGTATCACTCTGTGTCTGTATCTTTCTCCCTATGTTTCTGTATTTATGTTTCTATCTCTGTGTCTGTCTCTATATACATGTGGAACTTATTTTGTACCGTAGATAGCCAACCGTGCTAATCGGAGGTGCGAGGGAAATACAGCCTACTAAACACAAAAATAAGTTTCAAGAAATGAGTTTTCAATCTATATTTAAAATTGCATACCTCCAGTGGCTTCCTTATATCGGGACAGCGTTCCAGACGGGCGTAAAACTGCATCAGAAAACACGCGATGCGGTGACTGTCTTTGTTCGATGGCCAGCCAAAAGCCACTGTGAGGATGACCGGAGTCCTCGTGATGGTTTTTCTCTGTGTCTGTGTCCCTTTGTGTGTGTGTGTTTGTAGGCCTGGGCTCTGTGTAGTTCTTCGTGCTTTCGAAGTCCCTAACCCTCTGCTCACAATCATTAAGGACCTTCATGATGGTGAGCGGGCCCGGGTAAAACTACGTGGCCGGGAGTCAGAGCCATTCCCTGTACACCTTGGGGTGCGACAGGGATGTCCTCTGGCTCCCACATTATTTAACATCTATTTTGACCACGTAGTTCGTGAAGCCTTCAATGCTGTACCGGAGGAATTTCCATTTGGTACAGATACAATGGAAGGCTGATCGATGCCCGTGTAATTGCTGCTAACTCAGAGGAGGAGTTGGAGGCTCTGCTGCTGAACCTGGAGCTTGCCACTAAGAGGTGGGGCCTTACCATCAGCCCCACCAAAACTTAGCACCTGCCTGGGTATTTTGTACCATCGGACACTCCACCCCCACAACTCCCAATTGGTGATAGGACAGTTGTGGAGAGAGTGGAGAGTTTCCCATACCTTGGCAGTGTGCTCATGACCGTCTCCGGTTTAACAGCAGAGGTCTCACTCCGAATTAGTCGAGCGGCATTATCTTTTCATTGGTTGCATATCGCTGTTTGGAAGCTACCTGGTCTATCACTCCACACAAAGCTTCAGGTCTTCTCAGCCACGGTCATTCCCTGCCTTCTCTAAGCTTGCGAAACGTGGACACCCTTAATGGAACATCTTAGCCGGTTAGACACATTTTTTCTGGCCTGCCTACGATCCATCCTGGGTTTAACCAGGCTGGATTGTGTGAGGAGCTCACAATCCCTTGAAAGATGTGGACAAAGTCCCATTGGTGAGCTCCTCCGGCAGGCAAGGTTGCGTTGGCTGGATCATGTCGCCCGCATGCCCAGCCACCACATGCCTTAACAGCTTTTGTTCAGCCGGATCGAGGGGGTGAAACGGGCGCGGTACGGGCTAGAGTAAAGATGGAGTGATGTGGTATAGGAGGATGTGGAGGTGAGTGGACTTGCCGATGACTGGTACCAGCGGTGTCAAGATCGGCCTCTGTGGAGGAGACTCGTGAAGGACGCTACTGTGCAGTTGGATGCAGTCGCCCTCCAACAACAAAGGAGGGCGGAGGAGCGACGCTCACAACAATGCGCGGAGTGCCGGGTGTCTAAAGCACAGCAAGTTGGCACAGTAGGGGGCACAGGTGGTGCATCAGCCAGTCGTCTCAGTCAGTCGACCCGTGGCATCTGGGTCTGCCCCGTGACCTCATGCCAGCGGGCGTTCGACACTTCACGTGGCCTCAAGGTGCACATCGCCTGATACAAGCGTCGTGGTGACGTAACCGCCACTTAGTTGCGTATGGCATTTGTTGTTGTGTGTTTGTTTCTCACTGTACTCCTATGTCTCTCACTGACTATTTCTGTGTCTATCTTTCGCTGTGTTTGTTTCTCTCCGTGTCTTTCTCTCCCCCCCTATTTGCCCATGTCGATGCCCTCATTATTTTCCATTACAGATTTTCGCCCGTGCGTAGCCGCCCCGATCGTCCATTCCTAATTCCAGTCCTGACTTTAGTGCTAAAACATTTTACAATACGAGAATCACAGTCACATCCACCTCATGCCAATACTGTACGTAACTAATCAGGCCTATTCACCATGTAGAGTGGTGAAAGTTTCCGTGGAAAAATATTGTAAAATCATTGTAGCTCCCTATGAAATCAATGTTGGAGGAACTGGAAAGTACATGCTCACATGTAAACAGTACCTAGGGGAGTTATTGAAGGCAGACCGGAATCATAGCCAGGACAAAAGACGACGTTAGATGGAAGTAATTCTGAATATCGACGTAGCTATGTGCTCGGGGAATCACGTTTACAAACGGTGCATCTATCACCTGCTGTGACGTATGGATCAGACACACCGATATATCAAATGAGTGTAGCTAATACTTGGACGAGGAAGACAATGACATATGATCTCTCGATTAATGTATCAGCATCTGCGTGCTGAAGAAGGAAACAAATGCATGGAAATGTAAAACATTAGTATAAACTGAGATTGAATACATCTAGATTTGAAGCTTTCGTGACTGCAAGAATTCATACTCTTAGTTCTTTCGGTAAAGTCACGTAGGTAAAAAATGAAATTAAAATGAATTATTAATTTAAATTTCATGTTTTTTTACCTAAAAATAATTATTAAATATTTTTTTTTACGTGACTTTACCGAAAGAACTAAGAGTATTGAAAACATCGGTAGACCTGCTGCTGGCGGATGGTTCCTAGGCACGCAGTTATGTAGCCCACCAATAATTCAATTCGTCACAATTCAGAATTTACAATTGCATTTATTGTTTGCTTATGCCTCGTTTTTTTTACCGTCTCCTGTGTAGACACGCACACAACAAAAGCTGGGCGGTGGCGGCGACGCTGCTGCACGTGGCTGCAGCACTGTGGAGGCAGCAGCGAATGGATCACCGCACTTCGATGTTGTGAAACTCCCTTGCCATGGGCGTCGAGGAGGTGCCATACCCTGGCTATGCCAGGAGAAGGCGGTACAGAAAGAATGTGGACTGCATGGGATTGAGTGTTGGCCCCCTTCGCACGCATGGGCACCACGGTGGTGAGATGTTACCTTCAACGCCTGGTATACAGGAGGTCGTGGATTCGATCCCGACCCAGACGCCTGCTGTATATTTGGAGTTTGCATGTCTCTGTCTCCCCGTGGTCGCGTTGATTTTTTCCGAGTCCTCCGGTTTTAACCTCCTCAGATAGAGAATAAACGAGCGTTTTGAGTATTTGACTGCTATAAATTTCCACAAGATACGCCACTTCGTTGAGCTATCATTTGGGGCCAGGTCGTTTCTGAAAAAAGAGCTGCAAAGCTGAGTGAACTTTACCTGGTAAACATTTTTTTGTTTAGTTATTCTTCAGGTGCTCCGGTTTCCTCCCACATTGATTTGCCCACACCACCTCAAATTGTAGAGGACCGCAGAGCTTGGGCAATCGTTGGCGCCGACTAGTCGCCTGGCTGCTGCCTTCCCGCTCATCCGTGGTTCCTCCTCGCGCCTCAGAGTCGTTGTCCTCTCTGCGAGAGCGAGCGAGTGATGTGCGGTAGCGTCGTGTTGAAAGTTGACATTATTATTATTATTGACACACTCGGGGACGGATAAGGTGGCGTGACCTCACATGCATGACAACTGACCTATCGCCCTCACCACTCACCAGATATCATTCACCTGGCACACACATGATATGCTCATCAACCACCACACACCACTCACCTGATCCGAACCAAACACTCCAGGCATTTGCCATTCACTCGCACACACTCACTCCATTCTGACCTATTCGTCCATAACATTGACAAAAAACACGTCTCATTCACAATCCTGTATCTGTCTCATCGCATAAAACAACAAAATCAATGTTTTGTTTTTTATCCCGTCAGCCCCACGGTCTTCTTGGAGTGCATAAAGTCAGCAGTATTAGTTCAATACAAAGCAAGCTATGGGCTCGCTTCGACATTCAGCGTCTCATCAGTAGCCAGGCTTGCCCCAACCAACGTTGGTGAATCTCAAGATACTAAAGATGCTAATAAGCAAAGACGCCCCACCCCCGCTAACTTCAAGATAATGAGTCCAAGTTTTCACGCAAAATGGTATACTGTAGTGTGATATAATCTGATATAAAGTACACATTACTCAATTGGGATTATACATAGCCATCCTCCTACTGTAAAAACTGGCATATAGTATCGTAATTGTATAGTGAATATACAGCAGTGTGATATACAGTAGGGTGTGTAGAATAATACATAGTGTAATATTACAATGTATAGTCGAAGTTATAGGGTGGTGTATAGTAATAGAGTATATAATTTAATGTTGGGTTTGTCTATGGCAGTATATAGTACGGGGTAGACCCGTGTGATGTAAGAGAAAAAAGTTTAGCTGGAAGCATATTATATTTTTTGCGACATAGAATTGTAATGTATTACTTACTGTTAGTAGCTCAGCTTATTGGAGAGTATATTTAGTATACTGATGATACTATGTAGTTTATACTTTAGTTTTTTACGTGGTGGTTTAGTTACTGCAGCTACATACTATTAACATTCCTTCCCTTTATTAATGCTACCCCTATCTCCTCCCTTTGATGCTGCTAATCCTGCATAATGCACGGGCATAATATGACTTTGAAACCCCCCGCCCACCTCCTACGCATTTCACAAGTAGTACTAATCCCATATCTGTATTTCCCATAAAGATGCTAAATTCCTCTTGATATGCAAATTATTTTGTCAAGGCGCTATTCCCCCTCCAACCCAGCTTAAATATACGCTCCAAGCCTGGGGTGTTTCATTCAGACGCTGTCTTCTCGACAGACCTGTTCTTCACCTGAGGACGGCTGCTTGCGTTGTGGTCGAAACGTCGTGAGAATTATTTGATTATGTTTTATTTTTATTATTTTATTATTTCCATTCTACGTGACTTCACCGAAAGAACCAAGAAGATGAATCCCTGCAGTCACGAAAGCTTTAAATCGAAAAGCCTCATAATAATCACGATCATACTTGACACCACTCGCTTTTGGCCGTCTAATGCGTATTGTCTCCGTGGCACAATAGCGCGTTTAGTCCAGCAGGGGCTGCTCCGGCAGTGTTGTTGACGCACGTGTTGGCTTTACGTGCTATGAAAAAGAGCAATTGACCAGATGTCGCGTATTAAAAAATAAATACTTTTAAGACCACAGTTTGTTATTTACGAATTTTCACTGAGTTGTCATTGCACTGCAGCACGTGACTTGTTTTTTTAATCGAGGTCAAGAGTCATAACATAGGCAATGTGCAATTCCAAAGACACCCATGGGTGATTATGGTGGGTGTTTCAGATTGCCATCAAACACCCGACCTGTGTCACGCACTGGATTATATATTTTTTTTAAATTCTGAGATAAAATTCATACGTCGTACAAAGTTCACATTTAATACCATAGCCAGCTGGATTAATACGGTCAAAATAAGTTATCTTCCGATTCTATTCTTTGAGAACTACTCAAATTAATGCTGCGAAAACACACCGGCTTATGTAAACCGATTCATAATCTGTGCCATAACTCACACATGTCTCCCTTTTTGCCTCTCCAGAGGCTGGCCTCACTCCTTGCCTTGGCCTCGCCCCTCCAACAGTTGGCCCTGTTCAGCTCTATCCACCACATGAACCACAGATTTTTCTTTAAGCTAGTTTAGAGGCTATCTGCCATAGGTTATCAGTTTCTAGTTAAAATCAGCTGGACCGTAAAATGAAAATTACAGGAAACCCTCGACTTACGAACACCCGACGTATGAGCACCCGCCTTAGGAACACCTGCACTGAAGACTCGGCCTAAAATGAGCACCAGTAAACATCGCCATTTGGGAGACAAAGGCGGTCCGCTGTGGTGCTGGCCACCCACCCTCTTGTGTGCCGTGTCGGCCTTCATATTTGCTCGCTAACTGCACTCGCCCCAACAGTCTGTTAAAGCTATGTGAGGGATCTTAGTCTGTGTGCATGTGAATGTGCCTTAACAGCTGTGACGATTATCCCCGAGCACCTAGGTCTACTTAGTCTGAAATGCCTACCTCGTGCGGTGTGTAAACAACGCCACTGTGGAGAAAAAGGTCGCCGGGCGTGGTGCTGGCCACCCACCTCGTGTGCCATTCGGTCCGTCAGATGTGCTGCTCGCTAACAGCACTTGCCCCACCAGTCTGTTAAGGCTATAGGGGGATCTTTGTCTTTTTTTGTGTGTACGTGAAAGTTGGGTCGGGAGCAGTAGTGTAGTTGTGAGCGCTTTGTTGTAATGAAGACGTTAGCGCGCTGCTCGACGAACCCAGCGACCCGAGTTTGATTCTCGCTCAAGGCCAACACCAGTGAGGATTATCTTAATGCGTCCTGGGCCTCCCCTAGGTCGACTCAGCCTGAAATGAGTACCTGGTGTGGTGTGTAAACATCGCTACTGGGGAGACAAAGGTGGCCGGGCATGGTACCCACCCCCTCGTGTGCCGTGCCGGCATTCATAGGTGCTCACTAACAGCACTTGCCCCGACAGTCTACCAAGGCTACACGGGGGATCTTTGTTTTTCTTTTGTATGTCGTTAGAACAGATTCCCTTCGTAAATCGAGGACTGCCCAAATCCTCGCCGAAGTTTCGCGGATTCCTGCTGATATTGATAGCAATACCGCAATTACATGTAACCAGCCCGAACTGGACATCTGTAAAAAGAGATTCATAGCTCATCGGATCCCTCCAGCCTAAATGAAGATTATGGTTCTGATGTTAGGGAATTTATAGTAATGGTGCAATTAAATTTCGATTTAAAGCTTTCCTGACTGCAGGGATTCATATTCTTGGCTCTTTCGGTAAAGTCAGGTAGAAAGGAAATAATAAAATAATAAAAATAAACTATAAAATTCTCACGTCGTTTCTATTGCAACACAGGCAATCATCGCCAGGTGTGAAAACCACAGCAAGAAGATTTGAAAAAGTGGCGTTTTTTTCTTAACGTCAGCACCACGGACAGCAACTAGCGGTCGTTCTATGCTCGGAACGGAGGAGGGGGGAGAGAAGGAGAATGGAATGCGGTCTGAAAGTCACCGTTAGCGTGAACACAATCAATTAAGACCCGAAATGGTTAATCACATCCAATGATTGCTAAGCCAGAAGAGATTCTTTTATGAGGCTATCCACATATACAAACACAAAGACAATTTCAACCGAGAAGATGGTTTCTGGCTGAGCAATCGCTGTCCTGGGTTGTTAAAGTTAAGAAAAAACGCCACTTTTTTCAAAATTTCTTTCTGTGAATTTCACACCTGATGATGATTGCTTGTGTTTCAGTCGAAACGTCGTGAGAATTTTGTTGTTTGATATTTGTATTACTTTATTATTTCCCTCGCACGTGACTTTACCGAAAGAACCAAGAATATAACACAAACAAGTGTTGTTGTTATGTTATGTAACAACAACACAAACACGTGTTGTTGTTGTCATGTAACAACAACACAAACACGCTATTGGGGACGCTTGGTGCATCGCCCGTTGGAGAGCCCCGCCCCGCACGCCCCCCCATCCCCCGCAAGCCCCTCCCCCTCACAACCCTCCCCCCAATCCCACGCGCCCCTCCCCCCCACAGACACAGGCCCCGCCCACCGTCGCGTGACGTCACGCCCAACTGCCGCCCGTTCTGCGACATTGCAGTGGAGGCTCCCGCTCCAGTCGGTTCACTCCGAGACTCACGACGCCGAGACTCGCCTCTCTGGGGGAGCCTCTCACTCGCCTCGCTCTCCCAGCTTCACTGAAGACCCTTCTCGCCGACTTGCTGCCGCAGACGGTCGAAGGATGAGAACATCCCCGAGGTGAGTGTGAGACGGCACTGGGGAGAGAGACAAAGACGCCTGTGACTCGTGTGCAGCGGGCGAGGGAGGGCGAGGGAGACGACGGCCCTGGACACGGCACACGCCGCCTGTGTTGTGGCCGAGGCCTTCGTCAGATCGCTCGTTGCTTTCAGAGGGACATTGATACAGACCGTGAGGGAGACACGTGGACACAACAGAGACACAGGAGGCAGACTATAAGTTGCTTTTCTCTTGGGAGCGAACACTCCGCACCAACACACGGAGACAGGCAAAGCGTTCCAGTCCTCCAATCCCTCCTTCACACGCAACTCTCTCTCATCCTCCTCATGCACTGCTCTCTCCTCCTCATCAGCTGCTCTCTCTCATCCACTCCTCCTGCCGACATCCCCTCTTATCCCGACGGCCCCCTCTACCATTTGTGGCCATCTGGCTTCTGAAAAAAGCTAATAGCTCTGTGGGCTTTACCTGGTAGGATGAACCTAGTTGAGTTTCATTTGTATATATTTTTGAAGTGATTTGCTTACCTTTCCTGTACTTTGCACTCCTATCGTGTTTTTGTATTGTTGTAACTTTTTGAGCAACCCCCAACTAGACATCTATGAATAGGGGCCGTCCATAAATGACGTCACGCGATTTTGGCCGATTTTTGCTCCCCCCCCCCTCGTCACACGGCGTCACAAAAAGTCAGACCCCCTTCAAATATGACGTCACTAGGCTCTGCCCCCCCCCCCCAACCATATTTACATTTTGAAACTAAAACATGCTTCAAATCACTTTAAACTATTGTCATTGTAGTGCGTATTTTACGTGGTGCTGCACTTATAGGAGAAACATTTATTTAAAAGGAGGCATTAGAAAGCTGAAATTTAGCATACAATTCATTTACAAATATTCAACGCCTAAATAAAACTGCAGATGTTCAGAATATTATATTGAAATTTTCTTATGATTATACATTTTTTTAGGTAATTATAACTATAAAAAAGAGTTGACATTTTGTAGTAGAAAGAAGCAAAATGGAGAGTACAATTATAACAATCACATATTCATTCCACAGAATGAAAAGTCCTGGTAGAATCATTAGAATCAAAATGTTTATTAACAATAATTCAAATTTTTTATTAATTTATGTTTCTCCATTTTCCCATGGAGAAGCAAAATGCTCCTTCATGGAATAAATAAAAAGGTGACCTTAGTAAATATAAATAATCGAATAGTTATTAATGAAAATTAATCAAAATTTGTGTTGTTATAACAATTCTATTTAATTAAGTTTATTTAAAGTTGAGCATTTTGATGTGACGTCACATTTATCAAAACCCCCTCCCCCCCTCGTCACACATCGTCACAAATGTCTGACCCCCCTCCCTCCCCCTAGGTGCGAGACGTCATTTATGGACGGCCCCAAAATAGCTTCATAGTTCATCGTATTCCTCCAATATAAATAAAGATTCTAATTTCACTTGACTTGAGTGTGAATGCAAGTTGACAGAAGCCCGTGACTGTTGGCGCGACGGCTGCAAAGCATCTGTGACCCCAAATTACACTCCGTCTGCCTTTGCAGACAAGTGGTCATTGACCACATTCCGACCGCGACGCGTTACAACCTGTCGCCCGACAACGACCTGCCGGAGAAGGAGGAGAGCAGCCTGTTCTGCTGGGGCCTTTTTTGTGGGAAGGGGTCACGTCGGTCAGCGGCGGATAAAGCCCTCCTCAAGGCGCAGAGAAAGCTCGCCAAGACCCAGATGAGGGCGCGCCAGGTCCTGGAGGAGCTGTGGCGGGACGCCGCCGTGGTCGATGCCGCCAAGGAGCGGAAGGAGGAGGAGAAGGAGAGCATGGAAGGAGATGTCAAGAAGGCGCTCGGCAGATGGAGGCGCACGATGGACTTGTCTGGCAAGGGTAGGAGACCAGGTGAGGAGATTGAGTTCAGCTCGCGATGAGAGACCCACCCAGTCTAAGGTGTTGCTAAACACGTGATGTTGATTCTAAATGTGGAGGGAAAAACCGGAGGACCGTGAGAAAAATATACGTGACCACAGGGAGAGAGACATGCAAATTCCCAATATACAACAGGCATCAGGGTCGGGATAAAGGTAAGACATGTTGAAGCAGTGCCTTTAATGCGGACAGAGGCTCTCGTCCAAACGGTTTTGAAAGTCGTTCTGCGATGCCACCTTCTCGGGCGCTGCGAGTGCGCGTGAGTCACGAGGGGGGTGGTCCTTTTGTCGCAGGAACAACCGCCCGGCGAGAGATTGACCGGGATGCGCTGATCGAGCTCGTGGATGAGGCGATGAGCTTCCACCCCGTCCACACTGCGGACGCGCTGCTCCTCGAGGGAAGCAGCAACAGTGTGCACACGAGCCATGCCAGCATCAGCATCGACATGTACGTCGGCTGTGGTACCAGCTTCTGCAAAAGCAACAGCAGCAGCGGCAGCAGCAGTGGCGCCAGCAGCGGGGGCAGCAGTGGCTACCTGCCACAGTCTGAGTCCGAGATGTTAACAGACTCCACGCCCATCGATACAGATGATGATGGCCTCCTCAAGGACGACCCTTGTGCCCCTCCACCTCTCGAAATGGTGAATATAACTCTGTATCTCGCCAATTACACATATGCATGTTTATGTTTTTAATTTCAAGGCCACAGTATCGTTGATGAGTGTGAGTTAATGTTTCTTCTCGAGAGGCAAACTATCACCGGGACGTCGTGACGAATGGCACTTGGGCAAGTGGCCCGTGTCCATATGTTCACCGCGTGCTGATTTCCTATTCTCCCTACTGCAGGAACTCGTGAACCCGGACACCACGGTTGTGGATGCAAGTGGTATGCTGTACCTTGACCGGGGCACTTCCAGCAAGCCACGGCTAGCTGATTGGAAGTTTGGCCATGAATCGGTAGGGAGTTACTTGCATATGCAAACACATACAGAACTGTAAAAAAGACAAAGATCCCCTACAGAGCCTAAAAGACTTTTGGAGCAAGTGCTGTTAGCAAGCATCTATGAAGGTCGTCATTGTGGCACACAAGGGGGTAGGTGGCCAACACTACGCCCGGCCGCCTTTGTCTTCCCAATGACAATGTTGACACACTTCACAAAGTACTCATTTGAGGCTCAGTCGACTTCGGGAAGCCCCAGGACCCATTCAGGTAATCGTCACTGGTATTGTCCATAAGCGGCCATAGAAGTCGGGCCACCGGGTTAGTAGGGCAGCGCGCTATCCACTACACTACTGCTCCGCACGTACATACACACACGTACAAGTACCAACATATGCGTACACACATATGCAATGATAGCCATGTTAAGGTGTTCGCTGTGAAGCCCAGAGCATGGGTTTCGGATGTGCGAGCGAATCGCTCGTTTGCCTCGGGCGTTCTCGACGAGCTAATGTCCATGGCGGTCTCCTTCACAGGTCTCCCAGCCCCGGGAGGGAGATGCTTCCCCATTGTATGAAAACCAACAGCCACCGGGGTTCGTGCAGCAGAAGGACGGCCACAGGTGAGACGCACGCGTGCCTACACACAAACGAACGCACGGTCACGAGAGCATCGCCGTTCACACCCGGCGCCACATCCCGTCCAGGCACGGACACGGGACCTCTTTCGGCCTCACCCCCGCGCCATACCCCTCCTGCTGCGCTGACTCAGCTTGCGTGTGCCAGGTGGGAAAGATGGGAGGGGAGGGCACCAACGGACTGTGCGGCTTGACGCTCGTTTTCTTCCGCAGATTTATCAACGTTGCGCCTTGCGCCAGCCAACTGTGGTAAGCAGGCACGAGCGTCCGCCCCACCCCGACCCCGCCGCCTGCGAGATGGGAGATTGAGTGTGCTGCTGGTTCGGCACCTCCGGTGAACACGGTTCTTCCGCTGGGAAACTCTGGGAGATCGCTCCTCATGCGTATTCTGCCACTGCTGACAGTTGTATTTGGGAGTATTTGATATTGATTTGGTGTTCTTTTGGTCGTGCTGATCATTCGTCATATCTGCCCAATATAGCATTTGGCACAAGTGCAATTAATCCGTTGCACACCTTCTGTTGAATGCTTCGTTAATAAATCTTCAGTACTAGATATTAATTTATGTATGTTTTGTACCATGCCAAATCTGACTCGGATGTTTTGTTTTTCCAAAAATATCACTAGTTTATCCATTACTCCCACAATGTACGTATTTTGAATAGTTTTAATTATTAACACGAGTTGAAACTGACGAAGTAATTCAAACTACTAAAATATCGAACAACAACTAGCCAGATTTTTGGAAAAACAAAACATCCGAATCAGAGTTGGTACAGTACAAAAAATACAAAATCTAATATCTGGTACTAAAGATGTATTACCGAATCTTGATTTGAAGCTTTCGGGACTGCAGGAATCCATATACTCTTTGGTTCTTTCGGTAAAGTCACGTAGTTAGAAATAAAATTAAACAAATCACGAAGTTTCGGGCGCAACACAAGTGTCCATCATCAGGTGGGACAACCACAGCAAGAAAACATTTGCTGAAGTGGGCGGGAGAGCTGCCGTGCCAAGAGGTTATGTAGGTAAGAAAAGGGGGAGCAGCAAAGGGGGAGAGAGAGAGGGGGGGGGGTATGGGGTAGGGGGGGGGGGCGCTGCGTGAGCGTTCGGGGGAGAGAGGACATGAGGTGGGGGGGGGGGGAAGTGGGCGGGGCTGGAAGTGGAAAGCTGGGGATGCGGGTAGAAATTAACTCGGAAAATAGGCTAGTACCCGGCAGATATGATGAAGCCATAAACAGTTAAGGTTTTACCTGGTTAATAACATCCTTCCAATGAGTGCTCCATTTGTATCCATCTTCTCGGTTGAAGTTATGTTTATATATCTGCCTTGTGTTCGCGAACACAGTCCGAGACATGTCGTTTCGTTTCCCCAATGTAATTGCTACCACAGGTACAACTCGATTTGTAAACCCCAGGATATTGCATGTCAGGAATGACATCCTTCACAGATGGGATTAGATCACTGATTTTGTCTACTGTATTGAATCGGACCTGGATCTTGTGTTTGTTTAACATTTTGGAAATCTGTTTGGTAACACCTGCTATGTATGGTAACGTGATGGTTTTGATCGGCTTCTCAGGGGGTTGTTTCTCCATGGTTGGAGAAACAGCTTAGCGAATAATGCGGTCTCATTAATCTTGAGGGCTGGTGTACGTGTTCCAGTTCACTGGCTAGGTGGTGTCGGTCGTAAATGCAGTTGGCCCTATTGTGTAGTGTTTTGATGAGAATTCTTCTGTGCCGGATGGGGGTGGGAATCCGGTTTCAGGTAGGAATCTGTGTGGGTGGCTTTCCTGTAGACAGTGTCCCAACGAGCCGTCAAGTCTCTTCTCAAATAAAACATCCAGGAATGGTAGCTTACCATCCTTCTCTGCTTCCATGGTGAATTTGATGGATGGGTGTATGGAATTGATGTGGTTGAGAAATTGGTTCAATACTGGCAGGCCAAACACCGAAAGTGTCGTCTATATTTCTCTTCCACAATGAAGGACGTAGGGTGGATATCTGGATGGCATCTGTTTCAAATTTCTCCATGAAAACATTCGCAATCACTGGTGATAAGGGGGGGAACCTTCATTTTGTTTGTAGAAAGTACCATTCCAGGTGAAGTAAGTGTTGGTAAGGCAGTGCCTAACCAGAGTATGTACATCAGGATTCAGTCCATGTTGGACTAAGTCTTCAATTATTGCTAAGGTGTCAGGTGCAGGAACCTTGGTGAACAGAGAAACTACATCAAAGCTGACGAGCAAATCATCTGGGGACAGTGAAATGCCCTTGATTAGAGAGCCCAATTGAGCTGAGTTATGTACTGCTGAGGTGGTCTTGCCCGTGAATGGAAGCAAGGTATCAGACAGACAACGGGCCAGTTTGTAGGTAGGTGAGTTGATAGTGGAAACGATGGGCCGAAGTGGAGTGCCTTCTTTATGGAATTTTGAAAGACCATAGAATCTGGGTGGTCTAGTAGCAGAAGGTTTTAGGGAGAGCCGTTTGAATGGCTCTATTAGAGGAGTTGAACTGGTAATGATATTGTTGGTTTTTGTACCCAGGCGGTTGGTAGGATCTTTGTTGATTTTAGTGTAACTTCCATCATTAAGAAGGTCCTGGATTTTGTTGTTGTATGTGGTTTTATCCATGATGACAGGAGCATTGTCCTTGTCGGCTGAGAGGATGACTATGTCATCTCTCTTTTTCAATTTAGCGAGTTCAGAGCGCTCGTCTTTGGTGATGTTACTAATGGGTTTCTTAGCATTTTTAAGGATGGTGGCAATTTCAGATGTTGCCACGTCTGTCGGGATGTGCCCCAAGCATTTGAGGGCTACATCTACCTGGGCAATTATATAATCGACTGGGATGTGTTTGGGTGTGACAGCAAAATTCATCCCTCTAGCTAGTACCGATTTTAGGCTATCGGAGATTGTGCTGCTACTCTGATTGATAAGTCTTGTTAACATCTAGCTTTTTAATGTGTGGATCTGATTTTTATTTTTTGACAAGTTATTGAATTTAGCAATAAGGTTAACCTTACATTTGGAGGACATTGTTGCGGCAGAATAAGTAGACATGTTATCTACAAGGTTCCAATCAAATGCGGACATTTTATCTGTTAATGTTAAGTGTGATTGTAGGAGACATTTGTCTAAATTATCAAGTTCAAGACGGAGTAGTCTTATCCTCTCTGAGATTAGAGAAAGGCTCGCTCTGAATTAGATCCGTTTGGCGTTAGGAGTACTCTTACACTAACATCTGCTTCTGTCACTTCTAACGCCAATCTAATCTTATTCAGAGCTAGCCTTTCTCTAATCTCAGAGAGGATAAGACTACCCCGTCTTGAACTTGATTATTTAGACAAACATACACCAGGCCCTCAAGATGAATGGGTACTCGGACCGCATTATTCCCAAAGCTGTTTTTCCAACCATGGAGAAACAACCCCCTGAGAAGCCGATCAAAACTATCGCGTTACCATACATAGCAGGTGTTACCAAACATATTTCGAAAATCTTAAACAAACACAAAATCCAGGTCCGATTCAATACAGTACACAAAATCCGTTATCTAATCGCATCTGTGAAGGATGTGATTCCTGACATGCAATATCCTGGAGTTTACAAACTTGCGGTAGCAGTTACATTCGGGAAACGAAACGACATCTCTCGGACCGTGTTCGCGAACACAAGGCAGATCTGAAACACGGCAGAAAACCAATACCTCTGCCATGGCTGACCTTTGTTATAATGATGTGGGCTCGCATGATAATGTTTTTTTTTCCGAGACCAAGGTACTCTGCAAACCTTCTGGCTACTATAAAACGTTTGTTCATGAAGCCATCCAGATATATAAACATAACTTCAACCGAGAAGATGGATACAAATAGAGCACTCATTGGAAGGGTGTTATTAACCAGGTAAAACCTTAACTCTTTATGGATGTTTATCTGCCGGGTACTTGCCTATTTTTCCGAGATAATTTCTCCCCGCATCCCCAGCTGTCCCAGCCTCCACCTTCCAGCCCTGCCCACTCCCCCACCTCTGGCCTCACATCCTTTTTCCCCCGAGCACTCACGCAGCGCTCCCCCCCTCTCTCTATCTCTCTTTCCCCCCTTTCTCCTCCCCCCTTTCTTACCTATATAACCTCATGCCACGGCAGCTCTCTCGCCCACTTCAGCAAATATTTTCTTGCTGTGGTTGTCCCACCTGATGAAGTTCGCTTGTGTTGTGATCGAAACGTCGTGATTTGTTTTATTTTATTTCTAACTACGTGACTTTACCGAAAGAACCAAAGAGTATATGGATTCTTGCAGTCACGAAAACTTCAAATCAAGATTCGGTAAAACATCTTTAGTACCAGATATTCGTTTTTGTATTTTGTGTACTGCGCCAACTCTGATTCGGATGTTTTGTTTTTCCAAAAATCTGGCTAGTTGATGTACGGTATTTTAGTAGTTTGAATTACTTGGTCAGTTTAACTCGTGTTATTAATTAAAAATATTTAAAATACCGTACATTGTGGGAGTAATGGATAAACTAGTGAGATTTTTGGAGAAAAAAAACATCTGAGTCAGAAGATTTATTAACGAAGCATTTAACAGAAGGTCTATAACGGATGAATTGCACTTGTGCCCAATGCTATGTTGAGCAGACAGTAAGAATGATCAGCACGAGACTAAATTAACACTAAAGAAATATGAAATACTCCCAAATACAACTGTCAGCAGTGTTAGAACACGCATGCCAACAAGGACACTCATTGACGTTCTGTGCAAGACTAGTTACTACTGGCCAAGACTAATTAGAGAATCTATCGAAATGGAGATAAATACAAATAATTAATAATAAAGATTTTTGGGATTCATCGCGTTATTTATAAATGTGTCGTAACCCTCCACCACCCGACACAGCTGAACAGTAAAAAATTGTCACGTTGACAAAAGACAAATTGTCGTGAACTATTTGACTTTTGTCAACGTGACTCAATTTTGGTGGAGAGTTACGACACATTTATAAATAACGTGATCTAACCAAAAAACCTTTATTATGAATAATATTGGTCGCGAAAGCCTACGTGTTAAATACAAATAATCTTAACCATTCGGATAGCTACAGCCTTAGTGCTGCTCAGAATTGAATGTTCAAATAATTGTTTAAATGCATGCCTATACAGGTCACCATACATAAATGGGGATCAACTGTATGCAGACAATACCAGGTGCTGTTATTTTATTGCACTCAAACGACAGGAGGTACAAGAATAATGTTCATGCACAATGTACGTTGATTAACATATCAATAACCCAACCGGCAATGGATACCCCCATTGTTATTCATATGCATGCATGAATCCACCCCCTCCCCCTTCGCACAAGAAGGGCTCACAAGTGACGTCATCACATCTATCCCTCTTTAAGGAATGAAACAGGAGGATTTATACACAAATCTCCGGTCGCCTGATGAAGCTGTTTGTAATTACTGGCCAAACGTCATATTCAGATTGTAAATGTTGTGGATTTGCTCTCCAACACACCGGTCTGCTGTACTTGTAATTAATTGGCACGTTCTGTTTACGTGACAAACCTTACTGTGTCGGGTGGTGGCGTGTTCCGCGACACATTTATATTTACGCAATCTAACTCATGAAACCTATGTTATGTATTACCAACTGTAAATAAATTGTCTTGATAATTCACATTGACTCGAGTTCGTTTGTATGTATGTATGTTGAATTTCTTTCGCATAGCCAACCGTGTTAATCAGAGTAGCAATTTGCATTGCTATTCTTTTTGCATTGCGAATTTGAGTGGGAAAAATGTTATACATCACAAACGGGTTACACACGGTAAAATTTTTGACACCAGCAGCTCACAGGCAAGAGGCAAATTTACCTCTTGCAACAGGGCTCATTAACAATTTTTTTACTTAGCTCCATCGCACAGGCTGAGTGGCTGCTTGCTGAGTGATATGTCACGTATACATGCCCTGTAAACGTGAAGATACAAACTTGCGATAAATATATATATTTGCAACTCGCCGTCATAACACTTTACGGCCAGTTCCCGCTTCACGAACAGGTTGTGTGCCTGAGGCCCGTTCATTGATCCAACTCATTGTAAGTTGACACTCAGTGAACGAAAGCCCCTTTTATGACAACACTGAGATAACACATTCCGTGAGAAAAAAAAACTTTTAATAACAGCTTGACAACGCCGAATTGCACTGGCGATACGAACCACCCAACCATTTGGTTTGGCGGAGCCAGCTGTAATGAGTCCTAACATCACCGCTGAGAGTGTGTGTACGTGTGCGCGTATGTATATGTGCGACAGGGATGTTCTCTGGCTTCAACATTATTTAACATCTAATAAAGGATAATTATTTCATATTTTAATAGCAAATGCTATCACCATCATTTTACAACAAAAAAACTGAAGGCACCCAATGGGTTCTTCCTTCTCTCCGGTTGTAGCCAATATTTTCATGGAAATATTTGAGACGGACGCCATCCAGGCATCCACTCTACGCCCGTCCTTGTGGAAGTGGTACGTGGATGACACGTTTGTCATCTAGCCACATGGCCGACCGGCTCTAACCAATTCCTCAACCACATCAATTCCATACACCCAACCATCAAATTCACCATGGAGGTAGAAAAGGATGGCATGCAACCTTTCTTGAATGTCCTAATCAAAAAGAGACCAGATGGCTCGGAGCCATTCTGTCGACAGGAAAGTAACCCATACTGACGCCTACCTAAAACCTGATTCCCACCACCATTCATCCCAGAAGAATTGCCTCATCAAAATGCTACACCATAGAGCTCAATGTATCTCCGAGCATGAACACCTGACCAGTGAACTCAAACACTATGCAATCAACAAAGCCATCACCCCAACCGTGAGGAAGGAGCCATCTGAAGATCCAATGAAAACCATCACCTTATCTTACTTCGCAGGGATAACCAAAAAGATTTCCAAAATCATGAACAAACACAAGATCCAGGTCCGATTTAACACTGCATAAAATTCGTGACTTGAACCCATCTGTGAAGGACAAGATTCCTGACATGCAATATCCAGGCGTCTACAAACTAAGCTGTATCTGCGGCAGCAGTTACATTGGGGAAACCAAACGACATGTCTCGAAACGTGTTCGTGAACATAAGGCAGATCTGAAACATAGCAGGACCAATACTTCTGCTGTGGCTGATCATTACTTTAATGCGGCTGGCTCACATGAAATTGATTTCTCAAAGACGATGGTACTTTGCAAGCCGACTGGCTATCAACAAAGATTCGTTCACGAAGACATCCATATATACAGACCCAGACACAATTTCAACCGAGACGACGGTTTTAACCACAGCAATCATTCGAAGAATGTCATCAACCACTCTGGGTCATGACTTGATTTGTGTTTTCTTGTCCACCTCCACCGTCAGCAGTGTTGATGTGTGAAGCGAGGTGCAATGCTATGATTGGTGTAGAACTACTGCCGGTGTCGGAGACCTCTCTTACATTAACAGCTGCCCAGCCCATCTCTAAACCTTTATAAACAGCCTCCCTCAGCAGCGTTCCCCCTCTTTTTTCTCCTGATGACGATTGCTTGTGTTGCGATCAAAACGTCGTGATATTTTAATTATTTTTAAAATTATGTTATTGTTATTATTTTTTCTATCAACGTGACTTTACCGAAAGAACCATATAATATGAATTCCTGCAGTCACGAAAGTTTCATGTAAAAATGTAAAGGCTATTTCCTCCAATATTTGAGGTGCCGCAGGCCCAGCAGGGTCAATCCCACCTTGCCCCATTTTGTTATATGAGCGGAGGGATTTCTCCACCCCCAAGAACTCAGAAAAGCTCAAAATATATTAAACTAGATTCGAAGCTTTCGTGACTGCAGGAATTACTCTTTAGTTATTTTAGTAAAGTAATTTCGAAAGGAAATGAATTGAATAATAATAGAATACGACGTTTTAATTGCATTATATTTCTAAGTTTGCTATGTTTGTTTTCTCATTCATTCGTACCTGATGATGGTTGCTTGTGTTGCAATCGAAATGTCGTATTCTATTATTATTTAATTTACTTTCTTTCTACGTGACTTTACCGAAAGAATCAAAATATATTCCTGCATTCACGAAAATATTTTAAATCAAAATGTATGCTGGTAGTGATTACAGTGATGGGCCAGCTTCATGGTGATTATGGGACTCGAGTTGGTCGGGTGATGCGGATGGAGTGATGGAGATTGGTGATGTTCGTGGGGGTTGGAGAGGGTGATTGCAGGAAGGATGGGGTTCATGCTGATTGGGAGAGTGGCTGAGGTTTGATGGGGAAAGCAACTACATACATGTCAACCCCTTATCAGTGCCTACCTTATTACAGACCAATTCAGACAGTATTAGTCACCCCGTGCCCTTATAAATCTCAACGTTCATCCTACAAAGTCCCATCAAAAGGGAGAAACACAAACAAATTGACAAAAAATAAAAAATAATTATTGAATATGTAATATATAGTACATGAAAAAAATTGCTCGTAAAAAAGGGCTTTACGCCTTATGGACCTGGAAACTCAATTTCCCCATACAAGAATACAGGTAAATCGTATGGGTTGACAGGTATGCAACTGAGATGTGGAGGGGGTACAGTGTGATGGGATTGGGTAGGGAATGGTGATGGGCGGTGATGATGGAGGACATTGGGGGACATCGTGATGCGAGTGGAGTTTTGAAGTCGCGCCCCGCTCCTCTTCACAAAATCCTCACGGGAGTTCCACAGGTTCCTGCTGAGGTCGGCCTCCCCGAGGTCAACCTCATCTTCATTGAGCACCGAGTGCGGTGTGTCAACATCCCCACTGGGTAGACAGGCAACCGGACCTATTGCTGCCCATCCACCTCGTGTGCCGTGCCGGCCATCATAGATGTTGCTCTCTAAGTGCACTTGCCCCAAGAGTATGCTAAGGTTACAAGGGGGATATTTGTCTTTGTGTTCGCATGTGAAAGTGTGAGTGTGTGTTAAATTTTAAGAGTTTACTCCTGAATAGCGCTCTGCTCCCCATCATAAAATCCACGCGGAAGTTCCGCGGGTTCCTGCTAGTTAGTAGTATTACACGTGTTTGTTTACCCAGCAAAGCCTCATTAAGTCTCCAGACTCTTTAACAGGAGGGCCATATTGCCCAGTTTTCATCGCAGTAGGGGAGATGTGGCTGTGCGTGTCATCACAATGGAATAACATGCAGGTCATTTATCAGCAATTGGATGTTTGGCCAATACCAGTTTTACGATGGCCGGAAACCATGCAGAACAGCGGGAGAACATACAAACTCCACTCAGAAAGGCACCCTAGTCGGTAATTGAACCAAAGCCCTTTTTGCTGTGACGTGCAACCACTCGGCGAACCTGCTGCGCTGACAGTCTGTCACCCACTACCAATGATAGCGAGAAAGCTTGGAATCCTGTCATCGGATGTGACTGCATACCACACAGGAAACATTCTAGACAGGTACAGTCTTCATATGTTTGGTGGCCTTGGGAAACAAAAACAACCTCATGTACCCCTAGAGGTCACCAGCAGGGATAGAGGTCACTAGCAACAGGGTGGTCTCCGTCTGTCCTTGTATGTCGCTTTCTCTCTCTGCATCTCTCTTTACATTTCTGTTTCTCTATCTGTTTCTATGTCAGTCTGTGTATCACTCTGTGTCTGTATCTTTCTCCCTATGTTTCTGTATTTATGTTTCTATCTCTGTCTCTATATACATGTGGAACTTCTTTTGTACCGTAGATAGCCAACCGTGCTAATCGGAGGTGCGAGGGAAATACAGCCTACTAAACACAAAAAGAAGTTTCAAGAAATGAGTTTTCAATCTATATTTAAAATTGCATACCTCCAGTGGCTTCCTTATATCGGGACAGTGTTCCAGACGGGCGTAAAACTGCATCAGAAAACACGCGATGCGGTGACTGTCTTTGTTCGATGGCCAGCCAAAAGCCACTGTGAGGATGACCGGAGTCCTCGTGATGGTTTTTCTCTGTGCCTGTGTCCCTTTGTGTGTGTGTGTTTGTAGGCCTGGGCTCTGTGTAGTTCTTCGTGCTTTCGAAGTCCCTAACCCTCTGCTCACAATCATTAAGGACCTTCATGATGGTGAGCGGGCCCGGGTAAAACTACGTGGCCGGGAGTCAGAGCCATTCCCTGTACACCTTGGGGTGCGACAGGGATGTCCTCTGGCTCCCACATTATTTAACATCTATTTTGACCACGTAGTTCGTGAAGCCTTCAATGCTGTACCGGAGGAATTTCAATTTGGTACAGATACAATGGAAGGCTGATCGATGCCCGTGTAATTGCTGCTCACTCCGAGGAGGAGTTGGAGGCTCTGCTGCTGAACCTGGAGCTTGCCACTAAGAGGTGGGGCCTTACCATCAGCCCCACCAAAACTTAGCACCTGCCTGGGTATTTTGTACCATCGGACACTCCACCCCCACAACTCCCAATTGGTGATAGGACAGTTGTGGAGAGAGTGGAGAGTTTCCCATACCTTGGCAGTGTGCTCATGACCGTCTCCGGTTTAACAGCAGAGGTCTCACTCCGAATTAGTCGAGCGGCATTATCTTTTCATTGGTTGCATAACGCTGTTTGGAAGCTACCTGGTCTATCACTCCACACAAAGCTTCAGGTCTTCTCAGCCACGGTCATTCCCTGCCTTCTCTAAGCTTGCGAAACGTGGACACCCTTAATGGGACATCTTAGCCGGTTAGACACATTTTTTCTGGCCTGCCTACGATCCATCCTGGGTTTAACCAGGCTGGATTGTGTGAGGAGCTCACAATTCCTTGAAAGATGTGGACAAAGTCCCATTGGTGAGCTCCTCCGGCAGGCAAGGTTGCGTTGGCTGGATCATGTCGCCCGCATGCCCAGCCACCACATGCCTTAACAGCTTTTGTTCAGCCGGATCGAGGGGGTGAAACGGGCGCGGTACGGGCTAGAGTAAAGATGGAGTGATGTGGTATAGGAGGATGTGGAGGTGAGTGGACTTGCCGATGACTGGTACCAGCGGTGTCAAGATCGGCCTCTGTGGAGGAGACTCGTGAAGGACGCTACTGTGCAGTTGGATGCAGTCGCCCTCCAACAACAAAGGAGGGCGGAGGAGCGACGCTCACAACAATGCGCGGAGTGCCGGGTGTCTAAAGCACAGCAAGTTGGCACAGTAGGGGGCACAGGTGGTGCATCAGCCAGTCGTCTCAGTCAGTCGACCCGTGGCATCTGGGTCTGCCCCGTGACCTCATGCCAGCGGGCGTTCGACACTTCACGTGGCCTCAAGGTGCACATAGCCTGATACAAGCGTCGTGGTGACGTAACCGCCACTTAGTTGCGTATGGCATTTGTTGTTGTGTGTTTGTTTCTCACTGTACTCCTATGTCTCTCACTGACTATTTCTGTGTCTATCTTTCGCTGTGTTTGTTTCTCTCCGTGTCTTTCTCTCCCCCCCTATTTGCCCATGTCGATGCCCTCATTATTTTCCATTACAGATTTTCGCCCGTGCGTAGCCGCCCCGATCGTCCATTCCTAATTCCAGTCCTGACTTTAGTGCTAAAACATTTTACAATACGAGAATCACAGTCACATCCACCTCATGCCAATACTGTACCATATACTTAGCATGAAGACGTAACTAATCAGGCCTATTCACCATGTAGAGTGGTGAAAGTTTCCGTGGAAAAATATTGTAAAATTATTGTAGCTCCCTATGAAATCAATGTTGGAGGAACTGGAAAGTACATGCTCACATGTAAACAGTACCTAGGGGAGTTATTGAAGGCAGACCGGAATCATAGCCAGGACAAAAGAGAGGGGGACGACGTTAAATGGAAGTAATTCTGAATATCGACGTAGCTATGTGCTCAGGGAATCACGTTTACAAACGGTGCATCTATCACCTGCTGTGACGTATGGATCAGACACACCGATATATCAAATGAGTGTAGCTAATACTTGGACGAGGAAGACAATGACATATGATCTCTCGATTAATGTATCAGCATCTGCGTGCTGAAGAAGGAAACAAATGCATGGAAATGTAAAACATTAGTATAAACTGAGATTGAAAACATCTAGATTTGAAGCTTTCGTGACTGCAAGAATTCATACTCTTAGTTCTTTCGGTAAAGTCACGTAGGTAAAAAATGAAATTAAAATGAATTATTAATTTAAATTTCATGTTTTTTTACCTAAAAATAATTATACATTTTAAAAAAAAATTTACCTACGTGACTTTACCGAAAGAACTAAGAGTATTGAAAACATCGGTAGACCTGCTGCTGGCGGATGGTTCCTAGGCACGCAGTTATGTAGCCCACCAATAATTCAATCCGTCACAATTCAGAATTTACAATTGCATTTATTGTTTGCTTATGCCTCGTCTTTTTTACCGTCTCCTGTGTAGACACGCACACAACAAAAGCTGGGCGGTGGCGGCGACGCTGCTGCACGTGGCTGCAGCACTGTGGAGGCAGCAGCGAATGGATCACCGCACTTCGATGTTGTGAAACTCCCTTGCCATGGGCGTCGAGGAGGTGCCATACCCTGGCTATGCCAGGAGAAGGCGGTACAGAAAGAATGTGGACTGCATGGGATTGAGTGTTGGCCCCCTTCGCACGCATGGGCACCACGGTGGTGAGATGTTACCTTCAACGCCTGGTATACAGGAGGTCGTGGATTCGATCCCGACCCAGACGCCTGCTGTATATTTGGAGTTTGCATGTCTCTGTCTCCCCGTGGTCGCGTTGATTTTTTCCGAGTCCTCCGGTTTTAACCTCCTCAGATAGAGAATAAACGAGCGTTTTGAGTATTTGACTGCTATAAATTTCCACAAGATACGCCACTTCGTTGAGCTATCATTTGGGGCCAGGTCGTTTCTGAAAAAAGAGCTGCAAAGCTGAGTGAACTTTACCTGGTAAACATTTTTTTGTTTAGTTATTCTTCAGGTGCTCCGGTTTCCTCCCACATTGATTGGCCCACACCACCTCAAATTGTAGAGGACCGCAGAGCTTGGGCAATCGTTGGCGCCGACTAGTCGCCTGGCTGCTGCCTTCCCGCTCATCCGTGGTTCCTCCTCGCGCCTCAGAGTCGTTGTCCTCTCTGCGAGAGCGAGCGAGTGATGTGCGGTAGCGGCGTGTTGAAAGTTGACATTATTATTATTATTGACACACTCGGGGACGGATAAGGTGGCGTGACCTCACATGCATGACAACTGACCTATCGCCCTCACCACTCACCAGATATCATTCACCTGGCACACACATGATATGCTCATCAACCACCACACACCACTCACCTGATCCGAACCAAACACTCCAGGCATTTGCCATTCACTCGCACACACTCACTCCATTCTCACCTATTCGTCCATAACATTGACAAAAAACACGTCTCATTCACAATCCTGTATCTGTCTCATCGCATAAAACAACAAAATCAATGTTTTTTTTTATCCCATCAGCCCCACGGTCTTCTTGGAGTGCATAAAGTCAGCAGTATTAGTTCAATACAAAGCAAGCTATGGGCTCGCTTCGACATTCAGCGTCTCATCAGTAGTCAGGCTTGCCCCAACCAACGTTGGTGAATCGCAAGATACTAAAGATGCTAATAAGCAAAGACGCCCCACCCCCGCTAACTTCAAGATAATGAGTTTTCACGCAAAATGGTATACTGTAGTGTGATATATTCTGATATAAAGTACACATTACTCAATTGGGATTATACATAGCCATCCTCCTACTGTAAAAACTGGCATATAGTATCGTAATTGTATAGTGAATATACAGCAGTGTGATATACAGTAGGGTGTGTAGAATAATACATAGTGTAATATTACAATGTATAGTCGAAGTTATAGGGTGGTGTATAGTAATACAGTATATAATTTAATGTTGGGTTTGTCTATGGCAGTATATAGTACGGGGTAGACCCGTGTGATGTAAGAGAAAAAAGTTTAGCTGGAAGCATATTATATTTTTTGCGACATAGAATTGTAATGTATTACTTACTGTTAGTAGCTCAGCTTATTGGAGAGTATATTTAGTATACTGATGATACTATGTAGTTTATACTTTAGTTTTTTACGTGGTGGTTTAGTTACTGCAGCTACATACTATTAACATTCCTTCCCTTTATTAATGCTACCCCTATCCCCTCCCTTTGATGCTGCGAATCCTGCATAATGCACGGGCATAATATGACTTTGAAACCCCCCGCCCACCTCCTACGCATTTCACAAGTAGTACTAATCCCATATCTGTATTTCCCATAAATATGCTAAATTTCTCTTTATATGCAAATTATTTTGTCAAGGCGCTCTTCCCCCTCCAACACCAGCTTAAATATACGCTCCAAGCCTGGGGTGTTTCATTCAGACGCTGTCTTCTCGACAGACCTGTTCTTCACCTGAGGACGGCTGCTTGCGTTGTGGCCGAAACGTAGTGAGAATTATTTGATTATGTTTTATTTGTATTATTTCATTATTTCCATTCTACGTGACTTCACCGAAAGAACCAAGAAGATGAATCCCTGCAGTCACGAAAGCTTTAAATCGAAAAGCCTCATAATAATCACGATCATACTTGACACCACTCGCTTTTGGCCGTCTAATGCGTATTGTCTCCGTGGCACAATAGCGCGTTTAGTCCAGCAGGGGCTGCTCCGGCAGTGTTGTTGACGCACGTGTTGGCTTTACGTGCTATGAAGAAGAGCAATTGACCAGATGTCGCGTATTAAAAAATAAATACTTTTAAGACCACAGTTTGTTATTTACGAATTTTCACTGAGTTGTCATTGCACTGCAGCACGTGACTTGTTTTTTTAATCGAGGTCAAGAGTCATAACATAGGCAATGTGCAATTCCAAAGACACCCATGGGTGATTATGGTGGGTGTTTCAGATTGCCATCAAACACCCGACCTGTGTCACGCACTGGATTATATATATTTTTTAAATTCTGAGATAAAATTCATACGTCGTACAAAGTTCACATTTAATACCATAGCCAGCTGGATTAATACGGTCAAAATAAGTTATCTTCCGATTCTATTCTTTGAGAACTACTCAAATTAATGCTGCTAAAACACACCGGCTTATGTAAACCGATTCATAATCTGTGCCATAACTCACACATGTCTCCCTTTTTGCCTCTCCAGAGGCTGGCCTCACTCCTTGCCTTGGCCTCGCCCCTCCAACAGTTGGCCCTGTTCAGCTCTATCCACCACATGAACCACAGATTTTTCTTTAAGCTAGTTTAGAGGCTATCTGCCATAGGTTATCAGTTTCTAGTTAAAATCAGCTGGACCGTAAAATGAAAATTACAGGAAACCCTCGACTTACGAACACCCGACGTATGAGCACCCGCCTTAGGAAGACCTGCACTGAAGACTCGGCCTAAAATGAGTACCAGTAAACATCGCCATTTGGGAGACAAAGGCGGTCCGCTGTGGTGCTGGCCACCCACCCTCTTGTGTGCCGTGTCGGCCTTCATATTTGCTCGCTAACTGCACTCGCCCCAACAGTCTGTTAAAGCTATGTGAGGGATCTTAGTCTGTGTGCATGTGAATGTGCCTTAACAGCTGTGACGATTATCCCCGAGCACCTAGGTCTACTTAATCTGAAATGCCTACCTCGTGCGGTGTGTAAACAACGCCACTGTAGAGAAAAAGGTCGCCGGGCTTGGTGCTGGCCACCCACCTCGTGTGCCATTCGGTCCGTCAGATGTGCTGCTCGCTAACAGCACTTGCCCCACCAGTCTGTTAAGGCTATAGGGGGATCTTTGTCTTTTTTTGTGTGTACGTGAAAGTTGGGTCGGGAGCAGTAGTGTAGTTGTGAGCGCTTTGTTGTAATGAAGACGTTAGCGCGCTGCTCGACGAACCCAGCGACCCGAGTTTGATTCTCGCTCAAGGCCAACACCAGTGAGGATTATCTTAATGCGTCCTGGGCCTCCCCTAGGTCGACTCAGCCTGAAATGAGTACCTGGTGTGGTGTGTAAACATCGCTACTGGGGAGACAAAGGTGGCCGGGCATGGTACCCACCCCCTCGTGTGCCGTGCCGGCCTTCATAGGTGCTCACTAACAGCACTTGCCCCGACAGTCTACCAAGGCTACACGGGGGATCTTTGTTTTTCTCTTGTATGTCGTTAGAACAGATTCCCTTCGTAAATCGAGGACTGCCCAAATCCTCGCCGAAGTTTCGCGGATTCCTGCTGATATTGATAGCAATACCGCAATTACATCTAACCAGCCCGAACTGGACATCTGTAAAAAGAGATTCATAGCTCATCGGATCCCTCCAGCCTAAATGAAGATTATGGTTCTGATGTTAGGGAATTTATAGTAATGGTGCAATTAAATTTCGATTTAAAGCTTTCCTGACTGCAGGGATTCATATTCTTGGCTCTTTCGGTAAAGTCAGGTAGAAAGGAAATAATAAAATAATAAAAATAAACTATAAAATTCTCACGACGTTTCTATTGCAACACAGGCAATCATCGCCAGGTCTGAAAACCACAGCAAGAAGATTTGAAAAAGTGGCGTTTTTTTCTTAACGTCAGCACCACGGACAGCAACTAGCGGTCGTTCAGACGGACGAGTCCATCTATGCTCGGAACGGAGGAGGGGGGAGAGAAGGAGAATGGAATGCGGTCTGAAAGTCACCGTTAGCGTGAACACAATCAATTAAGACCCGAAATGGTTAATCACATCCAATGATTGCTAAGCCAGAAGAGATTCTTTCATGAGGCTATCCACATATACAAACACAAAGACAATTTCAACCGAGAAGATGGTTTCTGGCTGAGCAATCGCTGTCCTGGGTTGTTAAAGTTAAGAAAAAACGCCACTTTTTTCAAAATTTCTTGCTGTGAATTTCACACCTGATGATGATTGCTTGTGTTTCAGTCGAAACGTCGTGAGAATTTTGTTGTTTGATATTTTTATTACTTTATAATTTCCCTCGTACGTGACTTTACCGAAAGAACCAATAATATAACACAAACAAGTGTTGTTGTTATGTTATGTAACAACAACACAAACACGTGTTGTTGTTGTCATGTAACAACAACACAAACACGCTGTTGGGGACGCTTGGTGCATCGCCCGTTGGAGAGCCCCGCCCCGCACGCCCCCCCCAACCCCCGCAAGCCCCTCCCCCTCACAACCCTCCCCCCAATCCCACGCGCCCCTCCCCCCCACAGACACAGGCCCCGCCCACCGTCGCGTGACGTCACGCCCAACTGCCGCCCGTTCTGCGACATTGCAGTGGAGGCTCCCGCTCCAGTCGGTTCACTCCGAGACTCACGACGCCGAGACTCGCCGGAGCCTCTCACTCGCCTCGCTCTCCCAGCTTCACTGAAGACCCTTCTCGCCGACTTGCTGCCGCAGACGGTCGAAGGATGAGAACATCTCCGAGGTGAGTGTGAGACGGCACTGGGGAGAGAGACAAAGACGGCTGTGACACGTGTGCAGCGGGCGAGGGAGACGACGGCCCTGGACACGGCACACGCCGCCTGTGTTGTGGCCGAGGCCTTCGTCAGATCGCTCGTTGCTTTCAGAGGGACATTGATACAGACCGTGAGGGAGACACGTGGACACAACAGAGACACAGGAGGCAGACTATAAGTTGCTTTTCTCTTGGGAGCGAACACTCCGCACCAACACACGGAGACAGGCAAAGCGTTCCAGTCCTCCAATCCCTCCTTCACACGCAACTCTCTCTCATCCTCCTCATGCACTGCTCTCTCCTCCTCATCAGCTGCTCTCTCTCATCCACTCCTCCTGCCGACATCCCCTCTTATCCCGACGGCCCCCTCTACCATTTGTGGCCATCTGGCTTCTGAAAAAAGCTAATAGCTCTGTGGGCTTTACCTGGTAGGATGAACCTAGTTGAGTTTCATTTGTATATATTTTTGAAGTGATTTGCTTACCTTTCCTGTACTTTGCACTCCTATCGTGTTTTTGTATTGTTGTAACTTTTTGAGCAACCCCCAACTAGACATCTATGAATAGGGGCCGTCCATAAATGACATCACGCGATTTTGGCCGATTTTTGCTCCCCCCCCCCCCCTCGTCACACGGCGTCACAAAAAAGTCAGACCCCCCTCAAATATGACGTCACTAGGCTCTGCCCCCCCCCCCCCCCAACCATATTTACATTTTGAAACTAAAACATGCTTCAAATCACTTTAAACTATTGTCATTGTAGTGCGTAGTTTACGTGGTGCTGCACTTATAGGAGAAACATTTATTTAAAAGGAGGCATTAGAAAGCTGAAATTTAGCATACAATTCATTTACAAATATTCAACGCCTAAATATAACTGCAGATGTTCAGAATATTATATTGAAATTTTCTTATGATTATACATTTTTTTAGGTAATTATAACTATAAAAAATAGTTGAAATTTTGTAGTAGAAAGAAGCAAAATGGAGAGTACAATTATAACAATCACATATTCATTCCACAGAATGAAAAGTCCTGGTAGAATCATTAGAATCAAAATGTTTATTAACAATAATTCAATTTTTTTATTAATTTATGTTTCTCCATTTTCCCATGGAGAAGCAAAATGCTCCTTCATGGAATAAATAAAAAGGTGACCTTAGTAAATATAAATAATCGAATAGTTATTAATGAAAATTAATCAAAATTAGTGTTGTTATAACAATTCTATTTAATTAAGTTTATTTAAAGTTGCGCATTTTGATGTGACGTCACATTTATCAAAACCCCCTCCCCCCCTCGTCACACATCGTCACAAATGTCTGACCCCCCTCCCTCCCCCTAGGTGCGAGACGTCATTTATGGACGCCCCCAAAATAGCTTCATAGTTCATCGTATTCCTCCAATATAAATAAAGATTCTAATTTCACTTGACTTGAGTGTGAATGCAAGTTGACAGAAGCCCGTGACTGTTGGCGCGACGGCTGCAAAGCATCTGTGACCCCAAATTACACTCCGTCTGCCTTTGCAGACAAGTGGTCATTGACCACATTCCGACCGCGACGCGTTACAACCTGTCGCCCGACAACGACCTGCCGGAGAAGGAGGAGAGCAGCCTGTTCTGCTGGGGCCTTTTTTGTGGGAAGGGGTCACGTCGGTCAGCGGCGGATAAAGCCCTCCTCAAGGCGCAGAGAAAGCTCGCCAAGACCCAGATGAGGGCGCGCCAGGTCCTGGAGGAGCTGTGGCGGGACGCCGCCGCGGTCGATGCCGCCAAGGAGCGGAAGGAGGAAGAGAAGGAGAGCATGGAAGGAGATGTCAAGAAGGCGCTCGGCAGATGGAGGCGCACGATGGACTTGTCTGGCAAGGGTAGGAGACCAGGTGAGGAGATTGAGCTCAGCTCGCGATGAGAGACTCGCCCAGTCTAAGGTGTTGCTAAACACGTGATGTTGATTCTAAATGTGGAGGGAAAAACCGGAGGACCGTGAGAAAAATATACGTGACCACAGGGAGAGAGACATGCAAATTCCCAATATACACAGGCATCAGGGTCGGGATAAAGGTAAGACATGTTGAAGCAGTGCCTTTAATGCGGACAGAGGCTCTCGTCCAAACGGTTTTGAAAGTCGTTCTGCGATGCCACCTTCTCGGGCGCTGCGAGTGCGCGTGAGTCACGAGGGGGGTGGTCCTTTTGTCGCAGGAACAACCGCCCGGCGAGAGATTGACCGGGATGCGCTGATCGAGCTCGTGGATGAGGCGATGAGCTTCCACCCCGTCCACACTGCGGACGCGCTGCTCCTCGAGGGAAGCAGCAACAGTGTGCACACGAGCCACGCCAGCATCAGCATCGACATGTACGTCGGCTGTGGTAGCAGCTTCTGCAAAAGCAACAGCAGCAGCGGCAGCAGCAGTGGCGCCAGCAGCGGGGGCAGCAGTGGCTACCTGCCACAGTCTGAGTCCGAGATGTTAACAGACTCCACGCCCATCGATACAGATGATGATGGCCTCCTCAAGGACGACCCTTGTGCCCCTCCACCTCTCGAAATGGTGAATATAACTCTGTATCTCGCCAATTACACATATGCATGTTTATGTTTTTTTATTTCAAGGCCACAGTATCGTTGATGAGTGTGAGTTAATGTTTCTTCTCGAGAGGCAAACTATCACCGGGACGTCGTGACGAATGGCACTTGGGCAAGTGGCCCGTGTCCATATGTTCACCGCGTGCTGATTTCCTATTCTCCCTACTGCAGGAACTCGTGAACCCGGACACCACGGTTGTGGATGCAAGTGGTATGCTGTACCTTGACCGGGGCACTTCCAGCAAGCCACGGCTAGCTGATTGGAAGTTTGGCCATGAATCGGTAGGGAGTTACTTGCATATGCAAACACATACAGAACTGTAAAAAAGACAAAGATCGCCTACAGAGCCTAAAAGACTTTTGGAGCAAGTGCTGTTAGCAAGCATCTATGAAGGTCGTCATTGTGGCACACAAGGGGGTAGGTGGCCAACACTACGCCCGGCCGCCTTTGTCTTCCCAATGACAATGTTGACACACTTCACAAAGTACTCATTTGAGGCTCAGTCGACTTCGGGAAGCCCCAGGACCCATTCAGATAATCGTCACTGGTATTGTCCATAAGCGGCCATAGAAGTCGGGCCACCGGGTTAGTAGGGCAGCGCGCTATCCGCTACACTACTGCTCCGCACGTACATACACACACGTACAAGTACCAACATATGCGTACACACACATGCAATGATAGCCATGTTAAGGTGTTCGCTGTGAAGCCCAGAGCATGGGTTTCGGATGTGCGAGCGAATCGCTCGTTTGCCTCGGGCGTTCTCGACGAGCTAATGTCCATGGCGGTCTCCTTCACAGGTCTCCCAGCCCCGGGAGGGAGATGCTTCCCCATTGTATGAAAACCAACAGCCACCGGGGTTCGTGCAGCAGAAGGACGGCCACAGGTGAGACGCACGCGTGCATACACATAAACGAACGCACGGTCACGAGTGCATCGCCGTTCACACCCGGCACCACATCCCGTCCAGGCACGGACACGGGACCTCTTTCGGCCTCACCCCCGCGCCGTACCCCTCCTGCTGCGCTGACTCAGCTTGCGTGTGCCAGGTGGGAAAGATGGGAGGGGGGGGCACCAACGGACTGTGCGGCTTGACGCTCGTTTTCTTCCGCAGATTTATCAACGTTGCGCCTTGCGCCAGCCAACTGTGGTAAGCAGGCACGAGCGTCCGCCCCACCCCGACCCCGCCGCCTGCGAGATGGGAGATTGAGTGTGCTGCTGGTTCGGCACCTCCGGTGAACACGGTTCTTCCGCTGGGAAACTCTGGGAGATCGCTCCTCATGCGTATTCTGCCACTGCTGACAGTTGTATTTGGGAGTATTTGATATTGATTTGGTGTTCTTTTGGTCGTGCTGATCATTCGTCATATCTGCCCAATATAGCATTTGGCACAAGTGCAATTAATCCGTTGCACACCTTCTGTTGAATGCTTCGTTAATAAATCTTCAGTACTAGATATTAATTTATGTATGTTTTGTACCATGCCAAATCTGACTCGGATGTTTTGTTTTTCCAAAAATATCACTAGTTTATCCATTACTCCCACAATGTACGTATTTTGAATAGTTTTAATTATTAACACGAGTTGAAACTGACGAAGTAATTCAAACTACTAAAATATCGAACAACAACTAGCCAGATTTTTGGAAAAACAAAACATCCGAATCAGAGTTGGTACAGTACAAAAAATACAAAATCTAATATCTGGTACTAAAGATGTATTACCGAATCTTGATTTGAAGCTTTCGGGACTGCAGGAATCCATATACTCTTTGGTTCTTTCGGTAAAGTCATGTAGTTAGAAATAAAATTAAACAAATCACGAAGTTTCGGGGGGGGTATGGGGTAGGGGGGGGCGCTGCGTGAGCGTTCGGGGGAGAGAGGACATGAGGTGGGGGGGGGGGGAAGTGGGCGGGGCTGGAAGTGGAAAGCTGGGGATGCGGGTAGAAATTAACTCGGAAAATAGGCTAGTACCCGGCAGATATGATGAAACCATAAACAGTTAAGGTTTTACCTGGTTAATAACATCCTTCCAATGAGTGCTCCATTTGTATCCATCTTCTCGGTTGAAGTTATGTTTATATATCTGCCTTGTGTTCGCGAACACAGTCCGAGACATGTCGTTTCGTTTCCCCAATGTAATTGCTACCACAGGTACAACTCGATTTGTAAACCCCAGGATATTGCATGTCAGGAATGACATCCTTCACAGATGGGATTAGATCACTGATTTTGTCTACTGTATTGAATCGGACCTGGATCTTGTGTTTGTTTAACATTTTGGAAATCTGTTTGGTAACTCCTGCTATGTATGGTAACGTGATGGTTTTGATCGGCTTCTCAGGGGGTTGTTTCTCCATGGTTGGAGAAACAGCTTAGCGAATAATGCGGTCTCATTAATCTTGAGGGCTGGTGTACGTGTTCCAGTTCACTGGCTAGGTGGTGTCGGTCGTAAATGCAGTTGGCCCTATTGTGTAGTGTTTTGATGAGAATTCTTCTGTGCCGGATGGGGGTGGGAATCCGGTTTCAGGTAGGAATCTGTGTGGGTGGCTTTCCTGTAGACAGTGTCCCAACGAGCCATCAAGTCTCTTCTCAAATAAAACATCCAGGAATGGTAGCTTACCATCCTTCTCTGCTTCCATGGTGAATTTGATGGATGGGTGTATGGAATTGATGTGGTTGAGAAATTGGTTCAATACTGGCAGGCCAAACACCGAAAGTGTCGTCTATATTTCTCTTCCACAATGAAGGACGTAGGGTGGATATCTGGATGGCATCTGTTTCAAATTTCTCCATGAAAACATTCGCAATCACTGGTGATAAGGGGGGGAACCTTCATTTTGTTTGTAGAAAGTACCATTCCAGGTGAAGAAAGTGTTGGTAAGGCAGTGCCTAACCAGAGTATGTACATCAGGATTCAGTCCATGTTGGACTAAGTCTTCAATTATTGCTAAGGTGTCAGGTGCAGGAACCTTGGTGAACAGAGAAACTACATCAAAGCTGACGAGCAAATCATCTGGGGACAGTGAAATGCCCTTGATTAGAGAGCCCAATTGAGCTGAGTTATGTACTGCTGAGGTGGTCTTGCCCGTGAATGGAAGCAAGGTATCAGACAGACAACGGGCCAGTTTGTAGGTAGGTGAGTTGATAGTGGAAACGATGGGCCGAAGTGGAGTGCCTTCTTTATGGAATTTTGAAAGACCATAGAATCTGGGTGGTCTAGTAGCAGAAGGTTTTAGGGAGAGCCGTTTGAATGGCTCTATTAGAGGAGTTGAACTGGTAATGATATTGTTGGTTTTTGTACCCAGGCGGTTGGTAGGATCTTTGTTGATTTTAGTGTAACTTCCATCATTAAGAAGGTCCTGGATTTTGTTGTTGTATGTGGTTTTATCCATGATGACAGGAGCATTGTCCTTGTCGGCTGAGAGGATGACTATGTCATCTCTCTTTTTCAATTTAGCGAGTTCAGAGCGCTCGTCTTTGGTGATGTTACTAATGGGTTTCTTAGCATTTTTAAGGATGGTGGCAATTTCAGATGTTGCCACGTCTGTCGGGATGTGCCCCAAGCATTTGAGGGCTACATCTACCTGGGCAATTATATAATCGACTGGGATGTGTTTGGGGGTGACAGCAAAATTCATCCCTCTAGCTAGTACCGATTTTAGGCTATTGGAGATTGTGCTGCTACTCTGATTGATAAGTCTTGTTAACATCTAGCTTTTTAATGTGTGGATCTGATTTTTATTTTTTGACAAGTTATTGAATTTAGCAATAAGGTTAACCTTACATTTGGAGGACATTGTTGCGGCAGAATAAGTAGTCATGTTATCTACAAGGTTCCAATCAAATGCGGACATTTTATCTGTTAATGTTAAGTGTGATTGTAGGAGACATTTGTCTAAATTATCAAGTTCAAGACGGAGTAGTCTTATCCTCTCTGAGATTAGAGAAAGGCTCGCTCTGAATTAGATCCGTTTGGCGTTAGGAGTAGTGACAAGGTAATACCGACCACAGTGTAAATGTGGTCGGTATTACCTTGTTGTCGCAGCATCTCTTCAGAAAGGTGAAAGACTCGATCATGTGAGCCACCTTGTCTCGTAGTCTGTTAAAAGCTCTAACAGATGTGTGAAAACCCTACCCGTAGAGGTGGTTCAATCTTGATTTGAAGCTTTCGTGACTGCAGGCATCCATACTCTTACACTAACATCTGCTTCTGTCACTTCTAACGCCAAACTAATCTTATTCAGAGCTAGCCTTTCTCTAATCTCAGAGAGGATAAGACTACCCCGTCTTGAACTTGATTATTTAGACAAACATACACCAGGCCCTCAAGATGAATGGGTACTCAGACCGCATTATTCCCAAAGCTGTTTTTCCAACCATGGAGAAACAACCCCCTGAGAAGCCGATCAAAACTATCGCCTTACCATACATAGCAGATGTTACCAAAAATATTTCGAAAATCTTAAACAAACACAAAATCCAGGTCCGATTCAATACAGTACACAAAATCCATTATCTAATCGCATCTGTGAAGGATGTGATTCCTGACATGCAATATCCTGGAGTTTACAAACTTGCGGTAGCAGTTACATTCGGGAAACGAAACGACATCTCTCGGACCGTGTTCGCGAACACAAGGCAGATCTGAAACACGGCAGAAAACCAATACCTCTGCCATGGCTGACCTTTGTTATAATGCTGTGGGCTCGCATGATAATGTTTTTTTTCCGAGACCAAGGTACTCTGCAAACCTTCTGGCTACTATAAAACGTTTGTTCATGAAGCCATCCAGATATATAAACATAACTTCAACCGAGAAGATGGATACAAATGGAGCACTCATTGGAAGGGTGTTATTAACCAGGTAAAACCTTAACTCTTTATGGATGTTTATCTGCCGGGTACTTGCCTATTTTTCCGAGATAATGTCTCCCCGCATCCCCAGCTGTCCCAGCCTCCCACTTCCAGCCCTGCCCACTCCCCCACCTCTGGCCTCACATCCTTTCTCCCCCGAGCACTCACGCAGCGCTCCCCCCCTCTCTCTATCTCTCTTTCCCCCCTTTCTCCTCCCCCCTTTCTTACCTATATAACCTCATGCCACGGCAGCTCTCTCGCCCACTTCAGCAAATATTTTCTTGCTGTGGCTGTCCCACCTGATGAAGTTCGCTTGTGTTGTGATCTGTTGTGATCGAAACGTCGTGATTTGTTTTATTTTATTTCTAACTACGTGACTTTACCGAAAGAACCAAAGAGTATATGGATTCTTGCAGTCACGAAAACTTCAAATCAAGATTCGGTAAAACATCTTTAGTACCAGATATTCGTTTTTGTATTTTGTGTACTGCGCCAACTCTGATTCGGATGTTTTGTTTTTCCAAAAATCTGGCTAGTTGATGTACGGTATTTTAGTAGTTTGAATTACTTGGTCAGTTTAACTCGTGTTATTAATTAAAAATATTTAAAATACCGTACATTGTGGGAGTAATGGATAAACTAGTGAGATTTTTGGAGAAAAAAAACATCTGAGTCAGAAGATTTATTAACGAAGCATTTAACAGAAGGTCTATAACGGATGAATTGCACTTGTGCCCAATGCTATGTTGAGCAGACAGTAAGAATGATCAGCACGAGACTAAATTAACACCAAAGAAATATGAAATACTCCCAAATACAACTGTCAGCAGTGTTAGAACACGCATGCCAACAAGGACACTCATTGACGTTCTGTGCAAGACTAGTTACTACTGGCCAAGACTAATTAGATAATCTATCGAAATGGAGATAAATACAAATAATTAATAATAAAGATTTTTGGGATTCATCGCGTTATTTATAAATGTGTCGTAACCCTCCACCACCCGACACAGCTGAACAGTAAAAAATTGTCACGTTGACAAAAGACAAATTGTCGTGAACTATTTGACTTTTGTCAACGTGACTCAATTTTGGTGGAGAGTTACGACACATTTATAAATAACGTGATCTAACCAAAAAACCTTTATTATGAATAATATTGGTCGCGAAAGCCTACGTGTTAAATACAAATAATCTTAACCATTCGGATAGCTACAGCCTTAGTGCTGCTCAGAATTGAATGTTCAAATAATTGTTTAAATGCATGCCTATACAGGTCACCATACATAAATGGGGATCAACTGTATGCAGACAATACCAGGTGCTGTTATTTTATTGCACTCAAACGACAGGAGGTACAAGAATAATGTTCATGCACAATGTACGTTGATTAACATATCAATAACCCAACCGGCAATGGATACCCCCTTTGTTATTCATATGCATGCATGAATCCACCCCCTCCCCCTTCGCACAAGAAGGGCTCACAAGTGACGTCATCACATCTATCCCTCTTTAAGGAATGAAACAGGAGGATTTATACACAAATCTCCGGTCGCCTGATGAAGCTGTTTGTAATTACTGGCCAAACGTCATATTCAGATTGTAAATGTTGTGGATTTGCTCTCCAACACACCGGTCTGCTGTACTTGTAATTAATTGGCATGTTCTGTTTACGTGACAAACCTTACTGTGTCGGGTGGTGGCGTGTTCCGCGACACATTTATATTTACGCAATCTAACTCATGAAACCTATGTTATGTATTACCAACTGTAAATAAATTGTCTTGATAATTCACATTGACTCGAGTTCGTATGTATGTATGTTGAATTTCTTTCGCATAGCCAACCGTGCTAATCAGAGTAGCAATTTGCATTGCTATTCTTTTTGCATTGCGAATTTGAGTGGGAAAAATGTTATACATCACAAACGGGTTACACACGGTCAAATTTTTGACACCAGCAGCTCACAGGCAAGAGGCAAATTTACCTCTTGCAACAGGGCTCATTAACAATTTTTTTACTTAGCGCCATCGCACAGGCTGAGTGGCTGCTTGCTGAGTGATATGTCACGTATACATGCCCTGTAAACGTGAAGATAAACTTGCGATAAATATATATATATTTGCAACTCGCCGTCATAACACTTTACGGCCAGTTCCCGCTTCACGAACAGGTTGTGTGCCTGAGGCCCGTTCATTGATCCAACTCATTGTAAGTTGACACTCAGTGAACGAAAGCCCCATTTATGACAACACAGAGATAACACATTCCGTGAGAAAAAAAAACTTTTAATAACAGCTTGACAACGCCGAATTGCACTGGCGATACGAACCACCCAACCATTTGGTTTGGCGGAGCCAGCTGTAATGAGTCCTAACATCACCGCTGAGAGTGTGTGTACGTGTGCGCGTATGTATATGTGCGACAGGGATGTTCTCTGGCTTCAACATTATTTAACATCTAATAAAGGATAATTATTTCATATTTTAATAGCAAATGCTATCACCATCATTTTACAACAAAAAAACTGAAGGCACCCAATGGGTTCTTCCTTCTCTCCGGTTGTAGCCAATATTTTCATGGAAATATTTGAGACGGACGCCATCCAGGCATCCACTCTACGCCCGTCCTTGTGGAAGTGGTACGTGGATGACACGTTTGTCATCTAGCCACATGGCCGACCGGCTCTAACCAATTCCTCAACCACATCAATTCCATACACCCAACCATCAAATTCACCATGGAGGTAGAAAAGGATGGCATGCAACCTTTCTTGAATGTCCTAATCAAAAAGAGACCAGATGGCTCGGAGCCATTCTGTCGACAGGAAAGTAACCCATACTGACGCCTACCTAAAACCTGATTCCCACCACCATTCATCCCAGAAGAATTGCCTCATCAAAATGCTACACCATAGAGCTCAATGTATCTCCGAGCATGAACACCTGACCAGTGAACTCAAACACTATGCAATCAACAAAGCCATCACCCCAACCGTGAGGAAGGAGCCATCTGAAGATCCAATGAAAACCATCACCTTATCTTACTTCGCAGGGATAACCAAAAAGATTTCCAAAATCATGAACAAACACAAGATCCAGGTCCGATTTAACACTGCATAAAATTCGTGACTTGAACCCATCTGTGAAGGACAAGATTCCTGACATGCAATATCCAGGCGTCTACAAACTAAGCTGTATCTGCGGCAGCAGTTACATTGGGGAAACCAAACGACATGTCTCGAAACGTGTTCGTGAACATAAGGCAGATCTGAAACATAGCAGGACCAATACTTCTGCTGTGGCTGATCATTACTTTAATGCGGCTGGCTCACATGAAATTGATTTCTCAAAGACGATGGTACTTTGCAAGCCGACTGGCTATCAACAAAGATTCGTTCACGAAGACATCCATATATACAGACCCAGACACAATTTCAACCGAGACGACGGTTTTAACCACAGCAATCATTCGAAGAATGTCATCAACCACTCTGGGTCATGACTTGATTTGTGTTTTCTTGTCCACCTCCACCGTCAGCAGTGTTGATGTGTGAAGCGAGGTGCAATGCTATGATTGGTGTAGAACTACTGCCGGTGTCGGAGACCTCTCTTACATTAACAGCTGCCCAGCCCATCTCTAAACCTTTATAAACAGCCTCCCTCAGCAGCGTTCCCCCTCTTTTTTCTCCTGATGACGATTGCTTGTGTTGCGATCAAAACGTCGTGATATTTTAATTATTTTTAAAATTATGTTATTGTTATTATTTTTTCTATCAACGTGACTTTACCGAAAGAACCATATAATATGAATTCCTGCAGTCACGAAAGTTTCATGTAAAAATGTAAAGGCTATTTCCTCCAATATTTGAGGTGCCGCAGGCCCAGCAGGGTCAATCCCACCTTGCCCCATTTTGTTATATGAGCGGAGGGATTTCTCCACCCCCAAGAACTCAGAAAAGCTCAAAATATATTAAACTAGATTCGAAGCTTTCGTGACTGCAGGAATTACTCTTTAGTTATTTTAGTAAAGTAATTTCGAAAGGAAATGAATTGAATAATAATAGAATACGACGTTTTAATTGCATTATATTTCTAAGTTTGCTATGTTTGTTTTCTCATTCATTCGTACCTGATGATGGTTGCTTGTGTTGCAATCGAAATGTCGTATTCTATTATTATTTAATTTACTTTCTTTCTACGTGACTTTACCGAAAGAATCAAAATATATTCCTGCATTCACGAAAATATTTTAAATCAAAATGTATGCTGGTAGTGATTACAGTGATGGGCCAGCTTCATGGTGATTATGGGACTCGAGTTGGTCGGGTGATGCGGATGGAGTGATGGAGATTGGTGATGTTCGTGGGGGTTGGAGAGGGTGATTGCAGGAAGGATGGGGTTCATGCTGATTGGGAGAGTGGCTGAGGTTTGATGGGGAAAGCAACTACATACATGTCAACCCCTTATCAGTGCCTACCTTATTACAGACCAATTCAGACAGTATTAGTCACCCCGTGCCCTTATAAATCTCAACGTTCATCCTACAAAGTCCCATCAAAAGGGAGAAACACAAACAAATTGACAAAAAATAAAAAATAATTATTGAATATGTAATATATAGTACATGAAAAAAATTGCTCGTAAAAAAGGGCTTTACGCCTTATGGACCTGGAAACTCAATTTCCCCATACAAGAATACAGGTAAATCGTATGGGTTGACAGGTATGCAACTGAGATGTGGAGGGGGTACAGTGTGATGGGATTGGGTAGGGAATGGTGATGGGCGGTGATGATGGAGGACATTGGGGGACATCGTGATGCGAGTGGAGTTTTGAAGTCGCGCCCCGCTCCTCTTCACAAAATCCTCACGGGAGTTCCACAGGTTCCTGCTGAGGTCGGCCTCCCCGAGGTCAACCTCATCTTCATTGAGCACCGAGTGCGGTGTGTCAACATCCCCACTGGGTAGACAGGCAACCGGACCTATTGCTGCCCATCCACCTCGTGTGCCGTGCCGGCCATCATAGATGTTGCTCTCTAAGTGCACTTGCCCCAAGAGTATGCTAAGGTTACAAGGGGGATATTTGTCTTTGTGTTCGCATGTGAAAGTGTGAGTGTGTGTTAAATTTTAAGAGTTTACTCCTGAATAGCGCTCTGCTCCCCATCATAAAATCCACGCGGAAGTTCCGCGGGTTCCTGCTAGTTAGTAGTATTACACGTGTTTGTTTACCCAGCAAAGCCTCATTAAGTCTCCAGACTCTTTAACAGGAGGGCCATATTGCCCAGTTTTCATCGCAGTAGGGGAGATGTGGCTGTGCGTGTCATCACAATGGAATAACATGCAGGTCATTTATCAGCAATTGGATGTTTGGCCAATACCAGTTTTACGATGGCCGGAAACCATGCAGAACAGCGGGAGAACATACAAACTCCACTCAGAAAGGCACCCTAGTCGGTAATTGAACCAAAGCCCTTTTTGCTGTGACGTGCAACCACTCGGCGAACCTGCTGCGCTGACAGTCTGTCACCCACTACCAATGATAGCGAGAAAGCTTGGAATCCTGTCATCGGATGTGACTGCATACCACACAGGAAACATTCTAGACAGGTACAGTCTTCATATGTTTGGTGGCCTTGGGAAACAAAAACAACCTCATGTACCCCTAGAGGTCACCAGCAGGGATAGAGGTCACTAGCAACAGGGTGGTCTCCGTCTGTCCTTGTATGTCGCTTTCTCTCTCTGCATCTCTCTTTACATTTCTGTTTCTCTATCTGTTTCTATGTCAGTCTGTGTATCACTCTGTGTCTGTATCTTTCTCCCTATGTTTCTGTATTTATGTTTCTATCTCTGTCTCTATATACATGTGGAACTTCTTTTGTACCGTAGATAGCCAACCGTGCTAATCGGAGGTGCGAGGGAAATACAGCCTACTAAACACAAAAAGAAGTTTCAAGAAATGAGTTTTCAATCTATATTTAAAATTGCATACCTCCAGTGGCTTCCTTATATCGGGACAGTGTTCCAGACGGGCGTAAAACTGCATCAGAAAACACGCGATGCGGTGACTGTCTTTGTTCGATGGCCAGCCAAAAGCCACTGTGAGGATGACCGGAGTCCTCGTGATGGTTTTTCTCTGTGCCTGTGTCCCTTTGTGTGTGTGTGTTTGTAGGCCTGGGCTCTGTGTAGTTCTTCGTGCTTTCGAAGTCCCTAACCCTCTGCTCACAATCATTAAGGACCTTCATGATGGTGAGCGGGCCCGGGTAAAACTACGTGGCCGGGAGTCAGAGCCATTCCCTGTACACCTTGGGGTGCGACAGGGATGTCCTCTGGCTCCCACATTATTTAACATCTATTTTGACCACGTAGTTCGTGAAGCCTTCAATGCTGTACCGGAGGAATTTCAATTTGGTACAGATACAATGGAAGGCTGATCGATGCCCGTGTAATTGCTGCTCACTCCGAGGAGGAGTTGGAGGCTCTGCTGCTGAACCTGGAGCTTGCCACTAAGAGGTGGGGCCTTACCATCAGCCCCACCAAAACTTAGCACCTGCCTGGGTATTTTGTACCATCGGACACTCCACCCCCACAACTCCCAATTGGTGATAGGACAGTTGTGGAGAGAGTGGAGAGTTTCCCATACCTTGGCAGTGTGCTCATGACCGTCTCCGGTTTAACAGCAGAGGTCTCACTCCGAATTAGTCGAGCGGCATTATCTTTTCATTGGTTGCATAACGCTGTTTGGAAGCTACCTGGTCTATCACTCCACACAAAGCTTCAGGTCTTCTCAGCCACGGTCATTCCCTGCCTTCTCTAAGCTTGCGAAACGTGGACACCCTTAATGGGACATCTTAGCCGGTTAGACACATTTTTTCTGGCCTGCCTACGATCCATCCTGGGTTTAACCAGGCTGGATTGTGTGAGGAGCTCACAATTCCTTGAAAGATGTGGACAAAGTCCCATTGGTGAGCTCCTCCGGCAGGCAAGGTTGCGTTGGCTGGATCATGTCGCCCGCATGCCCAGCCACCACATGCCTTAACAGCTTTTGTTCAGCCGGATCGAGGGGGTGAAACGGGCGCGGTACGGGCTAGAGTAAAGATGGAGTGATGTGGTATAGGAGGATGTGGAGGTGAGTGGACTTGCCGATGACTGGTACCAGCGGTGTCAAGATCGGCCTCTGTGGAGGAGACTCGTGAAGGACGCTACTGTGCAGTTGGATGCAGTCGCCCTCCAACAACAAAGGAGGGCGGAGGAGCGACGCTCACAACAATGCGCGGAGTGCCGGGTGTCTAAAGCACAGCAAGTTGGCACAGTAGGGGGCACAGGTGGTGCATCAGCCAGTCGTCTCAGTCAGTCGACCCGTGGCATCTGGGTCTGCCCCGTGACCTCATGCCAGCGGGCGTTCGACACTTCACGTGGCCTCAAGGTGCACATAGCCTGATACAAGCGTCGTGGTGACGTAACCGCCACTTAGTTGCGTATGGCATTTGTTGTTGTGTGTTTGTTTCTCACTGTACTCCTATGTCTCTCACTGACTATTTCTGTGTCTATCTTTCGCTGTGTTTGTTTCTCTCCGTGTCTTTCTCTCCCCCCCTATTTGCCCATGTCGATGCCCTCATTATTTTCCATTACAGATTTTCGCCCGTGCGTAGCCGCCCCGATCGTCCATTCCTAATTCCAGTCCTGACTTTAGTGCTAAAACATTTTACAATACGAGAATCACAGTCACATCCACCTCATGCCAATACTGTACCATATACTTAGCATGAAGACGTAACTAATCAGGCCTATTCACCATGTAGAGTGGTGAAAGTTTCCGTGGAAAAATATTGTAAAATTATTGTAGCTCCCTATGAAATCAATGTTGGAGGAACTGGAAAGTACATGCTCACATGTAAACAGTACCTAGGGGAGTTATTGAAGGCAGACCGGAATCATAGCCAGGACAAAAGAGAGGGGGACGACGTTAAATGGAAGTAATTCTGAATATCGACGTAGCTATGTGCTCAGGGAATCACGTTTACAAACGGTGCATCTATCACCTGCTGTGACGTATGGATCAGACACACCGATATATCAAATGAGTGTAGCTAATACTTGGACGAGGAAGACAATGACATATGATCTCTCGATTAATGTATCAGCATCTGCGTGCTGAAGAAGGAAACAAATGCATGGAAATGTAAAACATTAGTATAAACTGAGATTGAAAACATCTAGATTTGAAGCTTTCGTGACTGCAAGAATTCATACTCTTAGTTCTTTCGGTAAAGTCACGTAGGTAAAAAATGAAATTAAAATGAATTATTAATTTAAATTTCATGTTTTTTTACCTAAAAATAATTATACATTTTAAAAAAAAATTTACCTACGTGACTTTACCGAAAGAACTAAGAGTATTGAAAACATCGGTAGACCTGCTGCTGGCGGATGGTTCCTAGGCACGCAGTTATGTAGCCCACCAATAATTCAATCCGTCACAATTCAGAATTTACAATTGCATTTATTGTTTGCTTATGCCTCGTCTTTTTTACCGTCTCCTGTGTAGACACGCACACAACAAAAGCTGGGCGGTGGCGGCGACGCTGCTGCACGTGGCTGCAGCACTGTGGAGGCAGCAGCGAATGGATCACCGCACTTCGATGTTGTGAAACTCCCTTGCCATGGGCGTCGAGGAGGTGCCATACCCTGGCTATGCCAGGAGAAGGCGGTACAGAAAGAATGTGGACTGCATGGGATTGAGTGTTGGCCCCCTTCGCACGCATGGGCACCACGGTGGTGAGATGTTACCTTCAACGCCTGGTATACAGGAGGTCGTGGATTCGATCCCGACCCAGACGCCTGCTGTATATTTGGAGTTTGCATGTCTCTGTCTCCCCGTGGTCGCGTTGATTTTTTCCGAGTCCTCCGGTTTTAACCTCCTCAGATAGAGAATAAACGAGCGTTTTGAGTATTTGACTGCTATAAATTTCCACAAGATACGCCACTTCGTTGAGCTATCATTTGGGGCCAGGTCGTTTCTGAAAAAAGAGCTGCAAAGCTGAGTGAACTTTACCTGGTAAACATTTTTTTGTTTAGTTATTCTTCAGGTGCTCCGGTTTCCTCCCACATTGATTGGCCCACACCACCTCAAATTGTAGAGGACCGCAGAGCTTGGGCAATCGTTGGCGCCGACTAGTCGCCTGGCTGCTGCCTTCCCGCTCATCCGTGGTTCCTCCTCGCGCCTCAGAGTCGTTGTCCTCTCTGCGAGAGCGAGCGAGTGATGTGCGGTAGCGGCGTGTTGAAAGTTGACATTATTATTATTATTGACACACTCGGGGACGGATAAGGTGGCGTGACCTCACATGCATGACAACTGACCTATCGCCCTCACCACTCACCAGATATCATTCACCTGGCACACACATGATATGCTCATCAACCACCACACACCACTCACCTGATCCGAACCAAACACTCCAGGCATTTGCCATTCACTCGCACACACTCACTCCATTCTCACCTATTCGTCCATAACATTGACAAAAAACACGTCTCATTCACAATCCTGTATCTGTCTCATCGCATAAAACAACAAAATCAATGTTTTTTTTTATCCCATCAGCCCCACGGTCTTCTTGGAGTGCATAAAGTCAGCAGTATTAGTTCAATACAAAGCAAGCTATGGGCTCGCTTCGACATTCAGCGTCTCATCAGTAGTCAGGCTTGCCCCAACCAACGTTGGTGAATCGCAAGATACTAAAGATGCTAATAAGCAAAGACGCCCCACCCCCGCTAACTTCAAGATAATGAGTTTTCACGCAAAATGGTATACTGTAGTGTGATATATTCTGATATAAAGTACACATTACTCAATTGGGATTATACATAGCCATCCTCCTACTGTAAAAACTGGCATATAGTATCGTAATTGTATAGTGAATATACAGCAGTGTGATATACAGTAGGGTGTGTAGAATAATACATAGTGTAATATTACAATGTATAGTCGAAGTTATAGGGTGGTGTATAGTAATACAGTATATAATTTAATGTTGGGTTTGTCTATGGCAGTATATAGTACGGGGTAGACCCGTGTGATGTAAGAGAAAAAAGTTTAGCTGGAAGCATATTATATTTTTTGCGACATAGAATTGTAATGTATTACTTACTGTTAGTAGCTCAGCTTATTGGAGAGTATATTTAGTATACTGATGATACTATGTAGTTTATACTTTAGTTTTTTACGTGGTGGTTTAGTTACTGCAGCTACATACTATTAACATTCCTTCCCTTTATTAATGCTACCCCTATCCCCTCCCTTTGATGCTGCGAATCCTGCATAATGCACGGGCATAATATGACTTTGAAACCCCCCGCCCACCTCCTACGCATTTCACAAGTAGTACTAATCCCATATCTGTATTTCCCATAAATATGCTAAATTTCTCTTTATATGCAAATTATTTTGTCAAGGCGCTCTTCCCCCTCCAACACCAGCTTAAATATACGCTCCAAGCCTGGGGTGTTTCATTCAGACGCTGTCTTCTCGACAGACCTGTTCTTCACCTGAGGACGGCTGCTTGCGTTGTGGCCGAAACGTAGTGAGAATTATTTGATTATGTTTTATTTGTATTATTTCATTATTTCCATTCTACGTGACTTCACCGAAAGAACCAAGAAGATGAATCCCTGCAGTCACGAAAGCTTTAAATCGAAAAGCCTCATAATAATCACGATCATACTTGACACCACTCGCTTTTGGCCGTCTAATGCGTATTGTCTCCGTGGCACAATAGCGCGTTTAGTCCAGCAGGGGCTGCTCCGGCAGTGTTGTTGACGCACGTGTTGGCTTTACGTGCTATGAAGAAGAGCAATTGACCAGATGTCGCGTATTAAAAAATAAATACTTTTAAGACCACAGTTTGTTATTTACGAATTTTCACTGAGTTGTCATTGCACTGCAGCACGTGACTTGTTTTTTTAATCGAGGTCAAGAGTCATAACATAGGCAATGTGCAATTCCAAAGACACCCATGGGTGATTATGGTGGGTGTTTCAGATTGCCATCAAACACCCGACCTGTGTCACGCACTGGATTATATATATTTTTTAAATTCTGAGATAAAATTCATACGTCGTACAAAGTTCACATTTAATACCATAGCCAGCTGGATTAATACGGTCAAAATAAGTTATCTTCCGATTCTATTCTTTGAGAACTACTCAAATTAATGCTGCTAAAACACACCGGCTTATGTAAACCGATTCATAATCTGTGCCATAACTCACACATGTCTCCCTTTTTGCCTCTCCAGAGGCTGGCCTCACTCCTTGCCTTGGCCTCGCCCCTCCAACAGTTGGCCCTGTTCAGCTCTATCCACCACATGAACCACAGATTTTTCTTTAAGCTAGTTTAGAGGCTATCTGCCATAGGTTATCAGTTTCTAGTTAAAATCAGCTGGACCGTAAAATGAAAATTACAGGAAACCCTCGACTTACGAACACCCGACGTATGAGCACCCGCCTTAGGAACACCTGCACTGAAGACTCGGCCTAAAATGAGTACCAGTAAACATCGCCATTTGGGAGACAAAGGCGGTCCGCTGTGGTGCTGGCCACCCACCCTCTTGTGTGCCGTGTCGGCCTTCATATTTGCTCGCTAACTGCACTCGCCCCAACAGTCTGTTAAAGCTATGTGAGGGATCTTAGTCTGTGTGCATGTGAATGTGCCTTAACAGCTGTGACGATTATCCCCGAGCACCTAGGTCTACTTAATCTGAAATGCCTACCTCGTGCGGTGTGTAAACAACGCCACTGTAGAGAAAAAGGTCGCCGGGCTTGGTGCTGGCCACCCACCTCGTGTGCCATTCGGTCCGTCAGATGTGCTGCTCGCTAACAGCACTTGCCCCACCAGTCTGTTAAGGCTATAGGGGGATCTTTGTCTTTTTTTGTGTGTACGTGAAAGTTGGGTCGGGAGCAGTAGTGTAGTTGTGAGCGCTTTGTTGTAATGAAGACGTTAGCGCGCTGCTCGACGAACCCAGCGACCCGAGTTTGATTCTCGCTCAAGGCCAACACCAGTGAGGATTATCTTAATGCGTCCTGGGCCTCCCCTAGGTCGACTCAGCCTGAAATGAGTACCTGGTGTGGTGTGTAAACATCGCTACTGGGGAGACAAAGGTGGCCGGGCATGGTACCCACCCCCTCGTGTGCCGTGCCGGCCTTCATAGGTGCTCACTAACAGCACTTGCCCCGACAGTCTACCAAGGCTACACGGGGGATCTTTGTTTTTCTCTTGTATGTCGTTAGAACAGATTCCCTTCGTAAATCGAGGACTGCCCAAATCCTCGCCGAAGTTTCGCGGATTCCTGCTGATATTGATAGCAATACCGCAATTACATCTAACCAGCCCGAACTGGACATCTGTAAAAAGAGATTCATAGCTCATCGGATCCCTCCAGCCTAAATGAAGATTATGGTTCTGATGTTAGGGAATTTATAGTAATGGTGCAATTAAATTTCGATTTAAAGCTTTCCTGACTGCAGGGATTCATATTCTTGGCTCTTTCGGTAAAGTCAGGTAGAAAGGAAATAATAAAATAATAAAAATAAACTATAAAATTCTCACGACGTTTCTATTGCAACACAGGCAATCATCGCCAGGTCTGAAAACCACAGCAAGAAGATTTGAAAAAGTGGCGTTTTTTTCTTAACGTCAGCACCACGGACAGCAACTAGCGGTCGTTCAGACGGACGAGTCCATCTATGCTCGGAACGGAGGAGGGGGGAGAGAAGGAGAATGGAATGCGGTCTGAAAGTCACCGTTAGCGTGAACACAATCAATTAAGACCCGAAATGGTTAATCACATCCAATGATTGCTAAGCCAGAAGAGATTCTTTCATGAGGCTATCCACATATACAAACACAAAGACAATTTCAACCGAGAAGATGGTTTCTGGCTGAGCAATCGCTGTCCTGGGTTGTTAAAGTTAAGAAAAAACGCCACTTTTTTCAAAATTTCTTGCTGTGAATTTCACACCTGATGATGATTGCTTGTGTTTCAGTCGAAACGTCGTGAGAATTTTGTTGTTTGATATTTTTATTACTTTATAATTTCCCTCGTACGTGACTTTACCGAAAGAACCAATAATATAACACAAACAAGTGTTGTTGTTATGTTATGTAACAACAACACAAACACGTGTTGTTGTTGTCATGTAACAACAACACAAACACGCTGTTGGGGACGCTTGGTGCATCGCCCGTTGGAGAGCCCCGCCCCGCACGCCCCCCCAACCCCCGCAAGCCCCTCCCCCTCACAACCCTCCCCCCAATCCCACGCGCCCCTCCCCCCCACAGACACAGGCCCCGCCCACCGTCGCGTGACGTCACGCCCAACTGCCGCCCGTTCTGCGACATTGCAGTGGAGGCTCCCGCTCCAGTCGGTTCACTCCGAGACTCACGACGCCGAGACTCGCCGGAGCCTCTCACTCGCCTCGCTCTCCCAGCTTCACTGAAGACCCTTCTCGCCGACTTGCTGCCGCAGACGGTCGAAGGATGAGAACATCTCCGAGGTGAGTGTGAGACGGCACTGGGGAGAGAGACAAAGACGCCTGTGACACGTGTGCAGCGGGCGAGGGAGACGACGGCCCTGGACACGGCACACGCCGCCTGTGTTGTGGCCGAGGCCTTCGTCAGATCGCTCGTTGCTTTCAGAGGGACATTGATACAGACCGTGAGGGAGACACGTGGACACAACAGAGACACAGGAGGCAGACTATAAGTTGCTTTTCTCTTGGGAGCGAACACTCCGCACCAACACACGGAGACAGGCAAAGCGTTCCAGTCCTCCAATCCCTCCTTCACACGCAACTCTCTCTCATCCTCCTCATGCACTGCTCTCTCCTCCTCATCAGCTGCTCTCTCTCATCCACTCCTCCTGCCGACATCCCCTCTTATCCCGACGGCCCCCTCTACCATTTGTGGCCATCTGGCTTCTGAAAAAAGCTAATAGCTCTGTGGGCTTTACCTGGTAGGATGAACCTAGTTGAGTTTCATTTGTATATATTTTTGAAGTGATTTGCTTACCTTTCCTGTACTTTGCACTCCTATCGTGTTTTTGTATTGTTGTAACTTTTTGAGCAACCCCCAACTAGACATCTATGAATAGGGGCCGTCCATAAATGACGTCACGCGATTTTGGCCGATTTTTGCTCCCCCCCCCCCTCGTCACACGGCGTCACAAAAAGTCAGACCCCCTTCAAATATGACGTCACTAGGCTCTGCCCCCCCCCCCCCCCAAACATATTTACATTTTGAAACTAAAACATGCTTCAAATCACTTTAAACTATTGTCATTGTAGTGCGTATTTTACGTGGTGCTGCACTTATAGGAGAAACATTTATTTAAAAGGAGGCATTAGAAAGCTGAAATTTAGCATAAAATTCATTTACAAATATTCAACGCCTAAATAAAACTGCAGATGTTCAGAATATTATATTGAAATTTTCTTATGATTATACATTTTTTTAGGTAATTATAACTATAAAAAATAGTTGAAATTTTGTAGTAGAAAGAAGCAAAATGGAGAGTACAATTATAACAATCACATATTCATTCCACAGAATGAAAAGTCCTGGTAGAATAATTAGAATCAAAATGTTTATTAACAATAATTCAAATTTTTTATTAATTTATGTTTCTCCATTTTCCCATGGAGAAGCAAAATGCTCCTTCATGGAATAAATAAAAAGGTGACCTTAGTAAATATAAATAATCGAATAGTTATTAATGCAAATTAATCAAAATTAGTGTTGTTATAACAATTCTATTTAATTAAGTTTATTTAAAGTTGCGCATTTTGATGTGACGTCACATTTATCAAAACCCCCTCCCCCCCTCGTCACACATCGTCACAAATGTCTGACCCCCCTCCCTCCCCCTAGGTGCGAGACGTCATTTATGGACGGCCCCAAAATAGCTTCATAGTTCATCGTATTCCTCCAATATAAATAAAGATTCTAATTTCACTTGACTCGAGTGTGAATGCAAGTTGACAGAAGCCCGTGACTGTTGGCGCGACGGCTGCAAAGCATCTGTGACCCCAAATTACACTCCGTCTGCCTTTGCAGACAAGTGGTCATTGACCACATTCCGACCGCGACGCGTTACAACCTGTCACCCGACAACGACCTGCCGGAGAAGGAGGAGAGCAGCCTGTTCTGCTGGGGCCTTTTTTGTGGGAAGGGGTCACGTCGGTCAGCGGCGGATAAAGCCCTCCTCAAGGCGCAGAGAAAGCTCGCCAAGACCCAGATGAGGGCGCGCCAGGTCCTGGAGGAGCTGTGGCGGGACGCCGCCGCGGTCGATGCCGCCAAGGAGCGGAAGGAGGAGGAGAAGGAGAGCATGGAAGGAGATGTCAAGAAGGCGCTCGGCAGATGGAGGCGCACGATGGACTTGTCTGGCAAGGGTAGGAGACCAGGTGAGGAGATTGAGCTCAGCTCGCGATGAGAGACTCGCCCAGTCTAAGGTGTTGCTAAACACGTGATGTTGATTCTAAATGTGGAGGGAAAAACCGGAGGACCGTGAGAAAAATATACGTGACCACAGGGAGAGAGACATGCAAATTCCCAATATACAACAGGCATCAGGGTCGGGATAAAGGTAAGACATGTTGAAGCAGTGCCTTTAATGCGGACAGAGGCTCTCGTCCAAACGGTTTTGAAAGTCGTTCTGCGATGCCACCTTCTCGGGCGCTGCGAGTGCGCGTGAGTCACGAGGGGGGTGGTCCTTTTGTCGCAGGAACAACCGCCCGGCGAGAGATTGACCGGGATGCGCTGATCGAGCTCGTGGATGAGGCGATGAGCTTCCACCCCGTCCACACTGCGGACGCGCTGCTCCTCGAGGGAAGCAGCAACAGTGTGCACACGAGCCACGCCAGCATCAGCATCGACATGTACGTCGGCTGTGGTAGCAGCTTCTGCAAAAGCAACAGCAGCAGCGGCAGCAGCAGTGGCGCCAGCAGCGGGGGCAGCAGTGGCTACCTGCCACAGTCTGAGTCCGAGATGTTAACAGACTCCACGCCCATCGATACAGATGATGATGGCCTCCTCAAGGACGACCCTTGTGCCCCTCCACCTCTCGAAATGGTGAATATAACTCTGTATCTCGCCAATTACACATATGCATGTTTATGTTTTTTTATTTCAAGGCCACAGTATCGTTGATGAGTGTGAGTTAAGGTTTCTTCTCGAGAGGCAAACTATCACCGGGACGTCGTGACGAATGGCACTTGGGCAAGTGGCCCGTGTCCATATGTTCACCGCGTGCTGATTTCCTATTCTCCCTACTGCAGGAACTCGTGAACCCGGACACCACGGTCGTGGATGCAAGTGGTGTGCTGTACCTTGACCGGGGCACTTCCAGCAAGCCACGGCTAGCTGATTGGAAGTTTGGCCATGAATCGGTAGGGAGTGACTTGCATATGCAAACACGTACAGAACTGTAAAAAAGACAAAGATCCCCTACAGAGCCTAAAAGACTTTTGGAGCAAGTGCTGTTAGCAAGCATCTATGAAGGCCGTCATTGTGGCACACAAGGGGGTAGGTGGCCAACACTACGCCCGGCAGCCGTTGTCTTCCCAATGACAATGTTGACACACTTCACTAAGTACTTATTTGAGGCTCAGTCGACTTCGGGAAGCCCCAGGACCCATTCAGATAATCGTCACTGGTATTGTCCATAAGCGGCCATAGAAGTCGGGTCACCGGGTTAGTAGAGCAGTGCGCTATCCGCTACACTACTGCTCTGCACGTACATACACACACGTACTAGTACCAACATATGCGTACACACACATGAAATGACAGCCATGTTAAGGTGTTCGCTGTGAAGCCCAGAGCATGGGTTTCGGATGTGCGAGCGAATCGCTCGTTTGCCTCGGGCGTTCTCGACGAGTTAATGTCCATGGCGGTCTCCTTCACAGGCCTCCCAGCCCCGGGAGGGAGATGTTTCCCCATTGTATGAGAATCAGCAGCCACCGGGGTTCGTGCAGCATAAGGACGGCCACAGGTGAGACGCACGCGCGCATACACACAAACGAACGCACGGTCACGAGAGCATCGCCGTTCACACCCGACGCCACATCCCGTCCAGGCACGGACACGGGACCTCTATCGGCCTCACCCCCGCGCCGTACCCCTCCTGCTGCGGGGGGGTACCAACGGACTCTGCGGCTTGACGCTTTTTTTCTTCCGCAGATTTATCAACGTTGCGCCTTGTGCCAGCCAACCGTGGTAAGCAGGCACGAGCGTCCGCCCCACCCCGACCCCGCTGCCTGCGAGATGGGAGATTGAGCGTGCTGCTGGTTCGGCACCTCCTGTGAACACGGTTCTTCCGCTGGGGAACTCTGGGAGATCGCTCCTCATCCTCCTCTGTGGACTATTTGTCAACATGGACCCTCATGAGAGGAAAACCTCTCCAATCCGGACGGATGTTTGGGATAGCCCCTCTTTTGATAGTGCATGTATTACTAACTTGTAGGCTTTCGCGACCAATATCCATAATATAGGTTTTTTTGGGTTAGATCACGTAAATATAAATCTGTCGTTAAACCCGCCACCACCTGACAAAGCCAATTGGTTTATCATGTAAACAGAACATGCCAATTTGTTACTAGTACAGCACACCAGTGTGTTGGAGAGCAAATCCACAACATTTACAATCTGAGTACGACGTTTCACCAGTTATTACAACTAGCTTCATCATCATGAAGCTACCACCTGTTTTGGTTGATGACGTCACTTGTGAGTGCTTCTTGTACGAAGGGTGGGGGGGATTAATGAATGCATATACATTTTAATGGGTATCCATTACCAGCTGCGTTATATATATATGGTAATTATCAACATACATTATGTGTGCACATTATGCATGCACATTGTTCTTGAACTGCCTGTAGTTTGCGAGCAATCAATGAGTACGTGTTATTGTCTGTGTACAGGTAATCCCCATTTACGTATGGTGACCTCTAGACATGCATTTAAACAATGTATTATTTGATGATTCGCTTCTTAGCAGCACTAAGCCTGTAGCTATCGGAATGTTTACAATTATTTTTCTCAATTTCGATGGATTATTTAATTAGTCTTGGCAGGTAGTAACTAGTTTTGCACAGACCTTCGAAATGATCATAATCACTTGAGTGTCATTGTTGGCATGCGTATTCTGCCACTGCTGACAGTTGTATTTGGGAGTATTTGATATTGATTTTGTGTTCTTTTGGTCGTGCTGATGATTCGTCATGTCTGCCCAATATAGCATTTGGCACAAGTGCAATTAATCCGTTGTAAACTTTCTGTTGAATGCTTCGTTAATAAATCTTCAGTACTAGATATTAGTTTATGTATTTTATGTACCATTCCAAATCTGACTCGGATGTTTTTTTTCCCAAAAATATCTACTACTACTAAAATACCGAACATCAACTAGCCAGATATTTGGAAAAACAAAACATCCGAATCAGAGTTGGCACAGTACACAAAATACAAAAACTAATAGCTGGTACTAAAGATGTATTAACGAATCTTGATTTGAAGCTTTCGTGACTGCAGGAATCCATATACTTTTGGTTCTTTCGGTAAAGTCACGTAGTTAGAAATCAAATTAAACAAATTACGAAGTTTCGGGCGCAACACAAGCGTCCGTCATCAGGTGGGACAACCACAGCAAGAAAACATTTGCTGAAGTGGGCGAGAGAGCTGCCGTGGCAAGAGGTTATATAGGTAAGAAAAGGGGGAGCAGCAAAGGGGGAGAGAGAGAGGGGGGGGGGTGCGTGAGCGTTCGGGGGAGAGAGGACATGAGGTGGGGGGGGGGGGGGGAAGTGGGCGGGGCTGGAAGTGGAAAGCTGGGGATGCGGGGAGAAATTAACTCGGAAAAATAGGCTAGTATCCGGCAGATATGATGGAAACAACCATACACAGTTAAGGTTTTACCTGGTTAATAACATCCTTCCAATGAGTGCTCCATTTGTATCCATCTCGGTTGAAGTTATGTTTATATATCTGGATGGCTTCATGAACAAACGTTTTATAGTAGCCAGAAGGTTTGCAGAGTACCTTGGTCTCGGAAATACCAATATCATGCGAGCCCACAGCGTTATAACAAAGGTCAGCCACGGCAGAGGTATTGGTTCTGCCTTGTGTTCGCGAACACAGTCCGAGACATATCGTTTCGTTTCCCCAATATAACTGCTACCACAGGTACAACTAGATTTGTAAACTCCAGGATATTGCATGTCAGGAATGACATCCTTAACAGATGGGATTAGATCACTGATTTTGTGTACTGTATTGAATCGGACTTGGATCTTGTGTTTGTTTAATATATTGAAAATCTGTTTGGTAACACCTGCTATGTATGGTAACGTGATGGTTTTGATCGGCTTCTCAGGGGGTTGTTTGACCATGGTTGGAGAAACAGCTTTGCGAATAATGCGGTCTGAGTAGCCATTCATCTTGAGGGCCTGGTGTACGTGTTCTAGTTCACTGGCTAGGTGGTGTCGGTCGTAAATGCAGTTGGCCTTATTGTGTAGTGTTTTGATGAGAATTCTGTGCCGGATGGGGGTGGGAATCAGGTTTCAGATAGGAATCTGTGTGGGTGGCTTTCCTGTAGACAGTGTCCCAACGAGCCGTCAAGTCTCTTAAACAAAACATCCAGGAATGGTAGCTTACCATCCTTCTCCGCTTCCATGGTGAATTTGATGGATGGGTGTATGGAATTGATGTGGTTGAGAAATTGGTTCAATGCTGGCAGGCCAAATACCGAGAGTGTAATCTACATTTCTCTTCCACAATGAAGGACGTAGGGTGGATGTCTGGATGGCATCTGTTTCAAATTTCTCCATGAAAACATTTGCAATCACTGGTGATAAGGGGAAACCTTCATTTTGTTTGTAGAAAGTACCATTCCAGGTGTAGTAAGTATTGGTAAGGCAGTGCTTAACCAGAGTAGGTACATCAGGATTCAGTCCATGTTGGACTAAGTCTTCAATTATTGCTAAGGTGTCTGGTACAGGAACCTTGGTGAACAGAGAAACTAAATCAAAGCTGACGAGCAATTCATCTGGGGACAGTGAAATGCCCTTGATTAGAGAGCCCAATTGAGCTGAGTTATGTACTGCTGAGGTGGTCTTGTCCGTGAATGGAAGCAAGGTATCAGATGGATAAGGAGCCAGTTTGTAGGTAGGTGAGTTGATAGTGGAAACGATGGGCCGAAGTGGAGTACCTTCTTTATGGAATTTTGGAAGACCATAGAATCTGGGTGGTCTAGTAGCAGAAGGTTTTAGGGAGAGCCGTTTGAATGGCTCTATTAGAGGAGTTGAACTGGTAATGATATTGTTGGTTTTTGTAGCCAGGCGGTTGGTAGGATCTTTGTTGATTTTGGTGTAACTTCCATCATTAAGAAGGTCCTGGATTTTGTTGTTGTATGTGGTTTTATCCATGATGACAGGAGCATTGCCCTTGTCGGCTGAGAGGATGACTATCTCATCTCTCTTTTTCAATTTGGCGAGTTCAGAGTGCTCGTCTTTGCTGATGTTACTAATGGGTTTCTTAGCATTTTTAAGGATGGTGGCAATTTCAGATTTTGCCACGTCTGTCGGGATGTGTCCCAAGCATTTGAGGGCTACATCTACCTGGGAAATTCTATAATCCACTGGGATGTGTTTGGGGGTGACAGCAAATTTCATCCCTCTAGCTAGTACCAATTTTAGGCTATCGGAGATTGTGCTGCTACTCTGATTGATAACAGTCTTGTTAACATCTAGCTTTTTAATGTGTGGATCTGATTTCTTTTTTGACAAGTTATTGAATTTAGCAATAAGGTTAACCTTACATTTGGAGGACATTGTTGCGACAGAAGAAGCAGTCATGTTATCTACAAGGTTCCAATCAAATGCGGACATTTAATCTGTTAATGTTAAGTGTGATTGTAGGAGACATTTGTCTAAATTATCAAGTTCAAGACGGAGTAGTCTTATCCTCTCTGAGATTTAAGAAAGGCTAGCTCTGAATTAGATCCATTTGGTGTTAGGAGTAGTGACAAGGTAATACCGACCACAGTGTAAATGTGGTCGGTATTACCTTGTTGTCGCAGCATCTCTTCAGAAAGGTGAAATACTCGATCATGTGAGCCACCTTGTCTCGTAGTCTGTTAAAAGCTCTAACAGATGTGTGAAAACCCTCCCCGTAGAGGTGGTTCAATCTTGATTCGTGACTGCAGGGATCCATACTCGTACACTCACATCTGCTTCTGTCACTTCTCCTAACGCCAACTAATCTTATTCACAGCTAGCCTTTCTCTAATCTCAGAGAGGATAAGACTACTCCATCTTGAACTTGATAATTTAAACAAATATACACCAGGCCCTCAAGATGAATGGGTACTCGGACCGAATTATTCCCAAAGCTGTTTTTCCAACCATGGAGAAACAACCCCCTGAGAAGCTGATCAAAACCATCGCGTTACCATACATAGCAGGTGTTACCAAAAAGATTTCGAAAATCTTAAACAAACACAAGATCCAGGTCCGATTCAATACAGTACACAATCTGTGATCTAATCCCATCTGTGAAGGATGTCATTCCCGACATGCAATATCCTGGAGTTTACAAACTTGCGGTAGCAGTTACATTGGGGAAACAAAACGACATCTCTCGGACCATGTTCGCGAACACAAGGCAGATCTGTAACACGGCAGAAAACCAATACCTCTGCCATGGCTGACCTTTGTTATAATGCTGTGGGCTCGCATGATAATATTTTTTCCGAGACCAAGGTACTCTGCAAACCTTCCAGCTACTATCAAAGGTTAGTTCATGAAGCCATTCAGATATATAAACGTAGACATAACTTCAATCGAGAAGATGGATACAAATTGAGCAATCATTGGAAGGATGTTATTAACCAGGTAAAACCTTAACTCTTTATGGCTGTTTATCTGCCGGGTACTTGCCTATTTTCCGAGATAATTTCTCCCCGCATCCCCAGCTTTCCCAGCTTTCCCAGCCTCCCACTTCCAGCCCTGCCCACTCCCCCCCCCCCTCGCTCTGGCCTCACATCCTTTCTCCCCCGAGCACTCAAGCAGCGCCCCCCCCCCCTCTCTCTATCTCTCTTTCCCCCCGTTCTCCTCCCCCCTTTCTTACCTATATAACCTCTTGCCACGGAAGCTCTCTTGCCCACTTCAGCAAATGTTTTCTTGCTGTGGTTGTCCCACCTGATGACGGACGCTTGTGTTGCGCCCGAAACTTCGTGATTTGTTTTATTTTATTTCTAACTACGTGACTTCACCGAAACAACCAAAGACTATATTGATTCTTGCGGTCACGAAAACTTCAAATCAAGATTCGGTAATACATCTTTATTACCAGATATTAGTTTTTGTATTTTTTGTACTGTGCCAACTCTCATTCGGATGTTTTGTTATTCCAAAAATCTGGCTAGTTGATGAACAGTATTTTAGTAGTTTAAATTACTTGGTCAGTTTCAACTCGTGTTATTAATTAAAACTATTCAAAATACCGTACATTGTGGGAGTAATGGATAAAATTTGTGAGATTTTTGGAAAAACAAAACATCCGAGTCAGATTTGGCATGGTACATTAAATACATAAACTAATATCTGGTACTGAAGATTTATTAACGAAGCATTTAACAGAAGGTGTGTAACGGATTAATTGCACTTGTGTCCAATGCTATGTTGAGCAGACAGGAAGAATGATCAGCACGAGACTAAAAGAACACCAAAGAAATACTCCCAAATACAACTGTCAGCAGTGGCAGAACACGCATGCCAACAAGGACACTCATTGACGTTCTGTGCAAGACTAGTTACTACTGGCCAAGACTAATTAGAGAATCTATCGAAATGGAGATAAATACAAATAATTAATAATAAAGGTTTTTGGGTTAGATCGCGTTATTTATAAATGTGTCGTAACCCTCCACCACCCGACACAGCCGAACAGTAAAAAATGTCACGTTGACAAAAGACAAATAGTCGTGAACTATTTGACTTTTGTCAACGTGACTCAATTTTGGTAGAGGGTTACGACACATTTATAAATAACGCGATGTAACCCAAAAACCTTTATTATGAATAATATTGTTCGCGAAAGCCTACGTGTTAAATACAAATAATCTTAACCATTCGGATAGCTACAGCCTTAGCGCTGCTCAGAAATGAATCTTCAAATAATTGTTTAAATGCATGCCTATACAGGTCAGCATACATAAATGGGGATCAACTGTATGCAGACAATACCAGGTGCTGTTATTTTATTGCACTCAAACGACAGGACGTACAAGAATAATGTGCATGCATAATGTACGTTGATTAACATATAAATAACCCAACAGGCAATGGATACCCCCATTGTTATTCATATGCATACATTAATCCTCCCCCTTCACACAAGAAGAGCTCACAAGTGACATCATCACATCTATCCCTCTTTAAGGAATGAAACAGGAGGATTTATACACAAATCTGGCTGTCGCCTGACGAAGCTATTTGTAATTACTGGCTAAACGTCGTATTCAGATTGTAAATGTTGTTGATTTGCTCTCCAACACACCGGTGTGCTGTACTAGTAATGAATTGGCATGTTCTGTTTACTTGACAAACCTTACCGTGTCAGGTTGTGGCGTGTTCCACGACACATTTATATTTACGCAATCTTCTTCTTCCTAGCGTTGTTCCCGCTGTGGCACAGGGTCCTCTTTTCGGCATTGTCTTCTCCATTTGGCTCGGTCCAGGGCATCTTCGGGGGATGCGTTGACCGTCTTCATGTCTTCCTTTATTCGATCCATCCATCGCTTCTTCGGACGTCCGCGTGGACGGCGGCCCTCTGGCTCAATACGCATGGCAGTCTTGGCCACTGATGACTCTTCACTTCGCATCACATGGCTGTACCACCAAAGCCTTGCCTGAAGCATCTTGTCCGCAATGGGGGCCACACCAAGTTGCTTCCCAACGTCTTCGTTCATTACACGATCCCATCGAGTCAGTCCAAGGCTCCATCTGAGCATCCTCATCTCCATGGTATAGAGGGCTTGTTCGTGTACAGTTGTGGCTGGCCAGCACTCGGATCCATAGAGTGCCACCGGTCGGACGATGGTCTTGTAAATTTTTCCCTTCAACCTATCCGGCATTTTCCGATCACAGAGGACTCTGGTGACTTGCCTCCACTTCATCCATGCCGCATTGACTCGTGACCTCACATCAGTCGTGATGCTTCCATCTGAGCTGATGCTGGAGCCCAGGTACTTAAAGTCCGTCACTTTCTTCAGATCTTCTCCGTCAATGCTGATGGTGCCGTCGGTTTGGGGGCCACACTCCATATACTCCGTCTTTTTGATGTTGAACCTCATCCCGTTTTCGTCCAAACGTTCCTTCCACAGGCGCGATTGTCTTTCCACATCTCCTCTCTCTTCATCTGAGAGGAGGACGTCATCCGCATAGAGAATTGACCATGGCAGGGGCGTGTGCAGGTCGGCAGTGATCGTGTCCATGCACAGGATAAACAGGAGTGGTGACAGGGCCGATCCTTGGTGCACTCCAACGCTGATGGGAAATGGCGGTGATATGCCCACTGCACACCTGACTGCACTGGTGACGTTCTTGTATGGGAGTTGCACCCAATGCACGTAGGTTTCAGGGACTCCATGGGATCGAAGCGAGTGCCAGATGAGGTCGTGGGGGACCCTGTCAAATGCCTTTTCAAGGTCGAGGAACGACACGTGCACAGCTTGGTTCTTCTCTCTGTGCCTCTCCAGCAGGAGCCTCGCCGCGAATATGGCGTCCGTAGTGCCACATCCTTTAACGAAGCCGCATTGGTTGGGTGATAGGGTGATGATGTTTCTAATCCTCGTGTCCAAAACTCGCTCAAAGATCTTCATCGCATGACACAGGAGCCGGATTGACCTGTAATTCGAGCATTCTGCCACGTCCCCTTTACCCTTCCAAATTGGAACCGTCGTGCTGGTCGACCAGGCTTCTGGGACCTCACCGGTGCTTGTGATGGTGCTGAAGAGCTGGGTAAGGAGGGCAGCACCCTGCCTGCCAAGGATCTTCCAGGCCTCAGCAGGGATATCGTCCGGACCAGTCGCTTTCCCATTCTTCATTATCTTGATAGCTTGTTCTACTTCGATGATGGTGATAGGCAAAACGGGACCGAGGACGTGTTCAGCGCTAATAATCGGTGGATGGGGAAATTCCTGGTTGCAGATTCCAGAGAAGTAGTCGCTCCAGCATTGAAGGATGGCAGGCGGGTCTCTGAGAGCGCTGTGATTCTCATCCTTTATGCATTTAACCTGACCAATATCCTGAGTCGAACGATGGCGCGCCTCTGCCAGTCGATAGATCTTATTGGCACCATCTTGTGTGTCCAGTTCGACATACAGTTGGTCGTATTGAGCTAATTTCACCGCTGCTACTACTCGCTTCGCTGCCGATTTGCAGTTTCTGTAATACTCTTAGGTTTTTTCGGTAAAGTCACGTAGGTAAAAATTTTTAATTAATAAAAGTAAAATAAAACAAATTAAAAAATTCACGACGTTTCGGAAGCAACACAAGCCTCCGTCTTCAGGTGGAACCGTCACAGCCACGACAGCTGTATCAAGTACTTGTGTTGCTTCCGAAACGTCGTGAATTGTTTAATTTCTTTTATTTTACTTTTATTAATTTAAATTTTTTTACCTACGTGACTTTACCGAAAAAACCTAAGAGTATGAATCATTGCAGTCACGAAAGCTTCAAATCTAGAATTAGTTTCTGCAGTGTTGGTAATCCAGATCTGCGAGCGTTTGGCGCCACTTCTTGAAAGCTAGCTTCTTCTCTTTCACTGCTAGCTGCACTTCTTCGTTCCACCACCATATTTGCTTGTCAATGAAGCGTTTTCCCGGCTTAGTTAGCCCCAGTGCTTCCATTGCTGCTGTGCACAGTTGGCCGGCGAGATCTTCCCAAATCGCATTCGCTGGTCGGTTGGTGTTCACGTCAATCTGATTGAGGGCGACTCTCAGCTGATCCTTGCATTCCTTCATCCGCCACCACTTAATTCGCTGCTGTCCCGTTGTTGGTGGGCGATGTCGCTGGCCAATGTCCATTTTCATGTCCATGACCAGGATGCGATGTTGTGGGGCGATGTTGTCCGATGGTATGACTTTAGTGTTTGTCACCGTTTTCAGCTTATCCCGCTTGACAAGCCAGTAATCAATTTGAGTTGATCTCCCACCACTGGCATACGTAATGAGATGGGACGGTCTCTTCTTGAAGAAGGTGTTGGCGAGAACAAGATCATAGGCTTCCGCAAAGTCCAGGGCTCGGTTTCCCTCATCGTTCCGGGTACCATATCCTTGGCCACCATGGTTTCGAGGGTATCCATCCCGGGCTTTTCCAACGTGTCCATTTAGGTCTCCACCAATTACTAACTGCTCTTCTCCGTTTATCGATTGCATGTGTTCATCAAATTGTTCCCAAAATTCCTCCTTGGTATCTGCTGGGTAGCCAGGCTGCGGCGCATAACAAGATACCACCCGGAGGCGTAGGTCGTTTGAGTTGATTTCGATAGACATGAGGCGGTCGGAAACACGGTGGACGGCCACGACGTTGTCTCGTAGATTTTGGCTGACTGCGATTCCAACGCAGTTCTTGGTGTTTCTTTCACCGTTGTAGAACAGTTTGTATCCTTATCCAATCTCCCTCGCCTTTGCTCCACTCCACTTCGTTTCTTGGATGCATACGATGTCGATACGACGGGCCTTAGGGGCAGCTGACGCAATCTAACTCATGAAACCTATGTTATGTATTACCAACTGTAAATAAATTGTCTTGATAATTCACATTGACTCGAGTTCGTTTGTATGTATGTATGTTGAATTTCTTTCGCATAGCCAACCGTGCTAATCAGAGTAGCAATTTGCATTGCTATTCTTTTTGCATTGCGAATTTGAGTGGGAAAAATGTTATACATCACAAACGGGTTACGCACGGTAAAATGTTTGACAAGAGGCAAATTTACCTCTTGCAACAGGGCTAATTAACAATTGATTTATTTAGCGCAGACATGGGCCGTATATGGCCCGTTGGGCTTTTTAATCCGGCCCGCCGAAGTTGTCCAAATATTATTATTAAATTAAATTTCACCTTCCTCCTGTAATGCCCCCATATCTCCATTAGAAGGCGCACTTTGTGTAATTCTACAAAACAAACGAAACTTAACTCCGAGTTCTCTCCGAATTTCACGAGTCCGTTCTAGACCTCAGTTTTTTAAAAGAGTTTTAAGCACAGAAAACATCATTAAAGTTTGAAAAATCATTAATTATACAAACTTTTCAATAAATTCCTTCTTCGCTTCGATTTAAAATTTCTCTAAACACTTCTTCTCACCAACATTACCACTCATTACCACTTTCTCCGAAGGCAAGTTTGTAAAAGAATACATGGTACAGACAGCAGACATCTTGTGTCCGGAGATCAAAAGCAAATTTGAAAAAGTCAGTTTATCACGCAGGACTGTGACTCGCCGTGTGGAACTGATTGATAAAAATATAGCCAGTCAATTAAGCAAAAAATCTGATTCCTTTGAATTATATTCACTAGCACTGGATGAAAGTACAGACGTAAAATACACTGCTCAGCTCCTCATTTTTATCGGAGGAATTGACGACAGTTTTGCGATAACAGAGGAGTTTTTGACCATGGAGTCCCTGAAAGGAGCAACGAAGGGAGAGGACTTGTATAACCAGGTATCTGCTGTCATCGAAAGAATGACACTATCTCGGAGTAAACTTGTCAATGTCACAACGGATGGATTGCCAAATTTAACTGGAAAAAACGTTGGGCTGCTGAAAAGAATCCAGGATAAAGTGAAAGAGGAAAACCCTGTCCAGGATCTTATTTTCCTTCACTGCATCATCCATCAGGAATACCTGTGTAAGTCTGTATTGCAGCTGAATCATGTCGTGAATCCAGTCGTAAAACTTGTGAACTTTATACGAGCAAGGGGACTTCAGCACCGTCAGTTTATTACGTTCCTGGAGGAAACTTATGCGGATCATCAGGACTTGCTGTACCACTCTCGTGTCCGCTGGTTAAGTTTGGGGAAAGTGTTCCAACGAGTGTGGGAGCTGAAAGAGGACATCATCGCATTTTTCGAGTTGATGGGGAAATCTGACGAATTCCCTGAGCTAAGCGACAAGAACTGGCTTAGTAACTTTGTGTTTGCTGTGGACATATTTTCACACATGAATGAGCTGAATGTGAAACTGCAGAAGGAAAGATCAGTTTGTTCACGACATGTACAAACATGTGAAACCCTTCAAATCCAAGCTCACTTTGTTCTCCGGACAAATTGCGAACAAATCTTTCGCTCATTTCCCCACACTTGCCATGCAGGAAGAGGCACCGCGAAACGCCAAAAAATACAGCAAATCGCTAGAGGACCTGCACGGAGAATTTTGCCATAGGTTCTCTGATTTCGAAAACATTGAACAGTCACTTCAGCTGGTGTCCTGTCCCCTGTCACAAGACCTTGAAACAGCACCACAGGAGCTGCAGTTGGAACTGATAGATCTTCAGTCTGACTCCGTCCTAAAGGAGAAGTTCAACTCTGTTAAACTGAATGACTTTTATGCTTCACTTAACAGAGCCACGTTTCCAAACCTCCGGAGGACTGCACAGAAAATTTGTTTGGCTCGACTTATGTGTGTGAGCAGACATTCAGCATCATGAACGCCAACAAAGCCCGTCACAGATCAAAGTTAACGGATCAGCACCTCAGATCTATCCTGAGAATTGCCAAAACCAAAATAACTCCAGACATGGATGCACTGGCAAAAATGGGAGATCAACAACACTGTTCCCACTGAAACTGATTATGTGTTGCTGCAGCGAGGTTGGAGCCAAATCTACATCACACAGCCTGCGTTGCTGCTCTAACCTGTTAATGTAGATAATAAAGAAGTTCAAGTGAGGTAATTGGTTTGGGCGCAGGCCTGAGATGTTTTCATGATGTTTGATCAGTCATGTTACGACATGTTTTTCTATTGTTCATGTTCGTGCAATTTGTTAAATTGCCTTGCAAATAAATGCTTTGCTACCTATTAAAGGCCAAATCCTTTCATGTAATCATTTTTACATGTAATTTATATTAGTTCACACAATCACTCCATCCATCTGTTCCTGGCCCGGCCCCTCTGTCAAATTTTAGAACCCATTGTGGCCCGTGAGTGAAAAAGTTTGCCCACCCCTGCACTATACTGTACATTACACTATTCCTCGGGCAATTGCCGGTGGCGCAGCCGGCCTTACCGCTGGCAACCAGCGGTTCTCTCCCCCCTGCATGGTCGTGTCGAGCCGGCCCGAGGGGGGACCTCACCGTGTGGGCCCTGGGGTTGGCCATGAGCTTCCTCAGCACGGTCTCGTTCCACTCCTTCAGATCCACGTCGAAGCCTCTCGGCACAGGCACACACAAAATGCGCTCGTTCATGTTCTGGGCGGAGGTGGGGGAAGTGGGTACCACGTGACCATGACGTGACGCCGTGTGGTCTCCTTGAAGACGTCTCTCCACTCAGGTTCACTTTGCACGATTCCCGGTGTGTACGGGGGGGGGGAGGCAACCCATATCGACCCAAGATGTGCTCTCTAGCCAGCGCTTTGAGTGAGCTCGCACGTCGAGTTGGAACCCACGACCTCCTGCGTACCAGGCGAGGTAGTTAACATCTCCCGGCCACCGTGATGATGAGACATACGCGAAGTCCAAATATGCAGCAGGGGTCGGGATGGAACCTATGACCTTCTGCGTACCAGGCGAGGTCGTCAACATCTCCGCGATGTTATCCATAGCATGGCGGCGACATTGATGAATGTGCGTGGGGACTCTCTAGAGTCTAGAGTCTAGAGCGTTGGAACGACGTACCTGCAGCATCCCGGCAAAGATGCCTATCATGAACATGGGCACGGAGAGCATGTCGCACAACACGTCCCACCAGGGCTGAAGGATCTTGAGGTCCTGGTGACCCTCCAATGAGAAGGAGGAGGTCAGGGCTCCGACGGGAATCATGACTCGAGCCGAGACTGCACACAAGCAGACACACACGCAGACACACACACACACAAGCAGACACACACACACAGACACACACACACACAAGCAGACACACACAGAGGCGCACACACACACACAGACACACAAGCAGACACACACAGACACACACACAAGCAGACAACAACCGCCATTCGCCACTAAGTGGCGGTGACGTCACCACGACGCTTGTGCCAGGCCAAGTGCACCTTGAGGCCACGTGAAGTGTCGAACGCCCGCTGGCAGGAGGTCACGGGGCAGACCCAGCAGGTGCCACGGGTCGACTGACCGAGATGACCGAGATTACTGGCTGATGCAGATGCACCACCTGTGCCCCCTACTGTACCAACTTGCTGTGCTTTAGCCACCCGGCGCTCCGCTCGTTGTTGTGAGCGTCGCTCCTCCGCCCTCCGTTGTTGTTGGAGGGCGACTGCCTCCAACTGCCAAGTAGCGTCTTTCACGAGCCTCCTCCACTGAGGCCGATCTTGACACCGCTGGTACCAGTCATCGGCAAGTCCACTCAGCTCCACGTCCTCCTGTACCACATCGTTCCATCTCTTCTCTAGCCCGTGCCGCGCCCGTTTAGCCCCCTCGATCCGGCCGAACAAAAGCTGTTTAGGCATGCGGTAGCTGGGCATGCGGGCTACATGACCCAGCCAACGCAGCCTTGCCTGCCGGAGGAGCTCACCGATGGGACTTTACCCAGATCTTTCAAGGATTTGTGAGCTCCTCACACAATCCAGCCTGGT